>NC_132988.1:12712500-13337500 GCF_048564905.1 Vicugna pacos | reverse complement strand
AAGAAGGGCCTGAGATATGGGCATGGGGATGATAAAAAGACTCCTCGAGAATCTGCTTTCTTTGTGTCCCACTTACACACACCCTAAGCTCCCAGATTCCTTATGCACTAAACAAAGGTCAGAATGCCGGAGGAAACAAACTAGGTATTTTACTAGGTATTTTAGGTGATGTGGATTATTTTATTTCCCCAGATAAGGACTTATCACCCTTTTGAGAGGATAGAAGCAACAAGCCTCAAAACCCAACAACTGTTTCAAATCCAGGAACTAGCTTGATTTTAGCCAGGCAGCCTCCTTCTGGTTGAGGCAGTGCATGTGTGCATTTATGTCTGATGCCTCTGTCGTTATAAATAGTTGTGAAAAAAAATAATGGGGCTTGAAGGTCAGAGTAGTAGATACGATTCTGCTCCTAATTCCAACATGTGGCATTTTTCCCACACCACCAGGCAATTCTCTGACACCAGCCTGGTGCCCTACAATTCAACTCAATTCTGACACTGCTTACCTGGAGAGAGCATCAGATCCCCCAGGTTAAGGGCTCCTCCCACAGGACTGCCCCTCCCCTGCCCCCGCTTTGGATGCCAATAACAAATCCAGGTTGTCACCTCTGCTTCTGACCAACTGGCTACAATTCGAAGGTTCCCATGACCCCCTCCTTAGGTCTGATTCATTTTCTCGAGTGGAACTCTAGCACAGAACTCAGAGAAATATTTTACATAATAGGTCATCAGTTTATTAGAAAAGGATGAAACTCAGGAACAGCCAGATGGAAGGATGCACAGAGCAAGGTGTGGGGAAAGGGTGTGGAGCTTTCTTGCCCTCTGAGTGCACCAGTCTACCCACATCTCCATGTATTCACCAATCCAGAGGACCTCTGACCCATCCTTTTGGGTTTTTGGAAGCTTCATTACACAGACACGATTGATTAAATCATTGGCCATTGGCCAGCAATTCAAACTCTAGCCCCTCCTCATCCCTGGAGGCCAGGGGGGGCGGGACTGGAAGTTCCAATCCTCCAATCACAAGATTGTTTCCCCTAGCAACGTTAGGTGCTGTCCAAAAGTCACTTCATTAACATAAACTCCGATGTGGTTAAAGGGATTTGTTATGAACATCAAGACAGCTGTATTGCTCTTATCACTTGGGAAATTCCAAAGGTTTTAAGACTTTGTGCCAAAAACAGGATGAATACCAAATATATATTTCTTATTGTAAATCGCAGTGTCAGAATGTTAACCTCAGAACTGCACCATCAGGGAGGGTGAGGGGATGTCTGCTGTGGGGAGCAGAGGGGACACCCAGAGGTAGTGAAAAGTTTACGCAAAGGTCTGAGTATGTTGGGGGCCATGCGGGATCTCATTACTCCAGAATTTCATCTAAAACCTAAGAACGGGAGTAAAAGTCTTTAAATCAATGACAATCTAAGTTCAGGAAAGCACCAATGATGGTGGCCAGTCACAGCCACACCACACCATCCACCCCTCAGGACGACTTGCACAGGAGGGGGAGATGCAGTGTTTGTGAAGGGGAGGAGTGACTCTCTAGGTGTTCCCACCTAAGAGCTGGGCTGGCCAAACCATCACCCTTTATTAGTCTGTTTGCAGATTGCTGAGCTTCTGGAAGGGCAGAGCACCTGACACTGCTGGGGCTTGGAGGCAAGGGAGAGATGGCCAAGCTGGCAGGATGGCGGGGCAGAGAGGGGAGCCAGGGCACTCTCTGTGGTTTCTGGTCTCTGGGAGTACTGAAGGTAGATCCTAAATATGACAGGAGACTCTGGAGGTGGGAGTAGTAGGGTAGATGAGCTGGAGGGTTACACACTTGTAAGACGTGTGGCTAGCAGAGGAATACTACAAGGTCACAAGCTGGTGGTTCACTGGAAAATGTGCTGATTCTTGCAAAGACCCAGGTGACAGAGGCTGTTGTTTGTCTACTAACAGCTACTCTCACCTTCCTCCTTACTAAGAGAACTCCAATTCTTTTGGAGGGGGCAATTTACTTGGCTAAAAACAACATTGCCAAGCTCCTCCTGCAGCTCACCTTGTTCAAGTAAGACAGGTTTGGCCAATGAGTGAAAGCCTCCTGGGGTTTTTCTGGGAAGATTTTGCTTTCCTGTTATAGGCAAAGTTCTGTTTTCCTTCTGCTCTTTTCCTCTTTCTTATTTCTTGGAACTATGATGTGAGGGCTGGAGCTCCAGCAGTTGTTTTGTGAGAATGAGAATGAAAGGGGTTCATACTCTCAGAATGGCAGAACAAGTTAGAAAGAGTTTAAGTCACTGACAACATTGTGGAGCCACTGTACTAGCCTAGAGCCTATAGGCAGTGAGCCAGATGCAGTTAATGACTGACCCCAGAGAAAGGCTGCAGCTCCTTCATGGCAGCAGCACAAGGAGAAATTCCTGGCCCCTGTTCCTTGTCCTTGTCCCAGCACCTAGTGGAGAGGAGATGAGTGTGAACACAGATACCCTGCCCCACCGCCCGCACCAGATGACTGTCCCTCTTTAAGCCTCTAGGGACTCAAGTGCAGTCCGTGTGACAGTGTGTGCAGGGAGCCTTTCAGTTAGCCTCAAAAACTGAAAGTGATTGTTTGAAAAACCAGAAGTCATTGCCAAGTTTTGGAATCAGGTGGAAATGTTACAAGAGCTACCATCTAGAGAGAAAAAGGAGTTTGACTTAGTAGAGTTGGAGACAGTTGGGAAAAATTAAGACAATTTCATTTCCATACCCACAGAAAATGAAAACAGCTCAATAAGCTGTTTACAAAATAAGTCTGCTGAATTTTGATTGCCTTAAATCCATGCCACATCTCTATCTACTGATGTAGAAAAATTTCCAGGATAGATTATAAGTGAAAGAGAGAGAGAGAGAGAAGTACAAACTGTAGTATAGAGTAGGCTACCTTTGGATAATAAGAAGATGAAAACAAGAATTTATACATGTATTTACATCCAGAAACCTTGGAAGCACACCCAGGATTATCTGCAGGGTGGATGGGAGTGGCGGGCAGCAAGAGTTCTTAGAATATATGTCTTTGTGTAGATTTGATTCTTGAATCATGTGAATGTATTACCTATTCAACATTTTAAATTGAAGTGTTAGTGCCGCAGAGTATTCAATTTTCTCATAGAAAAGATATTTAGAAGGTCAGCAGATGACTAAAATAGAGACTCTGAAACTCTTCTCCCTACTCTTCAAATAACAAAATCAAAGTGTTTGTTACATTTTTTACACAAGTAGCTCTTCACCTTCAAGCCTACACCCTGAATTTATAAGACTGGGAGGTTTCAGTGAGCTGTGAGTGAGTAGTAACATCAGGAACCAAATATGGCAGCTTTAGCTTTTGTTTGAGGGGAAAAAAACAGAATTGGTAGAAATAATAATCAATACATTGCTATGTATAATTTATTACTCTAATTTATTATCCTATTAACTATGTTAATTAACACAATAGATTATATTAACATATGTTACTATATACTACAAACTGCATATGTTAATATAATCTGTTACATATGAACATGTCATATAGTATATTAATATATATTATATTAGACATATGATCATATATATTAATGTACTATAATATATTTAATATATTACTGCACATAATTTTGTATTAACTTATTTTTTAAACTCTTAGGATCAGATTTTCTGTACCTAAGAGATATTTCTGCAACTAAGAGAATTGTTCCTGCAGAAATAGAGCACCAGTGAGAAATCTAACAATTTTGTTTATTTAAAGCAAGGTTTGGCAAACTGTGGCCTGTGGGCCACGTCTGGCCGGCTGCCTATTTTTTTATGAGCTAAGAATGGTTTTTACATTTTTGAATGGTTACATTTTACATGGTTATATAAATGCCTAGGTAATATTCTTACTGTTACCTCTTGACCTGCAAAGATCAAGAATATTTACTATTCAGCTCTTGGGGGAAAACTTTTGCCACCCCAGATTTAAGACCTTTTGAGACTCAGTTTCCAAATTTTGCTCTAAAGTGTGTAGCCACACCTGAGACCAACCTGTGACCAAACAAATTCCAACAAAAACATAAAGGCCGTGGAGTGAAGAAGCCAGGCTAGTAAGGACATGCATTTTTCACTTGGTGGGGCAGCCTTAGGCATGATGCACACAGAAACACACACATTTCCTATGTTGGAAATGGGAAACTATTGCCCTTGGTTGGATTTTTCTATTGCACAGACTCCCCATTGGGTATCCAAAGCCCTGAAGCAACAAAATACAGTTGGGTCTCATTCCAGCTGCCAGACACTTTGCCAGACATAGCTCAGTATGTCACTGGCCCATGAGCGTGGCCCTTAAGTACAGAAATGTGACACATGTCAGCTGTTGCAATGGGTTCTGTGGCTTTAAAGACACCTCTGTATTGTGTGTGCATCTAAGTAATTGGAACTTGACTCGTCACATCTATTTTAGCAATGGCACTGGAACAGCATGGACCCGTCCGTCACTGTGTCATCCTTATGAAAATGGCTTCCAGTGGTCACCTTGTCATAGTTAATTAGCCTTCTGAAGTATGAATAGTCAGAAGCAAAGCGACTTTGAGAGCCTGGTTTTCAGATACCTTCAGCAGTGAACTCTACAGGTAACTGATCTTTCCTGCCTTTTAATTAGAGGCCTTTCATCTAAGAGGGAGAGTGTCCTTGTGGTTAGAGGTACAGCTGGCCTGGTTCTGCCTTCTGTTCTCAGTTCCAGGGCTGACTCACAGCAACCACAAGCAAGCCAGTCTCGGAGGCTCAAATATGGGAAATCTAGGAAGTTCTAGACTCGAATGTGGTTAGCTGATGGCTGTTTAAATGCAGATAGCATTGAAACATCAGTGTGAAAGGGAGTATGCCAGCTAGATACTGCTAGGAGACCCCTAAGCCTAGGAGTTTAAAAAAGAATAATAACCGTTTGTTTAGCTCAAGATTCTGCAAATCATCAGTTTAGTCTGGGTTCTGTGGGGTTCCTGGGGTACCTAAGGTCAGTGGTGTGTTTGTGTGTTGGGTGGGCAGCTTTGCTGATCTTGGCCGGGCTGTCTCACCTGTCTTAGGACTTGGCTGGGACAACGGGACTACGCAAGTCTGGTCCGGGTGCTTTCTTATCATCCAGCAGGCTAACTCAGGCTGTTTGAATAGCAGAGACAGGGGTCTCTAAAGGTATAGTGGATATGCACAAGACCTCTTGGTGCCCAGGCTTCGAACTGGCAAAATACCCCTTTCATCTCATTCTTGTGGCCAAAGCAAGTCACAAGGCCAGCCCAGATCCCAGAGGTGGGGAAATTGACTCTACCTCTTGATGGAAGAAGCTTCAAAGTCACATGGCAGGGGCATAGATATAGAGTGGGGAAGAATTGTGACCATTTTTGCCATCCACCACTGGAAGCTGAGACATTCAGGAACGTACGTAAGATGTCCCAGCAGCCGCCTGCTGACAGAGCAGGTGAGGTGGGATGCTCAGCTCATAAGCGAGGGACAGAGATGATGCCACTCCGGTTGTTCCTGGGCCCTTTTCTGGCAGAAAAGGCTGAGGGAACCTCCAAGGGGAAGTTGGACCTTCAGTGGATGGGTGAATGTGTGAGCAGTGCCAGTCTGAGTTTTGGTTTAATTCAGAAAAGAAAAGAAAGAGGGCATTTTCCCATATATGTTGAGAACCCAAGAGTGAATAAGGGCTCTGAGTGGAATAGTCTAGTGGAGAAGAAGTGTCAGCACCCGGGGAAGACTTCCCAACCAAGGGGCAGTGCCTTTGATGCTGTGAGCACAGCCTTTTGTGCCAGATATAACCAACTAACTAACTGTGGTTTAACACCTCAGTAACGATGTGACTTTGGGCAAATCGCTCAACTTGTTTAAGGCTCAGTTTTGTCATCTGTGACATGAGGATAATAATATATACCTCAAAGCATAGTAGGGGCGATTAACGGAGCTAACATTTGTAAAAGGTATAAGGCAATACTTGGCATAACAGTCACTCTCCGTTAGTGCTCATCATTACCATTCTCCCAAGCTTTATAGCTGTTGATTTGTCATTGATGACCCGCAATCTACTCCTGCAATCCTGGCCACATCTATGAGCTCTCCTCCTGGTATGCAGACCATCAGTTTCATGTCAGTGTCCCCCTTTCAACTTAAACTCAACAGGCATTAAAGCTAAACAAATCTGTCCCTTTAAATCACTTTCCTTCTGTAACTTTTCATGTATTCCTTCAAAGCCAGCATTTAGCCTCCTGGATTTGTCACCGTAGAGTTATCTTTGATTCCTTTATTTCCTTTAGGCCTCTTATCCAGTTATTGAACAATGTGAAATGTCTTTCCCACTGCATTTTCCCGCTAAGTGCAGAATCTGAGTTTCTCTCTTGATGCTGTGAGGACCACTAAAGGGTTCTTACAAGTTTCCCCGCCTCCAGGCTCTCTACTCTGTAATCTGTCTTGCACCCTGTTGCAAGATTAATCTTCCAAAAGACAATCCCTTGCTCAAAACCACCAATGATGCTTTGTTACTTACAAGATGACATCCCAAAGCTGAGCCTGGCATTCAAAACCCCCTACAACCTGACCCCAGTGCCCGTTACTAGCCATCTGCCAAGACTCCAGGGAGCTTCATCTTGCATTGTGATTATTTACATACCCGTCCTGTGTTCCCATTAAGAGTGTAAGTCTCTCCAGCAAGGATCAGCAAACCATGGTTCATGGACCAGTTCCACATGACCCACAAAGCCTAAAATATTTACCTCATGACCCTTTACAGATAGTTTGCAACCCCTGATCTATAGAGTGAGTTGTGTCTTACAGTAATTTGCCCTTCAGAATTGTGTACTTTTCAATAAAAGTTTATTGAATGAATGTTCCACATACTGGCCCCGAAGCACCCCTGTCCTTTCTTGTTCCTGTAAATTTGTTCCTGTATTAGAGAGCCCTCCCCTCTTCGTCTCCCTGTATAAACTTTTTAGCGTACACTAAGGCCTGTGTCACCTTCTTGGGGAAGCGTTTCTGATGGTGTCTGCTGAGTTCTGCATCCCAGTAACACTAACCTACTCCGTCTGACATTTAATCTCCTGCTTCTGGTTAGTTAGTTCTTTGTGTGGGAGAGGGTCATGGACCGGATGGACACCCATTGCTACACATGACTGGCTATCCTCTCCCCTTCAGAACTCAGCCCATTTCCTGGCCTGGGACGTTTTCTCTGACGCCTCCGTTCCTCTCCCCACCCGACTGAGTTAAGGGCCCCTTCCTGGCACTCCCACAGCTCCCTGCGCCGTCCCAGCCTGGCCCTTATCTTGGTTTATTGTAATCGTTGGGTTACTTCTTGTAATTGTTGGATTCTCCAACTGCGCTGTGAGCTCCTTACCATGAGGGTCAGTATCTCACTCACTGACGGATTCCCGGTACTTGGCATGGTGCCTAGTTTGTAGAGATACCCAATTAATATCCTGGAGTAAATGGTTGATCATGCAGTGGCTGTTGACTGAGTACACAGCTGATTAAATTCACAATCCTGTTCCTTGTGCTACGCTCTTTGCACCCTTCAGTTCTCTCTCTGTGTAAAGACTTTTCTCTTGGTTCTCTATCTATGTACCTATATCTCTATCTATGGTTCTGTATCTTGGTTCTATATATGTATCTTGGGATTTCAGGAAATAACTGTTAAATCTTATATAACTAAGGTTACCAGGCTAAAACTGGAGCACCTGGGACACGCCAAGCATGGAGATTCCCAGGTCTTTGATGATGAATCGTGAGTGCCTGTTTTTCAACCCGCAGTTGTCTGCACGGTGGGCTACTACGCCCCACCACTGCTCTTCCTCTTTCTGAATTAAGAATCTGAATAAAAATATCCATGACCAAAGGATGGTACACTCATCCTTTGTGGATCTATTTCCTCAGAGCTCCATGTTCACCTAGCGTAAAATAATACCAAACATTTGAACTTGGACATCATTTGCCAAACGTTTGGATCCCGTAACAAAGCACATAGGGTGTCCAGAATGGAAAAATGGCATCCCGGAAACAGTTTAGGCACCACGCACGAGACGTAAGAGCCTCACTCAGCAGACAGCATCCTTTCTGCTCTCGAGTCCCCACCCCATCCCCCGCTCCAGAGCTGCTGCTCTGAGCCCGTCTCCCTGCTGCAGTGGCAGTCCCCTTAGCTGTCCATGATCAGTTTTTTAAGTGCAGATAAACTAGAGACAGGTTGTAAATCAGCCCACCACATCAGCCCAGATCTTCTTGTCGTAAAACAGGCACCTAATAACCAAATTTCCACTCTCCATATGTGAGCCCTCCCCCGCAGGGTTAAAGTGGGAAAGGATCGCAGAGGCTCACCCCATCACACGGTGAACAGACATTTAGCATTTTAAAAATGCCTTTTAAATATTTAGACAGATGATATATTGCCCTGTAGCCTTTTCCAAATCTGGGAGACACGCCACGAATGCTGTCGCCTAAAAAAGCCAGACTTGGAAGAAGCCCCAACGTGTCTGCGTGAGAAAGGTAGCAACCCCGGCGCCCTGGGAGCAGAAATGTCCCCACTGGCTCTGAAGTACCTGCTTCTGTGAGATGAGAAGAGGGAGCAGGATGTTTTGCTCACGATGTGTGTCTCATCGTTCACGTGAGATAGCGCAGCCTGGCCACTGAAACGGTGTGCAAGGTGGGACACCGAGGGCCGGCACAGAGGGACACGGGTTTCTTCAGAACAACATCCAAAGCCCCTCGCTGCTTCACATGAGTGGTCAGGGTGGCCGGTTCTGTGGAAATGGGTTCTTTCCTTTAGAATCTGGTGACCCGAGGGCAGCCCCTAACCTTCCTCAACTGCCCCGGGCACCTGCCGTACCCTGGGGGGACCCCGGGGAGTGAGTGATTGGTCTGCTACCAGTTGGGCTGCAGCCCCCTCCTCCAGAGGGGAATGACCACGAGGCCTGTGGTGGCCGGCCGCAGTAGTCTGTAAAGCCTGCTTTTGCTTTTCCCTCCCGAAGTTCACACCTGAGTCCCCCTTGTCATCACTCTCTTGCAAGAACAGGCCAATCCAGAGCCCAAAAGTCATCGACCAGAGTCTGAGAAAAGAGACTGCCACCCAGTGACTCAAATAAAGATGGCCTTTATGGCAGCCTCTAGCCAGCCTATACCTGGGCCTGTTTCATTGCAGTCAGCCTGCCTCTCCCCACCAGCTGGGGAAAGCAAGAGAGCTGAGACAGGGCGTCCTTGACGCTGGGCAGAGGGAAGAGCCCGGACGTGGTCTTTGTTGGCATTTGGGGGAAGAGAGCAGAGGGAGGGGTGGAGAGGTGCCTTGTTCTGCTGCTGGAGGCCAGCAAGGACTGTGCAATAAATGAAATGATGCAAAACCAAGTAAAGTAAAAACAAAACAAAAACCCCACAGCAATCGTATCAACAGCAGAAAAGCAGAGTGTGAAGAGGAGAAGGAGCTATGTCTGAGGTGTCCCTGGCAGGCAGAGCTGCCGCCCTACCTGGAGAAACCTGGAAGGGGAGGCATGGGTGCCTCAGTGACACCAGAGGGGCGCGGACGGCTGCCGGGGGCCCTAGGATGCCGGGTGGTGGGCCCTGCTGCTCATGGTCCTCTTCAGTCATTACTGGTGCATTCTTAGTTTCAGCAGCAGCTCTGGCTTCAAAAGAAGGGATCGGACTGAATCCCTGATGCCAGGGAGAACAGAATATAGACAAGGTGGAGAGACACCTGCGGGAATTTATCTGAGGACTTGATGACCATCCTCTCTCTAAGCCTCTGCCTCCTTGATCAATAATGTCAGGAAATGTTCCATCCTTTGACTTTGAGAGCTTCTTGTCCTGCTTCTTTGGGAAGGCTTTGCTGTTTCTTTTCAGATCTCCTTTTATTTGTCGGGCAGTACCTCCATGCTTCTCAGAACACAGTTCCCCAGGGCCCCAATCCGCCCTGGGTATCCTGTCCTGAAGCTTCCTGCTCATCCATTTGGAGACTCAGCACTTCAGTAGGCCACACTGCAAAAGGAAGAGAAAGCCACTGCTTTTACTGCTCCTAGGTGAACAGCTGCCAAGCCAGGCCACCCGGCCCGTGGTGCAGCACAGTGATGCCCAAGGTTGGTCGTGCAGCCGAGCGAGAGCAGACCTCGGAGGCAGCTGTAAGCGAGGGGGCAGCCAGGCGACTCCTTCCCTCCTTCCTCTCCTCTGCACCTCCCTCGGCCTCTCGGAAGGCTTTCAGGAAGATACCCCCCCTCCCTGCTTTCCCCATGTGTCGGTGAGGATTCTTAGCTCCCTTGGCGTAAAAAAGAAAAGCGATGGTTATTTACATCAATATAGCATCTCACGATTTTAGGAGCATTTTTTAAAAATCTACTTACCAAAACTGAGTGTACTTAAGGCATAAGATGGAGATGAGGCGGGAGGAATCACAAAACTTGGTTACGTCTCTTATCATCACAGAATCTGTCTCGTCCTGTTGGTCGCTCTGTTAACATAGTTTGGATCTGATTCCGGTGCCCCTTTTTGTCCTTACAGCCGAATTCCTTCTGTGCTGTTAGCTGGGTGCAACCGTCTCCTCCCCCCCCCCCGCCCCCCAGCAAATGCTACAGCCGAAGATCCCTCCGCAACTGCTGACTTCACTCAATGTAGTGAGACACGCCACCGCTGTTTCCCCCCTCTTCCTCCTCCTCCCCTTCCCTTCTTCTCCCTTCCCTCCCTGCCCCACTGCTAAATATTATTTGCTGTCATCAGCACCCCCATCACATCTATGCTCTCCCTGTATCTCGGGGATGGGGTGAAGCCTGGAAACCATACAACCCAGCCTCCTTAGCTTCCCGGTGAGAAGCCGTCCGGGGAGATTTGGAAGGCAGGAAAGGCTCCCCCTCCTCTGGAAGAAGTACGGCAGACGTCCGGGCTGCAGCGGGCATGGGTTTTAGCAGTGGACCCCACGTTCCACTGTCAGCCGCAACGTCAGGTCCAGGGGAAGCTGTGAAGTCCGCGGCAGTTTCCTGCAATTTCCTGACCTGGGATTTGAGGACCACAGTGGTGATCTCTGGAGCATGGTCTAAAAACTGTGGGGGTGGGGGGGCGTCGTTCCCCTAAATTCCCTCCCTTTTGCGCAGCCAGCAATTTTGCTCACACTTCATTCTCTTCCTGCCTGCGATACCTCTTTCTGCTTAAAATTCAACCTCTTTTTGCTGGAAATACAGCCGTGGTTCTCAGAGTGGTCCTGGTCCAGCAGTGTCACCATCATCTAAGAATCTGTTAGAAATGCAAATTTCTGGCTCTGCCCCAGACCTACTGAATCAAAACCTCCCTCAGTCTGTGTTTTAACAAGCCCTCCAGGCGATTCTGAGGCACACTCAAGTGTGAGATCTGCTGTTCTATAGGGGAATTTATTTTCCTGTCACAAACTCTGACGTTCACACATCTTCTCAACGTGTTTTTTTTTTATAATATAAAAACATATTGCTTTTTTATAAAAACATTTTTATTATATAAAAATGTAAAGTACTGTGTTTATTGTAGAAAATTTGGAAAATAGAAAAAGTGTGAATAGGGGAAAAAAAAAACTCACAAAATTCCACCCTTGAGAGTTAGCTGTGTTAACCTTTGGGTTTCCCTCCTTTCAGTCTGCTCTCTGTACACCTATTTATGTGTGCAGTTATGTAACTGGTCTGTTCTGCATCTGTTTTGTATTCATACACCGTTATATAAGGGACATTTCTCTGTGTCATTAAATATGCTTATTTAAAGCCTACTTAGCTTTCCTTGTTATGGAAGTACTATAATTAATTAGCCATTCTCCTATCGAAGGATGTTGATGCTGTTTCTGGGCTTTGCTATTATAAATGAATGCCACATTGGACATTCTTAAATAGAATCTTGTCCCATTCCTGGCTGTCTCATTGGCATGAAAAGACAAATTAGGATACGGATGAGAACAGAGATTTAGACAGGACAAGACTGGTCCCTTTCTAAGCAATGGCTCCTTGTACGTGGAAATGAAGTAGAGACCTTATGGAGCTTACCAGGCAGGTGGGGTGTCAAGACAGACAAGGAGAGGGATTTAAAAAGTTGCTTCTTCTTACTTCTGAGCCTCAGTGAGGGTTGTAAGAGCAGAAGCATTTTAGAAGAAAGTGGAAGCAAAATGAAGCAAAGCGAGTGATTGTGCTCTCGTCCTAGAAACCCTTCCTCAAAGGTGGTGCGTGCTGGTGCTGGCTGTTTATAAGGGCTCAAGACTCAGCCCAAACTTGTCTCTCAGCCTGAGCCATGGCATGAACCTGGGGAGGCTGGTCCATTCTTCCACGGCTCTCGGGATGTCCATCTCTGCTGGGTGGGCTGAGGACTTCCTTAGAAATCCCGCCTGAGGTCTGGGCACATGATAGGTGTTTCAGTGATATTTGCTGACTGAATAAGAATGGGAAAAAAAGGATGAACAGAGTATTTCTAAAAGCCCAGACATGCATGGTGTGATCTCAAATGTCACGTGATTTAAGGATTCTCTTTAAAATCTCGTGCTTAAAAAACGGATTTGCATCCCAACGTGCATGAAACAAAGGGGCTTTTTTTTTTTTTTTGGCTTCTTTTCAGAGAGTAATTAGGTTTCTGTATTTATTTTTTAATGGAGGTACTGGGGATTGAACCTAGGATCTTGTGTGTGCTACGCATACACTCTATCCCTGAACTATAACCTCTCCCCCAAAAAGGGATATACTTACTTCTTTTTTCTGCTGTGGGTCTGTCTACAAATATATACTGGAGATCGACCGCATTCCTGGTATTGTTTTTGTGCAGGAATTAAGTTCTTCCTGCTTTCAGGGAGTTTATATTTTATTCTGTGAAGACAGACAATAAATATTCAGACAAATCAATCGTGCTATGAGGAAGTTAAGGGTTTAGCCCTACAGCATGATGACGAGAGCGGACACTGCTGTGCGGTATATTTGAAAGTTACTGAGAGAGTAGATCCAAAAAGGTCTCATCACAAGGAAAATGATTCTTTTTCTTTGTAACTATATAAGGTGATAGATGTTAATTAAACTTATTGTGGTAATCAGTTTGCAATAAATATACCAAGTCACTATGCTGTACCCCTTAAATTTGTACAGAGCTGCATGTCAATTATATCTCAATAAAACTGGAAAAAAGAAGAGTTTAGTTTGAAGCATAGTGACCAGAATGGTAAGAGGTGTTACGTTCTTTTGTCATTTCACATTTCCCTCTACAGCAGTAGAGTCTGTGGAGGGAGATAGTTGTCCTGCCTTAAATTCATTTGCAAACCAGTGAGCCAGGAATCTCAGCACAGCTTTCAACTCTGACCCTATAGTGGGTGTTGTAGGCTTGGACAGAGCCATAGATTTTATGCCCTAAGAGCCTTCACATGTTAGTGCCCTGGATCTAGTGATGTGGGGCATGTCTAGGTCTTGACATGACTTGATTAGAAATGAAATGGTATTTCAATAAATAGGTAGTCAGTATAATCAAGAACAATATACTTAAGAACACTTAGCTGTGGCCAGGATCATCTCCCATGCCATTTCTTGTCAATCGGTAGGGATGGTTTAGAACACTGCCTTGAGAATTCCAACTTCTGAAGGAAGTAGAGGTAAAATGAAGCACCCTAGGAATCTAAAAGTAGTATGTTTTGAGGCTAATGAATGCTGTGGTTTATAAATACACAGGGACTTACCCCAACTACTTTTACTGTCTGATCCAAGACATCAGGCAGTGGGAAAGGGTGCAGTGATTGATTGGTGATGTCTGCCATGAGCCCAGTAATAAGTACAGTGGTCCAACTGCTACTCTAGTCCCATGGATGAATGTGTTGAGTCCTGTCCAGGCTCCAGTCCACAACTGAACATAACTTTTCAGTAACCGCACAAGGCTTAGGAAATTAAGTATTATGCCAAAATGTCAAAGTACAGTATGACCCTATAGTGAATAGGAAAGCCTTAATGGCTTATGGGAGTAGCATGGAATATTAGAAAGGCCATTGGACTCCTTGGTGTCATAGTCCCTACAGTCCAGGTTTTTTGAAACGCTTGCAGACTGCATGAACTTTAGAAGGTCAGCTTCTTGTGTTAAGCATCAGCTTCTTTATATATACATAATATTTATATAAATATTATTTTATAATAATTATGTGTAATTTATATTAACATATAAATTATATTATTATACACATATTTTATATAACTATATATTATATTTCAGCCTAATAATATCCATTCTTCCTACTTCACAGGGGTTTTATGAAGATCAAACAAGATCATGCGTAGGAGAGCACTTTCTTCTCTTTTTTTAGTGAAGTATATAGTTGATTACAATGCTGTGTCAGTTTCTGGTGTACAGCATAGTGATTTGATTATACATTTATATACATATTCTTTTTTATTATAGGTTATTACAAGCTATTGAATATAATTTCCTGGGCTATCCAGTAGGACCTCGTTGTTGACATATAGTATTTTTTATCTGCAAATCTCACACTCCAAATTTATCTCTCCTCCCCACCCCCTTTCCACTTTGGTAGCCATAAGTTTGTTTTCTATGTCTGCGAGTTGTTTCTGTTTTGTAAATAAGTTCATTTGTATCTTTTTAAAAATATTCCATATATAAGTACTAATATGCAATATTTGTCTTTCTCTGTCTGACTTACTTCACTTAGTATGATAATCTCTAGGTCCATTTATATTGCTTCAAATGGCATTATTTCATTCTTTTTTATGGTTGAGTAGTATTCTATTGTATATATATATCACATCTTTTTTTATCCAGTCCTCTGTTGATGGACGTTTAGGTTGTTTCCATGTCTTTGGCTATTGTTAATAGTGCTGTGTGAACATTGGGGTGCACGTATCTTTTAGAATTAGAGTTCCCTCTGGATATGTGCCCAGGAGTGGGATTGCTGGATCATCTGGTAAGTCTGTTTTTAGTTTTTTAAGGAATCTCTATAGTGTTCTCCATAGTGGCTGTACCAAACTACATTCCCATGAACAGTGTAGGAGGGTTCCCTTTTCTCCATACCCAGGAGACCTCTTTCTTAAGAGCAGGGCAAAAACCAGCTGCCATCATTAGTGTGCTGGTTACAGTGAAGCTGCTTCTTTCCTCCCCTCCCTTCTAGTCTCTTTTTCAAAGAGACAGCCATTTAAGCACCAGAAAGAACAGTTCAGTTTCTAGGTTGCAGGCTTCTCTTAGTGAAATGATTTAAAGCCATGTGTAAATAGCACATACATTTATTATGACTTGGGTCCAAATTGAGGATGTGTCTATATACGCACATGTGCAATCTCCTCTCTGCAGCAAACCGTGAAAAACACAGCAGCCTCATAAAAAACAAAGCTACTTTCTTCCCAACTCCTGACAGCTCAAATGGCCTTAAAATAAATGGGCAAGGTTCACTCCACACACCTGTGCAGTGGAGTTTTTCTGAATCAGACAAATCTTGAGTCTCTCAGGAAACGTCAGCCCAGAGAGTGATGCTCGCACTCCTGGTATTTCGAAGCCTGACTGCTTCCTGGTGATTTACCCAGGCAGCTCTCTAGGCACAAGTGTATGGAATCTCTATTTATTCACTCCGGAGAAACACACAAACAAAAGTTAGCCCTGAGACCAAGTTCATCAAAAAGTTTTTAATAGAGCACTTGAAGGACCCGAGGCGAGCCCTTGGAGCTGTAACCAGGTGGCACAAATCATTTTCAGCCTCGTTAGCGAATACAGAGGATGCTGCGGCAGGAGATTACTTCCTGTGTTATTCAGCTGCATGTCACCACCCCAGCATTTAGTCATCTTCGGGCTTGGAATCCCATCTGTAAAGCCAGTTGTTAGAACTGGTGAGACAAGACGGCTTCCTTTCCTTATTTATGAGAAGAGAGACAGGGAAAAAAAGTCAAGAGAGCCCTGTGGTTATAGCTGGGGATGAAGCAAATCAAATACTCCTCTAGGCTTTTAGTATTTGAAAGAGGCCACGTGGCTGATGTGGGAGGGCCTATTGCTTTCACGTTCATGAAGGAAAGGCATTTTGGGTGTGTGTGTATGTGTGTATGTGTGTGTGTTTCTTTGTGTGTGTGTTCCAGTCTTGAAGCTACTCTCTAAGTGTGAAGGGAGAGCTTGGGAAGCATCAATTCCATTGGCCAACCAGGCAGTGCTGTACTTACTAGTCCATAGCATGCCTTGTGGGAATTAGAAAAGGCACACCACACTCAAGACTTCTTACTTCCAACTGCTGGACAATTGTCATAATACGCTGAATATTTTCAAACAGGACACTTTATGGCCACCTGTCAGAAAACTCACGATACAAATGTAAATCTACAGTGTCTTCAAAGTGAAGGCCACCTCTTTGGATGTGCTGCTCTTACATTTCACATGACCTAAACAATTGTACATGTTGGCCCTGCCATCCATGCAACATGTAGCAAACTACTGGGGAAAACCAGCTGCTAGGTGGAATAAACACTCATTCAGAACCAGCTTGTAACATACCCTAAAATAATTTCCTTGTGATGTAAATAGCCAAATTTAAAAAATAGCAATACAAATTAGATGATATATTTGCATAGAAAGGGATTTTAAAACATAAAAATAATTTTTAAAATTACTAAAGAAAATAGATGTGTCTCCTAAAAGTCTAAAACATCAGTAAGTATGTCAAAAAAAGCACTGTATGTCAAGTTTAAAGCACAACTGAGAAAAAAATGTCTTTCACAAATATGGTAAAATAATTAATATTCTTAATAAGCTGATAATACTTTGATTAGGGAAAAAAAAGACCTCAAAACAATAGGAACACTATTGTGAATTATTGACAGAAGAGGCAATCAATTAGCTAATAAAACATTTAGCCTTATTAGAGGTCAATAAAATAATTAAAATGCCCACTAAATACTCTTTTATCAAATTAAAAAATATTTAAAATGGCTCAACTTAATGCTAGTGTAGCACTATAGTGTTAATGTGTACAACACTTCTGCAAAGCTATGTGGTATTTTGTATTAAGAATCTTTCAACCAACAATGCCATCCCTAGCATTCCACAATCAGATCATCAGAAATATGGAAATATAACAGTAGGACAAAGGTTAAATGAATTATGATAAATTCATAGAAGTATGAATTTTATAACTCTCAGAAGTGAAACTTAGGGAAACATTTATGTCATGGGGAAGCACCCCTAAAAATGTCAACTGAAAAAATAGGATGAACAACTGTGTGTCTTGGGGATTCTCAAAGTTGAGATTGGTGGATGGGCTTCAAAGGATCTGAAATTTTGGTGTATATGTATTTCTTTCTGAGATAAGTTTATTTGGTTTATACCTGGTACTCCAAGGCATCCAAGATCCAAAGGAGACAAGAAGTCCTAGGAGAGTGAAATTGAGCCCAAACCACTGACTCCTGGCATGAGCACTCCTCCCATCCCCTCATGCTGCCCTGACCTATAACGTGCCAAGAACTGTACCAGCAGCTACAGACCCAACGACAGGCGAGAGCTGATATGGTTCATAATCTCAGGCAACTCAGTCCAGCTGAAAATGCAGATATTAAAATAATCCTACAGATCCATGCGTGACGGTAAAATGGACAAGCGCTTTGAAGCAGAATTTCGAGGTGCAAGGGCACTTCTCATATGAGATGATGAATGTGTGTCTAGTGCTTAGAATAGCACCTGGCAACAACAGTGAGGGCACAACGGATGTCTAATAGGGCAGGGTTTTCACAAGTGACCATCCTCTGCAAGACGGGGGCTGGGATAACAGCTTTCTTTGTGGAACTAACTGATTTTAATATCTGATTCTGAGACCCAACTTGCCCACCTAGCCAACAATGTCAAACAAACACATGCAGGTTAATCAGTCCAATCTGGTGACTTCCAATGCCACCTTCTTCAATACTCATGGCCTAGGGGAAGCGATGGAGGTACAGTCACCTCCCTGCCTGTGGATGGGTCCCCTCTGGGTCCCCCACTTGCCTCTTTGGGCAGCCTATAGAGACTGACTGTCAACTCCTTCCCCCTACTAATATTTAGATCTCTTTCTAGAGCCTGAAAGACTTATTTATGCCCTCTACACTGCTTTTGAGGTGGGACTTGTCATGTCCAAGTGCAGCCTCAGCCATCCCTCTGGCTGGTCCCACACCCGGGGTGTGAGGTGGGCCTGCAATGCTTCCCCGCCCAAGGCATAACCAGGACAGGGCCCACCAAGCTATCTTCTCTCAGATGCTCAGCTGGCCTCATGGGTGTGCGACCCCAGCAGTCCCAAGGGCTTCGTGCTCAGGAGGGCCCATACTTGGTCTAATGCCCTGCTATCACTGTGTTGAAATTCTTAATCGTTTGATCTTGAACTTGTGTTTTGTCAGTAAAGTAATGTGTGCCCATGTGCAGAGAGGAGATGCGATTTCTTCCTGCCCCGTTCGCAGACATTGTTCACCATCCCCGGTGAGCACAATGTTCAGGTGGATGGATCAGGATGAGCGGGAGCTGAGAGTGGAACCATCGTCAGCATTAAGTCTGTCAAGAACAAAGTGCTTCATTTGGAGTCTTAAAAATCGCAGTTTGAGAGACACGGATTTGGGTAAAATTGAGAGTGTTCCAGGGAAGACAACAAGTCAGGGGCTTAAAAAGACAAAAACCCACAATGTTAAAGTTGCCTGGTGAGAACTGATTGACTCTGACACAAGTCAGGGAATATCTGTCTTTAAGGAATCATGAGTTGTTGTAAGGTGGGGACCTGATAAGTACATGGACTTTCACCAATTATTTTAGGGTAAATATCCTGGCAGATGTTCTGGATGTCCTGGTTAGCACAATAAGTGGTCAAAAGGTCAGACTCCAACTGGCCTGTGACGTGCCTAAGTCCCATTTCCTCAATGGCCTCCTGGGTCTGTTTTAGAGAGCTCTCTTAGCAAGACTGACTCCATTTTGATCTTCCTTTCACAAGTGAGACTCAAGCAGGCACAAGGTAAGTGTGCTGCCTCTGTGATTAAGCGGAGGCTCTGACATCCCTGAGAGGCCACGTGTTCCACTGGAACCAGACCTTGACATTGCAGGTAGAAAGACGGCAATGGCCTTCTAAAATCAAAGACGACCAAGGAAGACCATTGCATTCTTTCTTGCTCATGTTACTTCCCTGTGTTGACCCACCACTTGGTTGAAAATGAGGACATAGAAGGAGAGGGGAAGAGAGCAGCCCATGGTTTCACCTGCCCTTCGATTCTTCCTCACCCCTTCGAAGCCAAAGGTAGACGCAGTTGGGAGAGGGTGCTTATCAAGAAGAGAAATAAAACCAGTTGAGTTAGTTTGGTGCAGTGTTTCTACTGCTCTGGAAAGAGTGAGATACACACACATGTGCAAGCTATGAAATCCAAATTGTGTCATTTCGATGATTCCGCATACAAGTGTTTTAAATTTGCATTAAAACCCGGTATTACACAAGATCAAGCAGCATGGTAAAATTCAGGAAAAGAATTTAAAATTGTAATTTCTCTTTACTTAGAACAGTAAATAGCAAATAAATAATGCCATGACAAGCCGAGAGAGAGGCAGCAGAAGAAAAGTAAAAGCTATTTTTCTCCCTGTCCTTTTCAAATAAGAAGCCTACGTTTTCATTTTGTCCTAAGCCTCACAAATTATATAACTGGTCTTCCTGATCCTCCAGACTTGGGGGGGGGATTCTCCTAATTCCTTCCCTACTTTTCCTGCCCCTGGGCAGAATGGGAAGAGATGGCAGTGGCGGACAAATGTGTCACCCTGCTTTCTTTACTGTCTTTTTTTCCCCAAAACTCAAATCTCTTCCCTAAAACTCAGGTTTTCCCAGCCCTTGTTTCTAGCTTGTCCAGGGGAAAGATGGGAAGACCCAGCCTCAGTTGTCTCTTTACACTTCTGGGAAATTTGCTATGGCCTCTGGCTGGGAGCAGTGTCTTCTGAACTTGGTAATTAAGAGTCTGGGTCTTTGCTTTCAGGGCTGGCTTGTCTCAAGAGCTACTTGCTACATTTTGCACTTAAGCTGGAGATGTGGGGAGAGAGGGCTGGCCATGGGGCAAGAAGAACCCGGCAGGGAGGAAGGGACACAGTTCACTGTGTTTCAGCCTCTCTTCTGCTGTGGACATGGAAACTTCATTAGCACCTACTGCACAGGGCCTGGCTCCCTTCCGGGTGGACGGCCGTGTAAGGCAGGCAGGGAGCATCTCGGGCGCCAGGAAGGAAGTCGGGAGGGTCATTGCTCAGGGACAGAGACAGAAATTCCCCCAGCAGGGCTCTGCAAAGCTCCACCCTCCAAAAAAACATCAGTTTCAGGATCCTTCCTGGGAATTATTCCTTTCCAATGCACTTTTCAATTTCAGGCAATCGGCATATCTTTTATTCATTAGAAAGCTGAAATATCCTTGTGCGAGGGAGGCCCCAGAGGACAGCCGTGCTCCGGGTGGATGATGGATTTCTTTACAATGCAGTTTAATCAGCAAGGCATCTCATGTATTTATGGTCAGGAGAGTTTTCCTTGGGTGGAGAGTGAGGGCTGAGAGATTATGACGTGGCGCGCTGCAGAATCCAGGCCCAGGCCCAGGCCTCACAGAGGCTGCAGCCCTCTGCTTGTGAGCGGGAGCCCGAGGGCCAAGCCATTACCCCCTGTGACTGTCCCCAAGAAGCCAGCGAAGCAAGAGGGTCATTCTCCAGTTTCCCCTCTCAGGCCCAGAGAGCAGCGCCCACAGGTCACCATACAAGGGTTGAATTGTCCCCCGAGTGTGACAAAGCCAGCTGTACACCAGCAGTTGGGAAACTTTCTGGGAGGAGGGTCTCTTTTTCTTTGCTAGAATCTGAGACTCCGGAGGGGAGTGGAGGGAGAGAACTCCCTCCTGGGTAAGGTAGGGGGCGTAAGAAGCCTTGTATCTGAGGCACTTCTGCTGGGGAGTCCTGGCTGACCAAGGCCACAGCCCCATCTGTGACCAACATAAAGCTTCCTGAGGCCCCCTGTGTAGAGGGCAGAGAGCGGGTGGGATTGCAGATATCCTTGAAAAAGGAAAATTCAAGCTTGGGATGGAAGAGCAGATACTGAGGGCGGACATCCTTCTATCAGGGGTGGGCCGAGATGGCGCCTGGGCGTCCCCAGGCCAGGGAAGGCTGTCTGGGCTCTGGAGGAGAGCTCCGCTGTTGGCTGCCTCTTCCCTCCTCTCATTTCCCTTCCTCGCTCCGTTTCAGTCTACTAGTACTTTTGTGGGTCTGTTTCTCCTCCTGCCCAGGCTTTGCCACCCCTGGAGAGGCACTCAAAGGAGGCTCTCAGCAGGTGAGAAGAAGGCAAGAGATGAGGGAGGAGGTGGGATGGCAGGTGAGCAGGAGCAGACGCATGGGGTCAGGGCCTTTCGTGGGAGGGATCCCACCTCTGCCAGAGGTACAAAGACTCAACATCATTGTCAACGTCTCCTTTTCCTCTGAAGCTTTTTGATTTTGTTGAAAACAAACAAATGAACAGACTCCCAGGGAGGAAAATCATGTCACCTTCCCTAGCTGTTTGGTTTTGCTGACTCCTTGCAGGGCCTTCTGCTTCCCACTCTCTACTTGTTTTCTTCTTTGAAGTGGAGATGAGAAGGCAGGGCTGGGACAGCGGATGTGGCGGTCAGCGTGGTAGCCCAGGAGTGTAAAGAAAGAACACGTGATGTTTGATGGAGTAAATCTCTGAAAAGAGTGAAAAAATAAAACAAAACAAAAAACAAATCGAGGTGATCATAATCATTACTATTGACTTCAAATCCAACATATTTCAGGGATATTCTACACGTTGTCTCACTGAGAGTCATTCTCTCCATGACTTTATCACCCCTGCAATGGAGAGGGACCCATTGACTAGGGGTCAAGAGGAAGTCAGCAGGTCCCTAAGTAGTGAAAGAGAAGGAGAGACCAAAAAGAAATGTGGGGAGACAAGCTATGTGGTAGGTACCGGAAGGGGAATACATGCCATCCACGGCTCCCTGCTCCTTTCTGTGCCCGTGACAAGCACGTGAGCCCATCGCCACATTCGAGAACTTGACTTTTCTTCCCCAGGCAACACTCCAGGCAGCTGTTACCAGTTGGTAAGAGCGGGCACTCAGTTCAAAATTTATTCGCTGTTCTTAGTGCTGTAAGAAAATCAGATAAAATTTTACAAGGGGAGTAGTCATGAGGTGACTAGTGTGGTAGAGGGCCTGTTTGGTTTTTTTTTAATTGAAGTATTGTTGATTCATAATGTGGTGTTAATTTCTGGTGTACAGCATAATGATTCAGTTATACATGTATACATATATTCTTCTTCATTATAGGTTATTACAAGATATTGAATATAGTCTCCTGTGCTATACAGTAGGACCTTGTTGTTTATGTATTTTATATATAGTAGTTTGTACCCTATGACCCAACAGTCTCACTCCTGGGCATATAACTGGAGAAAATGCTGCTTTGAAAAGATACATGCACCCCAATGTTCATAGCAGCACAATTTACAACAGCCAAGACATGGAAGCAACCTAAATGCCCATCGACAGATGACTGGATAAAGAAGATGTGGTATATTTATATAATGGAGTACTACTCAGCCATAAAAAAGAATGCCTATTTTGGAACACAGAGGGTTTGTCTCTAAGGACCCTGTCGGCACCTGTGATGAGGGTGATGTCTGTCGTGGCAGTGGCAGGACCCACACTGTGAGGAGTTAGGATGGTGATGGAAGGAGATGTAGCAGCTAAGGGTACAGATCACTTGTTCCTAGAGTTTGTCACTGAAAGTCTCAAAAGTTGCTCTGCCAGGGAGCAGAGGTCCAGTGAGTGGGAGGAGCTGGATGAACATAATGAAAGTGTGACAATGCTTAGAAAAGTAGGAAGTGCCTTACAGACTGAACAAAAGAATGTAAAAACGGGAAAATATTTAACTGTCATCTTTTCCTAATTAAACGTAATAGGCAGATTAATGATAGTCTCCAAATGTCATACACATCAGGTAACTGGCTTCCTCTGGACTGACTGGATCACTGATGTGGGACACATGTTCCAAAGTCCTGTTCCTTATTGTCCCAATTGTCACTTTTGTATTTTAAGAAGAGATCTTGCTATATTCAATAACTTGTTGTAACCTATAATGGAAAAGAATCTGAAAAAAAAAGATATATATGTATCTCTGAATCACTTTGCTGTACACCTGAAACTAACACGACATTGCAAATCAACCATATTTCAATTAAAAAAAAGAATAAAGCTATTTGGATAAGGGAGGAAAAAAAAAAGAAGAGATCTGACTGTGAGTAATGGGAAGGCGTGGGCCTGCTGAGTAACTACACTTTCATCACTGCTTCTCTCTACCTGCCCGAGACTTCCCACAGACTCTGCCCCTGCAGAGCTCGGCTCCTGTAGGATCCCCAAACTGCTACAACCACCTCCTCACTGTGTACCATCCCACTGGTGAGTAACCAGTGACCTGCCACCCACCCGAGGCACTTTGTCAGGAACACCATCCTACAAGCTACCTCTACTAACTGCTCACCAAACTAACAACTTTCATCTGAAATTCCCTTAAGGAGGGCACATTACAAACCAGGCGTTTATTACTCTCCCGGCGCTGCCCATACCCCTGTGAAAGAAAAATACTGCCAACCATATCAGTAAACAAAGGATGCTGTGGCCATCAAGTCATCAGCCGCTATCGCCCCCTGCCCCCTGCCCCCGCCCTGACAGTGAGCGGAGGGAACTCAGGATGGAGACAAGCAGGCAGCCCGGCCTCTGCTGCCATCCCCAATGGTGCCCCCCGAGGGAACTCAGGATGGGAAAGCACAGGACACCGGCCCTAGAGAGCTAGGTGCATATCAAAGGAATGATTTCAATGGGCCCAGATCTTTGCACCTTCCCATATATAGAAAAGTGCTAAATTCCTTGATTTGGGGTATCTGGTTTTCTTTAATTAACTGTAATCTTTTGATGTTCCAACTACCTGGTCTTTGTGGCAAAACTATATATCCTGACTCCTTGCCTGCCTCTTTGTAGAAGTGGCTTAGAGCGATCTGTGAGGCTGCCTCCCAGGCTTGAGCCCTCAGTAAGTCCACCAAATAAAACATAGCTCTCAACGTTCAGGTTGTGCATGTCTTAGTCAATACCCCTGAGTGGCTGTCTCTGGAGCCACATCCCTCTACCTGTGCATGACAGATGCTTTGTAGCTGGGGCCAGCTTCAGCATCAGTTGGTCACAAACAGGTGAGGGGAGAACCAGCGTTAAAGGTCCAGTCAACGTGGGTGATGTTTTTCCTTGTGTCTTATCTTCCAGGATCTACATCGACATTTTTCCTGCCTGGATTCTGTGTTGAATAATGAAAGCTACAACTTATTGAATAATGACTTTCAGCAGAGTACCTGACATATGTTATTTCTGGTCCTTATAACAGTCTGGCAGGGTAGATACTTGGTGGGGACACGCAAAGATGCTGCCCACCTGTGGGAGTGCAGTCAGCAGACAGCCCCCACCTGCCAGCTCTTCCGGGTCTTCCTACCCCTAATGACGAACAGAGTGAGTGTGTAATGCCGGCCACTTCAGCCCAACGTGGGCCGTCTATCAGGTCTGTCCGATCCTGCCTCTCCTTTCCTTCCACAGGTGCTGATCCTTAATAAACACCTTGCACCCCAAACTCCATCTCAGAATTTGCTTCTAAGCCTCAGTTTTCCTAGTCTATAACAAGCCAACAACACCTCCTCTTAGTTATTAAGATTATGCTAAAGATTAAATGAGATCGTGCAAATTAGAGCACGTTATACAATGGCTGGCATTTGGAACATGTTCCATAAATGCTGGCTGGTCCATCGTAGCCCAAAGGCGCACGGCTAGAAAGTTTTGGGCCCAGGTTTCCAACTCGTCTGCCTCACCCTGGAGCAGGCTACGAAGTAGGTTAGGAACACTCTCATGAGACTTCTCTTTTGCTGCTTTGTTTCATGGATATTTACCTATTTTCATATCTCTGCCTTCCAGACACTGAAGACCTGGGAACAGCAATGATGCTGTATCCACCCTCAACGCTCGAGGCATAGCAGGGACTTTACACATGGGGAGATGCTCGGCTGCAGTTTAATGATTGAATGACTGACGACATCTCCAATGATTTTAAACTTCCTGCGGGGCCTGAAGAAAAATTCAGATTACTTAAAATGCCCAGGTTTTATTGGTTTCTGGGTTTCCTCATCTTCTCTGCCTGTTGATGGGATTCCCCAAGCAAATAACCCTAAATAGCTGCCTCCCTGCACAGGTCAGGAAGGTAACCACGCTGGACCAAGCTGCAGGGGTTTGCGTGAGAGGCTCGAGCTAGGAACACACGGATGCGCCACCGGACACACAGCTCTGACCGCTTGGGGTTTTGGTTGTGCAGAGGGCACGGGGCTGGCCCTCGCACTGCCCTCGGCCTGGGCTGCTTGCTCTGTGGTGAGGGGCATGCAGGAAGCTCCCCTACCTCGCACCTTCCTCAGAGCAAAAGAGTCTTCCTGATGGGTTTTCTCCCCCACTTTTAGGAGCCAAGTAGGTGGATGTAAGACTGGGAGGATTCCTCCAAATTCTGAAAAGTGGGATTGCAATAGTTTCTAAGGGCAGACTCTGGCAGAATAATCTTAGGAGAAGGTCCCACTAACACATCATGAGACAAGTTGGCTTTGGTGAGGCAATCTCTTCTTGATCTTTCTGATCCTCTCAAGACCCTTCCTTTCCACAAGAGATGGGAACTCACTACCAGGTAACTCTAGTCCCAGTTTTGAGAAACTGTATTTTTCCTTTTGTCTGCCTCTATTCCTCTTCACGTCTGAGGGAGAGTTTAAACAGGTGAAGGGTTTAATGTCCTAGTCACTTTCAGCAGAAACAAATCTTTAAAAAGGAACCAAAAATGGCCGATGCTTAACCTGAAGGTTTTAAGGGTGAAATTTTAGACCCCTTGACACCTTCCCACAACTGCAATTGCCTGCACTGTCTTCAAGTCAGGTCCTGCTCACTATTTCTGCACCAGACAATCCAGTAAAGACTGTGCATGTGTGAGATGCTACATATTTAGGTAAAGGTATTATTATAATCTAAGTTCTTTAGGGCCAGGGGACGTCACATGATTTGATGATGTAGTTACAGGAAGCAGAGTAGGAGAAATTAAGGCATATATGACTAAGAAATAGGGAAATCATTTTATTTTTAGATGAGGGTTAAAGTAAGATGGAACTAATGAGGCAGAAAGCAGTTTGGATTTAAGTTAGAATGCCTCCTTGGGGAGATGGTAGGGTAGGATATACATGCTGCATGGCTTTGGATCCAATGCCTTTCTTTTCATTAAAAAAAATCCCCCCCCCCAGTTATAAAATAGTGTTGCTTATTATAGAAATTTAATCAATATAATTATAATTATAGAGATGAAAATTAAAAGCTATCCAAAAAAGTTCTACTCCTTAGATTCAGTCAGTCTTGACATTTTGAGATGTTCTCTAATGGCCTTTATAAATTATATACATATATGTTAAATTTTTTGAGAAATAGTTTGGTTTAAGAGGATGTCCATGTAGTTTGTAAGTGATAGTAAATGTCACATGTACTACCTTTGGGTTTCCAGGCCTGTTCTAACAATGCGACATGGATTTATCCCTCCAGCTGTGGCCAGTATTAAGGATGATAGCACTACTTTGTGCTGGTTGTGTGGTGGTTGTATTTAGCATATTTACTGAAATCTCTACTAATTCTAATAGTTCATGGACTTCCTTGTATTTTCTATATCAGAAAAATGTATTATCTGTGAATAATGATGTTGTTTCTTCCTTTTTAATCCATTTATCTCTGATTTCCTTTTTCTTAGCGCTGTTGGAAAAGACCTCCTGTAGAACAATGCTGAGTAGAAGCTGGGATGAAGCACAAGGTGTCACATAAAGCTTGTAATGCTTTAAAAGTATAAAATTAAAGTGTCACTCATAATAGAACTATTCACAAACTACAAATGGAAAATATCTTCTTTGATGAAAAGCATCTACCAAAAACCTACTAAGAATATTCTGCTTTTGAAACATGGTGCCCATGTCCAGGAGGATAAATGTTTGTCATATTGTTGGAGGGGGCCTCCCTAGAAACCAAAAGGTAACAGACATGAATGTTGTTCACATATTACAATGGACATTTTTCTAAATCAAAGCCTTTGTGTAAAAAACTAACATATGTTTATATAATTTCTAAAGGCCATTAGGGAATATGCTAAATATCAAGAATTGTTGACCTAAGATAATGGAATTTATATTTATGAAAGATAAGCACGTTTTAAAGCAAAAAATTTTGTAGCGATAAAGATAAATGTTACATAGTCATGGAAAACATTTATTAGGAAGATACAGCATATTAAAAATATCTGATAATCTCTGTCTTATTTAATGAGTAAATATGTCTATATTTATTTTGAATATATCTATAGCTAGAAGTAAAAGTACTATTTCTATTTTGTCAGGGTTATTCTTGAACTTTTAGCCTGTAGACTTGATTTAAGAAAGTTAACATTAAATCAATATGTCTATTCTCCTCAGAACAATAGAAAGACCTTTGGGTGCTTTAACTCTGGAGACTGTCATCTGTCATCCATGTCGTTTAATATTTTGGGTTGGCTTTGTTTTTAAACTTCCTAAAATTAGTCATTTTTATTACATATAATATTTTTGTTTTTCTAAAGTTTCTGCAGATGATGCTTATTTAGATTTTCCCTGGCATTTACCAATTTATTTGGTCAAAATGTTTTGTATGTTTCACTCTATTTTCTAAGTTCAGTTTATTTTTAAATAAATAATGTCCTTCAGGAGTCTTTCAACAAAGGCCTGTGAGGGATAAACTCTCTTCATCTGTTTTGCTTTGTTTTGCCCTCTGTCTGAATAATAGTTTCTCTAGATATATGATTCCTGTTGACAATTGTATTTCCTGAATACTTTGAAGATATCATTTTACTGTATTTAGTTTCCACTTTTGCTGATGAGACATCAGTCTATTTGTTGTTCCTTTTTAGATATGTCTTTTCAGTCCTTTAAATTCTTAAAATTTCTGCATTCGTCTTCATCTCTTTATTTTTTGTGCTGTATTCTAAGTAACTTCCTTATATTTGTTTTCCAGTTTACTAATTCTTTCTTTAGCTGATTCTAATCTCCTTTTTGGAGTTCTTACTTTCAATGACTATATTTTTAATATTAGAGTATCTAATTCTTTTAGTGTGTAGATATTCTTTATCTGATAATTTGAAACATTTACTTTATAATTTCTTTAACATTGTTCTATTTTTCTTCAAACTGCGGTATGAACTTTTCTATTTATTGCATCTGCTTTGACTTCTTTGATTGTGTACACATCTTCACTGCTTTTTGTTTGTTACTGTCGTAATCTGTGACAGTGTCCTTATAGACTGAATTTTATATGTGATATTTTTCCCAAGTTTCACCAATCTGAGACTAATTTTTCATTGGTTTTTCAGTTTGGGATTACTACCCTATGACTAAAATACATTTGGACATTACATCTCTGTGTGTAAGAGCCTCAGGAAGTTTTTGGATGCTCCCCACTACCCACAATGGGAAGAGACAAGTTTCATTGGTGCTTTTCTGGACCAGTGGGTTCAATTCCCACCATTCAGGGAGGGAGATTCTGGTTTCATGGAGAGATTTCAGTTCTAACCCCCTGACCTTATAGTCTCAGTGCTCTGTCTTCTGTCCCAACATGGGTGTAGAGATCCTAGCTCTTAGCTGTCAGGATGTGTATCTGGATCTGGTATTCTCTTGAACTTCCCTGGTATAATTTCAAGAAATCACACTTCTGGCTTTCAATTTCTGTTTTCTTATGTCGCCTGTTCCATTTGTTCTTTCCTCTTTTCCTTCCTCTCTCCTTCACTACTTTTCTCACTTTCTTTCCTTTTAATTTCTCAGCTATGTATTTAAATTCATTTTTAAGATTTAATTTAGCATTTCCATTTTTTTTGGTAGTGAAAAGAGGTTCAGCTTACTCTTTTGTCAGAAATGTATACCCATACTCAATTTTGCTTGCTGTTTTTTTAAAGCTAATATTAAAAGCAAAGACTTTTTTCATTTTATCACATTCTTTGTAAACATAATTTTAATTGCAGTATGTTTAATTTTATGAATGTGCTATAATTTATTCAATTATTCCCTTAACTGAACCCTTATATTTCTTCACATTTTAAAATTATCTATTAATAATGCTGGAGTTGACCTTAAGTATACATTTTTCCCCATATTTTGGGCTATTTTAATGTATTTATTTATTACCTTGTTTCTTCCGTAAAGAAATTGGGTAGATAAACATTTATATACAATACAAAAATTGAGTTAGGCAGAAGGGAAATTATGGATAGGAAAACAATGGAACAAAGTATAGGGTTAGCATGGAGCAGTTAATTCTACTTTTTTGTTGAATTAAGCAAAACCTTAAGGTGCCTAGAGGTGTAAGGAGAGAGAGACACATGGTTAAATTTGTGTTTCACATTGTTCATGAACTAAAATCAAGTGAGTTGTTCAGGAGAAGTACATGTTTTCCCTAACATTATTATGAATGGTGTGAAGAGACCCATAGCATAATGCTGGCATGCAATTCAGTAACTGGTTCTAAGAGGGAGCAAAACGACACATTTCATATATATAGCTTCCCAGAAGCCTCGTTTCACCCATGGATAACATTCATTTATTTGTGTTCTCTCTCTTGTCTTCTTGGTGAACCTGGCCAGAGGTTTGTCAATTTTGTTTACTCTTTCAAAAAATCAGCTCTTGGTTTGATTGAGTTTTTTCTATTTTTTTTATCTCTATTTTATTTGTTTCCTCCCTGATCTTTATTATTTCCTTCCTTCCGCTGACTTTAGGTTTTGTTTGCTCTTCTTTTTCTAATTCTTTTAGGTGTTAGGTTAGGTTGTTTACTTGAGATTGTTCTTGTTTTTTGAGAAAGGCCTGTATCGCTATGAACTTCCATCTTAGGACTACTTTTGCTGCATCCCATAGATTTTGTGTGGATAACATTTCATTTAGATTATCTACCACAAGGGTCTTACTCCGGAGACTGAAACTTTCGGACTTACCTGCTAAATTGGTGTGTTGCACTTTGGTGCATAGAGGTTTGAAGTTGTTGCTGTTAATCTCGTCTTTCTGACAGCACTGATTTCCTGTAGGCAACCACTCCACCTTCAGCTCTAAGAGGGGCTTTGGAGAGCAAGTGGCCTCCCACGGGGAGTGGGCAAGGTGTGAGACCTGAGTTGGCCCAATCATAACGAGGAAGAGCTTATTTCATCCTTCTCTCTTTCCAGATCTGAACAGGAAGCCTGCAAGCTCCGGGTGCCACTGGAAGTTATCTGTCCCCACAAGCCTGTGTTAGGAAGAGGCTGACGCTGAGATGACAGAACAGAGTAACAGAGAGAGCAGGGCTGTTGATGACATCATCCACTGATGAGTGCACTGCCTGGAATCTGCTCATGTCTAGATTTCAGCTATTTTCAGATGTTTCCTTCTCGTTGAAGGTCGTTTGAGTTACGGTTTTGTTTCTTATATCAGAAAGCATCCTAACTGATGAGAGTTACTTAACAGTCATCAAGGAATCTATGACCAAAAAGATGTAAAAATCATGGAGCTATAGAAACTCATGCTAATCATAAGAAACGTCACATATGTAAGTTTGCTGAGTGCTCCCCACTCTTTTTAGCACTCCATATGCATTCATTTATATTACCTTCGCAAGAACTCAGTGAAATTGGTATCATCATTATCATTATCCCCATTTTACAAAAATGGAAACTGAATCCTAAGAATTAAGGAACTTGGCTAAGGTCACGCAGCCCAGTTCTAGAGGCTAAATGTATGACCACCATACTGTACTGCCTCTCAGTAAAGTGCGAGTACCTCCTACACAAATAGCACCCTCCCAGCCGGGGGTTTGTGTAAAGGGTGAACAACACAGAGCCACGATTTTAATCCTTGGTGAGAGTCTGGAGGACAGCTATTCTGTGATGCCAGGTGTTGGCCGATGTACAACTGTGATAGTCAGTGAGGCAGGGAGGAGACCTTAATGGTTAAGAAGAGGGATTGGCATTCAGATAACCTGGGCTGAATCCCGGCTTTGCCACTTACTAGCTTTATGATCTGATCTGTAGGAGCCTCCTTTTCCTCACCTAGAAAATGAAGGTCCATGTAGCTTGCAAAGTTTTGTACGGATTAACTAAGACGGTGTACAAAGGGTAACGTCTTCTTATTGAAAGACCACAACCTAGAATGGATGGCCTCTGGTCTCTATATGAGGGTGTGGTGGGGAAGACACAGTGCAGCATTTGGAGAAAAGATTAAAAAGCAGGGGCTCTATTTATATAAAGTACCTAAAATAGGCAAATTCATAGAGACAAAGTAGAATCGAGATTACCAGGGGTTAGGGGGAGGGGAAATAAGGAGTTATTATTTAATAGGTACAGAGTTTCTGTTTGAGAGGATGAAAAAATTCTGGAAATAGATAGTGGTGCTTGGTTACACAGCATTGTGAAAGTACTTAAGGCCACTGAATTGTACACTTAAAGATGGTGAAACTGGTAAATTTTATGTCATGTATATTTTACCACAATAAAAAAAAGGAGGAAAAAAAGCAGGAAGGGGGAGGGTAGAGCTCAGTGATAGAGCACATGATTAGCATGTACGAGGTCCTGGGTTCAATCCCCACTACCTCCATCAAATAAACAAACAAACAAACAAATAAACAAACCTAATTACCCCCCCCCAAAAAAAGCAAAAAGCAGGAGCTTGTGATGGTTACTTGTTAAGGGACTGCAGAGATGGTGATAATGATGGTTTATGAACAATGTGAGCAGAAAGTCTGGTATGAAAATTGAAAAGCCATAAAAATAATGAGATTTTATTTTTAGAGCACTTTTAATACATATTATCTATTTGATCATAATTGTTAGTTGCATAATAGAAAAGTCAAAGGAATGATGAGCTAGAAAGGATATCAAAAGGTTATTTTTTTTGTTGCCTTGCCTTTTGGAAAAAGCGTACCTGGACCCATGCCGTGGGCTTGTTCTGTGGTGGAAGGGTTGTGACCTGTGTGTATTATCAGAAGGCACAGAGTTCACAGTGTCCCCTGTATTAATCGAGCTAAAGCTTCCTCAGAGGCCGCACTCACTTTCCCAGTATCTTTACTGTGCATGTAGTTAAGTTTCAGGCTTACAACTAAAAAGCTACTGAATAAGAAAAAAATTTAAAAATCACAGGGCCCCCTGTGACTAAAAGAACTAAAAGAAAAAAAAAACCCTTAGCTCTAAACTTTTTAAGGAAAGTGCATCTTTATAATAACAATAAAATCCTCCCAATCAAGCCTTTAAGAGGCAGCCTGCATCCCTATCTTTGCCTGGGGCCCATAACTATCCTTACCTAATCTTTCTCTGACAGATAAAGAGCTGCTATATCCATTCTTATGGCTCAATTTTAAACTTTATTCAGAGCAGTGCGGAGAGGGAGCCCTGGACCGGAATAAAGAATGAATGTGTGAGACCAACAAGGGGAAGAGGAATGTGGGATCACTGACTTGTACAATAGATGCTTCTAGAAAAAAAAGTCAGTTCCACAGCTGTCTGATGTGTTCAGGGCTAGTTTAGACAGACCTCTGAGACCGCAGGGCCACATCCAGGCCAGTCATGTGCAGAATTCCACATCCACTCCAGCCCAGCTTTACTTGCACTGTACCATCCTGGAGGGTCATTATGAGGGGTAGGTATACCAGCTGGCCCCTTTTTAATGAGGCAAAAACAAGATGTTTTTCTTTCACATGCTGTGGCAAGCACGTAGATGAGAAACAAGAAGAGTATGTCTGTAAGCACTGCGAGTCCTCACCAGTGGTCCCCAAGGAAGGCCATGAAATCTTCTGAGCAAGATAGCTTTAAAAATAAGACAGTTGAAGGCTCAAGATGACTTTGATTTAGCTCTGTATTAGAGGCAGACGCTTTTGAGCCTTGCGATGCTGTGTCTTCATGAAACTGATATTTGTGTTCAATATGAACTTGTTAGAAAGGCACTTTGAGAGGAATGTCGGTCCAGCTCACATAGACCCTTTTCTCTGTGACCTGCCCCTCCCACATGGATGGGTGGGGGCAGCCATGTTTAAATGATTTGGTCCTGTCCTCCTGACTACGTCGGTTGGTCCACTGACCCAATCAGGGATAGTTAAATTCTCACTCCTAGGGATTTGGAATTGAGACTTAGAGTGTCTAAATTGTTTCAGTATATTTGCTAGAAGTAATATAAACTCGGAAGCCATGGAAACAGCATCTTTCATCATATATCTGGAAAGCAGGCAAAGTGGTCTATTTAGGGATAAAGAGCTAAGAGTATTGTCTAGTTCCTGTCATCTTTCTAGTCCTTGGTCCTCATTTTTTTTAAGGGACCACTCATGCATTTAAGACATAAACTAGCCCAAGTTGGTTTCTGTTGCATACAACTAAATAAAATAATTGTAAAGATTTTTAACTCCAGTGTGGGGCATGACATCTGTGTCTATACAGAAGATTATTAGACTGACAACTGTAATATGGATCAACTCCAAATTTGTTATTTTGGGGGTAGCTCCTATCTAGAGATGCCTTTGGTAGAGATGCTTCAGGGTCCTCTTAGTGGGGGTCCACCTCCTATGGTCTTCAGATCCCATCTAGACAGGAAAATCACCAAAGAACTCCAAACTTGGAGTTACCTTGATTATTCTTTTCTCAACCTCTCTCCCCAATCATCTAATTCATCTCCAGACCTTTTTGGTCTACCCCAAATCTCTTTATTTCTCTCTGTGTTCAGAGTGGCTACCCTACCCAGAGCTATCAGTATCTTTTATTTCAATCACTGCGATGGCCTCCTAGCTGGCCTCTGGTCTTGTTGCATCCAATATTATCCACCCCACCCCTGGTACTGTAGCCACATGGAAGCAAGATTTATCTCTGAAATATAAATCAGATCACTTTCCTGCTTGAAACATCCTGTATTAGGATCCATTTAAGCTGATGTAGCAAAACCCCCAAATTACAATCATTCAAACAGAGGAAGTAGGCTGGTTCAGGGCAGGTAGGTGGCTAAGATGCACACAGTCATGCAGGGACCCAGGTTCCTTCTCTCTCGTTGCTCACCATGCTACAGGGTGTTGCCCTCATGTGCTAAAGTCAAAGCTGGCTCTATAGCCATATCCGTATTCCAGTCACCAGGGTGGGAGGAAAAGAGAAGGAGAAGGGAAGGGGGACCTCACTCTATCACTTTTAGAGTGAGGTCCAGAAGTCAACACATTTCTTCTGCTCACGTCTCATTGACTGGAATTTAATCATACGGCTATATATTCATGCAAAATCCAACTGGAAAATGTACTTTCAAACTAGGTGGAATTTGTTGTCTAAAAAATCAAGGATTCTAGGACTAAAAAGAAGGGGAGGATGGATATGGAGGACAACTAGTAGTCTCTTCTGTACCTCTAATGGCTGTCCATGCTTGCAGAATGAAGTCCAGTCCTTGATTTGTGCTGATCTGGTAACTGTTTCCCTCTCCTGCCATGCCCCCTTGTTCACTTGGCTGCATCAGGGACCTCCCTTTTTTCTGCTCCTGTAACGGGCCATGTATGTTTCAACCCCAGGGTATTTGCACTTGCTGTTCCTTCTGCCTACAAAGCTCTGAATTCAGATCTTCCCAAGTTGATCTGCTTCTCATTCTCTGGGTCTCAGCTCAAATGTGACCTCCCTCCAGAAGGCTTCATCACTCACTCTTATTAGAATTGTCCCCACTACCTTTCCCCAGTCACTTTCCATCACAGTTCTCTGTTTTGCTAACTATCATTTTTCACCTCTCTGAGTTTATCTCGTATCTTTGTTTGCTTTCTAGTTTGCTTATTTACCATCTATCTCCCCCAGCACCACACCTTAGAATTTGAGCTGCCAGAGAGCAGAGACCTTGCCCATTATCTTCACCACCCGGACCAACAGCAGATGGTTCCTGGCACATGGTGCAGACTCAAATATTTGCTGTGTGGACTAATGGTCAGCCTAGCATCTGGTACTAGCATTCCTAAGTAGAAGCACTTCCCTAAAATGTTGGTAATAGTCTACTGCCCCTGTCCTCTGCCTTCTGGTGGGGTCCCATCTGGTTAGAGACATACCTCCCCGTGATGGAGCCTGGTTTCTTACTCTGTGTCATGTCAGAATCATTTGTTCTATAATCTCATCGCCCACTGGGCCAATTCAATCTGTTTTCCATTCCTGAAACAGGTCTAAAAAGCCACTCTCTGGAGACTTGGGGAATGAATGAATTACCTGAAATAGGGAATAATTTGTTTTAATTTATTTAATAGTGTACAGAATGACTTTCAAACTGACTTCAATGAATGGATCTCCCAAATGATGCCCTCTTCCAACCCCGACACAGCCTCCTGCCACCTCATGCCCCACGCACTTGGCAGAATGTGAAGGGTAGAGTATTTATAACAAGCAACTCTGAGCATCAGAATTCCCAGAGAGTTACACAGGATGAGAACCTAGTCCAATAATAATAATCCTAAATGTGATTTATGTGTCATTTCTCTGCCAGAGTCATCTAGGTAGCTCCCAAAAGGACCATGCAGGAAAGATTCCACTGTCAGCATGTGCCAAAAGTCTTCATAAGTAAGGTTCAGGGGGTTTTAATTAAAAAGAGCTCATTTGGTGGCCTTTCCTCAGCCAGAATAAAGTCTGTTCCCAAGAAGAGGGCGGCAGCTGTCACCCCTGGGACAGTCATCTCCCTAGGACAGTCCTTGAGGCCATTTATCTGAGGAAGACAGACTCCTAAGCATTCTGAGATGTTCCTCTGCCCCAAATGGAATTCCACCCTCAAGAGCCAACTTTGCTAAATCGTTGTCAGCTCCTGTGGAGGAGGGTATCAAAGGCCCTGAACACCGTGGGGAAAGCCACACAAGAGTTGTTACTTTTCAAACAGGGCTTACTGTAATATTGAGCAGAGAAGATTTCTCTGCATCACGAATGAATGTGGCTGTCAGTAAAACTGTCACCATCGAGTGAACTGGAACATCAGAAAGAGCATTTTAAAAACCAAGTAATCATTTTTACCCACTACTTTACAAATACATTTGCTCCTCACTGATTCCCACGGGAATAAAAATGCTGTTCAGGGGGAAGAAAAAAAAAAACAAAACTCTTCTTTCTGTCAAGTCACACTGAAGAGAGAATTTGCCAGTACGCCTGGGAGAGATTCAGGTTTCCAGCTCCATCTTAGGTTTGCAGTCTGATGTCTGATGGGATCTGGGTCTCATCGGCAAGACATGACGGGTACTTTTCAGCCAGTCCTTGATGGGCAGTGAGATCACTGAGTTGGAGGAAGCTTATGTGTTACCTGCCAGTCCTGGTGGATTGGATCACGGGCATTTGCAGGTTTCGCATGCTAAGCTGCTGACCTGGTGACCTGCAGAGTTCCAGGGAGTCCGCTTCCGCTCAGAGAAGACAGCCCTGATTGGCAATAGCAGCTAATGAATTCTTACTGGAGGCAAACATTGACTTCACCTTTGAGCCCCAAGGAGCCTTGGGAAAGCTCAGGACACTCAGAGCATTTTGAGGAATTTTACCTTAGAAGGGAGGATTTGGGCAAGATCTTGTCAGTGGGGGGACAAGAGGTCAGCATCCTGCAGGCAGGGGGCTTCACAGGTGGTGGGGTCCAGCCACCTGCCCTCCAAGCAGGTGAATGTCTGAACCAGCTGCTAATCCCATGTAGAGGAATTTCCAGCACCGAAGGTTCATGTGACCTTGTAGAGGCACTCGATGTGAGAGTCTAGGGGGTGCCTGTGACCATCTCCCCTCCTTTTACAGAAGAGGAGGTCAGGGATTAGGGAGGTGCCAAGGTCACTGAGCTTGTTAACGGCACAGCTCAAATGTTTCCTGGAGAGAAATTTCAAAGACCAGCTTTGGTGTGACAGATAAATATAGCCTAACATTTTGTTGTGAGAATGATCAGGAGCTCTGAAAACCAGGAGCAGATGCAGCTCTACAAGAAGCATGATAAGAATGCCCCCGCACACCTGCTGCGGAATGCAAGGGCGGGCGCATTCCTCAGCTCCCACGGGCAGCATCTGCCCCAGGACCCAAGCCCTCCCGGCTGCCGTGTCTTGGCATGGACTTCCGAGCACTGATGGGAAGGCTGACGGCCCCACAAGGAGCGAAAAGGGATGCCAGTGGTAGACCGCAGGCTGATCAATGAGGACAGAGTGGCTGCTATTCCAGAGCCAATGCAGCCGGGCGTGGGGAAAAAAATATAGAGAAAGAGACAGAGGTGAGGACGTGAAGATCTGCCCCAGTCACAGCCACGGGGGCAAAATCCAGAGAGGCTTGCTCAGAAGTCTGGCCTTTGTCCCTTTTTGGTTTGTCGTCCCCGGTTTTGGAGGGTTTATATTGTGCGTTCGTATATTTCTGACTATTACGTTAATCAAGCATTTCCTGGGGATCGCTTCTGTCCAAGGCACTAGACTAGAGAAATGAACAAGACACAGTCCCAACCTGGTGGATCCCCGTGTCCAGCAGAGGGAGCCCAAACCATTGAGGCGATGCCATGTCAAAAGTGCCGTGCAAGTAGGTTTGGGGGGCGTGGAATGACATTGGAGGGTCCCAAGCCCAATCGTCAGAACTGAAGACTACTTTAAAGAAAGGTGACATGTTTACTAAGTCTTCTACTTCTTAGGGATGAAGACTAGAGCACTTGTGTTCTAAGCCAAGGGTTGGTCGGCGAATTTTTTCCACAAAGGTCTAGGTCAGCAGTAATTCAGGCTTTGAGGGCCAGAAGATCTGTTTCAACTACTCTACTGCACTGTGAAAGCAACTGTGGGCAATACATAAGTGAATGGGTGTGGCTGGGTTCTAATAAAACTTTATTTATAAATACAGCCTCAGGGCAGACGGACCACAGCTCATAAGTGTACCAACCATGTTCTAACCCATCAATGGGCCAAAACCCATGTCATGCTCACAACGAGCCCATGTGGTAGGTGCAGGTGAGCATTTAGGCAACTTGCTCAGAATAGTAGAGGCAGTCAGAGGTGGAAGTGGGATTTGAACCCAGGCTGCCTGCCTCTATTGTCAAACCACTCATGTTTCTCTTATCCTTTCAGATATGCCTGTGAACCACCATCCTATCCTTTCTTCTTTGCTCCCTCTCTCTTTCCACCCCTTGTTCCTGAGTTCTTTGTCCTGAACCTGTTTTTTTTTTTTTTGAACATCTATAATATGTCCAACACAGTACCAAGCATTCTGGAGAAAACATCAAAAGAAGGTAACACACAATCCCTATGTTCCATTGGCTTATAATTCACACAAGGCGACAACACATACAGAAAAGAAGGATGAGAAGGACTTGGGGAAGGGAGAGTCCTTTCCCCCTTGGAGGGCATCCATCTCTGTAACATTGCTGGCTGCTCTCTGTCCGGCCCTTCTGAAAGAGGAGGATTCTAATGATGGATCCTAATTGGAGAGCCACGAAGAAGACACTGGGCACGCGGAGCTGAGCTCCCTCCTGTCCCTGACCCCAGGTTGAGGCCAAGAGGCTCTTGCTGGACTCTGCTCCTCTGTGATGTAGGTTGCCCGAGGGTGGGCTCTGCCCTATGGGAAAGCACCTTCCCCAGTGGGGGCTCTGCTGTGATCTCTGCTGTTCTGATTGCAAACTTATCAGCAGTGGAGATGCTGTTTGAGTCTCCATATGTCCTTCTCTTTAGTCTGATTGCTTAATTAGTTTGTAACTTGCTGGACATGGATTCTTCACTGGGTCTATGGAATCTCCCAACAGACGATGTCAAGACAACACATGAGAAGAGCCCTCTTCCTCCCTCTTCCTTTAAAAAAAAAAACAAAAACCAAGATTTCTGGTGCTTTAGAATTCAGAGTGGGGAGAAGAGGAGCCTGGGCCCTAGATGGAGGGAGGGGAGGAGTGGACACCTTCACCAAGGAGACAGGTAAGTCTTCAGGGACGTAAATAGTTTGATAGGCTAAGCTTTTCACGCATGGAGCTTTTTGGAATCAGGAACTTTGGGGCTCTCATACTACGAAAGATTTTCCCCAGGACCTCTTGCCTGGGGAAAAAAAAGGAGTCTGTCCCAGAAGCCTCGTGTAGGATGCAGAGAAGAGTTTCAAATGTCCAGGGCACTCACTGAATCATAGAAACTTCGAGTTAGAAGGAATTGTAGAGATGATCAATTGAGTCCAAGTCCACAGCAGCAAATGCCAAACACAGGCTGCTTCAGAATCGCCAGGGAAGTTTAAAAAAAATACAGATGTCAGTTGCCACTCTGTTGAGATTCTGATTTAGTCATTCTTGGACAGGAGTGGGTGTGGGGGAACATTTTAACAAGCTTCCTGGGTGGTTAGGCAGCAAGGTTTGGTGTACTTGACAATGGATCAGCCAACATTCATTTCGACACTGCCAGTGCCCGTAGCCCACCAGCTCTGAAGACAGTCATTTCTAAGACTGCATTTGAATATGGTGCTCAGTAAGTTCCATTGTCTGGATCTGACTGAAGTCCCTTTCAAGTGTTGGGGGCATGGAACAGCCTGTAAGGAAAAGCATAGAGCTGTGTGCCTGCTGTCAGAGGCACACTCATCCTGCTCCTCTAGTGCTATCTCCCTCAGTTCCTGACCTTACATCCCATCAGCCGGTCATGTCTGCACTTCTCCATTTACATGCAGCTCTGGCAACTCCAGTCTCACATTGGAAATGATTGCTACCTTCCGAGCACCTGACTCAGTGTGACTTTGACATCTCTGACATGGCTAAATTTTTCCTTTCTTTCTTCTTTTCCTTTTCTCTCCTCTCTCATCCTCTCCTTCCATCTCCACTGAGGTGCTTAAGTGACGTACAACAAACGGCACATAAGGAAAGGGTACATTTTGATGAATTTTGACATATATATACACTTACATCCATGAAACTGTCACCACAATAAAAATAATGAACGTATCCATCAGTTCCCCAAGTTTTCTCTTGCCCCTTGGTCATCCCTCCCTCCCACCTCCTGTCTCTGGGTGACTGCCGAGCTGCTTTCTGCTGGACTGTTCTCTGACCAGGAGCTCTCACCTGGTCTTGCTGAGACAGAAATAAATAGGGGGAGCAATTGGATGGCCACGTCCCAGGTCTTAGGCGAGTCCTTGGGACTTACCCCACCAGCCCCACCAGTTGAGGGTCCGTGGCCTCATGCAGGAAAGAATTCAAGAGTGAGCTGTAGTTGAGTAAAAGTAGATTTATTCGGAGAGATACACACTCCATAGACAGTACGAGCCATCTCAAAAGGCAAGAGAAAGACATAGGAGATGCACATTCCATAGGCAGAATGCGGGCCATCTTTCTCAGAAGGGAGAGCTATGGCCTATGAGCAAGGGGTCAGCTAGGAACAATGAGATCAGCCACGAGGTACAGATGTGCTTAGTTTTTATGGGCTTGGTAACTTCCTATGCTAACAAGTGGGAGGATTATTACAAATACTTCAGGAAGGGGCTGGGAATGCCCAGGAATTGGGCCATCACCCACTCTCTGACCTTTTATGGTCAGCCTTGAACTGGTCCTGGCACCTGTGGGAGTGCCACTTAGCAGCTACTGCATTTTAATGAGCCTATATTGAAGCTCAAGGTCTACTGGGAGTTGCATCTTCCACCATCTTGGTGCTGATTGCTGTGTCATTCTTTTAATGGCTGTGCCCTGTCCCCTTCCCTCCTGTCTCATTGTCCTGGGCCAGTCACCCTCCTGAGACTGAGTCCACCTACCAGTGTTAGAGGGGTCTAGCCTCAGACCTCCTCCCAATCCTTCATCCTGGCTTATCCCCTCAGTTGTGGTCTGACAAAGCCTCCTTCTAGCCTCTAGATGATTCAGGATGCGTGTAACTCATCTTACACCTGATAAGTTTTCACTATTGGTGGCTAATATAAAGTTACCAGTAATAACTATCACATAGGAAATAGCTATTCTGCACCAGGAATTCAGTTATATAACAGCCCATAATAATAATTACTTTTTTCCCCTCTATATCACCATCACAATAGCCACATAAAGAAGGTCCTCATTTCTCCATGTTGTCCATGAGGGGATAGCATAACTGACTTGGTCAGAAGCCTTGCTGATACACTATTCCATAGATTCTTCTGCTATAACAATTTGAATTCCTGGCCATAACAAATTTTTTTTTCCTTCTGAAGTGCACTATTTCTCTCATTAGAAACTTGACTGGTGCAGTGTACTGTACCCAAGATAAAATAAAGGGCTCTCTAGATTCAGAGTCACTCACAATGTGCTATTATTCTGTATTGATCTTGTTTCCAGTAGACAAATACGTTTAGATTTTTCACAGGCAGTCTGTATTTCAAATAAATATTGCTTGACTGCTGTAAAAAGCCTCTTGATATGGCTGATTTCCAAACTGATCAGAAAGACGCCTCTGTTTGCCTTGGCAGAGGATGCGAAGGGCAGGATAACCCCATCTAATCCCACCAAGTCCAAGTGCGTGGCGGATTCTCCCACTGGGAACTTATTTATATCAGCCTGGAATCTGTAGAACATTTGATATGGTTTTAGTAATTTTTTTTCTCTCATGAAAGGTGATTTTTCTGGATAAAGTGAAACTGAAACACTACAGAACTACTAGGATTTAAAAAAAATGGTAGCAAAGATGTTATCTAAAGTCACTGCACACTTGACTGCCGTGAAATAATACAAATTGCATCTACAGTAAACACTGGGAAAGCTCATTTCTTTCAAGATGCATGAAGCTCTTCTATTCAGTTTCATAGACATAAGCCATGAGTGAATCTAGTGCCACTTTACTGTAGGGTCCCCTGCACCTATCTACCCACTAAGAAATGGAAGGACTAGCCTGTCACTGAGCTCCGAGGCTTTCCGAGCAGGCTGAGACCTGCACAGCACTGTCTCTGGTTCTGATCCATCTTTAGGGAGTTGCTTCCTCTCAGTCAGTGGCCATATATAAAGTTAATATTCTGTAGTTCTTCAGTACAGCTCCTTTCCTGTCATATTCATGCATTCATTTGACAAATATTTATTGAGCACCTATTATATTTTAGATGCTTGTGATGCAACAGTAAACAAAATAGAAAAAAATCGTACAGGTTGTATTCTAGTAGGGAGACAGACAGTAAACAAAATAAATCGGTAAATATATACAGTATAGTATATGGTGATAAGTGCTGAGATGAAAAATAAAGTAGGGAAAAGAATAGGAAGTTGTGTGTGTGTGTGTCCATATTTGTTGGCAGAAGGCTTACAATTTTAGAAAGTGAATTGCACAGAACACAGTGCTTAAGGGTGAAGCTTGGGTGCTCTTACTGTTAATTAATTAATTAATTGCAGTATTGTTGGTTTATGATATATTAGTTTCAAGTGTACAACATACTGATTCAATATTTTTATAGATCATACTTTATTTAAAGTTATTATAAAATACTGGTTCTATTCCCTATGCTGTACAATATATCCTTACAGCTTATTTATTTTACACATAGTAGTTTGTATCTCTTAATCCTCTAGCCCTATTTTCCCCTCCCACTTCCCTCTCCCCACTGGTAACAACTGTGTTCATGAACAGATGAATGGATAGAGAAGATGTGGAATATTACTCAGCCCTAAAAAAGAATGACATTCTGCCATTTGTAACAACACGGATGGACCTGGAAGGTTTGATGCTTAGTGAAATAAGTCAGGCAGGGAAAGACAAATACATTTTGTTATCACTTATACATGGAATCTAAAAAATGAAACGAATGAATGTATATAACAAAACAGAAACAGACTCAGATATAGAGAAAAACTACATGCTTTTTTTTTATTGGTGAGAAAATTCTAAGGAAGCAAGAGAGAGAGAGAGGCATGGTGAGGCAGGAAGGGCAGGAAAATCAATGTAAAAATGTGTTCTGTCAATTGTAAAAAATATGCACCATCTAAAAGTTGAGAGTTACTACATTTCATTCAGTGAACATTTCTAAGGACTTAAGCCCAGGAAACAGCCTCTCAGATGTCTCTGAGAGACTGCTCTGAAGCAGTCAGGGAGGAGTCAGGATATATATGAGTTTTTGCAACAAAGATCAGGTAGTCAGAACATTGAAAAATTACCATTAATTAAAGGAAACCAGGCATCTCAAGTTAAGGAATTTAGTGCTTTGCTATATAAGGGAAGATGCAAATGTCTGGGCTCCTTTAATGAGCACCTTAGCTCTCTTGGGCCAGTATCCTGTGCTTCCATCCTGAGTCCCCTCAGGGGGCATGGTTGGGAGTGGGGTGGCTGCAGAGGCTGAGGACTTGGCAGCTGGCTGCCGGCTTGTTTCCATCCTGAGTCCCCTCAGGCCCACTGTTGGGGGCGGAGGTAGTGGCTGATGGCTGATGGCAGTGTCTTTTGTTTACTGATTCATTCACAGTTCCAAGGTAGCCACTGCTTGGTATCAAGCATAGCTGATCCCTGCATCTCACAGGAATGACTTCTGAAAGGCCCTAAGAATTCTGTCCAGAGGGAGGAAGGGAGAGGAATTTGACCCGAGGTGCTGTGTGGGAGATGTCAGACACAGAAGAGGGGCAGGGATGGGTAGCCCAACAAGAAGGTGAAATTTTCATGCATGTGGGAAGCTTTATAATTATGTGGGAGGAGAGCAGAGATAACGAATGCAAAGGCTGTCAGCTGGGGGCATGCTTGGCAAGTTTAAGGGCCAGGGGAGGCCAGGGCAACTGCAGCAGTGGGAGGAGAAAGGAAATGGAAGGAGAGAAAGTTGGAGGGCTCCTGTGGGTCAGCTCACACAGTGCTATAGGTCTTAGAAGGGTTGGGGATTTTCCACCCAGTGTGATGGAAAGCCATTGGGTGGGCAAGGTCCCTGCAGCGTTCTGGCATTCTCTAACATTTCAAAAGGATCTGACTTTGGGGCTGCTATGTGTAGCGTAGACTCAAGAGGCCAGCGTACGAGCAGGGCAACTGGTCAGGAGGCCACTGCCGTATCCAGGTGCAAGGGGACGGTGGCTTGGACCGAGGTGTGGCAGTGCAGGTGGTGAGAGATTGTTGGATTTTGGATACGCTTTGAAGGTAGAACACCAAAAGTGCTTCCTGATGGATTAGGCACGTAGGACAGGCTCGAAAGAGGACTCAAAGATGCTCTCAAGGTTCCTGTTCTGAGCATGTGAGAACAGACTTGCCATTTACTGACGTGAGGGTGTCTGTGCAAAGGAACTGGGTTCAGGGCAGATTAGTAGTAGGAGCTGAGCTCTGGACGTCTGATGTTTGGGATGGTGAATAGGCAGCTGGATGATGGAGAGACTCGGATCGCGATGGAGCTGTGGGAGTCACCAGCAGGTGGATCTTATTTAAAGCCACCAATTCCGATAGATCGCCCTGAGGGTGCATGGAGGTAGGAAAGCAGAGAGACCACAGACCTGAGCTTAGAGGTGTTAAGAGGTTGGGAGGTTGAGGGGAAATCAGAGACGACTGAGAAGTGACCAGACTGAGAGGGGGAGAACCGGGGCGGGCAGGAGCCTTGGAGCCCGTGAGACAAATGTGTGTTAATTGCAGAATGAGAGCCATCTGGTAGCAGGCTGCCCCTCATTTGTGGGCACCTCTGAAAGTCAGAGCCTTCCTGAGATTCCTGTTCATTTCCTCATCTGTAGAATAGTGACAGTAACATCCTTCTAGCAAGGTTGTTGTTAGAAAGATTCCACAAGGAGCCTCATAAACTGCAATGTCTGATGCTTCACGTCGTGTGTGACACCAGTGGCACCAGTGACGTCAGTGCACAGCCTGGTCCTTCTCTCTCTTTCTCACTCCTCCATCTGTTTTCCCTTTCTTTCACTTTCTCCCTCTTTCCTTCTTTCTGCCTTTGTCTTTCTCTCTCTTTTGGTCCCCTCTCCCACTTTTCCTTCTTTCTTTTATTCTGTTTTTCTTTTTCAGAGGAAAAAGAGCTGGAAGGACAGAATTATGCTTCAAAGCATGTTCCCTCACACACATATAATAGGAGGTCACGTGTGGCTTTTTATGTTCTTTCTGAGTTTTCAGTTTTGGCCAAGGGCCCCGAAGGCTGAGAACAGAAGACGTCAAATCACCCACAAAAGACATGCTAAGAGACAGTGAAGCAGATTTTGATCCTCCGTTTACAGCCCACCTTGAGGTAGATTAAAAAGAAAATCCTTTAAAGAGGCAAAATCAGAGGAGATAATTTCTTTGGAGAGAGTAATCAGCGCTGAGAGTTTCCCTCATATGAGACCAAGGGAGCCAGGGGGACCTTTCGGGGGCTGGACACATTAGTCTCTGGACATGTGGGGCCCCCTGGGGCTGCTTCCTCACACATGTCTGGAGATTCAAAGGCTGGAGACTGGCTGAGGAGCTGGTGGGCAGCAGGGTGGGAGAACGGGACTGCTACGTGAGATGCTGAACACCTGGAATTGGGTTGTCCTGAGCGCCATCTTGATTGGAGAAATCCAACTGGAAGTCATCTCGGAAGGACCACTGGGCCCAGCGAGGCAGCTCGGCAGGGATGTGTGGTGAGAGGGTGAAGGACTGCCTGGGGCGGGAGCAGGTCTTAAGAGGGCAATGTGAGGCATCACCCAGGTCAAGGGGAAAGGAATCTCCTTGCCATTGGACTTCAGAGCTGGACTGTCCAGGTTTGAATCCACACTCTGCCATTTTCTAACTATGGGCAAATGAGGTACCATCTTTACGACTTAATTTCCCCACTGCACTATTTATTCCCAGGCAGCCCCTACACTAAATTACATCCATGCAGGTCTTTCAGACTTTGTCCTTTAATCCTTTCTGCCCTGAGCTCAAGCCTGAGGATCTTGAACCAGATACAGTGAGTTGGAAGTGAAGTTAAAAGAGAGAAAGGGCTCCCTCCCTCCTAAGAGGCTCAAGGCTCTTCCTTTCTCCCATCCCCAATAAATTTCCCAATCTAAGGCAGGCCCAAGTTGAGGGGGAAGGGAGGAACTTTAAATAAACACAAGAAAAAGAAAAAATAAGAAGATGGGTAAGAGATTGCATTGGTCTGGCCTGGAGCTGTTAGTATGTGGGAGTGACTGGAAAAGCTGTAAGGTCTTCCTGGGATGTGTCTCCAGGTGGGGAGGACTAAGGCCACAGGGAGAACCAAGGAACCAAGATACTTCCTGCTTGTAGCCAGTCTTGTCCAACAAACTCATTCAATAAATATAAGTTTAGGGATTATTTTAAAACTGGCTTTTCCAGCAAATGTTTCCAATTCTCTCACCCCCTCACCTCAGTGATTGGGTAAGCGGTGGTGTCATTTCAGAGGCAGAGTCACTTCCCTTCTGTGACATACGAATATTGCCTGAAATCCTGAGTTCCAGGTTTCTCTAGGAGAATCCTGGGCACAGGGGATGACAAAAGATGGGGCATGCTGGCCTCAGTGCAAATCATCCGTGAAGAAGACCTTAAAAACCTTTTGAGATGTTTTGATTTTTGACACCCTTTGCTGACTTATTCCTCAAGGGGTAAGACTCTTCCTGGGGTTTTCTAAGTGTCTTGGCAATTCCTGATTTTTGAGTAATTTTCTAATTTCATTAATTTTGTTGTTCTATTTTCCCAAGGGATCCTCCTGTGACTTGAAACATTTAAAGTTGTCACTGAAGCGTGTGCTTTCCTTGCCTGACTGTGAAGGTATCTCATTTTGGCAAATCACTGCTACCAGCTGTGATTGAAATATGGAGCCAATGCTTCAGGACTGACGCCGAAGATGGTCTTCCTGCAGGACAGATGGTACCTCCGGCGTGACTCAGACCCGCCATCTAAGCCCATGCGGCCTTGGATGTGTGCCTGAGGTCAAGGGTCAGATCAACTTGTAAGTGGGCCCCAGGCCAGCCGAGCAGATGGGTGAAGGTGGAGAGCCAGCAGACCACGTGGGGCCAAAACAGAGTAGTAGGGTAGCATTTCATTCTCTCCCCAGAGAGGCCCTGGTCCTTAAAGATAAAAATGATGGTTTACCACGGAAGCAAGGCATTTGAAGAGAGACTTTTCCACTTTCCAGTCAGATGCCCTCAGGCGTGGAGTCGGTGCGAGAACTCTGCAACTCCACCTTTATCTGAACTGACCAAAACAGCTCCTTTGGAGAAGAAAACTGGGACCTTCCAGGGACTGATAGTGCAGTCTCTCCTGACATATCCTGAGCATAGAGTGAGTGCTCTGGGTCAGTGTGGACCTAGGTGATCTGGACCCTGGGTTGGTGGCCCCGATGGTGATGAGGGCAGAATAGAGGAGTGGAGGAACAGAGGGAGCCCGGGGCCGGCAGAGAAAATGGGTTTTCAGGACTTTCCCTCTTCCTCTCTGATCTCTCCCCCTCTCTCTCTTCTGCAAAGTGTTTGTGCCATAAATACCCTGTCGGCTGTACAGCTGACATCCTGGAGTCACCTCTATCTGCAGCAGTTGGCTGGCCCAGGGGCCTGCCAGCCAAGTGTCACGGATGCCTTGCAGGGGACAGGTCTGGGACAGTAAAGAACACCATGTGCTGGTCCGCACATCTACATTTATTTCTGCCCAATAGGCAACATGCTTACCTGGCCGGGAAGTTTGGAAATGCCAGGCTTTCAGTGCGTCCATTCTGGACACATGGAAATGTCTTGGGAAAGCCAGAGGCAGTCTAGCTGGGTAGGGCAGCTGGGGACTTTGTGGACAGAGAGAAGAGAAGCGGCCCCTGTGCAGACAGCGGAGCTGGAGTGGAGCTCCGCTGATGGCAAAGGGGAAGTACCGTGATTGGCGTGCACTCATCCTTATTCTGGGGGACAGAAAAGGCCAGCGTTGCAGCTCAGCTCTACCTTAGGCTGCAGATCTGAGTTTGAAAGACATGATTCCTTTCACCCAGAGAAGGTGACTTACAGTGGTGTACAACATCCAGTACGATAACCAAAGAGCCATCTGAGACAGCAGTTGGGAAGTAGATGGGTCCCAGCATCACAGGTGGACCTTAGCTGGGTACCACCTTTATACAAGTATGTGCATATCAAAAGGTACATATGCCAACGTATGACTGAAACATGATGCTGTACACCAGAAATCGACACAACGTTGTAAACTGACTATACTTCAATTTGAAAAATTTCTTTAAAAGGAAGCATTAAAAAAAAAAAGTACATATGCCACATTCAATTCTGCACTCCTAGCCTTGGTTCCTTACCTCTCTCCAGAACTTATTTCACAAACGTTACTGTTTGCTACACATTGTCCTTAGCACTTCGCAATTGTCAACACAGTCTGTTCTAATAGTAACCTTATGTCAAGGTACCCTTATCATTTGTGTTTTACAGATGAGAGAAGAGTTTCTGCAAGGTCACAGCTAGCGTGATGCAGACTGGGATTCGAACTCCACTCCAGAGTCCATCCTCTCAACGATTCGGCTTTATTTTCTACCCGGGAACTATAGCTAATTCACAACACACGTGTCTTGTGCCTTTCTCCCCCACCAGATCGGGAGCTGCCTACAGACAAGGATCATGTTTGGTTTACCTTTGTTTCCTCCCACTGACTAACAGAGTATCTAGTTGGCACTCAGTGAATGTATTTTTAACCATAACCCTTGGCACCAACCGCCATGCCATTATCTCCTCCGTGGCACAAATTGTAGAATAAACAGCTTTCGTTTCTGTTTGGCACCCCGGCTGCCTTTCCGACTGTTTGCCACACTCCTCCTGGAGCTCTGTGCCCTTGACTCTTCCTGAATGTTTATTATGATTGCAGGAAGCAGCTCGGGATGAACAGCCGGCTGCCAACTAGGTGTGACTAGCCTCTCGGGTCTGTTTGTTCCAGCCACAGATAGCCACCCACAGCACACAGCAGCACTTTTGAAAGTGCCTCCTCCCTCAAGATTCTCTCCTCTGCCCCCGAGAAGTTGCCTAGCAACCTCCCTTCTTCCCTCTCTCACTGCCTCACGTGGACCACCATTCCTATTTTCATTACCCCGTCATCAAGCCCGCAAACTCTCTTCCATGCTGTTAACCCTTTGCATCTCTCTGCCTCATTATCCCATCAAACTGCACGCGGACTCCAGTTTCAAAATAAACTCCCCTTGACTCAGAAAGCATCCCTCATTCCCCATCTTTTACATTTTTAGAGATGTCTTTACAACATCCTTTCTCTATTAACCTCAAGATCAAACTACCAAAGAAAGAGGCAAAAAATGAAATAAAACAAAACAAAACTACAAACTGGAATTTCCTAAGAGGTTTATTCAAGCTTTAAATAACTTTTTTTCTCTTAAAAAAAATCAGATCATACCATACATCCATCACACGTGTCATCTGGTGGGATGGTAGGATGGGACGGGGTATAACATAATAGATGAAAGTAACATGAGGCATTTTCACTTATGCCCGCACCAAGAGATGTTTCTCCTCTGCTATCCCACTTCAGACCCTAGAAGAGAAGGAAACGTCCAGCTCTCTCTTGAAAGCCGTTGGCAATAATGGCATGGTGATTGCTGGTGTATTTGCCGCCATTTTGCCTGCCATTGGCTAAGAGCATGGTCATTGGAGGCAGGCAATAGGCAGTGGATCTTCAGCCTCACCTCCTCCACAGAGAAAGGCAGGTTCCCGGGAAAACAGAGGGAGAATCAGCCCTTCTTAATATCAGGTAAGGGCATGTTTACTTGATCCCAGACCTGAGTTTTCACAAGTATGTGTGTCTTAAATCTTGACTCTAGACTGTGTTTCATCTACTAGACAGAGAACAGTACAGCACTGCCCCAGTCCTGCTGTCAGGAGGAGGGAACCTGCAGAAGATGAGCTGTCTGAGGCCAAGGGCTTTGTTTCACCAAGAACACACAACCAGTGACCCTCTGCCTTCTCCAACATGTAACCAGCACCTTGTCACTCTGTGGGCCCCTGCCATCTGCTCAGAGCAGCCTGGGAGAGGGGCCTGGGGAAGTTCAAGGGCAGCACAGTTGGGTGAGCCCTGGCCTTTTGTCCAAGAGGAGACGGTTTCCGACTCCTTCAGGATTGCCATGTATAGCTGTTTAGGTTGTTCACCACACAACCTGCACAGCCACATGGGGCAGCTCTGAACCTTTTAAAACTCATTGTTGCTCAGTTGTGGAGAGTGCCCTTAATGCTTCTACCCTCATCCTTCCATTTTTTTTCTATCCTTCAGTTCTATTCTACCTGAACAAATAGCCATTTGTATACTACACTTGTATCACATTGGACTTTAAGCTCCAATAAAAAAATTCCATGTAGTTTGGTGCAGCCATTATGGAAAACAGTATGAAGATTTCTTAAAACAAACAAACAAACAAAACAAAACAAAACAAAACTGAAAATAGACTTACCATATGATCCAGCAATCCCACCCCTGGGCATATATCTGGAGGGTGCTGTAATTCGAAAAGATACATGCACCCCAATGTTCATAGCAGCACTATTTACAATAGCCAAGATGTGGAAGCAACATAAATGTTTTGACAGATGAATGGATAAAGAAGATGTAGTATGTATATGTGTATGTATGTATGTGTGTATGTGTATATATATCACAATGGAATATTACTCAGCCATAAAAAAGAATGAAATAATGTTGTTTTCAGCAACATGGATGGACCTGGAGATTGTCATACTAAATAAAGTATGCCAGAAAGAGAAAGAAAAATACCATACAAAATCATTTATATGTGAAATCTAAAAAAAAAAATGACACAAATGAACTCATTTACAAAACAGAAACAGACTCACAGAGAAAACAAAACTTACAGTTACCAGAGGGGAAAGAGGAGGATGGAGGGATAAATTGGGAATTTGGGATTTGTAGGTACACACTGCTATATATTAAACAGATGAATAACAAGGGCTTACTGTATAGCACAGGGAACTCTATTCAATATAATGAAAAATAATATGAAAAGGAATGTATGTATACGTATAACTGAATCACCATGCCCTATACCAGAAATTAACACAACACTGTAAACTGACTATATGTCAATTAAAAAAAAAAAGCCAGAAAAAAATTCCCATCTTGCATCCCGTCTTTTTACTGAGGACTGGTTTCCCAGAACAGGAGAGGCAAAGGGGGATGGAGGCAAGGATGAGATCAGATCCGAGCCCAGCCTTACCTACTCCTGGCTGAATCCAGACTCCCAGGTTCCCGTTCTTCCCTGAGCACCCAGCCCCGTGTCTAAATCTAAATCTGACAGCAGAAGTGCAGGAGTGGGCAGGTGGGAGAAGCAGGATCCTGGCTCCAAAGGGATCTGCCCGATTTAGTAATAAAAGTCTTTATCTCAGCTCCCTGTCCTTATGGTAGTTGCACCAGAATAGTGATTTCTTCTTTATCTCTTAGGCTCAGCAGACTGGGTTCTGTTAAAATTACTGCGATCCAGGGCTGGAGAGCTGGAGGGCCCAGACGCATAGGGAGGAGTGAGAGGGCACACAGATTTATGTCATGGAATTAATTCTGCTCCATGGTTTCTCATTTCTGCAGAATTTCCTTCAAGGTGTTTAGTGCTGAGATTTGCGGGGAGCTTTGCTAAATGGAGCAAGCCTGGAGAAGAAATGCCTTGTCACTCTTGGGAAAGGTAGGTATCATGTTAGTTTCATATGACTGCCCTGTTAGTAACAATCACTGCTATTTACTGAGTGCTTGCACAGTGTCAGGCATTCAGATAAAAACCGTATGTTAATTTTCTCACTAGGTTCTTTCAACAATCCTGTGGAGTAGGTACTGTAATCCTTCCCATGATATGGACGAGAAAACTGAGTCTCACAGAGACTAAGTAACCTCTGGTGGCTGGTGATCATCCAGATCAGAGCCCAGAGCTTTCTTTCCAAATGAACTACAGTTAACTTTAATGATTCAGGGTGCTCGGAAGTAATTTCTTTCTTACAGAAGAAAAATCCACATCCGACTAAAGAAAAATTGAGAAAACACTTAATTACCAATAGAGGCAGTGGCAGCTGGGAATTATCCCCCTTGGACACCTCAGACCTCTTAGTGACGGGGTTAGTTTTTAATACCACCTCTCCCCTCTTCACTTGGGCCCCTCTTAATGCACCACTTGGGCACAAATATTTGTTTGATTCATTTGAAGGATGTTCCAGTGAAGCTGTTTTCCCTCCATTTCTCTTCCCAGTTTGCAGAACAAAGGAGGAACAATGTGGTGTCCAGATCAAGAGAGAACACTGAAAGATGGCTTGGCCACACCTGCCTCTGCTGCTCCCAGCTCTGCCAAGGGGTCCAGCAGACGCTTCTTTCTACACTTGCTTGAGGTTTGTGCTCTCACAGCCACTGCATTTCTGGGAAAAGTAAAATGAACTACACGGTCACAGTTGCTACTCCTGAAAATTCAGAGTTCACAGACCAAGGAATGGAAGCCAAGAGAAACAATATGCCAGTCTTCTCCTTCTCAAGTCATCTGTAAGCAGGTTTTGATCAAATTTAGGAGACAGAACCACCAAACTTCTACAAAAATCCAAGAGTTCTCTGGGCACCAAGATTCAGCCATGTAGACCAGCCATATTAAAACTTGGATCAGATTCTCCATGATCATTGCTGTTCCCCTCCACTCCCAGGGCAGCCCTTCACAGTTGTGTAGATTGAGCACTGAACCACCCAGGGAGCACCATCACGAACATTATAGATATAGAATGCTTGTGTATTTATTGCAACGAATTTCTAGCAGATAGCAGCCAAGTATCTTGATGAAGGAGTGCCTTTTTCTAATTCATACAAAGGTGCCCTATGGGCTAGTGGTGATTCTGTTACTCCTCCAGGTGAAGAAGGCAGATGGCTCAGTGGCAGGGAAAGTCGGAAGTGGGGGCAGTAGTCGAAAGGAAGTCCGTGTGGACAGGTGAAACAGCACCTGAGTTTGGAGCCTGCTGTGCCACTTACCAACATTGACTCTGCGTAAGTTTCTTAACTTCTGAGCCTCAGTTCCTACCTATATCATGGGCATAGTGATGGTCTTACCAACGCTGCAGATTCTTTGTTCAGATTAAGAATATCTATATATGACAGACAAGTATCAAGATATGACATAAAATAAAAACAATCTGTAATTCCTTCACCACATACACACAAAATGAATGTAACATTTATGTACGCGTGTGTGTGTGTGTGTGTATGCAAGGCTATCTATCTATCTATCTATCTATCTATCTATCTATCTATCTATCTATCCATCCATCCATCCATCACCTGGCCTCTGTTAGGCACTTGAGAAATTATATCTCTTATTATTATAAACCAGAAGAGTCCAAGTTGAAACCAAGATTCTTGGTTCTCTGCTCATGTCTTAAGAGCCTCTAAATAGGAAAATGACTTTCAAATGATGAAATTGGTTAAGAAATTCAACATAATATCAGTGTTATCTATGAGCAATACCTAGAACATTAAAGACCAATGCTAAATTGAAGACCAACTCTAAAGGTTTTTGAGCACTCATTGTTTGCTAGGATGACATTATGATGGGTTGCAAGGAGCAAAATGAACAGAAGATGGTGGGATTCTGAACTGGTACAAACATTCACTGATTCATTCTTTGACCAATTACTTACTCTGTGGTTGAGCACTGGGCTAGGAGCCGTGGACAAAAGCTCAGACTGGAGAGAAATTCTCCTGCTGCATTTAAAGACATAAGCTGCCAGGTTGTGAGAGGTTCCGTGTGACTCGGACCCAAGGAAGGCCTCTGGGAGCTGAAACTGACCCCTGGCTACCAGCCAGCAAGAAAATAGGAGCCTCAGTCCTACAACAGTGAGGCGCTGAGTTCTTCTAGCAACTATGTGAGCTTGGAAGAGAACCCCAACCCTCACGTGAGATTGTAGCCTCTGCCAGCACCTTGATTTCAGAGTGGAGGACCCAGCCAACTTGTGCCTGACACACGGACATTTTGATATAATGAATGCGTGGCTGTAAGTTGCTAAGTTGGTGGTAATTTGTTACACAGCAATAGAAAACCAATAGAGGGTACTTGTTAAGTCACTTAACTTTCTTGAACCTTCTATTTTTCTATTCATCTCTAGAATAGGCATTCCTTTTAGATTGAGCGTAAGAATCACATGACATACCTAAAAGTGTTTTATACTATCTAAAAGTATTTAAAAGTATTTTATAAATTACCAAGCTATTAACATTGGTAAGAAGGATTTATTAATAAAAGGCAGTAATGCCATAAATTGACATTGAAGGGGAAAACAAGGAACTAAGCATTTGTTTTAGGAAAAAAAGTGTATCTAATTAGTATTTATTTTTAGAAACCACTCTGGTCTTCCCTGCTATTTAATGATCTATTTTTCCCTCCTTAGCAATCAGAGTTAGCAAGGCCTTCTGGCATGAGATTCAGTGTGATTTTGGGATGCAAACCAGAATATCTCCAAGATGTATTGCCGTATGTAGGTTATTCCTATTTAAGAAGAAGCTGCAAGAAGGTTCTGAACATGTTCTGCCCTCCAGCTGACGCAAATTCCTAATCTTGCTGGTGTTGCCTTCACAGTGAAAATAAATACTGGTCTAAAGACTTGAGGACGAGACAAAATCAACAGAAACTGTCAGGATCATCGTCACAGATTATTAGAATGACCTTTTAATTTGGAAAATCCTCCAAGGCCATGTCTGCTGGACTGGCCTTGGGAATCCGCAGGGGTCCCACTTTGAGAACTGCTGGCGTACAGAATCCAATACCACAAGAGATAGGGAATCAAGCAACAGGAACAATCTGGAGCCTTTCTAACTGCTAGAGTCAGTCCCAGATAGCAAACGTGTTCTTGAAAGAGTGGAGACATCTGTTGACGTCAGAATTATTTTTATGTTAATGCTAATGTATTTGCCTTTGTCTTGTCTGAACATTTGTGCTGATGCTGCAAAGATGATAATGGGTAAAACTGCTGGTTAACACCAATCGAGGCAGAGGTACCAAACTGCCAGAAACTTACAGTGAAATAAACAAACATTACAAACCTCTATAAAACCAAGGCCATTTCCATTTAAGAATGTTCTTGATGAAGCAATAAAAATATTAATGTTATTAATTGCAACTCTTGCATACATGCCTATTTAATATTCTGTGGGGCAAAATGAAGTATACATAAACCCTTATGTTGCAAATCAAATTATGGTGATTTTCTCAAGGAAAAATACTTGTGTGATTATTTGAGTTGTACTTTGCCTCCTGTGGACTATCATCTTTTATTTGCAAAAAGAGCTCACTAACTATGGCTATTCAGACTTGAGTATTAGGCAGACATTTTTTGCTGAATGAACTAAGTGAACCTGTTATTTCAAGGAACACAACTGACAGTATTTGCTGCTAAAGACAACATTTGAGTTTTCCAGCAAAAATGAGAAAAGTTAGAATTTTGGAAAACCTGTTGACAGCTTCCCAATTCTTAATGACTTTTCTGATAAACCCATGATGATACAATAACTGATTTTTAAATATTGTACAATGAAATGTGTCAATATGTGGAAGATCAGCATAACGTAGTGGATCTATCTTTTCCAATGACCAGGATTATAATACAATGTTATCAAATCAGGCAAGGATAAAAGACCCATTCAAATTAGATTCAAAGTAGACTAAATGGGTTTACTATAACAGAATAGGACAAGTTCATGGACCTGTTTTCATATTCTGCATTCCAATTAACTTTTAAGGTACTATCTACCACTTGTTGAGTTTTGGTGTACTATCAAAGAAGAATATCCATAATTATATGAAAAGGTTATTAAAATATTTCCTTTTTTTCCAACTACATATCTGTGTGAGGCTAGATTTTATTTATCTACATTAACCCCCCCGCAAATCACAATGGATATGAGAATCCAGCTATTTTTTACTACTCTGAACATTAAAGAGATTTGTAAAAATGTGATATAATGCCACTCTTACTACTGCCTTTTCTTTTTGTTTTGGAAAAGAAAATTGTTTCTCATTAATATATGTTCTTTCTGTTAGCCTGTAGTGGATTTGTTATTGTTATTTTTTTAGTGGATTAGAAAGTAAATACTGTTCAAATCTCTGTTTTAATTCCTAACATGTCAGGTTTGATAGATGTAATACACATAAACAAGACCTCTTTGGGACCTGTGATAGGCTGAAGAGAGGCCCGCAAAGTTGTCCACTTCCTTAGATGGTTACTAGACTTATCATGGCAATCATTTCATAATGTATTTAAATGTCATATCACTACATTGTACACCTGAGGCTAATTTATAATGTTGTACATCAACTATACTTCAATTAAAAAAATGCAATTTAAAAAGATGTCCACAACCTAATCCCCGGAACCTGTAAATGTTACTTTGTATGGCAAAGAGAGCTTTACAGAAGTAGTTAAATCAAGAATCTTGAGATTCAGAGTATCCTGGATTAGCTGGATGGGGCTGGTGGAGTTACTCAGGTCCTCATGAAAGAGAGGCAGGTGCTCAGGGGGCCAGCAGGAGATGAGGACAGAAGCAGAGATTAAAACTACGAGAGGAAGGAATCATGAGTGTAGAACTATTGGTGGCCTCAAGGAGCTGCAAGAAACAAGGAAACTCTATCTTCAGAGCCTCCAGAAGAAATCAGAGCTGTTGATGCCTTGACTTTAACTGAGGGAGACTGACTTTGGATTTCTGACCTTCAAAACTGTAAGGAAATAAAATCTCACTGTTTTATGTCACTAAGTGTGTGGTAATTTGTTACAGCAGAGGCAAGAAAACTAATACAGAGTCTTCAGTAATTTTTAAGAGTAGTAAGGGGTCTTGAGACCAAAAGTTTGAGAACCTCCACTCTATGATAACTCCATGGAATGAGACCATGGGCAGGATGGATTGGCCCAAATAATTCCCCAGGGTGCAGAGGGGTCACTGAGTGAGATTAATCCCAGATAAGCTTGGGTTCCTTCAGGGTCTGGAATGTAGAAAGTGCTCCATAATTATATATTCATAAAGGAACTAGTAAATAGATGGACCCCCTGTTCTTTGTCACTTAAATGTGACATGATTTATGGAGCTCCCACTCAATGCTGAACACGGTTACAGTTACCCCTGTTCCACACGATGACGTCGCACGTAGGTCCAGGAGGACGAGGGACTTGTCTGAGTCACACAGCTAGTGGGCGGCGAAGCCTGGGGTTGAGTCTGTATCAGTCTGGCCCCAAACCCATGTTCCTTCCTCCATGGAGTTGGATGAATTTACCCGATGTCGAATAGGCAGTAACCTACAGGTGGTATCTGTGTATTCCATCACCATTAATTTTTTCTGGCCACAAAGTAAGGATGAATCTAGCCACAATGACAGGCCTCGGTCAACAGGCACATCAAAAATGCTCAACATTGCTCATTACCAGAGAAAAGCAAATCGAAACAAGAATATCAACTCATACTGCTCAGTCTACAAATAATAAATGCTGGAGAGGGGTGTGGAGAAAAGAAACACCTCCTACATTGGTGTAGCCACTATAGAGAACAGTATGGAATTTCCTTAAAAACCTAGCAGACTTACCATATGATCCAGCAATCCCACTCCTGGGCATCTATCTGGAGGAAACTAACTTAAAAAGATAAATGCACCCCGATGTTCATAGCAGCACTATTTACAACAGCCAAGACATGGAAGCAACTAAATGTCCGATGACAATGAATGGATAAAGAAGATGTGATATATATACACAATGGAATATTATTCAGCTATAAAAAATGAAATAATACTATTTGCAGCAATGTGGATGGACCCTGGGATTATCATAGTAAGTGAAGTAAGTCAGATGGAGAAAGACACATATCATATGATATCACTTGTATGTGGAATCTAAAACATGATATAAATGAACTTGTTTACAAAACAAACAGACTTACAGACATGGAAAACAGACTTCTGGTTACCAAAGGAGAATGGGGGTTGGGTGGAGGGGGACTGATTAGGAGTTTGGGATTAGCAGATACAAACTATTATTTACAAAATAAATAAACAACGAGGTCCTACTGTACAGCATGGGGAACTGTATTCAATATCTTGTAATAACCTATAATGGAAAAGAATCTGAAAAAGAATGAAAAAAATACATATATAAAACTGAATCACTTTGCTGTATGCTAGAAACTAACACAACATTGTGAATCAACTATACTTATAAAAAATACCCAAAAGAGCCAGGCCTGGGTGGGGTGGGGTAGAAAGGAAGGGTGAATGGGAAATTAATGTCTCCTGAGCACCTACTATGATCATCAGCCTCGCTCATTTCACTGGGTATCATGTCTACCGTGGTGGCAAAAACCCTTTGTGATTTACCCCAAAAGTGGCTTGTTTTCATGTGGAAGGGTTTCTTTCCCTCAGATTTTAAATGAAAGGAATGGATAAGTTCATAGTCAGGAAACAATGGTTCAGTTGCTCGTGTCTCTGTGACAAGCATTATCTGACACAATTTACCAGAAATTGTTATCGTTGTCACTTGTCTTCTGGCTGCAGCACGGCGTTCAGGCTGGAGTGTTACCATGGTGCCTCTGATCTTTAGCAATTTTTCCTTTTGTTCTGTTTCATTGGTAAATATTTTCCTGCTTTGCCCTTAACCCAAAATAAAACAGCAGAGGACTGACCAGTTCCTAAGTGACCCTTGGCAGGTTCTCCACTGTTGGATGGTGAATAAGTTCATTAAGCTTCCTGATAATTAACTTTAATAATTAGCTTTGATATGGTCCAACCGAATGGTTATTACCTTGGCTACGGACAGTTAACTCAGCCTGTCAATCAGAATGCGGACCCACGCTGCCAAGGAGCAACCTGACCCTGTCGGGCAAGAAATAAAGAACCTCGCCAGATGCCTTTGTCTTTGGAAGAGCAGAGCTCCAGAAATGAAGAACAATTTGTGTCCAACCTCTTCACATCCAAACTCTAACCTTCTTAAAGTATCTCTGTTTTAAAGAGGCATTGGCAGGGTGAGTCATCTTATCTTAATTTAAATCTAAATTCAAAAGACAGATCTGTTTTTTTTTTTTAAGTTGACAGATTTTTCTTTTTCTTTTAAAGGAATCTTTCCTCTTTTAGAAAGACTGACTCACAAGAAGCCATCAATGGTAAATCAGTGTCTGGTCTAGAATTGCCTTTCAAGTGAAATATTTTCTACCCCACACTCGCGTGGCTGGTTCGCACCTAAAGACTTTAACTGCCCTTACAGGGCACAGGCAGGACCGGCCCATTGGTAATGAACGTGGACTTGAAAGCAGCACGTATCTCTCTCTGGTCACAATGCGTTGCTAATAACTTTTAGAACTGCTTGATATCAGGCTGCACATAGACTGGAGATGCTACTTGTCAGTTAATTTGGCTTTTAATAATCCGAACATCCTGACTGCTCCGGGGTTTTTCCGCAGCCAAATTGTCTCGCCTATTAAATTTGTAATGTATTTAGGAAACTTCATTTTACATGTTTAGAAAAATGGCCTTGAAGACTGAGGGGGGCTTTGGCAGGAGAGCCATGGGCCTCCTGGAGCCGGGGGCTGACCCCGAGGCTGTCTGCCGGCAATGGGGTGATGGGGCCCGGGAGCCAGACCCCTTCCTCTGAGACTTGCTGCGTTTCTGTTCAAGGCTTCAGAAGATTAAAAAAAAAAATCCAAAATGCTGATATTTTTAGTTCCCACTCACTCCTTGACTATGAATAGGAATATGATTGAAATTTCCACCAGTCTTCAAAGCAGACGTACCTTTAAAGCAAATGCCAAGGGTTTGAAAACTCACTCTAGATGGAAGAATGTTCCCATAAACAGAGAAGGCCTTAAAAAAAGGACCAAAGGAAACAAAAGCCTTAGAGCTTTCAGCAGAGTCAGATGAAGGGCCTGCCCCCTACCTAGTGACCTTGCATGGGGACCACAGCGGTGGCTTTCAGCCTGACAGGGAGTACGTGTGCCCTGGCAGAGAGGGCCCGCCGCCCCGCAGCCCCAGGGCCTCAGCTCCCTCCAAGGTAATTGGAGCACTTGGAAAACCAGCGTAGTGCTCCGGGAGGGGACTACAGGGACAGGCGTGCTGGGTTGGATTCAGGTATTTTCTTGTCATCTTACAGCACCAGGAACTGGAGGAGGCAGAGACAGAGAAGGAGGAGGAAGGAGGGGGAAGGAGGGGGAAAACTCAGGTAAGAAAAAGCATAAACCAAAGCCACACCAATGGAGCCCAGAGTCCGGAGAGCCAGCTCAGAGCCCTTTTGGCTTTTATACGTCCATCATGTCCAGGACAGCCGAGTGTCACCTGCGGGCAGCCACGTCAGGACACGACTTGTACACGTTCACTACCTCAGCCCTTCTGAGAAAGTCACCCAGAAGTTCATTTCAGCTGCCTGGGAAGGCTGCTAGAAGCTTCTGGACAATGGCAGTTTTAATAAATTGGGGGTGGGTGGGACGAACCATAAATATCCAACAGAACCAATATCAGATACATCACTTTTCTTTTTCAGGTCACAGACAGGAGAAATGACCATATTATATATATTAATTTAAGAATGTGGAACTTAGGAAAAAGTTGCACACGTCATCTAGAACCTGTCATGAAATGTAGTAAATGTCCAGCGTGTCTCACCCTCTGGCATATCTTCAAGTCCTCTGTTCCCTTGTCCTCCCACCCCCAACAACAAAACCCCAAGCTTGGATCAGATCAGCTGTCAACACGACCTGTTCCTGTATCCGGTCGGCAGGAAGTGTCAACGCAATGCAGCGTAGGGCCAGCATAATCTGTAATTCACAGCCTCTCCCTTCAGCTGGGCTGTCATTGGCACTTTTCATTCCTTTTCCTAAGCTTTGGTTTCCAGTTGCTCCCAGTCTCCTGAATGATTTGCAGTCCCCACCTGGCTTCTCAATTCCCGGTCCTCCTCGTCCTCCTCCATTCCCCATTTCAGCCTCTGCCCAGACAGCTAGGTCAGGACCCAGGGAGGCATCCTCAGCCTTACTGCCCTCATCTCTCTTTATCCACACCTCGTCGGCAAGCACTGCAAGGTGCCCTCTGGCTCCCTTCTCCCTGTCTCCAGAGATGCAGTGTGAATGCAGGTCCCTGTCACCTTTGGCTAGATTACTGCAAAAGTAATGGCTTCCTCCAAACCCCTGTCCCTTCCTCCTGTCTGGTCACTGTCTGGTCACTTCTGGAGCCTTGCCTCACAGCCTTCGTTCACCCTTTGATGAGTCACTGCCATAGCAATTCGCTTCCCAACAGCACATCACCTCAGCCGCACTAAGGCTTCTCTTACTCAGTGTGGATGCCTGCTGGAGGGCCCTGTGCTGATGCACATCCCATGGGATCTGGAAGTGTGAAGGATTTATTGCAACTCTTGACCAGGGAGGGGTGGGAACCCCAGAACGCACACTCTTCCTCACCCAGTGGCAATCACATCCTCATATGGATTTCTCCTCCTTCCCTATTTGTCCCTCCCTCTGCCCATTCTTATTCTTGGGATACCCTCCCAAAGTAAAGCACCTACAGTCAGCACCCATAAGGGAAATGTCCTCTGCTGGGTCAGAAGGTGAACGTGATGGGGTGGGAGGGTGCACCTGGGGGCAGAGTCTAGGTACTGTTAATGTTGAATGAACAAATGTAATGTCCTTAGGCACCTGGCTTTCTTGAGTCTGAATTTTTTTTTTTTCAATGGAGGTACTGGGGATTGAACCCAGGACCCCTTGCATGCTAAGTATGTGCTCTACCACTGAGCTGTACCCACCCCCAGGCACCTGGATTTCTTCATACAGAAAAAAGTTCTCAGCTGCACACTTTATTCCATAATATACTCCCTGGCTCGCCCATATTTTAAGTGAGTTAATTCCCACATGACAAGAATGTTACACACCTCACAGAGCTGGTTACTTAGTTGGCGCGCACTGGAGTTTTTTTACGGCAATTTTGCAAGAGTAAAGATGAATTCAAGGAGAAGAACAACTTCACTGTCATGTGAATCAACCTCTGCACTATTGTGTGCACTAGCAAAGATAAGCATACTAAGATGAATTAGAAGTAGGGTTCCTTCTGGACATATGCCCAGGAGCAGGATTCCTGGGTCATACGGTAAGTCTATTCCTAGTCTTTTGAGGAATCTCCATACTGTTTTCCACAGTGGCTGCACCAAACTGCATTCCCACCAGCAGTGTAGGAGGGTTCCCTTTTCTCCACAGCCTCTCCAGCATTTGTCATTTGTGGACTTTTGAGTGATGGCCATTTTGACTGGTGTGAGGTGGTACATTATCGTAGTTTTGAAAGTGGCCTTGCTTTTCTATTGCCTCTTTCACTGTGGGGAGCAACTTCTAGGCTAATAAGAAGCAAATTATGCCTACAGCATGGGTGCAGAACAGCAGGGGGATATACCAGGCTCCCCACATCTGGCCAAGTGAAGTTACTAGATTTCTCCCAGCAACATCAATCGATGACATTTCAAGCTGTGATTAACACCTCCACCCCATCCCAGCATCCCTCATCACCTCCAGAGATGAACTCAGCTCTCATCTCCAACCTTGCTTTCTGAATCACTGCTCATTTTTCTCTCCTGGGATCTAACTAGAAGGCTTGACAAAAGATGAGGGTAATTTATAGATAACTGAGACCTCGCCACCTAGGCTTCAGTCTTCCATTTAGGTCCCAAGGGAGGCTGACTTTTCAGACTGGCTAGAAACAGTTTCCTTTCTTTCCTTCTGACATGTTTAGCCTTCTCTCTCTCATTCCCACACCACGTGGGGACATGTTCTCTCTCTGACATATGCCCGTGTTTGGAACTTTATGGAGCCACGCCTTTGCAGGATGCTTGCCTGCAGCATATAGATTGAGGAAAAGCATTTTCTTTTTCGACTTGTTTTTCTGTCCTGGTTTGCATCTAGGTAAAGTCACATTGCATACCAAGCTGTGCCTTGGTACACATATACACTTTAAAATTTTTTTTAAGATAATTATTCTTTTTTTTTTTACTCTGCATTTTTTTGGGTGGGGAGGTAATTAGGTTTATTTATTTACTTATTTTATTTTATTTTTTAATGGAGGTACTGGGGGCTGAACCCAGGAATGCTAGGCATGCACTCTACCACTGAGCTATATCCTCCCTCCTTGTACTTTTTCAAAAATGAAAGTAGCTTTATATTCTGAGCTGTGTTTTAAAAATATGCTCAAAATTTTTTGATACTTCTCCCATCAATAGGTGGAAATTAGTTCCCCTCCCGTGGAATGTGGTCAGTCTGTATTATCTAGTGACTCACTTTTAACAAACAGAATGTTCTGGAAGTAATGCTGTGTGGCCCTCGAGACTAGAGCATAAAAGGCATGTGGCTTAGTCTTGCTCTCTCTCTTTTGGATCACTGGCTGGCACTGGGTTTGGGGGCAGGTAGGGACGCCTCCAGCCCCAGTCAAGCCTTCAGATGACTGCAGCCCAGGGGCACAGCTTGGCCAAAACTCATGAGAGACTAGTCCAGAACCACCCAGCGTTCTCCCACCTTCCTGCTCACAGAAGCTGTGTGAGATAATAAATGTTTGTTGTTTGAAGCTGCAAAGCTCTTTTAAAGGTTGCCATAAATAAACAATACACTCTGCACTCAAGTTATTTCCTGTGGGGGCTAAGGTGCTAAGACAACATCTTTTTGTCATGTCAGAGTTGCTGTTAAAACAATGACCAAGGACAGGGGTTATTTAGGAGTTCTTAGTGTGAGAAACTTGGTCCAAGGACAGGTAATAGAACTCGTTTGTTGTTTTGTTTATACTCTCTTTCCCCAAAGAATGTACAGCAATTCACAACAGAAATATGTGCAAGGAAGCCATAAGAACAAATAGGAAATCAGGACCAAACCAAGGGAATGGTAATTACAAGCAGAAGGACCAACATAGTTGCAACAGTTGAGACTTAACTATGATCTGAGCTTCCTAGCAACCACGGTAAAAGGGGAAACTTAGTAAGTTCTGTAGCCGTTATTATTGGAAAAGAAACATTACATTTTTCTTTTTCTCAGCATCAAATTTGAAAACAAAGTTCTCTGAGGGACTTTAATATGGATGCTGATCTAGGTAAAAGACATAACTCTCAGTCCTACTTTCAGAGAGATTGTGTTAGTAAAATTCCTTCAGCTCTTACTTGTGTTCATTCGTGAAGGAGGAAGGAAAGTGTTAGAGGTAAGCATGATGATGAATTATAGAAAATAAAGGGAATTTCTTTGACCTGAGTGCTGCTTGGCTTTTTGAAAGTGGCATGTAAATGTATGTGAAAATATTTTTGATCTGAGCTGAAGCCCTCACTTCTCTTTCTCTTTTTCTGTTGCTGTATATATAGCACAGAAGTACTTCTTGGGCAGCAATTGAAAATAGCCCAGTTTATCTCCCTGTTTATATTCCGGGTCTTGGCTTTGGCCTGTAAATTCTTTCTGCTATCTTGGACTTTGCCTGAGAATGTGAAGCCTTCCGTCCATCCCATCCCATTCCACCAACTCCTGACCTCCTGTTATCTTCACCAACCCCCCTGGACTTTGTTCACAGCCCCGCAGCGAGGCTGCCCAGGTGACGTGATGCACAGACTGTGGTAGCTGGGCTGTGGGAAAGGTTCAGGGGCCTGATTGACTGTGCACGGCAAGCTTTCCAAGGGCTGCTGGGTCGGGGCCCTGCTTCTGAGAGCATGGGTGGTCCCGCCCAGATGGTCCAGGCCACCACTGATAAGGAAGACACATGCCCATGGAGCTGCAGGGCCCGGGCTAGCGTGAGGCACATGCAGCGTAAAACGGAAGGAAGCGTCTCTCTCAGGGTCGGGCAAGGGCACCTTTCCTGCCTCACCCTGGTCCTATGCAGCTGTGTCTGTGATGGCTGAAAATATGAGATGAATTGTGCAAAGACGCTGAGCACGATGTCTGGCTTGTAGTAGATTTCAATGTCAGTTTCCTCCTTCCCTTCTCCATCACCTCACCTCCCCTTCTTGTTTTCCTCCTTTTTCATCTCTCCTTCCTCCTGCAAGCTTCTGAGAAGCAGGGCTGGCGTGTGTTGGGTCCATTTCTTTAAATCTTTGCCCTGGCTGTTTTCTCTGCTGGAATCCTAGCCCTTCTCCTCTTTACTTTGTTAACTCCATCCTGTGCATCTAAGGCTCCAGCCTTTACTGACCTCTCTGCTTAGGTCAACTTTCTTGTCAACTCTGTCCATTGCACTGTACAGCGCTCCCTTTTTATTCTTTATTTCTTTTTTTTTGAAAATTTCTTTTGATTTTTTTTTAAATTTATTTAATTTAAAAATTTTTTTCTTTTTTTTTGAAGTATAGTTGATTTACAATATTGTGTATCAGGTGCATAACAAAGTGATTCATTATACATATGTATATATATCTATATTCTTTTTTGATTCTTTTCCATTATAGGTTATTACAAGATATTGAATGTAGTTCCCTGTGCTGTATAGTAAGTCCTTGTTGTTTATCTATTTTATTCATGGTAGTGTGCATCTGTTAATCCCATGCTCCTAATTTATTCTTCCCCCACCCTTTAGTAGCTATCAGTTTGTTTTCTATGTCTGTGGGTCTGTTTTTGTTTTTTAAATAAGTTCATTTGTACTATTTTTTAGATTCCACATGTAAATGATATCATATGATATTTGTTTCTCTCTGTCTGACTTACTTCATTTAGTATGATAATCTCTAGGTCCATCCGTGTTGCTGCAAATGGCATTATATCATTTTTATGGCCGAGTTATATTCCATTGTATAAATATACCACATCTTCTTTATCCATTTATCTGTTGATGGACACTTAACTTGCTTCCATATCTTGGCTAATGTAAATAGTGCTGCTATGAACATTGAGGTACATGTATCTTTTTGAATTACAGTTTTTCTCTGGATATATGCCCAGGAGTGGGATTGCTGGATCATATGGTAACTCCAAGTTTTAGTTTTTTAGGAACCTCCATACTGTTCTCCATAGTGGCTGCACTTCTTTTAATTCTTACCATATAGATTATTTTAATTTTATTACTATAATTATCTGATAAAAATAGATTTTACATTTATTTATATGATGACTTCCTTATGACTGTAACATAATCTGGTCATTTTTATATACCCAGGACAGTTCCTGGGACATAGCAGGCATGAATAATCACTGGTTGAGTGAATCAATGAATCAGTAAGTGAGAAAGTCTAGTTCTGTGAGTTGTGCTTGGTGTCTGCACTTGCATCACAGCTTCTGTGTGATGAGGATGAATATTTGTATCTGCTAGGGTGTGCTCAGCACTGAGGAGACCATGGGCATCTCAGGCTGCTGGAAGCCAAATGCCCAGAGGACTGGAGATGTCACCTCCTTGCGTTGCCCCCAGCAATGGCAGGGCCAGATTGGGCGGCCTCACAAACAAAACACAGAACTCCAGATGCTTCTCCAATACTCGCCACATACCTGTGTTCATTTGTGAGGGCTGCCGTAGTAAAGAACCACGAACTGGTGGCTTAAAAAACAGGTATTTATTTTCTCACGGTTCTGAAGGCCGGCAGTCTGAGATCAGGATGTTGGCAGAGTTGATTCAAGAAGGCCTCTCTCCTTGGCTTAGGGATGGCTGCCCTCTCCCTGTGTCTTCCTGTGGGCTTCCCTCTGTAACTGCCTGTGCTCAAACTTACTCTTCTGATCAGGACACCAGTCATATTGGATTAGGGCCCATCCTACTACCTCATTTACCTTAATTATCTCTTTGAAGACTCTTTCTCCAAACACAGTCACATTCTGAGGTCCTGAGGTTAGAACTCCATTGTTCAAAAACGTGCGACTTTGAGGGGACGCACCTCAGCCCATCAGAGCATCCCTAAAGCTAAACTGCCCCTTAGTAGCTGAGTGACCCCAAGCGAGGTATTTTACCTCCCTGGGCCTTATTGCCTCATCTGGAGATGCTACAAGTACCAGCTCATGGACTGGTGCGAGGGTTGATGATTTAACACTGAATAATCAGTACATGTCAGCTCTGAGCCCTGAGAAAATAATCGTGGGCGATTTGAGTATGCGAATTGGTCTTTGCCCTCAAGATGCTTATAGGCTCCTTTGACTAAAGATGAAGCTAATAAATAGAAGCATGAGGCATTTTCCTTAGCAGGTGCTTTCTGTAACATGACTGAGGATGGGACAGTTAAGGGGGTGTAGTAACTGTGACAACCACACGTGGGTCTCGGGCTGGGCTCCTCCAGCCCCTCAGAGCTGCAGGGCTTCCTGATGCCTCTGGACTCCATGGCTTCCCCAGCAGGTGCAGGCTGAGCGGGGCTCAGTCCTCCTCCCGCAGGGCACCCAGCACTCCGTCTCTGACGTCACCACGTGGCTCTCCACGGAGGGATGGACGGCCCCTCCCCCAGCATCAGAGCCACTTTGTGGGCCACCCCCAGCTCTGCACTCCCTGTGCCTGTAGGACACCATATATCTTACTTATATGTCTGATTTCTCTATTAGAATGTAAGCTCCCGGAGGGCAGGAATTTTTGTCAGCCTTGTTTGTGGCTCTACATCCACCTCCCAGCACTTACTGGGCATTCACTAAACATTCAGTGAATGAAAGAATGAATGAATGAATGAACCATGGCACTGTGAGCTCTCGACACCCAGGAACAGACTCGGGGGCAGGGATGTGATTTTTCCTGCCTATTGACCGACCAGCTCTCACTGATTGCAACAGCCAGACGTTAAAGGAACACCAAATACATTTTCAATCTGGTTCCGTCAGTCAGTAAGTTACTGGACCTCCTGCCAGGATGGTGGCAATAGGTGGTTCCTCCCGGCTGCAAGGGTAGTAGTTGTAATTACTAACGTGTATGCTGTTCAGACTGCTTATAATTATAATCAGCTCATCTCAAAACTCCTACAAGGTAGGTATTATTATTATTATCCCCAGAATTAAAGTGTGAAGAGGTTAAATAACCACTCCCCAAACTACACAGCGAGGAAGCAGCAGATCGAGAAACTGAATTCAGATCCATCTGACTACTAAGTCCTTGCTTTTACTGTGAGCTTGAGTCTCTTTTTGTTTTTTTGTGGATATTTTAAGCTGTGTCAGGGACTGCTCACCAGATGGCTTTTTAATCTCTCTCCTGTTGCTTCATTATTAATCTCTTAATTTTTTCATGGAGAGAAGAGCTGGTACAGATAGGAAGCATCTGCATGGGAGAGGCTTCTAGAAGAGATGCTGACATTTCACGTGGGCCTTGAGGGGTGGGCTAGGTCTGGGTAGAGGAAGGAGACACAGAAGCACTTGGTAGCTGGGGGAACGACATTGGGATCCATCGGGCTGGCAGCTGCCTGTAACGGGATTCAATCGGACGCATTCTGTGTTATCAGCAGCAAGTAGCAGTGAACACGATTCAGTCCAATATTTAGCTGCCAGTTGCTTCCTGCTTTTGTTTGCTCAGAAAAGGATAAAGAATGCCTTGCCATCTTCTATCTTCTGAAAACCCACACTGCACTGGATTTTTTGGTGCTCTTTTTGGAAAAATGGTTGATGCTTCAGGCAGAGTTCTACACGCAGCAAAGTCCCACAACCTGGAAGCTGTCACAGGGCACGCTCGCTCCTTAGGATGCACTAAGCTGGGTTGGAGAGCTGCCCTGTGCCCTTTGACTAGGCTGTGAGTAGGAGGTCCCTAGAGTTGGTGTGGCTTCTGTGGAAGCTGAGCTCCGGGAACCTCACTGGTCTTTGCATCTCCATAGGATGGCGTGGAAGGTGCCTTCAGATGGGTAAACTAGATGGAGGCTGGAACTCTGCAAAGCTCATTTATTCTGCCAAGTATAAAGCATTCTGAACTTGCTCCACCCCTCCTATTTTCCATCTGTCTCATTATTCATCCCAGTAATATTTGGGCACTTTGAAAAGAGTGATATTTTAACATGAAGCTATTCCAAGAAGGGAAAATATCCTCATTTGGCATAAACCAGTCATGCAAATTAGCCTAAATAAAAATCAGACGAAAGGCAACTTAGAATATTATTGTACTTTCCCAGACTCCTGCCAGTCACTGCTGTCAGCTGTAGCATCGCTCCATCCAGGCGACAGTGGAGAGAAGTAGGGCTCAGGTTCTGGAGAGGCTGGACCTACTCAAAAAAGAATGGACATTAAGGATGCTGCCCGCAGGCTGTGTTCAAACCAAGCCCTTGAAGGCTGCACCAGGCGCCATGATGGGGCTTCCTCGAAGTGCATTCGCATGAGGTTCCCTTTGGCTCATCACAGACCAGCCCTTCGAGGACTCTGGCATTTGCTCTGTTTGTTTTGTTCCTGGGAGACTAAGTTCCGGGTGTGTGCCTGTGTATATTAAGGGCCATTGTTATGCAAGCCTACATGAAAAACCGAAAGCACAGCAGCCTTCAGAATAGGGTTAACAGATCACTATTCTCATGCTGCTGAAGGTAATGGAGAAGTTTCTCTCCTTTCTCTCCATGTGCATCTTTCTTTTCTCTCCTTCTCTTCTCCCGCTCTGTCTCCTTCTTGCCCTCCCTCCTTCCTTCTCTTCTGCATGTGCCTTATGTTTGTTCGAGACTGAGGTGGGGGGGGCCATCCTACCTTGAAGCAATATACAAGTCTAGAATGGAGCGCAGATGCCACGACCACCCAAGAAAATGGACGATCGTTTTTCTTGTTAATTTCCTCAAGTCATGGTTGAAATGGCATCACTGGACACATTCTCAAAATCCTCCCCTAAGCCTGCTGTGTTTGTGAGCCATTCTGAAAGAAGACTCTCAGCTGGCTATATTTACTCCAAGGTTCTATTTCAATCAGACATTAAGACGACTGGGACCACACCCTTATCAGACTTGTCACAAAGGAGTCAGACATGTCACCAGAGTCATTTCACAGCTCTAATTTCAAAGATTGTGAGGATGGGGTTGGTAATACACCCACCTGCAGCTTTGCTTTGTTGGAGGGAATTCACAACGCTGCATGAAATCAGCACTGCTGACTTTTGAACTTCCTTTTTTTTTAATCCTTTGTTTTACCGTTAAGACTGTGATCTTACAATCTGTTTTGTTCTGAGAAATATTTCACAGAGGAAATACAAGGGATACATGGGTAAGTGCTGAGGTGTTCAATCTGTAAAGTTAGTTTTCCACTTAGGTTAGGGAGGAGACTCACACGATTTCTGAAGTGTCAAATAGACCTCCCTTCCTCGAGATATTTTTGTTGATGAGCTAAGCTTCCAATCTCTCATTTCTTTACCTGAGTGTTTTCCAGTCTCCCTCACTACTGATATTCCTCACATCCTTCTCAAAGAGCCTCATTTTCTCCTTACCTTTCCTCTTACCTCAAATTCTGAATCTTTCCTGCAGTTGAGATTCCAAATCTCAGCCATATGGCTGAGTTGTATCAAAATCCTCCAAATTTTGCATGCTTTTTGATCCAGTAATTCCACCAGAGTCACTTCTTCCTCTTGGTTCGTGCAGATATTTAAGCATAAAGGTGACCATTGGAGCATCAGCAATGCAAGGAAAATTGGAAACAAGAAGACATTTGTTGAATAAATTATGAACATTGATGAAGCGGAATATTATGCAATCAGTTCCAATGACGTTAAAGAATTGATGACATGGAAAAATATCCCTAATGTATTATTTAGCAGAGATAAAAAGAGAGTTATAAATAGTATTGTCTCATTTTATTAAAAACACAGTCAATGTCTTTTCCCCCAAAGACTGTTAGCATAGACATTAGATATAAACCTTGGTTTTCTCTGAATGAGAGGATTAGAGATGGTTTTTATCTTTTAGGTTTTTTTGGCTTATCTATTTTGTATTTTTACACTTTTGGCTTATATTTATCTCCATATGTATATTATCTTTATGTATATATTATACAGCATAATTTAAATTTTATTTTAAAAATAAATGTTATCCTCATTATCTAATCTGCCACTTCAAGAAGTGAGGACTAAACCAAGGAGGGCGTTAGAGGACTTGTAGAGAGTTCAGAGGTAAGCTGCAAAGATGGTTTTGGGGTGATGGGAGAGGAAAAGTGGGGTTGGGAAGAAGAGGGGTGCAGGCTGAAAGGCAGGATGAAAGGTCTGTGGTCCTCACTTCTGCCAAGAAGGCTGAGGAGGGATCTGGTCAGTCTCGGGTCTGTGCAGGCTCTCTCATGAAGCAGTGACTTCAAAGCCTGGTGTAAGGGATGGGGAGGAGGTTTCCTTTCAGGAAGCCCTGGAAGAGGTTGATGGAAGAGGATACCATGAGTCCTCTAATGCGGGAGTTTCCATGTGTCTGGGATGATTTGCTACTTTGGAAACAGAACAGAATCAGTGCAAAGAGTCAGATTTCTGCAGGGACAAAAGGTCTGGATCACAGGAAATTGCCAGAGACCATCGCCAGGAAATTACTCTGGAATAAACAGACTTATCCAGGGAAAATCCACATAAGCGAGTTACAACCTTCTTTCTAGGTTGTGGACATCAGTGATCTTTGACCAAACTGTACCTGTGACAGACCCTGGACCAGACTGTTCCAGAGCACCAAAGGTGGGCAGGCCAATGGCTCTCATGCTTTTTAAGATTAGGAGAGGATGGAAGGATTTGGTCAAAGAGCAATCACACTGACAACATTACCAGGGAACTTGGATTATACACAAAGTTTAAGAGATGGTTGCAATGATTTATCTAAAGAAATATTTGAAAGAAGAAATCAGGTAACACTACTTAACCCTTACCAGGCTGATATAAAAGAGTAAAAAATAAAATCTTTCGAAGGGCAATAGAAAAAAAAAGTCCAGAGACTTAATAAAGACAGCTGAATCATTTGGGGAAATTGGGAAAGCACCTGAAGAGAAGTTAAAATATGAGAAAGGCAGAAAAAAAAAGATTTTTTTAAATGAAGAAGTAAAATCTCTACTCTCTGGACCCTAATTAACACATTTCAAATCAATCAGAGCAGTCACACTTCAGGAAAAATGTGGGACATTTAGCCCTAGCAGAGACTTCCTGGCAGGATAAACCACAGTCCGATCTGCTATGGCAATTCCTACATGTTTATTTATTTGTTTTTTCGAAAACTTTGGATGTCTTGGAAGTCAGCCCTGCTGCCCACACCTGGAGTTGAGAATGACAGCCTGAGTGTTGCCAGATTCTCAGTCATCAAAGAACTATTCCTTCCTGCTACGTAGATCCCTCTTAGAAGTGTGGGAACAGCCAACGTTATGCTTTAGAAAGAATTTTCAGTCATGGGGGTAGAAGATCAAAGAGGTTTTCTGTGACTGTTTTTCTTTTTGAACAGCGCTTCCTTTGACAAGAAAATTACATAAACCAAAGGACCTACTATATAGTACAGGGAATTATATTCAGTTTCTTGTAATAACATATAGTGGAAAAGAATCTGAAAAGAGAAAGTATCGATGTATGTATATGCATAACAGAATCACTTTGCTGTACACCTGAAACTAACATGGTAAATCAACTACACTTTAGTAAAAAAAAAATTTTAATTAAAAGAAAAGAAAAAGAAAATTACATAAACCAGAACATACTTCTTTCATTAATTTATTCCTGTATTTAGTCATTCGACAAATAGTTATTGAACACGTATTAAGTGCCAGGAACAGTGCTAGTCGTGAAGGTTAAAGAACAACAGTTCCTGCGGTCAGGAAGTCCACAGTCTGACCAAAGATTCTTGTTGATTGGGTACTTTTATGAAATGTACCAACAATGTCTTTGAGGTAACTGTTTTCTTAATATGAATTAACTTTCCAATGAAGACATGCTTCCATTTGAACCCTCCTCGTCCACTCTCTACCCTCCTCCATCCTCCTCTGCCCTGGAAGCTGGCCTGTGTGCCCTCTGGCTTTTGGTTGGGTTCAGCCAGTGCGAGGTGAGGCAGGAGATGATGGAAGAGGGGACAAGGCGGTTGGACCGTTTATTTCCCCAGCTCCTCACCTGCTGCGTTTCTCTATAAAGACCGGTGGGGAACGCTCTCCAGACATTGCTCTTCACACCTGAGGGTGGAATGGCTCCCCACTTTGATCACCTGGGGCCCTGCACTATTCCGGTTGGTTTCCTAAATCAGCCCACACCTTTGTAAAGGGTTCCTTTATTAAACTCTCTTTGAATTATCTAGCTTCATGGTTCCATTTGTCTCACACCTTCCTGAAACAGAGCAGGGAGGGACATCGTCATTAAAGGAAAAAACAAGGTATCTGTTCTGGATGATTTCTGGGACCAGTATTAATTGAATACTTTGAGGAAGCCTTAATTCAAACAATCCTTATCCATAATTGTTTCTTTTCTGATATGTAAGTCAGTAGCATCCTGTGAGATGTTAGCAGATCATAGATTTTAAAGCTTCTCCTGTTTCTTTTAGGACCAAGGAAACTGTAAACACGCTAATTTCATGACATCATCTATTTCTCAGCCTTGGTGTGTGTGTAAGCTCTCGTCCCACAGCTAGGAAGAGTGGTGTCCCGTCTTCAGGTTCAATCTGATGTGAGTTCCCACAGCAGATCTGGACCTCAAGCATCAGGACTTGGCATCGGGTTTGCTGCCTTCTAGTCTGGCTGTGAACTTGTGCCTCCCTCCTCATTTCTGTACTTCTTCGTCCATTCTCTCTAGGACTTGAAATCCTACTTTAACCAGTACCCATCTCAGGAATACCCCTCCCATAGGTGGTTGTTTCCAGGTGGGGTACAGAGGCTGGGATCTGTCTCTCTGCTCACCTCCAGTGCTCACTGAAAGTGTGGCTGCACCTCCAAAAAGGGCTTGGTCCCCACTTCTGAGTCCTGCCTTCATAATGCACCACCCCTACCCTGTCCCTAAAGAGAAGGACACCTCTGGAAATGCCAACTAACTCATTTATTAAGTGGCTACTGTGTTCTAGGCTCTGTTCTAGGTCCTGTGGAGACTGGTTTTATATTGCATTTAGAAAGTAGGAAAAAATGATTGAATCCTACTTTTGGTAACAAAAGGAAGAGAGAGAACTTACAGACTTAAGCCTTATTTTTAATTCATCAAGTTGGTTTCTTTTCTTTTCCTTTGAAAACACATCTATTGCATCTCCTTTTGTTTCTTCTTGTTAAAGATAGTTAGTTTTCCCTTAAGAGATAAGCAAAGAGTTATGTTTTAAATGATGGTACTTAGGATCTGATTCTACCATAATTCCAGAACTGGTGTTTACTTTCAAAGACCATAGGTCTAAAATATCAAAACGCTTCTTTCAATCTCTCACAATGTAGTTTTGTGAGATAGATTCAGGATTTTGCTCACTTCTGTACAATGAGGCTCTTTCTGTCTTTCCACCGGCGACACAAGCTGGCCTTGATTTGCTGAAATCTATTTAACTAATTCTTTCGAATAAAAAAGCTGACCCAATAGCTTCATTAAAGGTTGCATCCATTTAACAGATTTTAGTTTTATTTAATGAGGCTGTTCAAGAAAGGTTTTGGGTACAGTTTGGATGACATGGTTTTTCTTAATTGCTTAACTGATGATTTGGTTTCTATGACCATTTATTTTATTGTCTAAGGTCAAGACAAGTGGTGTGGAAAGACGCCACATCTCCAGTCTGAAGGGTCTACAGGCTATTAAAAACATTAACAAGGCTTTACTGCATCCCCTAGGATGGAAATAATTGCTCTGTAAATGGGAAACTAGCCTGAGAGCGAACATGTCAACGGTATCTAGTCTGAAGCCGGAAGAGACAGAAGCAGAAAACACGGCTTCTGATTCGTGTTCCATTATTTAATCGCTAACACCACTCAGTTTAAGCTAACGGTATATAATGGCGCATTTGACAGACGCCTTCACATCAAGATGAGATAGGAGCCCTGAAAGTCTAATGTCGAGCCCTTCTTCCCTTTTCCTGAGGATGTCACTCAAAATCTCTTCTCTCAATTCCCCTTCCCTGACTGATTACGGAATTCAGAGCCATTCCTACCACAGCCCACTACTCTCCCCGGGGTGAACCTTGCTTACCAAACACCTGTGTGTAAATAACACGGTAGTAATTCAGGTTGTGTTCTAAATGCACCATAGGGATCTCACTATTGAAAGGAACACTGGAATAAATGCTTTGTAAGGCAGAATACCTCTTTTGTAATGTCAACAATAGAAATGTAGACAAAGATTCCAATTTACCTAAGTTTAGATTTTTACATATTGGGTTTCATTAAAGCAGAACATATCAGTAAATGAAAATATTTTAAGCCTCAGCCCTTGGCCCATCATAATGGTTTTTTTAAAATCTCATTACAATAAAACCCATTTGTTTGAATAATTAAACAAAAAAAATGTTTTCTGCATGCATTGAAATCTCTGATTTTAATAGGGAAAAAGCACAACTGAATGCCTTGTTTTTAAGCCTCGATTTCAATCTTGTTTGAAAATGGCAAACAGTATAATGACTTGAGTGAAGCAGAAAGTTCCCTGTGGGGGAGGGGGGAGGGTAGTGAGGGGAGGGGGGTGGGGAGGTAGGGGAGGTGATGAGGAAAGACAGCCTACCCTGAGGGCTATAGAGGCAGAGAGAAAAGAGCAGAGTATCCAAACCTTGGAGAACATGGTCAACGCGTACGACCTGATTTCAATCTTTACAACCATAGAGGTTTTGTCATCCCCAGTTCTACGAAGAGATGAAAGCTCGGAAGTGTTACATAACGTTTCTAAGGTCACACAAGTGCTAAGCAGAGGTCAGAATTCAAATTCACATCTCTGCCTCGCAAATTAAGTGCTCTTAACCCCTCCGTCTACTCTTCCGTTGGAACTTAAATTGTTGGTAATTGTACATTTTTGACCAACACAGGTGAAATTTCACATGGTTCAACTAAAACCTCTCTATCATACAGAAATGCAAGCAGAAAAAGGTCAAGATGATCCAAGGGGATTTGAATCTGTTTGGTAGGACAGAAAGAGCCCAGATCATGGCCATTTCTCACCCCAGTCCTGCTGGCTTCATGTCCATTCCTCTAAATTTTGGATGTATCTACACATCCCTCTTTTTATTCAAGAATCTTTATAGGGCACCATCTGCACACCAGGTCCTGGGAAAAATGCTGGAGGTACCAAGTGAGTGCCATTTTGTCCTTGACCTTGAGAGGTCTGTAGTCTTACTCTTCAAGGAACACATTAAGAGTTGATACATCGCCTGAGCAGAAAAGTCATTTCAGGGACAGCTCCAACTGCCTTTGTGCACATGGCACTGGCCCCGCTGACTTAGCGCACCTCCTCAAAGACAGGAGCGAGGAGGGCCACCCTGCTTCTCCTTGAGGCTCTCCTGATTTGCAGTCTCTTCATCTTGGTGGTGAACGAAAGTAGCCTGTGACACGTGGAGGAAAGAAATCAAAAGTTTAGAATCCAGGATGCGATGATGCTCCTTCCTCAGCTCGTTTGTCACTCTTAACGACCCATCATCTCACGGCTCAGGGGAAACCACATCTCACCGAGGCTTATTTCCTTAGAAGCCATAGTCCCACAATCTCACTTCCGTCCCGTACACTGTATTTTTAACATTACGAAAATCCCAGCAAACAAAAACATTTGGGAAACTCTGGAAGTAAATGAGATTTCGTTTACATATATCTATACACTCGTGTTCACGATGGTGAGTTTACTAAAGTGAGCTGATAGTTTGTGTAGCCATTTTTTTTTCTTTTTTGTTGGCTTTTTTCTTTTTTGTTGATTTTTTCTTCTTTTTTGATTTTTTTTTTCCTTTGTGGGGGAGGTAATTTGGTTTATTTACTTATTTAATGGAGGCACTGGGGATTGAACCCAGGACCTTGCGCACACTAAGTATGTGCTCTACTGCTGAGCTATACCCTCCCTCTTAGTGTAACTTTTAAACAAGCAAACAAACTAGCTAACTAACTGACTAACTCAGTCATTTCCTCTGGAATATTCCTGCCCAGTGTGCATGATTTCACACACCTCCTAGCCTTCAAGTGTTTTCCTTCAGAACACGGTCTTTTCAGATGGTTTAGGTCAGACATCAAATTTAGTCAGTTACTTGCGTTTAGTTTAGAGCAGAAACCAAACTCACCTCAAATATTCTGCAGGATAGTTTTTGTTCAATGGAGACAAATCCTTCACTTTGGGCTGACCCTCAGTACTATAAAAGAAACCCTCACTTATCCTGAACACTGGAGTGGGATGTCATGGAGTTGGTAATTATTAATGACAACTAATGGCTGGTAGTTATTGATGACATTTGTGAGAGCAGGATAAAAATAATAATTATAATAATGTGAAGTGTCATGAACAAACAGTAATTGCGATAATGATTGCTATTATAATAATGAGTGAGAATGATTTTAGGTTATTAAATCAATAAGGATAATGGAAGCCTGCATGTATATATATGTTACGATTGTAGAAGGTTGCCAGATAAAGAGAATAGTGACTCTTCTTTTTAATTGAAGTATAGTCGATTTACAATGTTGTACTAATTTCTGGTGTACAGTATAGTGATTCATTTATACATATGTATACATATTCTTTTTCATATTCTTTTTCATTATAGGCCATTACAAGGTATTAAATGTAGTTTCTTATGCTATACCGTAGGACCTTGTTTGTCTATTTTATATATAGTTGTTAGTATCTACAAATCCTGAACTCCTAAATTCTCCCTCTCTACACCTTTTCTTCCCTGGTAACTATGTTTGTTCTTTATGTCAATGAGTCTGTCTCTGTTTCATAAACAAGTTCATATGAGTCCTTTTTTTCCTTAGATTCCACATATAAGTGATATCATATGGTATTTTTTCTCCTTCTGGCTGACTTCACCTAGTACGATGATCTCCAGGTCCATCCATGTTGCTGCAAATGGCATTATTTTATTCTTTTTATGGCTGAGTAGTATTCCAGTGTGTGTGTGTGTGTGTGTGTGTGTGTGTGTGTGTGTGTGTGTGTGTGTGTATCTCACATCTTCTTTATCCAGTCATCTGTCGACGGACATTTAGGTTGTTTCCATGTCTTGGCTGTTGTAAATAGTGCTTCTATGAACATTTGGGGGCATGTATCATTTTAAATTAGAGTTTCCTCCAAATATATGCCCAGGAGTGGGATTGCTGGATCATACAGTAAGTCTATTTTCAGTTTCTTAAGGAATCTCCATACTGTTTTCCACAGTGGCTGCACCAAACTACATTCCCACCAACAGTGTAGGAGGGTTCCCTTTTCACTTCACCCTCTCCGGCATTTATCATTTGTGGACTTTTTAATGATGGCCAAGGAAGAGTCACTCTTGATTGAAGACTTAGTAAGTGCCAGACACTGTAAGACACAGTATCTCTAATTCACAGCAGCTCTGTGAGTAGGTAGTCTCGGTAGCAGGATTATCCTTGTTACACTAATGAGAAAATGGGGAGTTAGAGCCGTTATGCAATTTGATGATGATAACTTAATAACTGGTAAATGGCAAAGAATTTAAATCTGGTCTCGCTAATGCCAAAGTATTACATGTAATACACTTAAGTACTAACTTAATACACTTAACCAGTATTCTATAGTTAATTAAAACAACAGGTATATTCTGTTACCTAGCACAACCCAGACAGCCGCTGAACCGCCAGGGACCCCAAGTACTGACAAGTCATCTTAGACCCAAGGGTCCCAGCTGGCATTAGGACCTGCCCACGGACCAGCGTGGTGACAACCCCACGAAGACTAGTCTGCGGAACTGTCCTGGGGAGAAAAGAGTATTTCTGTAAAGAGGAGGGACTTGGGTTACTGAATTGAGGATAAAATCTCATAAAAATGTGCTTCCTTGGGGTATTTTTGTCAGATGTCCAATCTAAGCCACATTTAGCCTCTTCGTCCAAACCTGTGGCAAGTTCCCTGCCCTCTGGTGACCCTGACTTGTGTGCTCAGAAAAGCCGACATGTTTGTACTTGTCTGTGTTGCCTTAAGAATGCGAGTGGGTCTGGGACTTCATCATGACTACATCTACTAAAAACCGAAGTCCTGAACCCTTTGGTGATTTGTTTGAAATGTTGGCTGTCCTAGCTTCTGTTTTTGAAAGGTGTCATTTTTTTTTCTTATTTGACATAACGATAATAGGATCGTTGGTAAATATTTCACATAGCCTGGAGTTACTTATTCATTAACAAAAGTTATCAGTTTTGCAATGAATGATAACAAAATCATAAACTTGACCCTAAGACTGTGACGAGCATGGCTTATTGATTCCATGGACGCAGGATCTCTTGGTAATTGGAAGCATCACTAAGAGCATCACTTGTCACCGTGTGGGGAAAATACAGCCATCTGAGTATTGTCCACGGGCTTTTGGATAAATGAGCGCTTGCTACTGACTTCGAAAAATGATGTATGAGAACTAATACGAACTTGAAATGGTTGAAAATTCACTGTCACGCAGAGGAAGTATCAACCTTCATGCTAAGAGCACGGCAGTGCACCTGTTTTCCTCGTGGAGACCTGATTGCATTCCACAGCAAATGGGCCTAAACAGGAGTGATGCATACTGCAGGGCTTCGCGGTTGGGCTGGTTATTGGCCGTGCAGACTGCTCTGGTCTGCTGGGGTCACACACTTGCAGGGCGGGGTTGGCTTTCTTTTCCTTAGAGTCAATTTTTAAACCAAAACAAGGAGGATAATCAAAATGGCTTTTGGCTGGTGTCGTGATGAACCGCAGAGAAAGGGGGTTCTGGGACCATCACACACTCCTTGACAAAGTGAGTCAACCGCAGAGAAAGGGGGTTCTGGGACCATCACACACTCCTTGACAAAGTGAGTCAACTCAGAGAGCCAGAGGGGAGAAGGGACCTCCCTCTGCTGAGGACAGACGAGCCCGGCTCTCTGAAGGCCCAGCAGAACTTATGAGCAGTCGTGTGAGGCTAACTAACTAATGTTATCTTTCTGCACCACAGGCCAATGTGTACCAGTTGCAAATCTACAGCTTACATGAAAAATTAGTGGGGAGAGTATAGCTCAGGGGTAGAGTGCATGATCAGCATGCATGAGGTCCTGGGTTCAACTCCCAGCACCTCCACTAAATAAACAAATAAGTAAGTAAGTAAAGTAAATAAATAAATAAATAAACCTAATTACCTACCCCCCAACTAAAACTAAAATTTTAAACATTTAAACAAAAATTAAATTGAAAGACATTGAATGATCAGCATCATGAAATCTGCCAATTTCCCATCTTCCTGCATCCAGGGTTCAATTTTGTAAGTTACTATTTCACGAGCATTGTTTCAGTCAGGTTGGCATCCATGTTTAAAGAATGCAGTGCTGGCATAGAAGCTGGTGAGATGCTGGCACCCGGGTAAGTGGAAATGATTCACACCGTGGACTTCCTGTTTTGTGGGGGGTGGGGGGTGCTACTGCCCACGATGATGAGACCTGGCAGATGCGTAGTGTTTTCTGGCAAAGTACCCACTCTCGTTTGTTCTCCACTGCAACCTCTAAGGCCGGCCAGGCAGGGAGTGTGTTTCTGGTAAGTGAGTTGTGACCAAAAGAATGGGAACAGAGAGTTTCATAAAAACAGCAAAGCTCCATTATAACCAGGGTGCCCCATGCACAGAGCAGAAATACATCGCAATGCTTGATCAATAAAATGATGGACTGCATTTGGATAAAGTTCTCATTTACAATTCTCCCACTCATAACAGCTTCAGAGATTTGACTGTTCCTTCTCTGGTTCATCACCAGTAGGAACATTTTCATCAAAACTGGGTATTTCATGCTTAAGACTTCTCCTGACACTGCTTCTTACTCACTAAATAGAGTCATAATCCTTAGTATGTAACTTCAAAATCCTTTACACAATAACCAATTGCTTCCCCAAAGAGGATTGTGACTTCGAATGGAGAATAAGCTGCTGAAGGAAATTAACTCTCAAGAAATGAAAGTCCTGTTTCTGTGCACTTAGAGGCAGGAAACGAAAAAAAAAAAAAATCAGAGGCTATCAGACAAATGCCAAAGCATCCTTTATCCTGCCTCTAGACTGTCAAGACCGGACAAGTTCCTCACAAGGTTACTCTGTCCTCTTATTCAAGGCTCAGAGCTGACAGGATAGGTGGGGCTCATTCCCCAAAATCCTTTGGCCCCTTTTGGCAAATTTGTCTGAAAGGCCATGGCTTGTTAAGACCTCCTTAATTTCCTAACAGAAATGATACCCAAACCAATCCATTTACATCCCTTCTTAAGATTTTTACTCACTGGCTGAATCCTTAAAGATTTTCCGCTTTCTGCACTTGAAAAAGCAGGGGAGATCTCACAGGTGACAGGAAACCAGCACACATCATTTAGTTTGAAAAACAGAAAACACGGATCCACGTGTTGAAAAGTAGTGTGTGCGTTCATAGAACCCACTTGTTTGCCCTCAAGGACAAATTAGCAACAATTATGAAAGCAAATCCACAAGAGCATAAAAATGCCAGATTAAGTCAGATGAATCCTCCATCTTGTGCTGTATTTGGACTTTCTGGGACACTGGTCAACAGAGGGGGATGGCCTGCGGAGATAAAGAAGCTTGGTGACCAGGGTCACAGCTCTGAGTCCCGGCAACTTGAATGGATAATCTTGAGCTGGACACTTCACCTCTCTGACGCCAGTTTTCCTCGTCTGGTTGGCTCCTTCCTACGTAAGGAGTTGTTTTGGGAGCTTAATTAAACAATGGATATGAACGTACTTTGTAATCTGCATGGGTAACAAACATCCTTGTGCAAAATGAGGATCCCAGGTATCTGGAGGAGGGGAGAGGTGAGGGGGCCCCCAGCACTCTCTACGCCAGCACCACGGATTCCCAGCCCAGGGCTTCACCACTGCACAGCTATGCGTAGATGGTTTGAGTCCATTGTTTCAGTTCAGATGGGCATCCTGAATGGTGTTCCCAGACGCAGAGCCTGAAATGAGATTCTTGTGACGGAGGGAACACTGTCAGGAGAGCAGCCTGTGAGGAAGTGAGGACCACAGGACGAGGCAGGAGAGGAAGTAAAACAAAGACATGGTATCGGTTGAAGCCCAGACTCAGCCAGATCCCGCCCAGGCTCTGGAGCAGGACAGACAGCACGGGGAGGGGCTGGCTGCCTGTAACTGTGTCAATCAGTCCTTGGCCATGGGCTGCATATATCCCTCCCTACCTGCACAGAGTGAAGATGTGATAAGGGAACCAAAATCTTCCAGCTGTTTCCATGTGATGTGAACAAATGTTTCAAAGGGGCAGCTCTGAGCCGTTGGCAGCCAGCCTCACAGTCAGCAGATGTGGAGAGCGGCCTCATGTCGGCCACCAAGAGCATTCGATCCAGATGGGGAAACTAAGGCTCAGAGAGGGTCAGGATCTTGCTGGCCTCAGGGCCTTTGCTTCTGCTTTTCTCGTGCCTGAAACTCTCCTGTCCTCCCTCTTCATTTGCCAATCCTTACTAATCATGTAAATTTCATTTCCAATGTCACTCCTTCGAGGAACCATCCTCCCCCCATCCCAGATTAGTCCAGTCCCTCCAGGTGCTCTCACAGCACCTTGTGCTTGTCCTGGGAGGCACTTACCAAAATTGTAATTTAAATAATGATTTTTGCCATCATTTATTTGGTATCTGCCTTCTCTGTTAGACTGTAAACTTTTTGAGGGCAGGGACCACCCATGCCCCATTTGCTGCTAGACTCTGTTATGTGGCTCAGTGCTGGTACATAGTAGGTGTTCGATAAATATTTCTCGAATGAACAATGGAATAGAGTTCGTATGAGAGTTTAAAACCAGGTCTCTGTCTCAAAACCACATTCTATTTCTACTCTGCCTTCGGGCTTGCAGAATTCTGGTTTATGTATATTTCATGTTTGGACGAACTTTGCGAGTCGAGTCTGGAAGTCAGTTTCCTGCTCTGTTTATGTTTACATTTGTGCCACACCTTATGCCCAGAATGAACCTGCTGTAGAAAGTGGCGCTTTGGTCCTTTATGTTCAAACCACCTCTTCCAGGTTTCTGGACGTGCTCCTTCCCACAGTTTTGCAAGTTTCCATGGGCCAGACCGTCTCTGCCTCTCCTCCTGTCCCCTTCAGAAGACAAACCCTTTGATCATATCTTGCTCAGCCTTTGTGCTTCCAGGCGGAAGAGTTTCAATCATCTTAGCTTGTCTTCCTACAAGAAAATCACATTTCCTTGATCATTTTAGTCCTTCTTCTCTGGACATTTTCTAGCTCTGCCTAGGTTTCCTGATGAGTTATCCAACTCGAGCTGAGCTCTAGGTAAGCAATCCCTTTGCTGATCTCTCATGGATTCTCTAGTTGATGCAGGAGGGTGGCAATTGTTTCAGACCCTGCAGTCTCCCTTCTATCCCCAAGCCCATCCCCACGCAGTGAGCTCGGCAGTTGACCTCTCACCCTCTCCTTGCCAAAGATCAGATCATCCTAAGCAAGCCCTCAGCCTGACCCCAGTCCTCTCATCCTTTCCTGCACTTCAAAGGGAAGAGCTGTTTTTCCGAAACCCCATTCTTTCCCAAACCGTAAAAGTGCTCTTCTCAGACTTATCCTTTCCCTCTCTCGTCTCTTCTCCTTGGAATGATTGACATTAGCTGTTGTCTCAAATAGCACCCTAATTTCATTGGCTTAACACAGCAGAGACCAATGTCTCACTTTCACAGTCTGATAAGGGTTGTGTGGCTCCCCCTCGGTTACGAAGCAATGTTATCTGGAATGCGTAGCCCCTGGACACGCCAAGTAGGGGGGAAAGGGTGATGGAGAAAGCTCATCGGCTCTCATTAGCCTCTACCAAAAGTACATGTCTCCCTATTCTTGGTCCACGGCCAGATCTAATCACATAGTCCTAGTTTATTTGCAAAGAAGGCTGGGAAATGTGGCGGAGTGGATGGACTATTAGGTGAACCATCATCTCTGCTACGTTTTCACAAATGCCCCAAATTCCTGCAATTTGAGAAAACTTTGTCTGGTCCTCTGGGTCTTCAACTCCCTTTCAGTGATAAGCTTCCCAGATGAGTATGTGCTTCTCCTCAATGTATTTCCTCATCAGCCACTCTCTCTTTAACTCCCTGCATTGTGGTCTTTATCCCCATTGTTTAATTATAGTATGAGAGGTCACCAGTCCCTCTTCCTACAGCCCTAATTTCTTGGGTCCATGGCAGGTCTTGAACAGGTCATCCTCCTTTCCTAAGGACACTCTCTTCTCCCGGGTGGATGTCATCACTCAGCACTTTTCCTGGTCCCCCTCACCCCTCTCCATCCTCTCCTTCTCTTGCTGGTCCTTACTTGTGGGTGATTCCCTGAACTCCAACCATGGGCCTCTTCTTCTCTGGTTTTACATTCTTTGCATTGAATAACTCATTGATTTTCACGTCTTTGAATATTACCTCTGTGCTCCCAACCCCTGGCAAGAGCATGGGTTAGAAGTCAGGCAGACCTGGCTCTGCCACTTCCCTTGGACAAATTATGTAATTCCCTGAGCTTCACTTTCATCTGCAAGGGTGGGATAATATAGCACATCTACCCCAATTATAGGAAGGATTACACGAAAACATTAGTGAAAGTGTTGGGTCCAAGAAAAGTACTCAATAGATCTTCGTGTCTCCTTACCACTTGCAGTCCTGCATTTCATCTGAAGGTCTCTCATTCACGTATATAATTCATTCATTATTCCTTGAACAACTCAAACACCTCCTTTGTGTTAGATACAGCACCAGGCTTTGGGGATAGAGACAGAAATAAGGCTGACCCTTCAAGAGACCGAAGCAGAGTGGATATTTCCACTGGGTGCACAAGACAATTAACTAAAGGTGATGTTCTAACAAACACCTAATTCTTTTTTATGCAAATACAAAGGCAGAAATCAAGCTCTGTTAGTCATTTGTCTTTCCGTGGACACTGAGTCTTTATTAAGTCTAAAAGTCAGATAGGCATGGCTCACGTGTGGTATAGGGTGGCTCTGAGGTCTGAATGGATGCCCCACGAGGGAAGGAGACAGTGGGCCCCCTACTCACTGAACGCAATTGTAGCATATTACTGCATGTTTATGTGTGCCTGCTAAGTGGGTTCATATCCTTTATTTTTAGTCGAACTAACTCACCCAAGATGAATAAATGGCTTAAAAAGTTTCCTACAATAAAACTGAATTGAAGATAATTCTCATAATGAGGGTGATTTTCTAATTTGTCATTCAAATGGGGACTCTTTGAGAGGAAAAGAGGCCCTCTCAATCGCCATACCAGGAAATCGGTGTGAACTGGAAATATCCTAAGCAAATCAGGACATGTGTTTACCCTACTAAGACTACAAGCACAAGGAAACAATAAGAAGACAGCAGAGCTGACACTCCTTCAGATACAAGCTTTCTATCAGGCACATTCAAGACAAAAAAAAAATTATAATATAAAAACATCTGACAAGAAGCTAAACAAAATATTTCAAGATTATTAAAAAGGATATTTGAAATATGAATTTATATTTATCCTCATTCACAATAAACATCACCCTTAGAGTTGACTACTTTTTGGATTTGCATTAACTATCAAATGAAGTCATCATGTTAGCAAAATCTTTTAAAATACTGTCTTTTTCATCTTTATCTTCCATTTTTCAGTTTAATTTTTATCTATAGTTTGTAAAGTATGTACTCTGTAGTATAGTATTATATGTACATAATTTCATAATAGATAATAAATAATGGCAAAAAAAAATTTTGGCTGACAAGGCTACATGATGAAAAATATTTGAAGACCATCGGTCTACAGAGTGCCCTAGTACCAGCCTAATTGGAGTCCCCTGGCCCTGCATTGTGGGATCAATATTCTAAAGTCCCTCTGAACTCACCAAGTTCAAGATGGAATACATCCTTTCCCGCCAGCAGAACCACATTTGACGGCCCATTGTCCCTCACTGATAGCTCCAATTTCCAAGTTCAAGGCTTTTAAGGGAATTTTGACTGTGCCTTTTTCAAGGCCATTCCCCCAATACCCACTCATTCTTCAGGTTTCTTCCTCCTTCATTTATTTCCATCCTGTCCGTTTCCTCCAGCCTCTCATCACGTCTCTCCTCGCTTATGATTATAATTTCCCAACAGCTCCCCTCTCTCTGAGCTCACCCATCCAATCCTTTACGGGCTCTGCAGCCACATTCATCTTTCCTGACTGCTAGGGTCATTCTCTTCCTCCCCCAACCCTAACTCAAAACGCACAATAATAAGTCTTTCACCCCCTCGAATTTGAAGATTCTTGCAAGTCTTGAAGCAGAATTGCCAGACCTTCTATAATCGAACCCCACCCTTTCATTTGATTTATTTAGTCAAAAAAATATATTGTTTAAGCATCTCCTTTATTCTAAACACTGCATGGGTCACTAGACATATGTTAGTGAGTAACAGAACAGCAACAATTTATGAAGTGCCTGCTGTGTGACACACACTGGGCTGGTGGTGAACAAGATAACACAGTCCCTTCTCACAAGGGCTCATTCTTTCTCTCAGATCTAAATATCTGACTACCCTCCTCTTCTTTAAATCCTTCAGTCAAAATTCTTTATTCCTTACAAACATGCTAGATTCATTTCCTGGTTCTGAACAGGGTTCACCATTGCCTCCTGGTCCCACTACCAATGAGCCACCATATTTGTCCATCCTTTAAAGTACCACTCATTCCCTGTAACCCTTGTGGAGCTCTTCCTGACTGCCAACCCTTATTCATTTCTTCTCTCCAAGGCCCTATACCACGGTGTGCACACGCCCATTCTATTACAGTAGCTATATGCACGCAAAGAGTCTTCCCACTTAGCCTGCAAAACTCTTGCCTTACGCTTCTGCTCCTGTAGTTGCTTGTTGCCACCACCCTGCCTCTGCTGCTGTAGCTGCTCCTCAAATATGATTCAGGAGCACCGAGACTCAGTCAGTGGTCTTGTTAGGGCAGTGGATTATGGGAAGGAGTCTTTTTTTTTTCCCCAGTATATTTTTCATATTCTCTATAATGTGGCTATATTACTTTCATAATAAAAATTTTAAATAAAAACAAATAAAATACTTCTTTAATTCAATTTAATTGAAATCCAGAAATAATTGTTCTCATTAAGTGGCTAGGCTTTGGCAGTACTAGGGCTAATTTAGACCAGAATGGAAAAATTCAAAAATGGGTATTAGCACATACCAGTGCCTCCAAATAGAAATCACTCTTTCTTGATGACAGTCCAGATTTTCTGGGGCACAGCTAATTTTGCCCTAGTTCTGGATTTCCTAGAACACCTTCCAGGGTCAGGCCAGGAGCAGTTGTCAGAAATATCTCATATCAGGACTTGCTGATAGCCTGTCAGGCCTATAAAAACATATTCATGAAGGTTTCTAGACGTTGCTAGATGAGTCTTGAAGGATTTTCACTTTCAGTCCATCTTATAAAGGTAGCTTGGGAGAAGGAAAGAAACCCACAGTACCTGCAGGGGCTGGGCTAGGTGCAATGCTGTTTTCTCCCACTGCCATCAAAACAGAGAGGCATGAGTTAATTGCACAGGATAATGGATATCCTTGGTTTAACTGGCTAATACTTTAAAGTAACAGAATTCAGGGGTGAGATAGGTAGACCTCCTGGAAAATTAACAACCAGCCTGAGTTCTGCAGCTGAGCCAAGCAGGTTGGGGTGCCAGTGTGGAATGAATAGCATCTCTGCAAAGCAGATAGACGCTCTTCCTCAACCACCAGTCGCCTCCACCTCCTGCCTCTCCCAGTGACTAATTGAGCAGTGAGTTTTATTGCTTCGATCATTTATGTCATATCATTTTCTCTCTCTCCCACTTAACTCTCCCTGGTCTGTGAAGGGCAGTTTTGATATCCAGCCCTGTTGAAAGCTGCTGGACTGGTTCAACAGACCATGCATATGGAATATTAAACTGTTGGTGCCTCTCTCCACCTTGGTTCTGCTGAAAAGAAAAATACATTTCCATTCCACTTTCCCAATAAAGATAGCCCAGAACATTCAGCTCTTTGGGGATGTGGATAATAAATAGAGGAGGCAGAGAAGCTTAGGGGACCACAGGACAGGCTGTGTTTCTGTTCAGATGTTCTTTGCTTTAAGATCATATCATGGGGGTGTGAAGGGTTTAGGAATGGAAAACTTCAGGATCATACAAAATAAGCACTCCAAATGCTTTATTTCTCTGAAGAGATATGACGATCACATTTGGGAGGGAAGTTGTCCCAGATGATAAATGCTCATTCTGTTCCAGTTCCCACCTCTTCTTACTCCTACAGAGGAAATGTTAGCCACGCTCCAATGCGCAGCACTACTGTAAACACCTCTCTTCAGTCAGTTCCAACTGCAGAATGAACTCTGGTGAGAACAAGATAACACGGGGAAATCAAGTGTCCAAGGACTGTAGATTTCAGCATCTTCCCCAGTGCCATCTGAGCAAAAGGGCTTCCACAGAGTGGAGAGGCCTCCAAGCGTGAATCCAATTCAGGATAAACAAGGCAAGCTGCCAGTGGCCTTCTCTTTCCCCAACAGGGTTACATAAGCACCTTCCCGCTTTTACAAAAATTAGAAACTATATTGATTTAGTGCTCACCATGCCGCTGTGTGATTTATGACCCCGAAGATGTCTGATGGGGTTCGGGCTGCTTTGTGAGGGTCCAGGCCAAAAACACAATGAAGAAATGTAGAAGGCACTTTCTTCATTTACAGATAAGCCTCTGAAAATCTCATCCTTGTCTCTAAATTCACCTCTGCTTTGCTTAAAGCCCCCTTTAGATAAATCAAGGGAGAAATTAAACTTCAGATTTGACCACTTCCTTTGCAAATATTTATTTCTTTGGAACAGAAATACCATCACAGCTGCCTTATTCTGCTTTCTGATGATCTCTTCAACTCTTTCCATCCTTCTGGTTGAGTTATGTAAGTTCTTGATGTACTATTGCTTATTTCAACCAACATTTATTGGACATCTGTTTTATGCCAGCATCGTGATATATTTATGAAACTAGCAAAAATGAAATCATGAAAACTTACAGTCCTTCCTTCAAAGAGCTGTCAGTATAGTAGGTGTGTAGCAGAAATGGATAGCTGTATAACAGACTTCATGCAACACTTCCATAATGTAGAATGTCATTAGAAGGTAGCTGTTCATCCAAGAACCACATATCCTAACTTCTCTGCACCCAGGTGGAGTCATGTGACTATTTCTAGTTCTAAACATGAGCAGACATGTTGGCTGCCCATCACCCCCCCCATGCTTTCTTCCTCTACTCTCTGGGCAGAAAGAAGATGAGCCCCAGGGGAGCCTTGGAAACCATGTACTGAAAATGGCAAACTTCCATCAGCCTGGATCCCCGAATGATTGTATGGAGGAAGGATACCGGCTGACTTATTCACCTGCCCTGTGCAGTTATAACATCAACAAGAAATACATCCCTACGGTGTTTGAGCCAGTATGTATTTTCTAGGTCTGTTAATTTCAGCAGTTATCCTACCCTATCTAATACAGGGGAGAAATTGATGTATCCAAATAATAATAACTCAGCATTGTGAACACAGGGTTGGGGAAAAGCATGGAAGTAGCTAAGTTTCCAAATTGGAATAATTTTGCAGTGAAAACCCTGGTCCAGGAGCAGCATCTTTGTATTAAAGGGGCATAATGGGCAAGGACATCAAAATGGAATAAAGGAATCCTCCTCTTAAGTTCAAAATTATGTTTCCTAATGTGTTAATAGATATTATAAGTCAAATAGGTTGGAATAACTGGATTAAACGAAGCTTTATAGATGTCTTCCTCTTAATATTCCACTATGCACTGGCTCAACGCTGCTTAAAATCTTCCAATAACTGCCTGTTCTAATCATAAAAGCCGAAGTCCTTACCGTGGTTTACAAGACCTTACACGATCCGCCTCTGCCTTTTCTCCAACTTTACCTTATGCTATGACCAGGCATTGAATGACTTGTTCATCACTGTATCCCTAACACTTAGGAAATAAATTGTGAAAGTGTTTCCCAAACTTATTTGATCGAGGAATTCTAATTTGAAGAGCATCTTGGAAACTGGTATTTTTGCGGGGGACACGTTTTAGTAAATGCTGGTTTCAAGGAAAGCCTAAATCTTTAGGGAACCAGCCCTAAATATTTCCCCATAATTTCATGTGGATTCAGAAACACACACAAATACAGAGAAGAATTGTAGTTCATCTTATCAGGCATTGGGGATAAAGAAGTATCCTTTGTTGCTGTGTGGAAGACTTTGGGAGCAACCTGAAAAGAGCTTCATAAAGTGAATGGAAAATAGATAGCTAGACTCTTCATGACTTCATTGCTTCTCTCCTCATCTGCCAAGTTATTGACGGTGATGCCAGGTCAAAGAACTCCCATTGGGCTTAGTGGCCAAGTGTCAACAGCACATAACTGATTTAATCTCTTGAAATTCATCAAAGATCTGACCTGCCATTTGATTTTGAACCAGTTGAGTTATTATCAGTGGCTTTCCTATGGAAAAGTAGAGTAGATTCAGCTTTAGTGAACCTCCACCTTTCTTTCCATTTTCCATCACTTCTTCCTGCTCTCCAAAGGAGGTAGGGCTCACCTTCCACACCTGTCGTCCTGCAGGGAGTCTGGCATTTGCTGAGAAGTCAGGTGAGTTTTCTCCTCACCATTATCATCCATTGAGTATTTGCTCACTTCCTCTGAGGCTCTGATTGCTGTACGTCTCTGTAGAGCAACCCCTTGAGAGGCTGGCATCTTAAGGTCAAAGAAATGAGGGAACAGAGCAGTTAATCACACGCAACTCCCATCTGTTAATAAACAATGTAAATGGAATGGAATTCATCATTTGCGTTTGGAGACACAAAGGTTAAGTGCTTTGTCCCACCCTACAAATCAAGACATTGTCAGAGCCCAGCATGGAATAGAGAAAATTGACAGGGCTCTTTTCAACCCACCCAACACCTTCTCTTTTCACATTCCTCCGCAGTAGAAGTCAGCAAGTGGCAGTTAGAAAAAAACTTCAAGCACCCAGAGCAATTGATGGATGTTTGAAGTAAAACTATGAGAGTCCAAGTAGAAATGTTCAGTCAACAGACTCCAATTTTCGCCACATCGAAAGGCATGTTTGATTTGCTAAATTTCATCCCATCCCATATAAAACAAATGGGTGCCATTTAAAGAAAGTGTTTCAAAATTCTCCAATAGTATAGACTCATTCACTCCTCATTTCCAGACTTGTTAAATAAGACAGCATGCCATCTCATCACATCTGAAAGTCATTTGGGCAAGATCTAAAGAAAAATATTTCCTGGACATTACTCTTTAATATGACTTTTCTTAAAGTGCCAAGGAGCAGAGAGAAATATGAAAAAACAGCATGGACTAGTTGGCTGTCAGCCCACTCCTGAACATAGTTCCCTGTGCTATACAGTAAATCCTTGTTGTTTATCTATTTTATATACAGTAGTGTGTATCTATTAATCCCAAACTCCTAATCTATGCCTTACCCCCCCTTCCTCCCCTGATAACCACAGTTTGTTTTCTAGGTCTGTGAGTCTATATCTGGCTTATGAGTAAAATTTGTATCTTTTCTTCCTTTCTTCCTTCCTTTCTTTCTTTCTTTCTATCCTTCCTTCCTTCCTTCCTCCCTCCCTTCCTTCCTGCTTGCTTTCCACATACAAACGACATCATATGATACTTGTCTTTCTCTGTCTGGCTTACTTCACTTAATATGATCATCTCTAGGTAAGCAAAGGACAAGGCTTAATCCTCAGATGGATACATTAGTTCCCAACTTGTCAGGGGCATGGAGTGCACTGTCTTGAAATCCCATTATTTCAGAGAAGATGGAGTGAGCAAGGGTGGGTGAATCAGTGGAAAGTACACTTTCTCCAAACTCTGCTTCTTATCTTTAAGATTAAGTCCAAATTCCCCAGTATAGCTGACCAGACCTGCCATGATCTGGCCTTGGTCAATATTTCCAGCCTCATCTTTCATCACTCTCTCATATAACCCTGGGCTCCAGCCTCGATGCTGTGCTTGAGGTTGCTAGAACGTTCCAGGCTCTTTCTTTCCCTCTCTGACTTTTATATAAGTTTTTTGCAGTTGCTGGGAATTCCTCAAGGAATGTACAAATGTTCTTTACTCTGGGAAGCATGCCAGGCAGAGTTAAGGGCTTCCACTTTTGTGTACCCATGGTACCTTAAAATATACTTTTTTATAGCATAACCTGTTTTAGAGATTCTGTGTTTACATGTTTCTTTTCCCTTAAATTGGGAGCTCCTAGAGGGGACTGGGCTTGGCACAATACAGGTGCCCAACAAATGTTTGCTAAATGGAGGATCTGATTATTGGAAATACAACCTAAAGTGCATTCCCTGAGAAGAGTGGGCTGGAAGTCTTATCTTTCCTGCATAATTTTATCCATGAGTCTTACATGTTCATGCGGTAGATTCTTCAGTCATGATTCTGAGTCTGCTAATGACTCTTTGGGATGATATGATATAGTCTTACACATTTAATACAGAAAAAAACCTGTTAAAAATTCCTATGGAACAGTATTTCAAATTTATTAAACAATATTCAAACTATATTTGCATACAGTATATTTGCAAACTTTATTTGCATACAGTAAAATTGTGCACTGTGTTAGTGAGATTCTATTGTTTCCATCCATTAGTGAGAGGTCCTGAACAAGGACCTCTCTTTTCTTTTCACCAAGAAAAGAATGGTAAAGTAAGTTGATGTTACTACATGCCCTTTTTTTTAGCTGCAAATATGGAGGCAAGAATGTTCCTAGATGGGTTATTGCATGATTTATAATCCTCTCAGTCCTCAGAAACAAATTAAAGTCTAGCAGATGGTTCTCAGAAGCCCTGTAATGCAGTTTGTCTGTAGCTATAGTTACATGTTTCAAGAGTCAGAAACATCTTAGTGAACTGTTATTGAATTGTAGAGCTTCTCCAAGATGCAGAAAGGCTTCTCCGCCCAGAAGCATCGGCCCAAGAGGATGTGTGACTCTGAGGCAGCCCATCCTTCCAGCTCATTTCCTGGCAGGTGTTTTCCCACTGCCTGAGGCTCCCCTTCCCAGGCAGCCCTCGTCTCAAGGAACAAACCACAGAAGCAGCCTTCGTCCCATTTGATGGATGAGTCTTGACATGGAGTAACTGATCCCCCTAGAGGGTATATTCCACGAAGAGATAGGTTTTGTTGGTTTTATTCACAGAAATATCCCAGGCTCTGGAAGAGTGTGGGCATGCAGTAGGCATACAATAAGTGTAGAATGAATGAGTGAATAAAAGATTCTGAGAGTCGGACTTCTTGGCGTCCCTCTGTGTGACCGTTGTGAGTTCCCCAAGTACCGAGAAATTCTTCTCAGAGGGACAGCATCAGTAGGGGTGGGCCTGAGTTCTAAAGGCTGTGGGTCAGCTCCTCTCTCCCCACCTCGTGCTCAGCCCGGTTCTTGCCTAGGTTCCCAGTCAAGTCTCCTTCTCCTGTTGGACATCCACACACCCTTTTCAGGTATATACCCCTGAGAAAGCAGTTTGTTTCTCTAGGGCTGGAGATGGCTGCTCTTTGCTTTGTCTGTTCATTGAACTTCTATATTCCACAATCCATGCCTCCGCTCTGGGGTGTAGTGGCAGGTCCTGGTCCTTCCTCAAAGCCCCGCCTCCCAGTGAGTAAAAGCCATCCCTGTCCAGTAGGTCCTGAACTCTAATTAAAGTTCCAAGAAAAAATAAGAGCCCACTGATGCCTTGGTGCTGAAGCAAATGCGGTCCTCTGAGAGAATTATGGGTGCATCTCTAACTGGACACTCGAGCTGTAGCTCTTCATCCGTTGGTATATTTTTCTGATTCTAGCTCTTTGCTTGAAGCACAAAATCCCAAGCCCCAGAAGACTCAACTTCTTCCCTTCAATGGTGCTTTTCAGACGAGACCCTTTGGAGATTACCAGGGGTCATTTTCATCAAAATGAAAGACATCTCTTATTATGATGGCTTTGCTGACAAATAATTAAGATGAATTACTAGCCTGTACTTGTCCCAGCTGCCTCATTGATGTCCATTTGGAGTAGGTATATGAAGCTCGCAGTCCATGCCTCAGCTCTTTAAAAGCAATTTATAACCTAACTCACCATCCTAACTACCTGAGAAGATTTTAATCCTGAACCTGTCACCACCCATTATTTTCACCGGCTCCTGACAGTTCTACATTAAAACAGTTTATAAGTAAAAGTTAACAAGGCCTAGAGAGAGTGACTTATGTTTCAGTGTGTCAAACAGTCAACATTCTTTCCCTGGCCAAAGATAGCCCAGCGCTCTCTGCGGTCGGAGAGAAGGAAATTATCCCACAGAGATGAATGGCGCGTGCCTTCGGGCAGGTGGCTGATGTGTGGTGCTGGGCCCGAGGCCCGGGCGTCAAGCAAAGCTGGTGAATAAAAGGAACAAACTGCAGCCCCGTCCTCCCCTCCATCCCCCAGCCTTTCCGGCATCACCACCCTCCTGGGTCTCCATCAGTCCACAGGTATTTGGCAGTATGAAGGAAGTGTGAGCTTTCGCCTGTGTAGAATGTTGATGACTCAGAAAGTCCCCTTGATTCCTCATTGCCCACGGCGAGGTGTTACAAAACTGTCCTGTTTGCCGCTGACAAATATGGATGCTGAGTCAGAGGACGTAGGAGAGGTATTCATGTAGTCGATACCCCGCCCACCCAGCCGCTGAAACCCAGCACTGCAGAGAAGGCAAAACAAGCTGATGCTTTCGTCAACCCTGCCTTCCTGCCCCAGTGAGCTGGTGAACACGCTTCGGAGAAGCTGTCCTTTCTGTAAGAGGATGCCCCTCTCCCACCCCAGTGGTATAAGCTTTCCAGAGCTGCTGCAACAAAATACCACACACTGGGTGGCTTAACAGCAGAAGTGAGTTTTCTCACCGTTCCAGAGGCTAGAGGTCTAAGATGGAGGTGTCTGCAGGTTTAGTTTCTTCTGAGGCCTCTCCCCTCAGCTTGCAGACGGCTGCCTTCCCCCTGTGTGTTCACATCGACTTCCCTCTGTGCACCCACAACCCTGGTGTCTTTCTGTGGGTCCAAATTTCCTCTTCTCATAAGGACATCCGTCAGATTGGATTAGGGCCCCAACTAGCAGCCTCATTTTCACTTAATCGTTTCTTGAAAGGCCCTTTCTCCAAAGAAAGTCATGTTCTGTGGTATGGGGGTTAGGGCTTTCACACGTGAATCTGGCAGAGGGGACACAATTCAGCCCATTGCAAAAACACTCCGGCTGAAAACACCTTCAGAGGAAGGAGGTCAAGGTTTCTCTGACCCGATATGGCCAAGATCATCCCATTTTGAGGCATAACGGACAACCCATTTTGCAAAAGGAAATAGAAATGCCATCTTCAGGAAGCTATCACAGCAGCTACAAGCAGCTTAGTAAACGAACGCCTCTCCAAGACATGAATTGTCTCCTTCCTTTAGTGCATCGTTGATCAAATATTTCTCCTCTTTTTAAAGACGGGGACTCTTCCTTCCTGGTTTTCTTCAAGTGCATCATTAGGGCGACATCCTCTCGTTGCCACGACTGCATTCCATTTTGGGTCCCCAAGTTCTAAATGCGAACAGAAACTAATTTAGAGCGCTCCGTCCGAGGCTGGTATGGCAGATATTTCTCCATCCATTATTCCAAGTTATAATAAGCGGGTGTGATTGGAGCTGCTCCCGAGATAAGCAGGCCATAATATTTTCACAGTCACCATGATCACAGACTAAGATAAGAGGCCCACGTGCTATTTTTACTCCCTAGCTTTTTTTTTTTTTTTAACTCCTGGCATTAAACACAAGGAACACAAGTGAAAAACAAACTGCCTCAGCCCCTGCAGCAGAATACAGCACGTCCAACCTCTTTCTCTGTTTTTCAGGCAGGCTCTGATGTTCCTCCAGGATGGCATAGATCTTACTGAGGTGATTTGGTACCGAGGAGATGCCTCTTAATTGTGTTTGCAGCCCAGAGCAGAAAGCATGCCCATTCGAGGTACTTGTTGTATCATTTTTAAATCAAGGCCATCTTTTTCTCAGTGGTAAACGTGAAATGTTTTTAAAGGCCAGACTTAGCATAAAATCTATTGGTTGCCATGGATACCACTTACCACACAGGACTGCGCTCTGTGTTCAACTGTGTGATTTTCTCTATTCAAAGGTTCAGCATTGTCAAAAAAAAAAAAAACACAACAACCCAAATTACTTTTTCTGTTGTTTATCTCGAAGTTCATTATGGGGAAGGCGATAAATAAGAAGATATTCACGTATGGAGGGGAGCCATGGAGGGAGTCACTTGGGCGCTCTGCCTCAAAAATTCAGTATTTTACAATAATTATAGCCAAATTGGCTATTGTTAGGAAATAAAATGCATTTTGATCTTTTTTGTGTGTGTGAATATAAAGTAAAGCAGGTACTTGGAAGTCTGCTCCCAACAAAATTACATGGTAATAAGGCTTTTCACACCTACACAGCACTTAGAAACTCTGAAAGAGGAAGATTTAGCTCTGATAGGTTTCAGACTTGGTACCCAAGGCTCCTGGCTTTCCTCTTTATGAGAGAAAATGTGGGTTCAGGACCTCGTGCTCACTGAATTATTCATGCCATCTTTCTACCACGTATCTTTAGGGTTGAAACCTATTAGGCTGCTAGGATTAAGTGCACTGGTCCACCCCACTCCCACACTGCCCCGACACCCTCACGGCCCGCCTGGTCCCCAGCGCCCTGCTAATTAGCTTGAACATTTGCAGTTGGCAACTCCTTCCAAGTCCCACTTCTTCTTTCAAGTCCCACCTCCACGCCTCCAAAAGAACAAAACAAAACAAAAAAAAAAGGTAGGAAAAAGAATTGACAGAAGTAGCAAGAGGGAGTTTCACACATGACTGGAGGGTACTCAGGGATAATTTGACGTCAGCAAGTTCCCATTGGCGGAAGGCGGCAGTATTTTCCTAGCAGTCCCAATTAATCAAGGAATGCCCTGAACGTTGACTTGTTACTTCTTTAAGATGCTCTAGGGTCACCTCTCCAACAGTTTTTCCAACTCCTTGATTCGGGCGATTTGCATGACAATGAGGTAAAGGGGAGACCCTAATGAAGGCATCTGTTTTTGAATGTGCTCCTAAGTACTGGATGCCCCTAATAACAGCCTGAGGGGAGATGGAATTCTCCTTTGGGTTCACCGGAAAGCAGCACACTGATGCCCGCTAATATGCAAATTCTAACTTGTCACCAACATTAAGCCTGTAGCTGGTAGGGATGTCGAGGCCGCAGTGCAACAGTCAAATTGCTGCCCTGGGAAAGCTCACTTGTGGGATTCACTGCAATTAATTTACATCTGGCAAACACAAACACAAGGCAAAATGAAAGCGAGAATGCCCCAGAAAAGCGCAAGGGGTATTGATAATCATGTGTACTCACTCGCCCAGGTGAGAAACTTGCTGAGTGTGACCTGCAGTTTCAGCCTCCCACCCAAGAAACAGAGGAGAGAGCTCCCTGAGCCAAGAGATTTGCTTGCAGGAAATCAGACGAGGCGGCTCAGTGAAGGTAGGGTTGTGATCTGTTTTGCTCATCAGTGTATTCTACTGCCTAGAACATTGGCCAGCACACAGTAGGTACACAAGAAATCTTTGTTATTGAGATAAGCAGTAGGTGGTTCTCAAGAGGTAGTTGCATCAATTGCTGTCTTTCTTGCAAATAATGAACACCAACTCTCATTAGCTTGAGCAGAGAAGGGAGAGGCAGCTGTGCATTGGGGAAAGGTGAAAAAACCAGGCAGGAATTAGCGCAGTTCCGAATGCCTAGGTGACAGGTTCTGCCACTGGGGAGGATTGGCTCCAACCATTTTCGTGCTTCTTGGCACTCTGCTCAAAATTAAAATTTCTAGGGAGCGTGTTTGAGGGAGAGAGTCCTTTACCCAGCTTGGATTATGTGCTCAACTTTTGCCTGGAGTAATGGCTGGCACATATGGGGCCTGGCTAGAAACTGCAATTCCCAGACTCCCTTGAAGCCAAATATAGCCAAGTTTGCTCCAATGGAATCTGAGTCCAAGTAGTAGGTAGCCACCCACAAGGCCACCTTCCTCCAGGCTCCCTTTCCTTCCTGCAGGATGGACGTGGCAAAGACTGAGGCCACCCTGGAGGCCATGCACTGACGGTGGCTGACGTGTCCGCCCTGCTGGCCCAGGTCCCTGGATGATGGTGGAGCAGAGCTCTGGAATGTTACGTGACAGAGAACTAACCTTCTGTCTTAAAGTCTGAGACACTTCATTTTGGAGTCTTTGTTATGGCTACTGAGTCTTGTGCTTTAACTAATAGCAGGGGTGGAAAGGGACACGTCATTGCCCCCCTCGCCCCCAAAAGCAGTCTGTAGGGTCACTTTCATCAGAAGCAGGAGAAGTGGACACAGAACAAAGACAACAAGTGCCCATCACAATTGTTGCTATTATTGGCTCCACAGCATTATTATGCACACCAGCTACATTCCATCCAAGTAATCACAGCTCCCGCTTCCAGACTACACTGTCTGGTTTGAAATTCCTAGCCAGCAAGTGCCTCTTTCTTTGCCCCTCAAACCCATGACTTGCCCCAAGGGACCAGCTCTCCTCCACTTACTGCAATGCCAGTCGGAGCCTTCCTCCTTTAAGGAGCTGATGGATGAAGTCACAGCCCGCTGTGAAAATGAAAAGAACCGGGGTTCTGTGCCTGCCATCCTAGCTCTGCAGTCACCACCACCTGAGAGACAGACTGATCTCTCACGCTGATGCGCCCAGACCCAACCTCAACGAGCACGTTTTGCACTAACAGCCCCTAACGAGAGACCATCACCAGCGAAGTAAACAGCTCATTAGCCTGGGGAGGGAATGGTCAGCAGAGTCTGGGCTCCTAATTTGTTTTTTTATTTGTGATTTACTTTCAATCAATCCACAAGGGCTTATTGATTGCTTACTATGTGCTCATCGCTGCTTTCATTTTGAGTAGAACAATGTATCGTTTTCAAGATGAGTATTGATGTTAGAGTTTAATAAAGAAAAGTTACTGGACTTTTTTTTCCGAGTTAAACTACATACACGAACATTCGTGTATTTTAACTCTTGCTGCGTTGTTAAGAGTCACTTTTCAACGTCATGCTGGATGTCAAAAGGCAAATGGGGCTTATTTAAAATAATTCCATCCTAGAGGAAACTTTTTCTGAAATGCACTTATTCCCTTGGTGAGGCCTTTATTCTTCTTTCTTCAAGTTGCTCATCACCCATTCCTGGTCAATCTGTGCCCACACGCCAGCATCACATAGATTTGCGGCTTTTCCTTGTTAACTGTGCGGATTGTCTCTTTCAGCTTAGAGTTCTCTTCCAAAGAGAGAGGTGGACACACTGACGTCTCTGTTCATTTCCACCTCAGTCTGCACATTTTGGGATATGGTCCTTCGTGCTTTGCCCACATGCCTGGTTCTGATTAGCCCAGCTCTGATCATCAGTGTCTAACCACAGAACCTTCCAGACTGCTCACCCAAGTCTAACCCTTAGACTCTTCCCTAGCCATCGGCTGGCTGTCCCCCACGGACACTAGCTTTCTCCCTCCCCCAAAGGAAAAGAGAAGTCACTCCAGTGCGCCAGCATTTCAGGGGAGAAGTGCAACTCAGATCGGAGGTGGGGGGCTGGTCCTTCAGTGCAGAAAAATCTTTGAAGGAGCTTTCCTTACATAGAGGTGAGTGGAGCCTCATCTAGGGAGGAGGTCTAGATAAAAAGGAATTGTGAGTTTTTTGTGTGTAAGGAAGGAATCGGAATAAGGAGGGATGGGAGGCTGGAGCTAGAAGAGTCAGGATAGGAAGCCTAGATCAGAATTTTCTGCAGTGATGGAGCTGTTTTGTTTCTCTGCTGTCCAATAAAGTGGCCACTGGCCACAAGTGGCTGTTAAACACTTTGAATTGTATTTAATTTTAATTTGTTCAAATTTAAATAGTCACACATGTGGCTGGTGACCACCCTACTGGACGGCATAGGTCTAGATGGAGAAGCCTCAGCAAATTCAAGTTGAAGTCAGAAAGAACAGTTGGGGCTATTCCCTGTGTTGAAGATGGCTGAGGCCTTTTATTATCTGTCCTGTGTCCTGACAGTCTGGTCTGCAAGGTTAAGAGTAGTGGGAAGGTGGTGGATTAGGGACAATGGAAGAGAAAGACAAAAGGTTGGTACAGCAGATGGGAAGGTGAGTGGGGAGACTCAGAATGACATGTCTGCCCCCATCTGGCACCTGGTTTTGCCTCATTCTGGGACAGGAGAGAGGGGGCAGGGCACTGAAGGAATGACACAGCAACTGAGGACAAACTGGTTAGAACCAAGACGGTGGAGAGTCGACCTCCAGTAGACCTTGAGACTCATGGCATAGCCACTAGCACCATCACAGTTCCTAGGTTGACCGTAAAGGGTCAAAAAGTGCGCAGGGACCCAATTCCTGGAAATCCCAGCTCCTTCCCCAAAGGAGTTGAAATAATCCTCCCACTCATTAGCATAAGAATTTACCAAGCCCATGAAAACTGACAATCCCACACCCTGCGGTCACTCTCTCTCTTGCCTTCTGAGATGGCCAGCACTCTGTCTATGGAGTGTGTATCTCCCTGAATACATCTACTGTCCCTTTACTGTGCCTCACTTTTGAATTCTTTCCTAGACCAGACAAGAACCGATTCTCTGGCAGCATATTCTCCAGATGCCTGGTGCTTGTCAGGAAACTGTGACCCACCATGGCCCTTGGCTGGTCTGGGACCTCGTTGGGCTGCGAAGGGAGCCGGCTCTCTCAGCAGCCCACCGTGGTGACTCAAGGAACAGTGACCGGACAGGGAGACGAGAGGTGGAGTTTGAGCTGCTTTGCGCCCAGAGCCCGGGACCAGTGCTCCCAGCTAGCCCCGAGACAGCTTGAGAGACAGCAGAAGAGTGCAAAGTTGCAGAGGAAGGCTAGCTTCACCCTGCCTCTCCTTTAGCACACATCCTAAGTGGCCACCAGAGGTGAGACTCTGGGGGTTCCCCTTCCACCCTTGCCAGTGGAGGGGGACAATTTGTCACCCCAGCGGTCTCTTTGGCATGCAGATTATTTTGAGCTGAAAACGATCAAGTCCCAAAAGACTGGAAGAAACTTTGACCTTCCCCCTAACTGCCTAAAGAATGTAGACAGAGAAGCTGTTCTGGAAATGGCACCGTCACCGTGGATACTCTAGGTGTGTAGATGGGAGGAACCTAGCAAATCTGCTAAAATTCCTCTCTGTGCCCCACGGTCTCAGACTGGCCCAGCCAACACTTGTTTACCAAACATTTGTTTTCCCGTCTCCACGTCAATTGCCTTCCTCCCCTCTGAAGTCCCAAACCACTATCTCAGCACCCTCTTTTGACTTCAGCTGAAGATGATATTTAAGATGGGAGTTTTGGGGGTGGGGGTCGGGGTACAGCTCAGTGGTAGAGCACGTGCTTGGCATGCACGAGATCCGGGATTCCAGGATTCAATCCCCAGTGCCTCTGTTAAGGGGGAGGGGGACATTTGAGGGTTTTGGCCATTTTGGCGAGTTACTCACTTTTCCTGGATCTCTCCCATGTATATACGTGTCATTAAACTTTTGTGTGATTTTCTCCTGTTAATGTCTCATGTCAATTTAATTCTTAGGCCTGCCAGAAGAACCTAGAAGGGTAGAGGAAAATTTCTTCCTCCCCGACACCCATCATTCTGAGAGGAAGCAACACGGCTCCTCCCACATCCTGGAAAATTCTGAGACACCCCAATGCATAAAATGGAGAGAGGTCCCAGCACACAAGCTGCGACCAAAAGGTGTGCGGCCCTCCACGGCCAGCCTCCCGCCCAGCTAGTGCTACGGAGCAGCTGCGCTTTTCTTGTCTGCAAATTTCAGTTGTGTGAGAGCAGTGTGCCACCTGGAAACACCGTGTCTGCCGATAATGGAAATTGTTGGAGATCCTGAGGGACTGGTGAATGGGAGGGAGTGAAGAGCTGACCTGGGGAGTTCATCCCTTGGCCTTGAGCTTTTGGCTACAGGCACATGGCTCTTAGCAGTGCCAAAGAGGGGTGGGAGGAGGGTTGGTGTGGATGGGGGGGCAGAGGGTGTTTGAGGGAGGACAGTGACATTGAGGCCAGAACATAAAGGGAGAGGAAGAAACTGAAAGTCCTTCCCAATCAAGTGTCAGTGTGCCGCCTCTCCCATCCCAGCAGTCTCCCCACCTCTGGCCAAATGCCACCACATCCTGAACACTTCTGATGTCCAATGAGATGGACCTGGGTGGGCAGCATTATGCTCAACTGTACAGATGAAGAAATTGGAACTTATAAGGTCTAAGTGAAGGGGAGGGTACAGCTCAGTGGGAGAGCATATGCTTAGCATGCAGAAGGTCCTGGGTTCAACCCTCAGTACCTCCATTAAAAAAAATAAAAATTAAAATAAAGAAAGAAACCTAATTACCTCCTCCCCAAAATAAAAAAAAATTAAATTAAATTTTAAAAAGCTCTAAGTGCCTTCATCTGTGCAGCTCTGGCAGCATCAGCAGAACCAGGGACCAAGCCCAGGTCTTCTGAAGTCACGCTTGCTGCTCTTTATTACCTGCACTGCCTCTTCTGTGGGTGGGCTGCTCCCAGACCATCAGCCCACCCTTTTGGCCTCTACCTGGCTTTGCCTTTCAGTGTGTCCATAAGCCTGCTCACTTCGGCTCCAGCATCCACTTGTGCTTCTATTTCTGCTTACAGGGCAGGCTTCAGAGGGCTTGCTGGTGATTGCTGGTTTCCCAGGCTGCCAACCCCTCAACAATCCATCTGCCTGCTTTCTGACCCCAGTTTCAGCCTACTCCAGGTCTAACAGCCTCTGAGTTTTGCTCTGTCTCTGTTCTTCATTGGTCAAGTTTGCTAAAAGATGGCCCATGAAGCTGGGCTGTGTTTGGTGGGAGCCTGCCTGGACAGCAGGTCATTAGCCAATGACCACTCCACTGAGATGCTGGACCAGATGGGAGAGGAAAAGTCAGAGCCAGGGAACGGAGCCAAAGTGCATCAGGTGCGGGCCCTGGGGGGAGAGGCACCAGATCCTGTGCAAAGATCAGGAGTGTGGAAGCCAAGAGGAGATGCCAGCAAAGGCAGATAAAATTGAGGGCAGTTCTGGAGCACTGGGCATCCATCCACGGGGTATTTCTTGAAAACATGTCCAAGTATGTTTTACTCCTATTTCAACCATATTACCTTGGGTGAGATATGGTGAGACCAGGTGCAGATCAAGAGAGAGATGCTGGGAAGAGTTGTATAGATTGTTACACTCAAAGTTCCCTGGGAAGAACACAGTGCACCAGGCCGGACCACTCTGGGAAGCAGCAGCTTCGGTCACAAGGCAGAGAGAGAAAGTGGAACTGTGGGCAAGAGCCTTTACTGTGACTTCCGTGGGAAGGAACATGTGAGTCAGGGAAGGCAGACTTAGGATCGGCTCGTTCGGGTAATTTCACCAGGCTCTGGTGCTTAGGGGCTGTCGTTGGTTGTCTGGTACCTGGCCCTGGGGTGATAAGGGCAGGTGAACAGTGGCCTGGAGTGTGACAGCTCCATCAAGGTGATTGGAGGTGTGAAATTCATTGTCCACACAAGAAGGGAAACAGACCAGTCTGTAGCCAGGGCCTCAGAACTGGGTCAAGGCAGCATCTATACAAACCATATCACAACTGGGCTGGGAAGTGTTCCTAAGGAGAGTTTTGTTTATTTGTTTATAATTACAAAGTAGTAAATGGAGACTGAAAAAATTCAACAATACACTGAAAACTGATTTTAAAAGTGACTCCCCAACATCACAGGGAGACAAATTTAATAGATAAATTATGTAGATAATTTAATAGATAAATATGTATTTTTCCAGAACTCTGGCTATGCCCATCGGACATGTGTGTCCATGAACACATGCACATTATTCATGCATATGCACACTGTTTTGTGGTTTATAATAAAGATAAAAATAGAATCTTATATTGGTATGCATTTTTTTTTTAAGTGCAATAACATAACATGGACCTGCTTCCATGTCAGTACATGCAGAGGGACAATGTTCTTTTTCATGGCTGCATGGTATTCTACAGCATGGATCAACCATAATGTATTATGAATTATTCTATGAATTAATATTTATGTCACTATCAGATTTTTCCGATTACACTGACTCAGCAAACTTTGTACACATTTGCATGACTTTTGTGGGGAATACATTCTTATAAGTGAAATTTCTGGATCAAAAATCATATGCATTTTAAATTTAATTGGGTAGAATTCAATTCTGTAGAATTTCTCCCTGAAAATATTACACCAGTTTATATTCCTGTAAAAGTTTATGACTAGTCATTAGACATTATTGATCTTCATTTTTCTAATCTATTTGGTGGGAAATGTATCTCTGTTTTCATTTGTAGGTATCTAATCTCTAGGGAGGTTTGTGGGTCTTCCTATTTATTCCTGTTTCAATATCCTCCTCTATAAATAAACTCTTCAGGTCATTTCCCAAGTTTTAAACTTTTTTTGTATGTTAAGAATATCCACTTTTTACTATGTAGATTATAAATAGTTTTATGAGTCTATCATTTGCTTTTAATTTTGTTGACAGTGTTTTTTCTGTATAAAAACATTTCTGTTTTACATAATAAAATCTGTCCATATTTTCTTTTATAATTTCTGTGTTTCCTGTTTTATTTAGGATGGCTTTCTCACTAGGGGTAGACTTTTAAGGGGACAAGGTAGGGCTGGGCAGTATTCCCAGCACTGATATTATCCCGAAGTGGATCTATTTCTGATTTCCCAGAAGACTCTTGGTGGCTAGGGGCTGGGTAGGGATGCCAAATGCACAAGGCATTGATTCAGTGGTTCTGAAACCTCCAAGTGCCATATTCCTCTTTGAGATTCTGATAAAAGCTATGCACCCCACCCATGATTTTGACTATGATTTCAGAGATTTTACAGACTATCTTAATTCTACCTACCAGTGACTTGTTTATTCTTCCTCATTTGAAGGGTCTACTGCATTGATAAATACCTGATCTAGGAAAACGTTTCAAATGATTTCTGCCATGGAATGTGTCGAATTGATTGTCTGCCCCTCTAAAATTTGACCTCTAAAATTTGAACTGGGAAGCTCTTTATGCAACCCCCTGTCCACCCTGGATATTCACAACATCCTCATGGCCCAAAAGTGTGATTCCAGCTCAAGACCAGTGTCCCAGCTTCTTCCCAGAGCAGCCTCCTCCACTCCACTCACCTTGGCTCATTCTGACTTCACACCTGAGTTTTCTTTCACCCATGGAGGTGACAGCAGGGGCTTCTGCACACCACACACTTTGATAGCCGTGGTGAGGGCGGGGGATTGCAGGGGGAGGAATGCCAAAGGCTACAAGAGAGTCCTCAAGGAGATTAGAATCCACCTATCTTCCAAAAGCCCACCATGAAGGACAATCAATTTAGCAGCAGGGTCTTATGAGGGCTTTGCAGGGGAGAAGCAGGGAAGTTGGAGGTTCAAGGCCTCTTCTGGGAAAACAAATAACTTGTCATTGAGGGGCAAGTTTCAAGGACCTCTCTGGAGCGTTGGGCTTCCCCGAGTGCTAGGGAGAAGCGGACATCCATTATGGGGATCTCAAATCCTTGCACGTCCAGGAGCTTCAAAATAGATGCAAACATCCTTGGCAGTTCTCTCTTTCTGGTAGAAAACTTCCTGAGCAAATCTAATCAATACTGTAACAGGCACATGAAGAGACTGCTCTCAGCTTTAGAAATGTCAGCTTTAAGTGGTTCTGATTGCTTTCCACGGAGCTTTGGGAGCAAAAGGGTCTGCTCTCGGAGCATGAAGACCAGCACCCTCCGCACTTTAAGTCAGAGATCTGATCTAGACCCCACCTCCAGCGGGAATTCAAATCCCATCAGAAGTTGGCCCCACTCTCTACTGATCTGGTCCCTCCCCCCGACCCCTGGCTTCCCTTTGGGTCTCCATATGCAACAAATAAAATGTTTATTTGCCTGCTTTTGCTTCCAGACATAGCTACTCTTTTTTTTTTTTAATTGAAGTACAGTCAGTTTACAATGTTGTGTTAATTTCTGGTGTACAGCACAGTGATTCAGTCATACACATACATATTCCTTTTCATATTCTTTTTCATTATAGGCTATTACAAGGTGTTGAATATAGTTCCCTGTGCTACACAGTAGGACCTTGTTCATCTGCTTTACATATAGTAGTTAGTACCTGCACAAACACAACTCCTTGATCATAATCCTCCCAGAGGAATAATTAGCCAAGATTCAGCTCTTAGAGAAATGTGGAGACTTAATTACCCAACCCAAAGGAACATAGGTCAATCCAGCTTTAGCCATAGGCTTTCTGTCTCCCAATTGGCTGTATTTGTTTCATCTTCCTTTTCTCATAAAGCATTTCAAGTGAAGAGGAGGAAGATTACTACCCATGAAGGAGGTCTGGGATGAAGTGGAGAAGGGCTGCTTGGGTTTCAGTCTGTTGGTGAGAGGGTGTATTTCTAATCCGGATTACCATCCAGGTGATGCAAGTTGTTGGAGAAAACCTAGAGAGCCTAATTCCTGCCCCCCAGGAACTTTCAGTTTAAGCCTCTATGAACACAGACACATGGGCAAAGCTGGCTAAGTGACGTTCAGTGCACTTTCCGACAAAGCACTTGCTCGTGCCCCACAAGGGCTAACATGAGGCAGATCTTCTACAGGTCAGCCCAGCTGGGGACGTCGACTGGAAGCACCACTGCTTTCCTGGTTTCCTGGGCACTAAATCTTGACTATAATAGTCTGAATGTAGCCCGTAATTTGAATCTACATATGCATAATCAGTGCCTGTGGTGTGTTTTTTTTAATCTTGAAATATTACCCAAAGGGAAAAAGACAGTGGGAAGGGCATAGCTCAGTGGTAGAGTGTATGCTTAGTATGCTCAATGTCCTGGGTTCAATCCCCAGTACCTCCATTAGAATAAATAAGTAAATAAATAAACCTAATTACCCCCCAAAACAAAAACAAACAAACGAAAAAGACAATCACTTGAACCCACATTCTAGACTAAGAACATTCTAGAAATATAAGCTTTATTGCAATGTTTATTCATAGTCAGCTCTGTATACCATATCTCAGAGATTTGATATCAATTTCCAGTTTCTCCTCCTCAGGGAACACATTCGAACCTGCAGTCAGTAGGTCAAAGAGAATCTCGTCTGTTTTAGTCTGAACTTGAGTCCTCTTCGAGGAGATTTTGCCAGTTCCTGTTTCATACATCCTATGATGCTATTATCTCATAGAGATCTAAGATGGAATATCTATAAAATCAGAATTAATTTTCAGCTTCCTTTCCTCTTGGGGCAGAAATATGAATGCCTGGTGATTCCTTTGTAATCCAAACATACACAATTGCATAAGACTACTGTACTCTAAGGAGAGTTCCTCCTTAACATTTTATACCTTATTGTGTAGGCCAAGGGGCAAACCTGGCCAGAGTGGGCAGTATTCTTAGTAGCACCCTTCCTGAGCCCACCCTGGACCTGTAGAGTTAGAATCTTCAGGGGAAGCCCCGAGAGTCCTTTTGTCTCGCTAACTTCTTTGGCGATCTGCTTGGCACAGGTGTAAAAGCTGGGGTCGTTTGCAATAGCAAAGAGCAAGCGCGCCGAGGTTGTTGCATAGCCGTGCATCGTAAGAGAAACAGAGAAAGCCTGCTTTTCTTGAAATTGGAGAACAATTCAGGGAAGAGTGGGCATTTCAGACCCGCCTGAGTGAAGATCGCTTCTGGAGGAGTGGGGCATTCTAGGCAGAAATGGAGCCAGGGAGGGCTTTAGATGTGGGCCCTGAAGAAAGGGGAATTCAGTCTTTTCCTGGGAGACACATAATGAGGCCAGACTGAATCTTCGATCCTTCACTCAGCCTTTGATGAGGAAGTGCTTTCACCCCCAAAGCCATGAAACTGGGCAGAAGGCTGTGTTGACAGTGACGAAATTCCCAGGCCAACCCGGGGCCAGCCCTACGCCTCCCCCACCTCCCAGGGGCAGCCCAGCACCTCCTGGCTGAGCAGCCCACCCAACCCATGCTGCACAGTAGATCCCCTGGGGGCTTTTACAAATACCAGTTCCTGACCGCTTCCCCACAGTCTGATACAATTGGTCTGGAGTGGGACTCCAGCATAAGTATGTTTCAGAGTCCCAGGTTATTCTGACATGCACCCAGAGCCCAGAAACACTGAGCTGGCCAGCTGGAAGACAACAGTTGGGAAATTCTGTTTGACCCCATGCCTCAGTTTCCTCATCTGTCCTGAAGGATGTTGCCAAGGGGCTGCGGGTCTTCAGAGCTGCTCTGTCTCCACTGCCCCTTCCCTCTTCACAGGCATCTGGTTCCCTCCGCCACTCTCTGCTGCTCCCCAGGGTGTCTCCCTCCCATCTTTTCCCCTTAGTACCTTATCTGTTCTGCTGTGGTTCCTCTGGGCCCCTGATCTCTGCTAAGTGACAAAGAGTGCTAATTGCTTAATCTGATGTACTAGTTGCTGTTAACACTACTTGGCTAAAGTGCTCTCCCAGCTGGTGAGAATTCATTCCCCAAGGAGAGGAGTGGTCCCTACAAAGGGAATTGGGCCAGCAGCAAACAACGGGACTTCTAGAATCAGCACATCTGCGGAGAGAGGAGGGAACAAGCTGTGTGAAACTGGGCCATGACTGGGACGCTGTCTGGTGCAGGGGATTGCAACATTTATCTTCTAGAACCACCGCCGGGGCCCATCAAAGGGTGTGGCATATTCTAGGTGTTCTATAAATATTAGCTTCCTTTCCTTCCTGTCAAAGGCCAGATCCAATTACATCTTTTCTGAGCCATATCCCACTTTTAACACAGAGAGATGAAATCTGCAGCTAAGCCATGTCTCTTTCATCCTGCACTCATGCAGTTTGTTTTTCAGATCTGAATACTGAATTTTACATTTTCTCCTGTTACATTTTCCCTTGTTATTTCCTGCCCAGTACCTTAGCCTTTCCAGGGCTTCAGGATCCTGATTCTATTATCTGATAGAGTAGCTAAACTTTCTGGTCTATGCCATCAGCAGAGATGGACAGAGGGCTCTCAAAGTCTTCACCTGCATCATGGATAACACTATTGAACAGAGTGGGGCAAAAGATAAAGCTCTTTTACATCCCAAGCTCCTGGCTTGATGCTGAGATTAGTTTCAAACCAACCAAACTGTATCTTCATTCAGTTTACATGTCCACAGTTCTCCATTGTTACATTTGTGGCAGAAACTGGTTTCCTGCCCCAATATGCATTCTTCTCTTCCTCCTTAGCAACAGAACCCTATAGGTTGCTGCACTGATCTCAGCCTCTCTTACAGCTAGATAGGGCTTCAGGCCTCTGTTCTGGTCAATGTGTTTAAGTAGAAAGGTTTTGTGGGACTTCAGGTAAATCGCCTTAAAAGTAACTGACTCAGTTGGGAAGAACTAGCCCTCCTTCCTGGTCCCTGAATGTGGATGTAATGGCTGAATCTCCAGCAGCCATCTTGAGTCATTAGGTGACCCTGAGGATAAGAGATAGAAGGAGCCTGGTTTTTGCTGCACATGGACCACCATAGCAGCCCATGACTGCCTAAAGATTTCCTAACAGGGGAGAGAAATAAACTTCCATTTTGTTTAACTTTTGAACCTAATCTTAATGAATGCACCCTGTTAATATCCAAATATTCTATGACTTTCTAAGAAATTAAGAAATGAAGGAAGGAAAGAGGGGAAGAGGAAAGGAAGGAAGAGAGTCTAAGTTTTCTGATGGGAATCTAGGATTTCTTTTATATCTGGGAAATTTCTATACATCCACATCTTTTCCAATCTTTGGAAAATATCTTGAGAGTTCATTCCAAAAAGGAGAAAAACAAAAAGGGAAATTTGTCAGCATGCATTTGAGTAGATCTCCTAATGTTAAGAGCTAGAAAAGCCTTTCTTTAGAGACCTGGGCCATTTCTAACAGTGTCTTTTGAAATCACTAATTATGCTCCAAAAGAGAAGGCATCACTGGAGCCAGAACCAGCAGCCAATTACCCACAAGAAATCGCTCACTGTGTGGGCTGCCTTCTCTCTCTGTTCACATAATTTCAAAATGTAATTTCTAGAATCACACTAAATACTTGTAAACAGAGATTGGTTTAATTGCAAGGAGGAACAATTTCAGGGGATAAAAATGAGAGTTGTTTCTCATTTTGTCGATAACAGAGCAGTCCTCTTTGGGTCAGACTTGCAGCTCCCATCTGTCTTCCCACCCGGGTCAGCTCCCTCTGTAACTCCCACGAGAGGTGCTGACTTCAGCAGAAGGTGGGGGTTGCTTTGCAACAGTGGAAGGAGCGTAGCCCTTGGAGTCAGAGATCCGAGTTCAGATCGCAGCTCTGGCACTTACTAGGTTGTTCTCATTAGCAAGCAAGTTAGCCCTTTCGAGTCACAGTTTCCTCATCCACAGAATGGGATTGCCACCTGAGCTTTGGAGGATCAAGTGTGTAAGGATACACGTGTGTAAAGTGCTCTATTGGAACATCGGCTCCATGAGAGTTGTGGCTCAGCTGTATTCCCTGCTGCTCTCTCCAGGGTTCTGAATAGTTCCTGGAAGATCGTAGGCGTGGGTATCACTTAGCCTTGCCACAAAATGGTGGCCTAACAAAACGTACACGATGCCAGTGGCTTACCACCATTACCCTTTGTTTTTCACTGGTCTGCGGGCTCTAGTTGATCTAGGCTGGCCCGTGCCTCTGCACTCACTTGGGACAACTCTGCTCTGTGGTTTGTCCTATACCTCTGGGAACGGAGGGCTAGTCCTTCTCATGGTGATGTCAGAAGCACATGAGGAAGCAAGGCAGCACGCCTGTGCCTGGTCTGCTGATATCCTGTTGGTCAATGAGGAAAGACGCAAGGCTAAGCCCAGGGATGGGAATTGCACTCCATCCGCAAAACAGGAGACTGCAAAGTCACATGGCACAGGGCATGGATGCAAGAAGGGGTGGAGGACTGCGTCATTAATGCAGTCTCCCACAAGATGCAGCGAACTACTTACTGCTGGCATGAATAGACATGTTTTTTAATGGATGGAGACGAATGCGAGATAGTAGAGGTTCTTAAAGCAAGCCCTCACCTTGCCCATCGAAGCTCTCCTCCTTCCTAAGTCTCCTCCTTTCACTAACGGGGGAAAATCATGGCCAGACAAAGCCATGCAGTAAAAGAAATTCACTACAGCTCTTTCCCTCTCCCCTCTTGGATTTCCCTCCTTCCTCTCCAGTCTTTCCTGTTTAGCTCCTCCCCGCTCCTCACCTAAGTGTTTTTAGCTCACTCTGAATTGTTGCTAAGATTGCAATTAACTCTCAGGTGTTACCTAGAGATCTTGAGCCAGTTTAAGAAGTAGAGGGACAACCAAGGTGGAGAGGTACATTTCTTTCTCTTTCCATCGTAGGATATGCTGTAGCTATGCATGGCTATACGTTAGATAGCTTCTTGAGTTGAAACAAAGAATATATACCCTTTAAAGTTATAATAATGATTAAAACATGGTTTTAAAAAACCCAAACACTGGAGTTGTTCATGGTGGCTCCCTTTGAGGAGTTAGATCAGGGGGAAGATAAATGAAGAATATTTTTCCTTTATATTTTATACTTTCCTGTGCTGTTGGGGGAAATACTGTTTAACCTTAGGCATGTTATTTTTATAACATATTTTTTCAAAAGGTTTAAAGAAGCTGTCTGTGGAGCTCCCTTCTTGTCTGTGTGACTCCAAGCCCCGGAGGGATGAAGCTATAAAGGTGGGGTGACAGGCCAGGGCTGTAAGAAGCCAATCCTATGCTGTGGCTGGCAACCTGCCTACCTGAAAAAGAAAAAGAGCAGGGAGCTTATAGCTCAGCAGTAGAGCGTGCGCTTAGCATGCACAAGGTCCTGGGTTCAATCCCCAGTACCTCCATTAAAATAAATAACCTAGTTACCTCCTCATTTTTCTTAATTTAAAAAAATAAAATAAAATAAAGAAAAAAGAAAAAGAGAGCCCTTCACCTGACTCCATAATACATGGAAGGGAGCACCAACGGAATTAACATTCTTGTCTGTGCACCTAGAATAAAATGTCACTGAGTAAGAAAGTAAGAAAGCGAGTACTTCCAAGGCTGAATGAGCAAACTAGTTAGGCAGATGGGGAAGTCTTGTTGTACTACTGATTTGGGGGGCTATTTTCCCTTGTCTTTCTGTTTCTTCCTGCCTCCTCCAGGCTTCCTGTGGGCCTGGGTTTGCATAATGAGTGTGTTTTGGGGAACAGATCCTGAGAAAGCACCGACCTCTTTTTAGAATTTGCAATTTGGTTTTTAAATGTTGCTGTACTGCAGGAAGGCACTGCAGGAAAAGGCACAGCAGATAAGAGAGATTTTTTGGAAAATGCTGTTCACAGCTCTCATCTGGGTAAGACTTGTTCTCAAGGTTTATTTCTACTGCCGAATGAGACCATGGGCAGGAACGTGCCCAGAGTTTTACTTTGCGTAACAGCTGGATCCGAACCTTTAGCTACTGAGTCCACATGTGACATCACAGCCGATCAGAAAGCTGCTGGTTTTCTCCGCGGAGAGACGAGGCCCAGCCTTCTCTGAAGGGATGAGAGGGGAATAGACTCTGAGAGGCTGAGTTCCTTACAAAAAGCTGGTGTGCGTGACCATGTGCCTGTGAGTGTGTGCAGGGTTGCCGGCATTGAGAAGAGAAAAGTCCTGGAGCAAAATGACTTTTCTAAAGAACATCACTTACCTTGTGCACCTGTCACTCTGGCCATAGAACAGAGCAAACCAGGAAAAGGAAAGCTCTAGCCCCTGATAAACTAGGGTAAATGACCCCATGCCTCAAAGTCACTTCGAACTTGAGGCCAATCAGAATGGGCTTGGGGTACCAGGTGATTCTGAAACGCACAGCTTGCTCCAAATCCTCTGTAATGGGGAGCTGCAAGCCAGCTAGTGCTGGGTTGGTTGCAAAACAGCCAGGACTTGCCAGCCCAGGCTCAGGTACTGGGAATGAGAAGAGGGCTGGCTTCAGCCCAGGTCACCGCCCTTGGGTCCTCCCCCTTCCCCCTGTGCTCTCTTTGCAGAGATTTTCAGTCGATTACTGCATCTCCCCATTAAAGTAAATAGTGCTTTCCTGAGAGCACATCTTCGATATGTCTGCAATTGCACCATAGCCAACTAATGTGTAATGCTGGAGTTTAATAGTCTATTAAAACACAGCACTGCACATTAAAATCTCTACTGTATCACTGCAGATCTACTTAACAAAGCCGCGGTCCCCAGAAACCACTCTTCACTCGCTGAGAGTTGCTGCAACACAACTGAGGAAGTCTTTCATGGCAGAAAATGTAAAAGGGAAAAGGGGTGGAGAAGGGACCAATAAACACCTCCCTTCCTCCCCACGCCCCGCAGAGCAGCCCCTTCCCCTGCCCGGAAGGACCAGAATCTGCCGGAGCCCTGGATGGCATCTGGAAATTCTTGGAGTTTAATACCAGATCCCTTCAGATCCAATCTCATTACTCAGATCTTTATTTGGAAGCACTTCAGTTTCCCTCCTCTCCTTCTTGGAGAGAAACAGGGTTCAGGAAAGCTGCCCGCAGCCCAGCCGGGAAAATGCACCGTGGCTCCTCCCTCTAGAACAATCGCTGAGGCGGAGGAATTCTTCAAACAGCTGTAAATCGTCCCACCCACGTCTCCCTCCTTCAGAAACTACAACATATCCCACATCAAAGCCTCCCTTCAGCTGCCAAGAGAAAGACTCAATAGTTTAACAGAAAGGAAGCAACGTGGCTGCTGAGTGTGTGGTGTAAACACCTGCACGGCGAATAACCCACGCGTCACCTTAGAAACGGGAGGAGCGGGTTCTCGGTTTCTGAGGTGCCCGCCGAGGCGTTCCTGCAGGTGAGCCGTCAAGACCGGCAGCGGCTTTGCAGCAGAGTCCGGAAAGCCGAGGAAGATGAGGAGATGTGAGGCTGGGGATTCGAGGGTGGGACGGCCAGAGCCAAAGTCCTGGGGAGAGAAATCAAGTGGGGAGATGCGGGAGGGGCACCCATACTGGGACGGGCAGCGGGAGCTCTGCCAAGACCGGTCGCCGCCAGCCACTGATGGCCGAAACCTTGGCATCTTCCTCCCCATGAGAAGGAAACCAGAATATGTCACCTCAAAACATGTCCTTTGACATAAAAATTCTTCTGAGCTGAAGGCAGTTCAAGAAAAGAGCGGTACATGTAGAAAAAACTTCCCCCTTTCTGCCTGGAGGCGGGACATAAATTTTCCTTTGAAACAAACACACTCCGTAGACAGAAGGCGGGCCATCTTACTCAGAAGGGAGCGTGACTACGAGGTGAAGGGTTGTTGGTTTTTATGGGCTTGGTAACTTCATACGCTAGTGACTAGGAGGATTGCTCCAACTACTTTGGGGAGGGGGCTGGGATTCCCAGGAACCGGGCCATCACTCACTTTTTGACCTTTTATGGTCAGCCTTGAAACTCTCATGGCACCTGTGGGAGTGCCATTCACCATGCTAATACATTACAATCAGTGTATAATGAAGGTCAAGGTCTACTGGAAGTCAAATCTCCCGCTGTCTTGGACTTCAAGGTCTACTAGGAGTTGAATTTTCTGCCGTCTTGGTGCAAATTGCTGTGTCATTCCCTCGATGGTTGTGCCCTGCTCCCTTCCCTGCTGTCTCAAAAGGAGAAATAAAGAACTAGAAGGACAAAGGGATTTCCAAAGGGAAGGGTGATGTTTTCCTTTGGTTTTCAATCCAGTACGAAGGTGCTGGGGCTCTGCTCAGGAAGACCCTGTGTCAGGGAAGGGCCTTCAGAGGGTCAGTGGTTTCCCCAAGCATTATCTCGTTGAGTCCTTACAATGACCCTTCCAGACAGATTAAAATGATAGAGATGGAGAAGTTGAGGCAGAAATGGGTTAGGTAATGGGCACCAGATGCACACCAGCAAGGGGCAAAAATTAGTATTTCAGTATAGTTCCTCTGATCATCTCCTTATATGACATCATGGGGCCACTAAGCCCATTAAAAACAAGAAAATAATGGATAAGCCAATGTCTTCTCCCTCAAGCCATGTAAAACCTAGGAGATGGAGGAAGAAAGTCCAGGAATGCCTATTGTACAAAGAAGCAACAAGAAAGGACAAAACTAGTGTTTTCAGGAAGACAGCAACGCCTCTGAGTTTTCTGAGGGAAGCAGGGTGTCAGTAAGCTAGTCCTGTCCACTGCTCCGGGTCCCCCACAGTCGTAAGTCTAGAAATGACCCAGATCCTCAAACAGGGTTTTGCTGTGTCCCACCCAGGGAGGCCCCAGAGTTCCCCCACTGGCCTCGTTCCGGGATGAGGGGCTGGGGAGGCAGTCTGGAGGGCACTGCGGGGACCAGGAGAGGAGGGGGAAGTGGAAGAGATCCTGGTGGTAAAGAGATGAACGGTTGGGCTGGCAGCCAGAGCTGATTTCTCCTCACCTCTCTCCACGCTAGTGACTGATAATTGTACCTGTTTGTCTTTGTGTGAAGAGCTTTCCCAAATGAAGACGTGAGAAACCCAGGGAAAGGGCTTTCGGGGAGGAGCTGCTGCACCCTTATCTCTGCCCCCCAGCTGTAAGGCTGATTGATGCTATTAAAATTCCAAGGGAGTCTCTCTCTGCCAGCACTCCTGGTGGTGCTGGATGAGGTGAAAGAGAGAGGGAGGGGGGGAGAGAGAGAGAGAGAGAAGCAGCCTGTGAAATGCTTGTAGATTCCCTTCCCCAAAATTGTCCAGGTGGGAGGGCTGATAACCGAGGAATGAAAATGCATGATCTGGGGGATTCCGGGGCTGTGCCCGTGAAACAGCGGGGTAGGTGCTGTCTAAAGACCAAGGCCTAAGAGACTCTTAGTTGCTAACTTAGATACAAGAATTCAGAACCATAGCTCTACATTAGAATAATCAAATTAAACGCAGAAGTCTCATCCCTCTGGCTCCTCTTTTGGTTGCCAAGACAGAACTGGAGCAGAGTTAAGCAATGAAAGATCTGAGCTCAAGTCTGTCTGCTGTGTGACCTTGGGAACTCCTCTTAATGACCCCGTTCATCTAGATTGTTCCTTGTCAACTTCAGTCTTGTTATTAAAAACAAGAGATGGCGAGGGGAAGGCACTTTGCACTCTGGAGTGCACTGTGAGTAATGCGTATTTGTCACAACCCAGGTTTAGCCTGAAAGGTCCAAACCACGGGCCATTTTCAGCGGGTACCAACCATCTTGCCCAAGCTGCTCTGGCTCCCTTGTAACTGACTTCATGGGGATCCGTCAGCCCGCAGTCCGGGAGTTCTCAGATGCCCTTGGCAGTTTTCATGGGGCTCTGCCAGGGAAAAGCCGATGAATTTACTCCCAAAAGACCAACATGTGACCAAAAGAGGGATCTCTCAAACCCCTGACCCCTTAATGAATGCTTTGTCGGCAAGTCCCACGCAGGAATGAGGGCTGGAAGAGAAATTGAGTGTGTGTTGCTTTTCCTCTGTCCAGGCAAGTGGAATGGGCCAGGGAACATCTTTAAAAGGGACCCTGGCTCCCTCTCTGCCAAGGAGCGGCCTGGTCCTGCCCTTGTCCCACGGGTGCCCAGTTTGACATCTTCTGGTCCCCTCGCCAAGGGTGCATAATGGTCTATCCTTAGGACTAACTGGACAGACAGCGCAGCATCAGGTGCCCTCTCTAGGTCTCCCTGGGCCCTTTCGGGTGGGTAGGTTGGGGAGTAGACCAGTATTTCTCATCACCAACCACTGTGATTGGTTTTATGAGCACTCTTCTCTGTGGGCAAGCACCTATGTGCCTCTCTGCACACTTTGATTTCCCGGGGTGGGGATCCTGGCCCCGTGGTTCCCTTTCTGCCTGCCTCACTGCTCTCTGCCCCAGGTTCCTGATGCACAAAATGCTCAGGTGCCCCAGCTCTGCCCCCTTAGTCCCTCCCTCCCAGGAACACAGTCTGCTCCTCAGACCTTGGCCATCCACCCCTGCACCCCACCACCCCGCTTTGTGCTTTTCCTTCTTTTACTGAAACCGATTCCGTGGAAAGGAAACCCATTGAACCCATTGTACTGGGGCACAGACTTTGTGTTCCTTCTCTGATTTCCTTAGCCGAAGCTGCTCCCCCATCCCTCTTCTATGCCTCCCCTCCTTCCACCTCCTCCCCCTCCACCCCAACTCCAATTTCACTTTCTCCTTCTCTCTCTCTCTCTCAGTGCCCCATCTGTTCTGCTTTTGGAGTTGAATGAAACATCACTGTGTAAGGTGTGGGATTTGGTTTCTGAGACAAGGGTATGAATGATACAGACTCGGGGAGGGGCTCCCTCTGGGGTGAAACTTGACAGGCAGGAAATGGGAGGGAGCCCCACGGACAGACCCTTCCCCTCTTTCCCTCCTGTGAGCTCTGCTGAGGCACAAGGTGTGTTTCCTCAGGCAATGGCTCCAGAGACATCCCGGTGTCAAGGCTCTCGCCGTCCGGGCTGACCCTGGCCAGAGCAGAAGCTAAACTCCTGCAGAACCCCTTCTCACCTTGACTTACCCAGCTCCCTGTGACCTTCACCGCTCTGCTTACACCTCCCAATTTTTTGCTTCAATCTCTACTTTCCCAGAGACCAAGACACCCCTTTTAGTTTACTGTGACATAAGGCACTCCCTCATTTGCTTCTCCAGAGGTATTCGAGACATCTCTAACTGCAGCCTCGATATTTGTTCATTAGAGAAGAGTTGTGAGGCTGGAGCTCAGAGGCGAGGCCCCTCCCTTGCTCTGAAAGACCCACTTGCGGCCACTCTTTCCTCCTGTGGGGAAACGGGCTACTCTCCTGTATGCAAAGTTCCAAGCTTTTCAAAGACTGGCAGGCCCGGAGCACAGAGCGCTTCCTGGGGTGGGATTTAGGGAGCAGAGTCTGGCGAGGCTTTTCCAGGCTGGGAGGAGCTTGGCAAAGGCTCTTTTCTGTTCATTGACTGAAACACTTGCTCAGAAAGAAGAAATCATAGCAGGCACAGTTCAGCCTCTCGAGGACGTCGGTTTCTTCTCACCCTCCCTTAAGACAATATAATCAATGAAAGGATTGAGAAAAAATGAACTGCGGAGTGCATGCGAAGTCTGGAGACGGACTTTTGATCTGCGTGGCTTCTCTCATAGAGGTTTTCTTTTGTTTGCGTTTTGGAAGATGGGCTGTGTTCACAGCAGCCCACCGGCCCCTGAGCTCACAGAGGCAGGCAGCGGAGGGGGCCGGCCGGCCCTCCCTTCGCCTGCTCCGGCTCTCTGCAGCTCCGCCTGAGCCTGCCCAGAGGCAGCGGTCAGCTCTGCGGCCAGTGCCTGGCAAATAAGAACATCTCGTAGTGCAAATTGCAGAAACTGGTGTCTCCCTCTGCCCTCCGGGAAATGAAGACCACGCAGAGGAGGGACACTGAATGCACGAGGGACACGGTTTCTGTTTCAGTCTCCGGGTGTTGTGTTTTGTGGATTCAGGGAAGACAGCAGGAGGGACCAGACAGAATGAGCTGGACATTGATTCGGTCTGGCCATGTGGACCAAGGAAGGCAATTTCAGCCACTGAAAGGCAGAAATGTCACGTGGATGCATGCATGGCCCTGCTAACAAGACCTAGACCCCAGCAAGCCCCAAACCTAGCTCACCCCCTTCCCTCTGTGGCGGTCCTTCCCTCAACCCACGGCACTGCCATGCACCCCGCCTCAGTGCCAGGAGCTCGGGTCCTTCCTGACCAGCCCCTGCTTCCTCCCCACATCCCATCACTAGATCCTATCGGTTTTGTTTTATAAGATTATAAGATCTCTAGAATCATCTCTCCTCCCATCCCTACTTTTCCAGCCTTGTCCAGCCCCATCACTCCCTCACCTGGACGACTGCAATGGCGTCCTTCCTGCTCTGTTCACACCCCATCCTGACTCGGCAGCAAAATTAACCTTCCTGGAAAATACAAATCGCATTATTAATCCTCCTGTTGTAAAGCCCTCAAATGTCTTCCCATTGCCCTCTAAGTTCCCCTGAAGCCTCGGTAGGTTTGAGACCAAGTCCCAAGGTCCTTAACCAACACCTCCTGTGCCGTCTTTTCTCAGTCCGGTCTTGCCCACCTGCCCTGTCCATCCCCACCCTCCTCCTTTCTCTCCACTCCCGGTCCTTTCAGCTTTTCACGTGCTCCACACTTGCCCTGGAGCCTTTGAATACGTTGTTCCCTCTGCCTGAGAAAGCCTTGCTTGCTCTGTTCCCCTTCATCGCACTCCTTAAGCTTGGCGTTATTTATTTATCTAATTTTTGTATCCTTCAGTCTCCCATGCCTACATGGAGGAAGGCACTACATCTCTTTTACTCACCTCTGTTCTCCTTAGCATCCAACACAGTATCTGATGCCTACTAGATGCTCAAAAAAATTATATGTATTTTATATGTGTGCATGTAAAATTGAAGAGATTTTAGTGAAACTGCTTTTGAACTGGAAAGGCAATATAACACTGCTGATTTTTATTCCCACTTTCCAGCTCAGGACAAGCAGGACAGAATCTTCTATTATCATTTGGGCTTGAGTGGAACTTATTTATACCTGTGTGTTAAGGCTTCCAGGCATTTGCATCTTAAGCTTTTTATTTATACCTGCAGAATGAAGGGATTTGTGCTTCTTTAAAGGAATTTCTGGCGATAGTCAGCAGGTGGGTTCATTAAGGAGGAAACAGAACTCTCACATCCCTATTTTTATTTCTTATTTTGAGCTTAGAAACTGAAAAAGGAAACAAGCGGCTGAGATCAAGGAAAGAAAGTAGGGGCCCACATTCTGGCTTTGGGGTTCTTTTTTCACCCGTCTTATGAGGCGGAACCCCATGTTCCCCACCTGAATGGGAGGGGGCTGCTGGGAAGGCGGCTTGTGGAGTTTGAACCCTAAGTTCAAACCCTCTATTAACCCTGGGACTTTGTTTTTTGATGTGTGTGTGTGTGTGTGTGTGTGTGTGTGTTTCTCACAAGTGTGTTTATTCATGCAGGAGGGCAGCAGCAGGACGTCTACAAGTCAACGTGATGTCCCACGTTCCCACCCAACACAGCCAGACTGACGTTCCATCCACGTGAAGCTGGTTAATGGGGACGGTGAGCAGGCGCAGGACTGGAAGCTTTCAAGGCTTTACTTCTTTCATCAGCACTCCTGATTTTAGGAATGATAGAGTCCGTCAACCCCATTCCTACCTAAATCTCCTGGTAAACTTGGGTATAGTAGTGCTTTATGAGGGTCCAAACATTCTTAATAAGACTTTGAAGGATCTTGGCGCAGGACCAAATGGCTCAGGTGGCCCCAACCCACAACCAACCACTCAAAAATGTCACTGAGTGCCCCAGTGTAGGGCCTGCCAGGTAACCCTGGGCCTTGGAACAGCCACTTGGTTTGTGCCTCGGTGTCCTCATTTGTAAAGCAGACATCAGATCCCTGCTCTCAGGATTATTGGGAGGATTAAAGGAGAAAATGTGTTAGAAAATCTGTTGTAAGTTGCAAATATAAATGAAAGGTGACATGATGATCCACTAAACCAAGCATCCCCAACACAGAAATTAGGGCTGATGCTTCTTTACTGTGAGCTGCCCCCACCTATGTGGCCTTATGCATGCGATCACATGTCAGCAGCTTCAAGATCAGCACTGAGCAGTGGCATCTCTCCCTCCTCCAGTGGTCCTTAAACCCATGGATGGACCCTAGTCCTCTTACATCCCTAGTAACTAGCAATGTCAGACACCCCAGTGCACGCTGAATAGGTGTTTGTTGAATGAGTATACGGTGGGCAGCAAGGAGGAGGGTCTGCTAGAAGAGGTCAGTAGGGGAGGGGTGGGCTAGACCCCTAGAGAGGTTTACATTTTCTAAAAAGTCAGGAGAACAACTAAGGGCACCAAATTAACTAAGGGGTACCCTGCTAACTGCCTTGGCTCACGCTCCATCTCCTAGAACTCTTCTGGACTGGGGCCAGCTTCAGGGATGGGAAGGGGCAGGCAGAAACTCTTTGTCTAGGCCTAACTCAGCAGCAGTGAGCTCTCCTTGTGGGGAGGAGGGAGCGGTGGTGGCCCTGCTGAGCTGCTGGAGGGGTGATATAAGAAGAAAACCCAGATTTCCAGATTTGGGAGCCTTTCCAGAGATGCATGCCCTTGTCTCACCCCCAAATAAAGCTGACAGAGCCAAATACAAAGAACCACTTCCTCCCAGTCCCTTGAAACCTACTAAACATCCAGCCAGCCATTAAGTATCTGTTAAGTCCCTGCTGCGTGCTGGCCTAGGTTCTGGAGCGCCATAGAACGAGTCGCACCCGGTGCTGGTCTCAGGCAGGCAGAGCGTAACTTCTCTTCCATGGGGAAAACCCAGTGGGAAGGGAGCCCCCAGCACAGGACCTGGCGGGGGAAGAACACAGCCCCTGCCACCCGGCAAACCTGGCTTTGCCACCTCTCTCTCCACTCCTCTTGTGCATCCTTGGCCTGTGGGCGCCAAAGGTACATAGTGCCAGTGTTACTCAAAAGGGGAAGGGAAAAGACCCCCATTCTTGTCATACCTGAAAGACAAGAATTCAGACAGGAGACAAAATACTGTGTAGGGAAAGATTTTAAAGGTTTTATTAGAAAATGGAAAGCACTCCTCCAAGAACGGGAGGCGGGCTGAGCCCAGGGCGGACAGCAGTGGTCTCTGCACCTTCTCTGACACCCTTCCTTAGAGATGGTCTCCTAACTGATTGACAGCTCTTGCCCCTGCAGTGTTTAGTTGCTCATCCCCTTTTGTGCATGTCCTCACCTATGATGCACACAGAAAAACCCAGGGAGGGTGCAAACCACAATGCTAATTATATTACAATGAGCGCTGGGTCATGTCCAGTTAGGTCCTTGTTGCCACCACACAGTTGCGGCTGTCAGGTTCTAACTGGTTTCTGGCTGGCACTAATTAGAGGAAGTAAAGCGCTTTATGCTGGAGAGGGCATAACACCATCTTCTGGACCCTCCTGCTTCTCCTCCTCCTGTATGCCCAGTGCCCTTACTTATCTAACCACCTAATACCAGGGACCCAGGGGACACCCTCGAACCCTCCACCTTGCTGGGAAATTGCAAATCACCCAACAGGATGCTGGCCATGCAGCAGACTTCTGGAACCACCCAAAAGCTTTCTGCAGCAAATTCTTCCCAGAACTGACAAATGAGGAATGAACAAAAATCTAGTTTTTAAAGGGAAATGGTTTTCTATTGTGAACTGAAAGGAGGTGTCCGTGCAGAATGGAACCCATTTGTCGATGCTTCTTGAGGCCTGGGAGGTGATGATCTAGATATGTCTCCAGGGTCCGGGAAGAATGGTCTGAAGGCCCACCTTCCCCACTGGCTGCCTCTTCCTAACGCAGCATCCAAGTTTTAGGCGGTGTGGTTGGAGGCAGAGAGAGAATGGCCCCAAACTGCACAGCTGAGTGTTCTCCAGCTGACAGAAGATCACTTCAGGGCAGAGGCAGCAGCTCCAGAAGAAGAAGATGGTCATTGTGCAGCAGGTCCTGGGCCCCATATTGAATCTCTCTTGCCCTTTTTCCCATCGGCAAAGCGAGAGACTGCTTGTCATTTGAAGAGATTGCCCCGAGCACCAGTGTTGACCGAAACTTCTCTGTCAGAGCCACTTTCTCAATGCAGTTAATAAGCAAGGGCTGCCACAGGCCCCCAGCCAGCCCCGCGCAGGCCTGGATGTCACCTGAGGGAGGTGTTGCCACGGTCTGGCTGAGTCCTTCCAGCTCCACTTTTGGACACACTACAGCCAACTGACTTTCAGCAAGGAGCCTCTCTACTCCCGGAGCTGGTCGGCAGGCAGCCTGCCTGCAAGGCCTTTCTTCCCAGGCCTTGAGAAAAGGACCCAGAGATGCTGTCTCCACTCATGCATGCAGAGTCTTTGAACAAAGAAGCCTGTGTGAGTTGCAACAGCAGTGTCTGTGGGTCCAGGGCCTGGGCATCGCTGGGAACCCGGGCTGGAGGGCTTGCAGCGTGGCCGAGGGCGTGCACTGGAATACAGATTGCCCCTGAGCCTTTGGGGCTGAGCCCATCAGTGATGGGGCCTGGCTCTGGCAGCCCGACATCCGGCTGTCAACAGCTTGCAGGCCTGTTCGCAGCATGGCCAACATCCTGTTTGGTGATTTGACAAGAGTCCCAGGCGCTCTTTCCGCATCAAAACTCAGGCCGGTGTGGGATGGCTGCATCTGGACGGCTGAGAGGTTCCCTGCCATGGGTCGGCCGCTTGCCCAGCTCAGAAGATGCAGCTGGAGGCTCGGTGATAGCCCTCTACTTACTGCCCTCCATCCACAGACCCTCCTAACCCAGGGGGACTCCATTCCAAGTGGAAAGATAGCTATCAGTTATTATAAGATACTGTCTTGGAAAAGAGCCGACACATTCCACCAGACTCTGATAAAGGTAAGAAAATCAAGGGATGGGCTCCTCCTCTATTTTTGCAGCAATCACACACCCCTAATCATAGTAACATCGCTGTGGGACCCTGTCTCAGGAGCACTGTCCAAGCCAGCAGGGATGCATTTAGTGCATTTCCCCCTGTAATTCAGCTCCAGTGCCTTTGTGTGAGCAGTTTGCGAGAGGAACACAGGTTTGCTGTTTGCTTGTATCCCACTCAGTAAAATCATACACAGGGGAAGTGTGTCCCTTCCCTGTTCCCATCTCTGTAGGCTTGCGGCTCTCTTGTGTTCTTATTCTGCTGACACCTCCGTCTTCTCCCCATTTGTTGGGATTCTCCTGCCCTCTCTTCCTTCACTCACTTTCCTGGGCCAGATCCCTCAGGTCCCCTCGATTCTCACCAAGCAAACTCCCAACCCAGGTGCACGGAGGCCCTCACAGCCTTTGCCCCTGTTCTGGCTCTGAGACTGAGCACTCCCAGGGAACGGACGCTCGGTATCGGCCAGCCACCCTGAGTCCACGGCTGCCAACCTCCGCTGGGTCCTCAGTGCTGCCCACGTCACCTTTACCTGTCCCCGGAGAGCTCCCTCCTCTGTGCCCCAGGTGATCACCCCGAGTGTCCTAGCTCTCACCAGGGCTCCTGCTCAGCCTTCAGTCTCTTGTAGCCAGCACATAAACTTGCCTCTGACTTCACGGTCATCAGACTCACTCTCCTTCAGCTTCCCACCTGCTTCCTACCAACACCTCCACACGCACACTCGCCTTCCCCTTCAGTCTCAGAGGTGGCTCCCTCTTTCTGAGCCCTTTATTCTCCCCCTTGATGCCTGAGGACAGACTTTGATAGTTATCCTGTTACCAAAGCCAAGTTCGTGTGCTCGCCGCGCCCTGGAAGGCTCCACAGGGTCCTGCTGGGTTACAATCCCCTCTTTCATTTTTGTAAAAATCTCTTCCATCCCCTATTAAGCCTTTAAATACACAGACTCTAAATAAAACGAGGCAGACCTGACTTTACTGCACTTCACTTTGTTGAGCTTTGCAGATAATTGTGGGGTTTTTTGTTTTATTTCATTTTGTTAACAAATTGAAACTCTGTGGTAACCCTGCATTGAGCGAGTCTATCGGCGCCATTTTTCCAACAAAATTTGCTCTGTGTCTCATTTTTTTGGCAACTCTCACAAAATTTCCAATATTCTCATGATTGGTACTCAAGTCTCATGCCCCACGTCTTCCTCTGGTCACTTCTCAGCACCCCTTTTCCCGCGCTCTTCCAGACGTCCTGCTGTGCAGACGTGTCTGTTCCCTCGCACCCTCTGGACTCCGCTGCTGTCACCCAGGTGAATAATGGCTTCCCTGATAATGAACTGAGCAGACTACACGCAGTCTTTTCCTCACTAGAACTTTCTGAGTCATTTGAGGGTATGGATTACACTTCTTTGAAGCTTCCTGATCCTTTACATCCATATGCCCCTTTCTCTGGTTTCCATGGTCCCTCTGAAAGGGGCTGCTCTTCTTCCACCCGTCCCAGGCATGCAGTGGTCCCTCAGGATTCCATTCTGACTCACTGCTCATCTTGTTCTGGCATGCATACAACGCACACTTCCTGGTGACATTCACCCTCTCTCAGGGGATGTGCGGGTAACTCCCAAACCCCTTCCTCTAACTGCAGTCTTTGCCCCTAGATTCTCCCACAGGCACCACGTAGCCAGCATTTCCAGAACAGCAATCAGGGACACTTTCCCTGTTAAGCCACCTCTTGCCCACTTTGCTGAAGGCACCACCCCCTGCAGAGGTGGGGCTGCCGCCGCCAAGTTATTGTCTCCATCACGTTCTCCCAAGCATCTCTCACACTTACCTTTCTCCTCGCACTGTCTCTACCGTGACTCTCTCTCTCCTGATTCAATACAACAGCTTCGTGGATGTTTGCCCTGTTTGCAGCCCTGAACAGCACCCATCCTGCTGCCAGAGTGACCCTTTGAAAGGCAGAACTGGACTTGTCAATTCCCTGCTTGAAACCCTCCCGTCCTCTCTCATCTGGACTCTCAGCAGGTGGTACAGGCCCTCCTGACCGGAGCTGTGGCCCTTCCCTGCAGCCTTGCACTCTCTCTCCTGAGGCATGAGGGTCAGGTGCGGCCTCTTGTTTGCCCCTCCTGCCCTGTCTTTCTCCCCCTCCGCCCACTCATCTCTTCACTTGGCTAACTTACCCATCCTTTAAGATCAATCAAGTTGCCCTCCTCTCGTCGTTTGTCCTCCACAGTCACCTTGTGTGTGCTTTCATTTCACCCCAAGCCTGTCCCCATTACTACTAGGGGTTGAATTCTGTCCCCTAAATTGACCACTGAGGTCCCAACTCCCGGTACCTCAGAATGTGATCTTATTTGGATCATTACAGATGTAATTAGTTATGATGAAGTCATTGTAACTCAATATAATGAGGGTATCCTTATAAAAAGAGGAAATTGGGACAACACACACCACACACACACACACACACACACAGGGAGGATGCTATATGAACATGCAGGCAGGGTTGGGGTGATGCTTCTACAAGCCAAAGACTGCCACAGATAGCCGGCACACCGCCAGAAGCTAAGGGAGAGGCCTGGAGCAGATTCTCTCCCACAGCCTCAGAAGGAACCAGCCCTGCCGACACCTGGATCTCACACTTCCAGCCTCCAGAACTGGGAGACATTACATTTCTGTTGTTTGAGCCACCCAATTTGTGATACTTTGCTACAGCAAGTTCTGACAGCCCCTAGGAAACAAACAAACAAACCAACACCATCTCACTCTTGGATTGCATAGTTACTGCCTGCCTGTGTCCCCCGCTTCCCTCATGAGCTTCTTAAGGGCAGATATGTGTCTTATTCATTCTGGTGTCTCCAGACTCCAAAACGGTGTCTTACAATGTCAAAAGGCTCAAGTGTTTGATGAACGAACGAAGGAAAGCACATCATTACAAAACAAAGTGCACACTCAGAAGCTAAACTGGTACACTGCATCTCAGCTCCCTAGGTTTCTGTTTTCCCATGGCTCATTGTTGAATCTGTCCCTGTCTGCCTTTTCCTTTGGGTGGGTGTGCTGGTGGTCCTCTAGACGGCCTTCAGAGGAGCATTCTGCCCTTTTCTGCCTGTTTCCTCCTCTGGCTACAGGTCCTGCCATGCGGCCCCCTCTTAGGTTCCAGTTCTCACTAGGTTCTGGCCACTGTGCTCTGCCCTCTGGTCCTTTAGGGCCTACGGATGCTTAGGACATCCTACTGTGACTAGTCCCAGGACTTCATTCCTTGGTGTCCCCTTTCATTCTGCCCACTCCTCTGGAAATAGTTTGTCCATTCAACTCTGATGAGCCATCTGTTTCCTGCTGGGACCCACAGGTGGGTAGGAACTGAGATGACAAACATGGTGCAAAAATAATTGCTTGCTTTTTTTTTAAAAAAATAGTCTTTTAAATCCAACTGCTCAATTCCCTTCCAGTTCTGTTTTCAATGCACCACATACCTAGCATTTTTACATAAAGCCTGTTCTTTGAACTTATCTGTGTATTCGACTAAATATAGAAAATGTTTAGTTTAATTTGACATTTTATTCAATACTTGCAATTTTCCAGTAACAGTGATGGGCACTGGGGACTTGAAAGAGGAAAAGATCCTGTTTCTGCTTGAGAAGACCCAGAGTTTAGTAGGAGAGAAAGACATGTCATCCATAGAGCCCGGGGCGGTGGGAGCACTGAGGTGGGCACTGTGTCAGGCCTGGGGCTCGTCCCTCATCTGCACTGACACTGAAATGTGGATTTTCCCCTCCCCATCTAGACATCCTAGAGCCATACTGGTCCTTTGATTCCAGCTGTTTTTCATAGAATCATCTTCAGATTTTTTTCATCAGACAAATGCTTCCTGACAGCCAAATACACACAAGATGATTATTTAACATGTTTTGGGTCAAACTTCCATCTTCTACTTTCTTTTTTCCTAACATTATAAGTCCCTTGTGTTGTCGATGGCTTTGAATGATCACCTGGACCAGCAATTCTCTGGATGATCACAAGAGTAGTCTTTTCAAAGCAGGCCCCTGAACCTTATAGTCATCTTCTAAATCAAAACCTCTGGGGAGGAGAGGGGAAAGGATGAAAGGGAGACCTGGGAGATCAGAATGTTTCTTTTTGAAGCCCTTGTAAGTATTCTGAGGTTCAGTCTGCTTGGGAACCATTATCCTGGATTAACTCTTATTTACAGCAACTGTAATTTAGACCGAGCTTTTTCCAAATGCTCCTCAGCCATCTGAGTGTGTTCTATTGGCGTGAGGATAGACCTGTAGATCAATGGGATATAATTGAAAGTCCAGAAATAAACCTTGACATTTGTGGTCAATTGATTTTCTTCAAGGGCATCAAGACCAGTCAGTGGGGGAAAGAATAGCCCTTTCAACAAATGGTGCTGGTACAAGTGGATATCTACATGTACAAGAATGAGGTTGGACCCTTACCTTGTGTCATACACAAAAGGTAACTCAAAATGGATAAATGACCTAATACAAGATCTAGAACTATAGAACTCATAGAAGAAAACATAGGCATAAATTTTCATAATCTTGGATTAGACAGTAGTTTCTTAGATGTGGCACCGAATGCTCAAGAAATTTTTAAAAACAGATAAATTCAACCTCATCAAAATTAAAAGTTCTTGTGCATCCAAAGGCCATCAAGAGAATGAAAAGCTAGTTCACAGAATGGGAGAAAATATTTGCAAAAAGTGTATCTGATAAGGGATTAATAGCCACAATATATAAAGAATGACAACTCAACAACAACAACAACAGAAATATGCAAACATTACCTAGTCTGCACTAGTCAGGTAATTTGCCTGAGAGACTCCTGCTGCCCCCCAAAAGAAGGTGACTTTGCCTGAAACAATTCATTCTGTGCTAGAATAACTTCCTTGCCCCACCTCCTTCTGACTATGTCTTCCAGTTTGTATGGTTCTTCAGAGCTTCTTTCTATCTGCTAAGATGAGATGGTGCCTGATTCATGAACCTTTAAGTAAAGCCATTTAGATCTTTAAATTAAAAAAAAAATCTGAATAACCCAGTTTTAAAAAGACTTTGAATTGACTTTTCTCCAAAGAAGATATACAAATGGTCAATAAGCACAGGAAAAGACGCTCAACTAGTCACTAGGGAAATGCTAATCAACACCACAAAGAGCTACCACTTCACACCCACTAGGCTAGCTATCAAAAAAAAAAAAATGGACATTAACAAGTGTTGCTGAGAATATGAAAAAATTGGAACCTTCAGGCACTTCTGGTGGGAATATAAAGTGGTTCAGCCATGGTGGAAAACAATTTTGTCAGTTCCTCAGGATCTAGAAATTCTGCTTTCTTGGGTTTATGCCCAAGAGAATTTGAAACATACGTCCATACAAAAACTTGCACACAAATATTTATATCAATATTAGTCATATTAGCCAAAAAGTGGAAACAATCCAAATGACCATCAACTGACGAACAGATAAATAAAATGTGGTATATATTCGTACAATGACATATAATTCAGCCATAAAAAGGAACAGAGTACTGATACCTGCTACAATATGGAAGAACCACAAAAACATTATGTGAAATGAAAAAAGCCAGTCACAAAAGACTACATACTGTATGATTCTTTTAACAGGAAATAGTTAGAATAAGCAAATTTTGTAGTGACCAGAAAGTAGTGTAGTGATTGCCAACGGCTGAGGGGAGGGGTGCATAGGGGGTGACTGGTAATGAGTATGGATTTCTTTTGGAGTGATAAAAATGTTCTGGAATTAGATAACGGTGCTGATTGTACACCTTTGTGAAAATACTTTTTTAAAAAACACACTGAATTGTACAATTTAAAAGGGTGAATTTTATGATATGTGGATTATTTCTCAGTTTTAAAAAATTAATGAATTTCTAAGACTGCCTGGGTATCTAGAGCCCAGGAATCTGCATTTGGAACAAGTCCTGAAGACGATTCTTAGGTTCACTGAGATTTGAAAGCCAGAGTATCTCACTTGTATCACTTTATCCACTGAAAGTCTGAAGAATTTTAAACCTGTCCAAAACCAAAACAAACAAAAGGCAGAAAACAGACAACCCAGGGCATAGAAAGTGATCATTCACTGAATGATCTAAATATTTAGCTGCCGCCTGCTGTGTAGCAAGTAGCATGCTGGGCTCAGTGAGCTAGTCACAAAGCCCGCCTTATAGGAGTTTAGAGCTCAGGAGGGACTCAAACATGCAAACTAGTGACAGTGCAAAGAGACAATTGTGACATCTGCTTTAACGGGGGTTTGTTCAGAGTAGGGCAAGGGCAGCAGGGGCCCCAGGGCTGGCTTGGAGGAGCCAGAGGATGAGGTCGTGTTTGAGTTGTGGCTCAAGACCTGTGTACCTAGCAAGGTGGAAGAGAGTATGAAAGAGGGATAGGAGTGCCTTCCAGGCAGAGGAACAGCATGTGCAAAGGCACAGAGGTTTGGGAGAGCTTGGCATGTTAGCGCATCTACAACAGGTTGGAACAAAATGCCCTAGGGAGAGGAGGCAAGGGAACAAGCAGGGACTTGGCTTGCTGCACAGTGAGGAGCTACTGGAGAATTTAGAAAACTAGGGTACCGGTCCTGGTTTGGGAAGGGCCATCTGATGGGAGGATGGGAGACTGAGACAGAGGGAACAGAAGAACCTAGAGACTGAAGGGGAAAAGATGTTGTCTGAAATGCTGAAAGTTCAAACAAGGGCAGGAGAAGGGAGAGGAGGAGCAAGACTGTGTCTAAACTCATTTAGGAAGAGGCACCTGTCGTCCCGGGGGATTGACCGAATATATCGTAGGATGGTCAGCAGCCTCCCTGGCCTCCACCCACTAGATGCTAGTAGTACATTTCCAGGTGTGAAAAACAAAGAAACAAACAAATAACTCCAGAAGTTGCCTGTGGCCTTTCATGCAGGGTGCTTTTGAGTGAGTGGATGAGAGGGAGCTTAGTGATCGGGTCGTATGACCATCTTTGTGCGTGTCTGCTAATAAGTGCCTGTGGATGAGGCAGAATCTGGTCTGCGTTGTGCTGTGATTGTGAGGTTGTTGGGGTGCAGAACCATAGCCTTATGTTCCTCTAACGGCTGGGAGTTACCACTGGTTACCAGACAGATGTTCATTGTGAACAACCAACCTGACCCAGGCTGGTTGGCACCAGAGCTGTTTTGTTGTCTTCTGGCTGGACAGGAGATGCCCGTCCTTATTTTAAATTAACTAAACAAGGAAGCCATGGCACTGAGGGGGCTTTAATGCCTTAGCAGCCTAAGCCAACCGAAACCTAAGTCCGAAATGCCTCAAGGTTAAGAAATCAAAACCTCAGGACAACCAATCACATACACCCAACTAGACTTTCCCAGATAAGGCAACTATAGGCTACATCCAGTCAAGTCATTTCCTTGCTTTGCTTCCACCTCTTCTCTATAAAAATCTTCCAAAAAAACTAACTAAATAAAAAGTCTTCCCCTCCCTGTCCACAGCTCCTGTCAGTGGAGGGTTTCTAGCCACTTCCGGTTTGGTGTTTCCCGATTGGAATCGATTTTTGCTCAAATAAACTCAAACATTTTAATATGCTTCAGTTTATCTTTTAATACCTGAAACAGAGGATCCCTGAGAGAAGGCGCATGGCCAGGAGCAAGAGGGAAGACTGTTGCACCGGTTCCTGGAGCCCTCATCTTCTTTCCCTCCCTCCCTCTCTTTCTCTCTCTGGCCTGTTCCTGAAAAAAATTATCTGTTAATTGAATAGCTTAACATCGAATCCTTCTCCCGTTTAACTTACAGAAGCCCCGTGATTCAGTGCTAAAGGCTCCAACTGGCTGCATTTTAGCTTTTGGCCTCTTTATAAAATGAGGAATGATCTGTAAATAAACACGTACAGAGACTGGTTAAAGCACCCGCTCTTTAGAGGCCCCCTGTGGTGAATCCTTTTTGTAAATGGTGGAACTGTCAGGTTTATCTTCTCTGTAAATATGGATTTTCCCATTTTGGATGTTGTGTTGGTGAAACCTGTACCACTGATGTGAATCCACAACGTGCTGCCGCCTCCTCTGTCTCCTTTTCACCTGATCGCTCCATCCGGTTATTCAACACGCCTTTATTGAGCACCTACTGTGTGCCACAGAGATGAGCAAGGCAGCCCCTGTCCTCAGTGATGTAGCATCTGGGAGGGGAAATGGACAAGAGAATGACCCCACATAGTCTGATGGGAGAAGAACCCCTTGCTGAGCCCCAGGAGACCAGGAAGTCATTTCCTGACAATCCTTGTGCTGTTCAGGGGAAGACAAAGGGCAAGTAGCCAAGTAGACGGAAGGCGAAGCACCCAGGAGGGCAAAGGACCCCCATGTTCGAAAGCAAGGAGGTGAGAGAGAGGCTTTTCAGAATGACTCCAGCTGAGTGCGGATGTGGAGCAATAAAGGGCTACAGCTGGAGGAATAAGCAGAACCACGAAACCACACAGAGGACTTGGGATTTTATTCTTAAAGTGATGCAGGACCATTGACAGGAGGACACACAAGAGGCCATGGACAAACTGCACTGGTAAAAGATGACGTCAGTAGCTCCTGTGGAAAGTGGATCAAAGAGGGGTAACAGCAGTGTCAGGGAGACCTGTCAAAGGGTGTTGTCTTTGTCCATTCAGGCTGCTGTCACAGAACACCATCAACGAGGGGGTTTACAAAGAACAAATGTTTATTTCTCACCCTTCTAGAAGCTGGGATGCTGGCAGATTTTGGTGTTGGATGAGGACCCATTACCTCACTGACATCTGTTTTCTCCATGTAACCTCACAGGGAGGAAGGGACCAGCTAGCTTTCTAGAGTCCCTTTTATCAGGGCACTAATCCCATTCATGAAGGTTCTCATGACCCAGTCACCTCCCAAAGGCCCCACTTCTTAATGCCATCACACTGGGAGTGAGAATTTCAACATACACATTTGGGGAGGACACAAATTTTCAGATCACAGCAGACATCAAAGCCATCCAGGTAAGAAGCAAGACAGTTTTGAGCCAGAGATTTTTATCCTTGGACCTGGTGGTATCCGGGGAGGGGAGCCCAGGACTGAGGTTGGGGCAGCTCCAACCCTTACCTGGAGAGGATGCGCAAAAAAGGAAAGTCCTTGCAGTGTTGGTGACACCTCCCTTAGATTCGAATCCCTGGGTGACAGAGATGACAGACGGGTTTCCTCACTGGGCTTTGGAGAATCTAGAAACCCTTTTGTGAAAGTTGTGTTGTTTGTGTGCATATTTTACTGAGAAGAGGACCCACAGCTTTCATCAGATTCACAAGGGTTCCATGACACCGAACCAAGGCTCCAGAGTGAGGGTGGAGAAATCAGACTGAATGGAAGAGAGATTTAGAAAGATTCACTGGGAATTATGACAGATGGGATGCGGGTGGAGAGGAGAGGGAGGGAATGTGGCCCAAGGCCAGGCTTCTGGCTTAGACCATGATTAGGAAAATTGCGCATCTTTCACCTAGAATCCTGGTGAAAGCACAGTTTGGGGCTAGAGGGTAGGAGTCGGGGAGGAGATAAATTATTCATTCATCAATTATGTATATTGACTTCTTACTCTGTCTCAAATAGTGTTCTAGGCATTGAGGATTCAGCTAAATAAAGAAACTTGTATTCTAGTGAAGGTAAACAGACAAACACATTCACGTGTGATAACTGATGAGATAGAGAGGAAGGGGCTGCTATTTTGACAGGCTGGTCGGAGAAGCTTCCGTGAACCGCTGATATTTCAGCAGAAACCTGAGTGAGGTGAGGGAGAGAAGTCTGCGGCTATCTGATCTGGGGCAATCGCATTTCAGGCAGAGGGAACAACCTGGACAAATGCCCTGTGATGAGTGTATCCTTGGCTTACTGGAGGACCAGCAAGGAAGCCAGCCTGGGTTGAGCAGAGTGAATCATGAGAAAAGACCAGATGGTGAGGCAGAGGATCAGGAAGCTAGAGGTTGGATCACTTAAGCCTCAGCCCTGGAGGACTATAGTAATAATTCTGGATTTTTTTCTGAGTGCAATGGGAAGTCACTGGTGAGTGCTAAGTAGGAGAAGGACCCAAGTTAAGTAGGGGACACACTGAGTTTGGAAGGGTGTGTGAGACGTCCAGGTGGAGGGAGGCAGCAGGCATTGGATATGATCCCACAAAGGGCTGAGGTTGGGATATACCTGGAGGATCCTCATCACATAGATGGTGATGGAGAGCATGGGTGCAGACAGGTTTGCCTTGGAATGCTGTAGAAGGTGATGAGAAGGGGAGTTAACCAACAGTTAAGGAGTAGAGAGAAGGAATTTATGAAGAATATTAAAAAGGAGCAACAAGAGAGGAAAGAGGAAGAAGGGAAATCATCAAAGTAACGGGTGAGAAATTCTGAAGGTCAACAGTCTCAGATGCCACAGAGAGTCACCCAAAGTCCAAACAGTATGCTTTGCCCTTCTCAATCTATAAGATAGTGCAGAGGAATTGGAAGTGGGAAGATTACAGCAGACTAAGGAATCAACCAGCAGTGGTGAGTTAGTGTGGACATCATCTCAAGTTGATAAGCCTGGTCCAGATACTTTAACCTCTACACTTTCTGGGCTGTACCCATTGGGCTAGTGAGCAAGTTGCAGGCTTGGTTAAAATCAGGACAGAACCAAAAATAGCTCCTGCCAAGTGGTGGACTGATGACAGATCAGGAAGTTGTGGTCATGGGGTTTGTGTAGATTGAGGAGGAGACAAAACTGGGAAGATGCTGATAGAGTGGAGCCAATGGAAGAGTAAGGATCCCAAGCTCCCAACGAGCATGAAGTGTAGGTGAAGTGGATACAACAGGTAGGGGGCTGGAAGAGCAGGAGGCTGAGGTCTGAGGAGATACTGGAGTCACAAATTTGAAAGGTAAAACAGAGAAAAGCCAAAGGACAATCTGGGTAGCGTGGAGCAGAGGCAAAGTTCACTGGCTTCAAGGAGAGAAAAAATAATTCTATTAATGTAAGCTAATGATGGGGAGGCTAGTAGATAACCATGACAACCTATGGAAGATAGTTTGCTTAAACAATTTAGTGGGTCCCAAGCAGCATTTATTTGCTTTTTTTTTTAATGGAATGAAATAGGACAAAACAGAATTATCTGAAAGCATCACTCTTAACTTTAAAAGAATGTTAAAAGAAAATTATTTTAAGTGTGTGTGCTTGCGCACATACTGAATCAAAATGTAAAATATATTTCTTCTTGATGGTTGTGATAAGTAAGAAAGAATTGAAGCTGAGATGATATGAACTCCAAAGCAGGGTTTTTACAGGCAGGTGATGAGGTGTGGAAGATGAGACAGGAAATTTCAGCCTGAGCTGCTTTTGGCTTGAGCCACGTGAACCCCAGGAGAACGAGCAATGGTCCAGTGGCGACCCACAAGAGTAGTGGTATCTGGTTTAGACCTGCTGATAGAAGAAGCCATTCCTCTGAGGTTTGGAAGTGCTGAGAGCTGAGCACTCCCAGAACAAAGCATGGTCGTTACAAATGGTGTGATTTGGGGATGTAGGTTCGAGTCACAATATCCAGAAACCATAGCACTGCGACAATCAGTCAAGCACCTTTGTTTTGAGAAAGGAGCAAGATCTGGCTTAAATTTTGCTCTGTCAAAACACAGCAGACCCCGTAGCTGCAGCTCTGTGGATGCCGCCTTGGCTTCTCAGAGGCTTGTGTAAGCAGAGAGGGTGAGCGTCGATTTTTCCCTCTCAGTGTAAATTTCATCTGACTTTCCTCTTTCAGAGTCCGCATTATCTTTTCTTCCCTTTTCTACTTTGTTACTGTGCTGTGTGAACTTTACCTGTGGCCTGAGGACTAAATACCTGGGTTTAGTTGCAAGAATAAAGACATGGAAGAAACAGACCATAGGCTTCTCAAGCCGGTCTTCGTGTCCCTGGAGTTTGCACATGCCCTGTTATTCTGAAAACTCACCTCCATTTAACTCCTGAGCAAACACGTTTTCCCAGCAAAATTCCCTTTGCACTTAAGTGTGGCCACATGACTAAATTTCAGCCAATAGTGTGGAGGCAGAGGCAGGAAGTGTGGCTTCCAGGCTCTGCTCCCGGAAACTGGCCACATTCAGTCCTGTCCCACTTCCCTCATCTGTAATTGGGATGTCAATGCCAGGGCAGAACTGGGAGCTTCCTGTTGGAGACCACAGAGACTCAGCCAGCCTAGACCCTGGACTGCAGAGGAGCGGAGACTCCTTCCACACCCCTCCCATCCCCAGTTTGTAGGACTTCAAAGGAGAAAGAAATATTGTCTTCTGGAGTTTGTCTGTTCCAGCAGCTTGCATTACCTTAACTACTGCCTCTGGCTCCTGTGTTTACGCAGAAGGCCCACCCTGGGTGCCAACTGGATCTCCGTATTCATTTACAGTTCGCCTTTGGAGCTGAAACAAATTGGTGATTTCATTTTATCTCTCCACAGAGGCTTCGCTCAGGGGTTTGCAAAGAAACTTTCTTGGTTGCTTTCATTTTAATTTGTGTGTTTATTTTCTCACCATCATTAAAAAAGCAAGTAGAGGAGCACTCCGTGCTCTCCCAGGCCCACTGAAGTCCAGAGCAGGGCTAGCCACCCAGCAGGTGCTCAAAATGTTGCCCAGCTGATTGTAGATTTTGCTTTAAGAAATCACTTTTCCTCACTTTTGGAAGTCCCCAACTTAATTTACAACGAACACAAGCCAAGTGTTAGTGGAAATTGCCAGCGACTGTAAATAACAGCAACAGTTACCACACACGGGGCAGCGCAAGACGCCGGGCCCTGTGCTTCACGTTTTACACACATTAGCACCAATCGCCCCTTACGGTAGATATTAGTACACCATTTTTGTGATTTTTGAAGCAGAACCTGGGAATAGCTTACGGGACTTGCCAAGGTCACATAGCTAGCGGCTGGCTGGCGCCAAGATTTCTGAGTCAGATCTGACCAGCTCCAAGGCCCAATCTCGATACCTTTGCTTCCCAAATGTGTGCTGTTAAATTGCTCGTTTCTTTCTTTGACTTTCCTCTGATACCGATTTTCCTGGGTCTGCTCATTGAGGTTCACACAGTGTACTCTGAATTCAGCCAGGGCCACTTAATTTTAACAGAGGAAACAGAACTCAGGCCATTCAGCTCAGGGAGCTTCAGGCCTGCCTCGCTGGCTATTAGGGTATGTAAATATCTGCATAATTCTTCTGCAAACGTATGTCTATGCACTGCTCATTATTAAAGAGCACGTGCAAAAGGCATCACCTGTTGGGCTCTTTGGGCTCAAAGTTAAAGAAAAAACTGCTGGTGGATGTTAAAATTCTTGAGGTCACGTATCACATTTTGGGGAAGAACTTAGCACTCAACATCTTCACCTCATGCCTTGCACAGGCCTGAAACTGGAACTAGTGTATGAGTTTACACTGGAACATGTTTCTATTAAAAACAGTTGTCTGCGCTAAGTCAGTTAGGGCAAGGTGACCAGGAGGCGGATACACTGCGTGGGTCTGGAGCAGTGGGAAGGAGGCACTGAGTGGTTGCGTGTATGGGGGTCATTTTAAGGCGTACTGGATTGCTACCAAATGGTCTTGGCCAGGTTTCAGGACTGCAGATATTCAGCACTCAAGTCTAGTTCCCCTCTTACCTTGGGCATATTGCTAAGTTCTCCAGGAATAAAATTCTGTCCATGGGCATGAGCTGGTGCTGAGTCCTTTCCAACTCTGAGACAGGAGTTAAGACAACTGGCTGCGAAGTAGTGCAGCCCAGGTCAAAATTCTGACTCAGTCAGCAGGCGGCTGTGTGACTTGGGGCAAGTGGCTCAGCCTTCCTGAGCCTCATTCTCCTCAGCATTGAAATAAGATGCTGTTATTTCCATCACAGGATTGTCTTGGGGCTAAATCTCCCCTGTAAAGCCTTTATCTTGGTGCTTGGTGCACAGAAGGTGTACAGTGAATGTGAGCTATCAGACCGGACTTTCATCCTGTCCCCTCACTGAGGTTTTAACACATCCAGTAAAGGAAAGATTCAGCACTGGGTACTGGGTACTGGGTTTGGCACAGACACGAAAGAGCCTTGCCCTTGGGAGCTGAGAGTTTACATTCAGGATTTAAATATTCAGACTCACAAGCCCTTGAGCAAGAGACTTTATCTGTGTCTGAGCTTCCACGTGTGGAATGGGAGAGTGGGCAGGAGGGAACCTTCCAGCCTAATGTGTCTATGAGCCTGGATGTTGGCTGGAACTCAATTACAGACAGAAGGAAAGAATGATTAGTCACTACCCTGGCAAACAGGGGAAAGTGATCATGTCCTTTTATTAATAGACCAGGCTACGCAAGCCATAAAAATAGGGTAGCTTGGAAATTTAAGTTCTTTGAGTTTTGGGGTTTTGTTGCATTGAATGGAATATGAAAAGAGAATTGTGTTATGTGTGGACTTCGTGTAATGATCTCCTATCTCATGCTGCAAATCGATTACTTATTAGCTTTCATTGCCAAGGAAAGGAAAATATATTACCATTCATTTTAGCCTTTTCCTTATCGATTTTGAGAGTCCAGTACCAGTTCTTTAAGAAAAAAGATTGCATTCAGTCTTACATTACAAAAGACCTGTACCACATTATAAAACACTAACAGAGGGAAAAAAGCAGAAATAAAATAAGCTTCTCATACTCCTCAGCCACCGTAAGTGTTTAAACATTCTGCTTCCATCTTTCTTCTGCATATTTTACACTGAGTATTGCATTTTTCACTAAACACCATATAATGAGCAATTACCATGTTACTGCATAGAGCTCATAATAATTTTTAATTGGAAAATAATATCCCAAAAGGCATATCCCGGTTTATTTTCCCATCCCCCAATTCTTGTCAGAAGGTAGCAGAGGGGGAACACGGGATTTGGTGCCACATTTCTTAGCAGTGTGACCTTGATCGAGCCAGCCATTTAATCTCTTCCGGCTTCAGTGTCCTCAGCTACAAAAACACGGGCTGTCCTGGTACCACTCTCGTCGGGCTATTGTGAGGACTAAATGCAATCGTGTCTGCAGAAGGCTCACTGCTCTCTGGAACGTGGCAGGGTTGACTGATGCCAGTGGTTGCTGCGACTTTGTGGCCTACATTCCAATCCGATGAATGATCTGATTCTTATAAACATCCCACAAGAAAATGCACATAAAATATCAAGCCATGTCACTCCAGCACTCTGGGCCCGGTTCCTCATTTGCAAAGTGAGATGGTCAGACTATAAAGTGTGACCTCGAAGGCCCCTTCTGCCATGGTCCTCAGTCATTGCTAAAAGCAGCTGTAACCACGGCAGGGAAGTGACCTTGTGGAAACTTTCAGCCTTCTTCACAGAGAAAGAGTCCTGCGAAGGCCTGAGGGTTTGCGTACATCAGTTTCTCTTTTTCTCCCAGATAAACATTTGACATTTTGTTCCACTGGCTTCTTTTGAAAGGCCTCTCCTTGCTCAGTCTGTGTGCCCTTCACAGCTCCATTTTTCACATGGGTTCAGCAGCCAGTGTGCTCACCCAAGGTTTTATTTATCCATTTCACATTTCTAACATCTCTTCGCTGCCGTGATCATTTTCCTAGGTGGTCATTTAAGGAAGATAAATTGGACTGCAAATCTCAGTAGAGCAGGCATTCCTTTCAGTCAGTCCCCAGGGAATAAGGACTTTTTCTCCCCACTCTTAACACCACCTACTTGCGGTCTCCCTAAAACCTCCCAAGAAGAGTTTTTGATTAAGAAAAGAAAAATTTGACCCCAGGGTAGCTGAACAGGCCCCCTCCTTGGTACGTGTACTGTTACCCCTAACATTCAGACTTCTCAGAGTCCCCAAACCAAGTGCCAAATTGAATGTTAGCATCAGAGCAGCCCTGCAAGGAAATAGATGTTGTCCTTAGCATAGGACTGCCACCTGTCCCCTCTGACATCTTGTTCTCAGGGAACTTCCCACCACTCACCCACAGTGTCTCCCCAGTGGGCACACTATTGCATTTGGAAGGAAACAGGTTGGAGAAGCGGCCTGCCTGGTGCCCATGGGCACCCACTGGCAGGTGATACAACATGAGGTCAAGCCCATAGGCTCTGGATCCAGACTACCTGAGTTTGAATCCTTGCTTTGTTCTTACTGTGTGACCTTAGGTAAGTTATTTAACCTCTCTGTGCCTCATTTCCAAAATAAGATGCATAGAAGACTCTGATAAGATTTGAGAGAACTAAATGAGTTAAAGCATACAGAAACTGTGAAATGTACCTGGCACATGTTCAATAAGTAGCTTTTCATGGGTGACCACGGATTTTGTGCTAAATGAACGAATCTGATCATCGCTTTAAAGACAGTCTGTTGCAGTGGAGAAAGTAGTAGAAAGAAGTGGAAAGGGGTTTAGGGACAGACCTGAGTTTGGATCTCACCTCAATTTGTGTTTACCTTTCAGTACACACTGGATTTCTTGCATCTTCAGTGTCCTCATCTGTTCATTGGGAATACCTTATCCATTTTAGAGGCTGACCATGAAGACTAAACAGAATAAGGTATGTTAAGAGTTTAACACAGTGCCTGGTGTGTGTAATCGGCCTTGGATAATGCAAACTCCTGTTGCAGCCCAGCCCCATGGGGCAGGCTCTCCCACCAGATTCACTCAACTCTCACCTCCTCTTGGAGAGGCAAGCACTGTCTCAGTCGTCCGTGGTGTCTGCTTTCTTGCCGCCAGGCTAGCCTTGGCAGTTCCTGGGGCTTGGGTCAACAAAGCCTCTTTGAAAGTCTCTATTTTCCTCCAGCACTTGCTCCTGGTGGATGCCTGCCACCAACTGGGGTAGCCTATGTGCTCTGGGTCACACCGCCACTTTCCAGTGCCCGAGCTGCTTTGTTCTCTTAACCAGCCACCAAGAGCCTTCCGCGCAGGCGCACGCCCTGACTTCCGTCCTCTCCGCCGCAGCCTGGCCTCTCTCCACCACCCGGACACAAAGGGGTTCCCGTGAAGCCAGCGGGGTCCTGTTCTCTGTGCTCCTGCTCACCCCTTTGGAGGGTTGGGGCTGTGGAACAATCATTCCTGCCCCTGGTTCTTCCAGCAGTTTCTCCTCCTCCTGCTGCTTTGTTGCTTTGTCTGTTTCATCTCCCCAGCCCAGACGTGCCTACCCCATCCCACCCCCACCTCCCCGGGCGAGACGTCAAGGCCCAGCTAAAGGCCTGTCTTTCTCCCAAAGACTTCAGACCTTTCCAGGTTCCAGAGAGCTCTCGCCTCTGAATTTCCAAGAGATTTATCCTCCATATGGCTCAGTAAGCCCTTGGAAGGATTGTAAGTTTTCCTGTGTATGGTGTTTCTCCCTTCTTCTGGCTTGCAAGCTCCTTGAGGACATAGAACCTTCTCTATGAGAGGGGCTCTGTCAATACTGATATTTTAGTTGATATTCTGTGAATAACTCCTATTTGTTGAGTGAAGCCAAGGTAGGTGTGTAGCATGCATATATTTTCCTCTCTCTCTCTCTCACTGTCTTTGTCTACCATATTATTTGGTCATCACAACATCCCCATGAAGCGGCTATTGCTATGCTGATTTTGCACTTAAAGAAATTGAAGTTCAGAGATTGGGGAGGGTATAGCTCGGTGGTTGAGTGTGCGCTTAGCATGCACGAAGTCCTGGATTCAATCCCCAGTACCTTCGTTAAAATAAATACCCGCCTCAAATAAAACCTAATTACCTCCCCCTCACAAAATAAAACAAAAAATAAACAAACAAACAAAAAAAGAAATTGAAGTTCAGAGAGAGAGGAAAAAAAAAAAAAAGCTTGACCATAGCAAAATGGCTAGGAAGGAAGGAAGGCCAGGATCACAATTCAAGCACATTTCTCAGGTCTGTGCACTAACCACATAGTCTATCCACTATCTGTGTTGGATATCCCTTTCAGGCAATATATGTATCTCTGTTTGGTTGGCATTGATAAGCTATATGTATCAGCCATAGTTTCAAAACATTGTGTACATTATAAAACATGTATCACAAAAATATAAATAAAAGCTTAATATAAACCTAAGTATAGATTGTGGTCTCTAAATACCATCTCTCACTAAAAGGAACCAGCTGCTTGGGAAATGAGCTTGGAACATCTTGTCACATCAGGAAGCAAGGAAGCTATCAATTATTACTGAGGTCACATCAAAATATCTCAAGAACCAATGTGAAAGGTTCCACTGGCCAAAAAATGGGATGCTTGAACAACTGCAACAGGATAAACCATATATATATGAATATATATATGTATGTGTGTGTGTATATATATTTTATATATGTATTATATATATATATATGTATTTGTATGTTTATAATAACACTAAAAAGAAAACCTGGTGATCACTTTTGGAGAACACTAGGTGATCAACTTATTATTTTGAAAACTGGTAAAAAATAAAAAGCATTTATCCTACCTTTCTTGTAAGAATTGTGCCTTAGGGTTAGCAAATACTTAAAGAGAAGATTCTTTTTGTGGAAGTACTCCAGCTAATAAATGAAGACAGATAGATAGAATTAGGACACCTCACTTTTTAACCACAAGTGAATTGAAGAATCTGGCAATGATCATCGAAGATTGCTGATACCACAGAGACGATCAAATATTATGTTCTCCCATTAGATGTCCATAACACCATCTACAAAGTGTTCTTGCCAGAATATTTAATTTGAACCTGATGAAGCCTCTCGATTTTTCATTTACAGGAAACACAAGGGATGGAAGCACATGATAAATGATACTATGGGAACATAATCAGCAAAATCCAGCCTGGAGAAGATTAGTCAGGAAAAACAATCCAAGGTCTTCAACCAAAAATTTGAGAGAAAAAAAAAAAACCCCCAAAATCCCAACAGAATGATTGAGAGGGGGAAACCAATAGTTTAAAAGGGATGGACTTAAGGGACATATTTATACATTACAATGGACTTTGTGTGGACTTTGTTTGGATCCCAATTCAAACTAAAAATATATATATATTTATAAGACAATCGAAGAAATGTGGATGCTGATTGGATATGCAATTATTTTGAGGGATTATTGCTGATGCTTTGGGAGTAGAATGATGACATTGTGGTTGTTTTTAAAGAGGGAGGACTTGTTCTTTATAGATTTGTTTTTTAGATCTGTATATTAAAATATTTATAGCTGTAACGATTGTGTATCCAGCAGAACACCAGAGCACCAGTTATCAATTCCAGGGAGCAGAATGCTGTGCACCGGTTACCAGTCCCAGGGGAGGACTCCAAACACTTCTGCTTACCTCATCTTGGTATCAGAGTTGCCAAGAAAAATACTGGATGGAGCAATACTTTCCTTACATAGAAAAGAAACAGACTAATATCAGCTTCAATAGTGGGCGTGGTCCTCCATGGCCATTGGGTCTCTCCCGACAACCAATGCAGGGCAGGTGGCTTACATGCACCCCTCTCAAGGTGGAAAGACCCCAATCCCTCTCCCATGGACTCTGAAATACTGAAGGCTGGGGGTGTGCCTGGGGGGCCACCAATGTACACGCTCAAGCAGAACTGAGGCAGGTTCACTGAGCCTGAAACAGGGACAGCTATTCCCCTACAAAGTGGGCTCTTTATCTCTCGGTGAAGAAGTGCTGGGAGAGAGGGAGTGGTTGTCAAAAGACTGCAGGCACCAGATGGCCTTTCCAGTATGCAACGTCTGAGATTTGCTTCACATAATGTGGGAGGAGAAGCGGGCAGGGCAAGTATGGGGGTGAATAGAAAAAACTAGCCATGAATTGATCATTTTTAAAGTTGGATGCTAGCTGCATGGGGACATGGGCAGTTCATGATATTATTCTACTTTTGTATATATTTCAACTTTTAATAGCAAAAATGGCTTTGTAATGGTAACATAAAAATAAAGTTTGAACAGATACACATTACTATATATAAAGTAGATAAACACCAAGGACCTACTGTGTAACACAGGGAACTATATTCAATTTCTTATAATGAGCTGTAATGGAAAAGCATCTGAAAAATATATATGTATAACTGAATCACTTTGCTATACACCTGAAACTAACATTGTAAATCGACTACAGTTCAATAAAAAATAAGAATAAAAAAGGAACAAATTAGAAAAATAAATATGAAAAATTTTAGTTCTTTCACTTCCAGGAGATTGGGGACAGCACCCTCTGCGTGTGACACCCCACTTTGGAGACCACTGCTCTCATCCGCCATATAGCCTCACCTCTCAACCCAAGGCCCACAGGAGATATGACCATCAGAGGTCTCCTCCACCCAGGAACCAAGGGCTGCGCCCCATCTGAAGGCCTTCAGAGACAGAGACATGTCAGCCCAGCTTGCCAAATCAGTAGTACTGAAAAGTCTTGTCATTGGGAATTCCTTCATTCTGTGAGATCGAGGTGTCTTCATGACAATGGAAGGAATCTGCTTTTCAAGATCCCTTCAGAAGGAAAGATTTGCATTATTTAAAGAAAAAAAATGCAGTGTTTAAGAAAAAGAAAAAAGACAAAGTTCTCCTTCAAGAAATAACAACCCTGCCACCTTCCTCCAGGTGTGAAATAATGCCACTGGCGATGAGATTGGGGTGTTCTATCACTGTCTCAATAAACTTTCTCTTCCCTGGATAGTATTTTATAGTTACTGTTTCTACGCCCCATTGGTGCAGGCATAATTTATTATTTGTTTACATGTTCACTTGCTCTGCTAAGGTAGAAGCCCAGTGATGCATTATTACTGTGCGTGCTTGGGTGTGTGTGTGTGTGCGCGCGCGCCTGTGCTTGCACACACATTGACAGACCTCTCGAGAAGAGCTGACAGGTTCTGAGCTTTGACTTTTCATAGGACCAGTGGCCTCCCCAGGACTTTGGGCACCTCCATGGGCTCTTGGCTTAGATCAAATGTGTCCTGTGCCCCCATATTCTCTTCTCCTTCCCTGAGAAGGAGCAGAACAATCCCTCAGCAACGCTGGCTCCCTCTGACTGCTCCCCGTCCATATTCCCTCCTCTGACTTATCTCCTTGTAGGAAGATGAAATTCCTCCCATTTCTGGGCAGAACGTCAGTTTGCACAGCACTTTTCTCAAGAGAGTTGCATGAAGGAAATAAGGCAGATGTTATGATCTGCCTTTTGTCTCCATGTGAGACCCAGCAAGGTCAAGGGTGGATGCAGGTTCACACAGCAAGGCCAGCTCTGATGGGAGGGCCATGACCACCTTGCCCACTCACTGGCTCTCTGACCTGGGGCAAGTCACTGAAGGCTCAGGTTCTTCGTTATTAAAGGGTGCAGAGGATGGTACTGATTGCGCAGGGCTGTTTCTGAAACGATAGATTGTTTAAAATGCTCAGCCGAATGACTGGTGTGTCATAAATGTGCAATAAATGTTACCAATGCTAGTGGTCTTTACAAAGAATTGTGTTCTGGGACTTTGTAACAACAACAAGAAGAAAAGGGGGTTTACTACATGCTAGGTACGGTCTGAAGCCCTTTTTTGTGAATTAGCCCGTTTATTTGTCACAACAGACTTACCTAGTAGTCATTATTATTACTCTTGTACTATGGATAAGGGACACAGATTGTTAGGTTTAAGTAACCTGGTAATTTTCTTGCCTTTATTTAATTTATTTATTTAGTTTTATTGATTCCTTGCCTTTAATAAAAGAATCAGCTGGCATTTGAAGTATTTCCTCCCTTTGGCATCTTCAGCAGCATCATTTGAGATGTACAGGACTGTCCCTGCCAGTGGGGGTCTCCCAATCCCCCACCAGCGCGTGCTCAGAGGTCACCACCGCTGCTGTGTCACCTGCTTGGTAACCTCCCTGGCTGTGGAAGTGACAGTCCCAACCTTACGCCTCAGAAGTTCCTTCGGTGAGGAAACTGAGGCTCAGAGCGGGGAGTAACCCGCCCAGATCTACTTGGTGAGCTCGGAGGGTCCGGTCAGAGTTCTTACCCTCCTTTCGGTGTCCTGGATGCTGTGAGAGCGCAAAGGGCCCACCTGCCTGCAGCCCCCGGGGTTCAGGAGGCCTGGACCACCGCACCGCGCGGCTGCCGGCGTCGGAGCCGGAGGGACAACGACATTCAGTAGGGGGCACCCAAGAGCCCAGATGGCTGCCGGCTCCCCTCCCTTAGGGCCCAGCCGGCCGCGAAGGGCTTGGAATTTAATCCTCCACATTCCATTCAGGGTTCCTGTGACATAATAAAAGCCCAAGGAGGGATCTCGAGTGACTTGTCAGCAGAACCCCCGGCGGGATTTTCTATAGATAGCCAGGGCGTGTCTCGAGCTCGTCCCTCTCTGCGGGAGGAAAAGTGCTTTTCTGCCGTGCTGGGCAGCGCCGCGTGCGGCAGGTGGGGATCGGCCAGACCCCCGGGCCCGGGGGACTTTGTCCGGCAGCAGGGGACGGGGCGCGAGGGATCCCAGGCCAGGAGAGGGAATTCCAACTATGGGGTTTTGGAGAAAACTATTTAGTTATTTGCCCTTGCTGACCTCACCCCACGTTGGGACTGCGGCTGCAGTGAGATGTCCCAAATACTGAGCCTCCAGCAGCCTTTGATGCTGGCTCTGAAAAGATTCCGTGGCCTGCGCCAGGCTCGCGCTGGGGAGCGAGGCGTGTTTGGAATGCCGGTGCGCAGGGGCTGTGATTGGAGGCTTGGGGTTTCAGGGTTCCTTCATTTGCATGGCCGTGCGTCTCCACTCTCACGTCCACAACAGAGCCTTGGAATTTGAAACTCTGTTTACCTTCCAGATTCCAAACAAGCAGCATTCCCATCAATAACACCACATAGGGACCGGGATGATGGTATAGAATCCGATCGTTAATAATATATTTTTTTCAACCTGTCGGCTGGTGGAGAGGAATTCTCCGAAGCTATGCATATATTTTACATAACATAATAGCTGAGCTGCCAAGGGCTTTAATGATATAATTCCATCATGGGATTTTGGGCTGTTTGGTTTATGCTGTCATCAGAACCCCGAGACAGAATTAATTCATGTAACTGGGACGAGCCTAAGTGCTGTGTTTCCATTCCCATTGTAAGTGAACTCAACTATTTTAATTGCCCAAACATTTGGTGGGTAGGGTATGAGATGGAGAGAAGCCTGTCTGATGTATTCATTAGCTGCAGAATAAATTCCTTAGAGGCAATATACTGTTGTTAAAAATATGAACATTCAGGTCAAATTGCCTGGGTTTGAATCTTGACTTGGCCTCGAAGCTATGAAAACTTGGGTGAGCTACTGATGATCCCTGAGCCTCTATTTACTCATCCGTGATATGTGGTTGTCAGAACTGAAAGGGCGGACAAATACAATACCTCTGAAGGCCCTCGGTACAGTACCAAGCACAGTAGCTGTTGATACAGGGATGCTTTATTATTAGCTCCACAGCGAAAGCAAAACATCCCTGAAACGGTTCCCTGACACCGCGGAGGTCCAGGAATCTTAGCCACTTCCAGCCAGGAGCTTCTCTTTTTAGCCCCTGAATTCCCCAGATGCTCCACATTTGTGAATTGTATTATTCCCAGCCAGGCAGAGCAGGATGGCAGCCCCCACCCTGTCTGGAATCCCAGAGCACCTCGGAGATTCTGACCTAGCACAGCTGCCTGTTGCAAATAATTTAGGAAACATGAAACAGAACATATTGCAGTTCCACGGAAAGGTCTGCAGGGTGAACTTGATGTGTCTGTCAAGGATCTGTTTTCTCCTGCAGAAAGAAGAGAGCAGGGTTCTGCCTGGAAGAATATGGCCCTCCTACCCCACTGGGTGAGGAGCAGGACCTCCTCAAAAGCAGAAGATGGGGTCCATGTGAGACAGGATGGAAGAGGGCAGAGCACAGCCATTCAAGAAATGCTACAGCAATTAACATCAAAATGGTGAAAGATTCAACCCCCAGGAGACCCTGAGGCTCTAGATGGTGGGAGATTTAACTTCTAGCAGATCTTGAGCTTCATTATATGCTTATTGTAATACATTAACATGATGAATTACATGCCCACAGGCACCATGGCAGTCCCAAGGCTAGCCAAAAAAGGTCAAAGAGTGGGAAATGGCCAATTTCCTGGGAATCCCAGCCCCTTCCCCAGGCTACTTAGACTGGTCCTTCCACTTATTAGCATATGAAGCCACCAAGCCCATAAAAACTGGCAACAAGGCACCTGGAGGCTGCCTCTCTCCATTCAGAGACAGCCCGCACTCTGTGGAGTGTGTACCTACTTTTAATCTGAGCACCCAGCCCCCATACCTCGGGGCCTTTCTCTTGCCTTTCAATGTATCTCTCTGAATAAATCTACTTTAACTCAACTGTGGCTTGCTCTTGAATTCTTTCCTGCATGAAATGAAGGACCCACATTTGGCAGGGCACATCCCAGCAGCTCAACCGAAACCTGGGACACGGCCCTCCTCACGTCCCACATCCGATTTCCTGCGTCACAGGGAGGTCTCCTTTCCCCTAGAGTCTGTTACGATGATACTTTGTTCACGGTGTCGAGAAAGGCTTCTCAGAGTAGAGGTCGACCTTAGTTTTGTAATACAAAAATGATGACTTCAAATCTTGCCTCTGCTAGAGTTGTAGGACCTTGGGCACAGAACTTAATGTTTCTGAACCTGTTTGTTCTTAAAATCTGCAAGAGGAAGACAATGGAAAGCCCTTCCCTGGGCGGTGGGGTGGATCCAATGGCTTATTGCATGGAAAGGACCCACTACATCTTCTGACACGTGGTAGACCCCTTGTGAACCTTGTTTCCTCTTCCTAATGGCCTCGAGGGCCAAAACAGAAAGACAATGTGCACTCAGTTCTCTCCTACCCTTTTCCAAGAGTGAAGAGGGAAGAAGACCATAGAGCAGAGGGAGAATGCCACTTTAGAGAGAAAGGCACAGTGATGTGATGTCACTGGCCGGGTCCTCAGGTGGTGGTGACACAAGGAGGCTGAAATGCACTGTCCTGCAGCCCATACATGGCCAAGGCAGGACCCTTGTCTTCACAAGCAGCCCAGTTATGGATGCTTCCTGCCTTCTCTGAGGACACCAACCCAAATGCCCTGAGAAAAGGGACTTTAAGGATCTAGATATTGCTGTTAACTGTCAGCGTGAAAGGATGTTTTATCTCAATTTTTAAAAAATTTTTGCTTGAAATCTGGTCACCCTTCCCTAGCTGTGATCTCTAGAACCGGGAGTCCCAGCTCATCTTGGAGTAGAGTTTAGAGTCTGTAAATACTCCCACTCACTTTCCTTGCCAAGCAATGGCAGCAAATAATCATTAAGTCGGGGGAGAGGGTATGACGTGGCCCACAGGCTGCTGGAGGGCCCCCTGTATGATGCATGCTGAGATGTTCTTCATAACTAGAATGAACGCTACTTCCAAATAACCAAGAATTTGTGTTGGATCAATGCAATTTCAGGCCTTTTCTACTCATTCTCTGCGACTTTTTCTTAGGTACCTCTGCCTTCTCTGAAAATATTTTGTTCTCACCTATGTGAGTGAACTGGTCACAGTCATTCTTGGGAACTGCAAATGCAGTTGAATTTATTTGCAGGTCAACTCTGCACCTGCCAAGTCCCTGGAACAGATATTTGGAAAGAAAGAACCATAGCTACATATATATATGGCCTTGCTTGTTTTCACCTCCAAAGCAGGTACATGCCTGTTAAGTCTCACGTATTTCCCCCATGGCTCCTAGAATAGTTCTCTCTAGGAGTTGGCATTCTATAAATAATACAGCCTAATTTCAGGTTCCAGAAGAGACTTAGAGGCAAATGGAGTGGGTAGGGGGCTGCAGAAAATAGACTCCCCTCTTTTTAGTGACCCATTGTTTGTGACTGACACCATTACGCACCCCAGAAGGCCGAGTATATAGTTTACACTAAATCATTCTAAGAAAGCATCAATGTAAACAGGTTCAGAAGCATTAAGTTCTGTGCCCATATAGCCACTGGACATTCTTTTAGATTGCAATCACCAAAGAGACTGAGCCTTTGCTTGGTCCACTTTGTCTCATGCCCGGCACCATGTTACAATTAAATGTATAATTTTATTAAAAAATTAATGCTATTAGAAATGGACAAGAATCCTGGGAGTTTCACTGGGCTGAGATTGCCTCCTTAGTTGCAGTGAACCAACCTGCCTCTTTGATAAGTCCCCTGGCTCTCCTGGGCCTCAGTTATATTTGTAAAATGGCCAGATCATTGCTTCCCAAACTTTTTAACCATCAAAAAAAAAATTCTTGGACACTTTCCCTCAGCCCCACCACCTCATTCATTTGCTTGACAAGTATTTACTGAGCACTTAGGATGTGCCAAGCAGTCTACTAGGAGTTGGAAATACAATTTGTGAGAAAAATAAATGCATTTCTTGCCCTCATGAAACTTATAGTCTGGAGAAACAGACACAAAATAAATGGCCATGGAAATAGAAATACAATTAAAAATTAAGTGCTCTAAAGGAAAACATAGAGATTATGAGTCTAATATGAAAACCTAATTAGGGCTGAGGGGATCATAGAAAACTGTGGTTGTATTTTTAGATGTCCTTTGAGAAACCACATAATGATAAAAAGTTACTGTTGATTGAATAATTCTTTAAAATTATTTGTATTTTATGCAGCACAGTAGCGTGTATATACAAAGAGGGAAAGGTAGATTTCTAAATTTCTGAAACAGCTGGAATCTATGACTACTTTGTATATGAATGTGCACATGGACACCAGGCATTTTGCAAATTCTGCAGCCTCCCAGGGGACTGAGGACCACATAACCAGAATCTCCCTCATCTCCCACTGCTCCTAATGGCAATTTGCAGGGCTCCTCAGGGACGATCTTAAAGAAAAAGTGTTGGCTTCTGCTTGGGCTTCCCATGAACACTCAGTGAAGGCTGGGTCAGCTGCCTCCTCCCCAGAGGACTTCCTGTTTGGACTGTGACTTATTTGCACATTTTGTTTGGTTTTCCCTCCAGGTTCTGATGGTCTTTCTTCTTGCTCGTAGAAGAAACATATACCTTCTATATCGTATTCAGCTTTTACTCATTCTACTCATTCCATGGGAACCACTCCATTCTTCTTGAAAATCTTTTTTCTCAGAGTCCCTTGATGTCTATTAATGCAGACTAATTGTTTGCTAGGTCAGCTAACAAATGGCATCCAGGAATTTCCCAAGCGAATTGTATTATTTCTTTTTAAAAACTTTTAAATTTTTTTGGGGGGGGATAATTAGGTTTCTATTTACTTATTAGCGGAGGCACTGGGAATTGAACTCCGGACCTTGTGCATGCTAAGTTTGCACTCTACCACTGAGCTATACCCTCCCTGCCCTTGTATTATTTCTTATATTAAAAACTCTCCCTTTTCTGGGATTTTTGCCTTAGTTTTGCTGAAGTTGACACATTCAAGTCATTTCCTCAGAACGGGTCTATAGAATTAAGCTTCGTTTATTCTGCAATATCTGAAACTGACTTTATCAGCTGATGACTGCAGACGGGTCTCCTGACTAGAAGTGCAGGCCAGTTCCCCACCACCTGGCAAAATTTATTTACCTCCAGGCAGATCTGAGCTACATCATAGCCACCGTTCAAAAGCTTCAACAAGCCCTTTCCACAATCATTCCTTGGCTTACCAAGTGGAGGCAGCAAGGGCTCTTCCACAGGCCCACCAACCGCCAACCCTGTCCGTCTGTAGTTTATTTCTCAGGGCTCAATCAGGTAATTGTGCATTACATCCCCAAAGCAAGCATATGTTTCTTCCATCACAGCCTCCTAGCTATGTCATGGCTCTACATATCTGATTTATGTTTCCAGATACAGTCTTTAAAGGTTTGGGTCAAAGTCCTCATTGGAAGTAGATTTCAATACTCAAATCCTCTTTGCTTAACTCAGAAGCAACAAATTCAGATAACAAGCTGGGTTGAGGACGGGAACCATCCCCTCAAATAAGCAAACCAGCTAAGAATGGATGAGGAATTCAAATTCTGCTTGCGACTGCCTGTCTTCTCCTGGTGGAGGGACACAGGAGGCCCAGGACTGAGACTGGTGCAGATGTGCAGAAAAGGAGGGTCCTTGCAGTGTTGGTGGTACCTCCCCTAGATCCGAATCCCTGGGTGACAGAGATGTCCCATTGCTGCAGTGGTGGCCAGCCCAGTGGTTACTCAGTCACTATTTGTTGAAAGAGTGAAGAGTCTGGAAAAATGTTGGTTGAGGTCACAGAGCCAAGCAAGTGGACAGAAACAAGCCTCAAATGTACCAGGAGAGAGTCTGAAGGCAAAGGAGGGTGCACCAGAGAAGTCAGGCAGGGGACGGAGCAGAGGGCTTGAGACAACACTGCTCCACTGAACCAGTCCAAGGCCAGAGAATGAGATGTACTTTCAGGAAAACACAGCGCAAGCACCCAGTTGCCACACACCCAGCTGAACGCTCCCATTGCAAAAGGACTGTTCCCCTTGCAGAAGGTCTGACCTCACCATCCCTTTCAGTAGGAAGCAACTCGAGTTCCAAATATGTAACAATTATCTGACGTGGGCCATTTGTTTTTACTTCAATTCCATCAATGTCTAAAATAAGATTAAAGGTGACAAAGTGCTCATAGATAGCTGGTGCGTGCCAGCAAATGGAAACAGTGATCTACAAAGCACGTCCTCACTCTGACCTGTTCTGTCCTCACCACGGCCCATGAGTCAGGCTCTGCATTTGGTGTTGGAAGAACTGAGTTCAACCCCCACCAATGGCCAGTGTGAGCTGGGATAAATCACTTAACCTCTCTGAGCTTCGCTGTTTTCTCTCACTTCAATGTGACAATTTCATTTATTTTTGTAATCAATTTTTGTGACATGGCAGTGAAACAGGTTTCCAGGACTTAAATTCAGATTTTATCAGTGATTCCTGTGCATGACTGAAATAGCAAAGAGTTCAAAAGTTTTGCAAAGTCAAGAAACAGTGCCACCTCATCCCACTCCTCACAGAGGACAGCCTCGAACCAGGTTCTGTTTTTAGCTCTGCCTGTGGTTTCTCCTTCCATCTCCAAATGGTATGTTTACACTGCTCTGTCTTGATCAGCAACCTTAGCAGACATTATCTCTCCACTTCCTTCTAGAGTAGAAAAAGTTTTAAATCATGACCCTACTCCCTCCCACATTTTGAAAGTTTTAGCTATTTTAGTCGCTCTGTTACTATTGTAACTGTAGACAAATCCTCAGTTCTTGTCCCAGCACCAGTCACTAATACCTCTGACCACTCATTCAGGAAGATGAAGATAAAAGCAAAAAGTCTCTTGCGTCCACTTCTCCACCCACTTCTACCTCCCAAATTCTATCTATCCTGTAACCACAATTAAGTTTCCCCTGCCTTGTTTATAGGTTGAGTCTAAAAACTGAAAACCAGAAAACAGTGCTTACATGATGATTACGTAAATATTGTTACCAAGCCAGTCTGCCGTGATTATGTTTTTCTCTGTGGTTCCAATGTCATGACCCCCTGTGCCACTCAAAGCAAAATGTTTCAAGCATCAAGAACAAACAGTAGAGCACAGGGAACTACATTCAATACCTTGTCACAGCCTATGATGAAAAAGAATATGAAAAGGAATATATATGTATCACTGATTCATTGTGTTATACACCAGAAATTAACACGTTGTAACCTGACTATACCTCAATAAAAAAAAAAAGAAAAAATATTCTTCTTTCTCATACTCATCCAATTGTTCAAAATAAGGCCACATTTTAGTTTAGTTCCTGTTTGGACAGTGACTTATTTGTATGTTTTGTTTTGTTTTGTTTTGTTTTGTTTTGTTTTGTTTTTCCTTGAGTTTCTGAAGGTCTTTTTTTTCTTGTTGGTAGAAGAAACATATACCTTCTTTATCATATTCAGCTTTTAACTCTTTCTACTCATTTCATGGGACCCACTCCATTCTTCTTGAGAATGTGTTTTCTTAGAGTCCATTGATGTTCTGTATTAAGGTGGACAAATTGCTTGCTAGGTTGGCTGATAAAATCCAGGAATTTTCTGGGTGAATTTTATTATTTCTTATATTAAAAACTCTCCCTTTTCTGGGAGTTTGCCTTAGTTTTGCTTCAAGTCATTTCCTCAGAAAGGATCTATAGAAATAAACTTCATTTATTGTGTAATATCTGAAACTGCCTTTATTAGGTGATATTTAAATGTTTGTTTGGCTTAATATGGAATTCTAGTTTTAAAGTAATTTGTTCTCAGAACTTTTAAAAACTTTACTGCATTTTGGCACCTGTAGTTTTGCATTTGAAATCTATGCCAAGTTAGATTTTCTTTTTCGAGGACTAATTTTTTTCTCTTTGGAAACTCTTAGACATTTCTGATCCCCAGCGTTCTGAAATCTTGCAGTGAGTGTGTCTAAGCCAAAGAATTGTTTCTTTTTTCTTGCTGGGATTTGGTAGCCTTTTTGTTTTGAAAATTCTGAGCCTTTTCTTCTACTATTTCATTGGTTATTTTCCCTTTGTGTTTTCGTTGTTCTGATTTGAACTCCTAAAAGGCAGCTGCAGAACTCTGTAACTGATCTTCTGTGTCTTTTTTCTTCATATGGTTAATCTTATTCTCTTTTTCCTCTGTGTTCTAGGAGATTTTCTCAACTTTATATTCTATCATTTCCATTAAACATTTAACTTGGAAATCGTATTTTCTAATTTCTGAGGATTCTTTCCTGTTTGAATTGTTCCCTTTTTCTTAGCATTTGGTTCTCCTGGATCTGTGCAATACCTTTCCAAAGCTTCCTGGAGTAGGGTGATTGTCTTAGACACTGCTGCTATAACGAAAATGCCATAGACTGAGGGCTTAAACAGCAAGCGTGTTTCTGACAGTTCTGGAGGCTGGGGTGTCCAAGATCAAGGTGTCGGTAGATTCAGCATCTGGCGAGAGCTCCACCCTCATGAACTAATCACCTTCCAGAGGTCCCACCTCCTACGACCATCACATGGGGGGTTAGGGTTTCTATATACAGGTTTTGAGGAGACACAAACATTCAGACCATAACGATTGTATATCTTGGTTTGTTGCAGATGATCATGATTTATACCTGTTGTCCTGGCATAATTATTAACAGCTCCCTATGTCACTTTCAGAACTGTCTCAGGTTATCCATAGTGGCTGCACCAATTTGCATTCCTACCAACAGTGTAGGAAGGTTCCTTTTCTCTTCACCTTCTCCAACATTTATTATTTGCACACTTTTTGATGATGGCCATTCTGACTGGTGTGAGGTGAAACTTCATTGTAGTTTTGCTTTGTATTTCTCTAATAATTAACAATATTGAGCATCTTTTCATGTGTCTGTTGGCCATCTGGATGTCTTCTTTGGAGAAATGTCCATTTAGGTCTCCTGCCCATTTTTTTCACTGGGTTGTTTGTTTTCTTGATATTGAGTTGTATGAGCTGTTTGTGTATTTTAGAAACTAAGCCCTTGTTGGTTGCATTGTTTGCAAATTCTTTCTGCCATTCCATAGATTGTCTTTTTGTTTTGTTTATGGTTTCCCTCACTGTGCAAAAGCTTTTAAGTTTAATTAGGTCCCATTAATTTATTTTTGCTTTTGTTTCCATTACTCTAGGAGAAGGATCCAAAAAATATTGCAGCAATTTGTGTCAAAGAGTGCCCTGCCTATGTTTTCCTCTAGGAGTTTTATAGTATTCAGCATTACATTTAGGTCTTTAATCCTTTTTGAGTTTATGTTTATGTTTATAAATAGTGTTAGACAATGTTCTAATTTCATTCTTTAACATGTAGCTGCCCAGTTTTCCCAGCACCACTTATTGAAAAGGCTGTATTTTCTCCATTGTATATTCTTGTCTCCTTTGTTGTAGATTATTATGGAGGTTCCTTTAAAAACTAAAAATAAAATTACCATACAATCCAGCAATCCCACTCCTGGGCATATATCCAGAAAAGACAAAAACCCTAATTCAAAAAGATACATACACCCCAATGTTCACAACAGCACTATTTACAATAGCCAAGACATGGAAACAGCCTAAATGTCCACCAAAAGATGAATGGATAAAGAAGACATGGTGTACATATATATGTGTATACTCATGAAATACTACTCAGCCATAAAAAAAGAATGAAATAATGCCATTTGCAGCAACATAGATGGACCTAGAGATTATCATACTAAGTCAGAGTAAGACAAATATCATATGATATTACTTATATGTAGAATCTTTGAAATATGATACAAAAGAACTTACTTACAAAACAGAAATAGACTCACAGACATAGAAAACAAACTTATCATTACCAAAGAAGAAAGAGGTGGGGAGGGATAAATTTGGAATTTGGGATTAACAGATATACTCTACTATATATATAAAACAGATAAATAACATGGATCTATTGTATAGCACAGAGAACTATATTCAATAGCTTGTAATAGCCTATCATGGAAAAGAATCTGGAAATATATATATATAACTGAATCACTTTGCTGAACACGTGAAACATTGTGTATCAACCATATTCAATAAAAAATTTAAAAACTTTAAAAGTGAAATGAGAAGAAGAATGTAGAACTATAGGGTACAATAGCAACTAGTGTATTTGTAACTCAGTTAAACATTCAAGAGCTACCATATATTTAATTCTTACTCTGTGGCAGGTACAAGGGAAGAATTTTATTTATATTTCTTAAAACTTATGCAACTCTTTTTCATTTAAGCCAAGTTTCTATGTCTGTGTTGAATACATTCAAATTTATTTACTTTAATACTTAAGAAACCACTTTAATAAAGATATTTTTAACTTAAAAGCAATTGCCCAGATTGGATAAATCACACAGTCTCTTTATTGTGAAGAAAGATACTAAGAATTATTTGTAAAGTTCTCTTCTGCTCTTGAGTGATTTCTGTTTCTTCAGGGTGACATTTTCAGGTTGTTATTTGTAACCCTGATTGTCCATTGATATTTAAGATTGAGGGGTTAGTCATTAGGAGCTGTGAGTGCACAGTTTGTTGAACAGTGGGCTTTGCTCCAATGCAAATGGATCGGGAACTGACTGTTGTTCTGAAGAATTCCGAAAAAAAGAATAAGAAGGATTATACCCTGGGGTACCAGCAACCATAACAGCCGTCCAAAATCTTCTTAGACCATTTGTTTAATTCCTTTAGGGATTGATATAATTTTTTTTTTTTGTGGTGGTGATCATTTCCTGGCTGTCATGCATTCTGGGTATGGGGCACGGGAGTAGGAGGTGGGAGTGGGCTGCAATCATTTTATATACAGACTTTTAATCAGTCCCTCTCTTTCCGTTCTAGTTCTCAGTCCTCCCTTCTGTCTTACCTGCCAACTCGGGCTCAGAACCTGCCCAGGTTCTGCTGGGTAGACTGATTTCATCCTTTACTGCAAGCACCATCAAAGTTTCTCACATGCACTTTTTGGCTGCCAGAAATTTGCTAAAACTACTCATCCACTGACAGTGTCCCCTCTCCATGCTTTTTACTGTTATGAGTTTATGCTTTTTTTCCTTTACTATTTGTGTGTGTGTGTGTGTGTGTGTGTGTGTCAGGAGGAAAGAGATGTGCTCAATCCATCATCTTGAGAGTTGCACCTTCTTTTTTAAAAATCCTTTATAGTGAGGATAATGGTGCCTTTCCTACTGATTTTTCTGGCAGATTTCAGGTTAAACCTCAATATCCATTCTCCTTCATTTGTAACAGAGCCCCCATTTTTATCCAGCACGTGGCAACCAGGGATAATTCTAACCTCCCTCACAAATCCATGTGGGATCCAACTCTCCTCCAAATTTGACAAGTCAGTCTTGAATGGCTTCACGATGTCTCTTTCCTTGTTGTGCTGTTGATCTGCCACCCTTTACATTGCTTATGATACCTCATTTATCCTGATACTTTTTGTAAGCTTGTGACTGTCTCATTGTTTTAAAAATGTATTTATTCAGATATTTTATGATATATGCCAGGTACAATTCTAAGGACTCTACAATATAATCTGACTTAATTCTCATGACTCTATGATATATTTGGCAATATGTAACAGAAGCATTGTTTCTCTTGCTGAGGCTCAGAGATGCTAAGTAACTTACCCAAGGTCACACAGCTAGTAAGTGGCAGGGCTAGGATTTGAACCAAAGAAGTTACTCCTTAATCTCTAATAAAATGCCTGCTGCAAAATGTTTGTATATATGATCTCACTTTTACTGATCTTTTTACTTGGATACTTCAGACCAGATAGTGACTTGAAGTCATTAGGCTGAACTACTCTCCCAGGTATAAGCTCCAAAGAATCAGAAGAGATGATGGTAACTGAGCTCCCATTGCTGTTTATTTATGAGTTTAACAGAGGAGAACCCCCTGCAAAATGCATGCTGTGTAAATTCCAACTATACTAACTCTAGTGCCTGGGTTGCAGGATTCGTAACATGGCAATTTTCTGTTGTCCTCCTAACCCTTGAGCCCCATCCCATGCCCCACATTTGTTTCAAGTCTACTGAATAGAGTCATTGACGGGGAGCTCCCGCTGGAGTGCTGTGGCTCTCTATGGGGCTGGTACTGCCCCCTCAGGGGCATTTGGAAATTTGGGGAGGGATGTTTTCTTGGTGGTCACGACTAGATGGCTACTGGCATTGAGTGGACCACTGCCCAAGGCTGCTCTCACGGTAAAGAGCTGTCTGCCTCCTACACAGCTCTGTCTGGCCCACTGGATAACTACAGAGATGAACAATCTGCTTTCAATCATCTGCGCCTAGAAGCTTAACACAAAGTTTTGGGGCTTTGAGGGTTCTGATTTTGTTTACAGTTTACCATACACTTGATTGCCAAAGAAGGCCACTGCTGGGTACATCAAGGGAAGACTGCTCTTTATTTTATTTGGAACTTCATCAAAGGACAATTGCATCACTGACAGTGATTCCACTTATTGTTATTTTTAAAACAATGTTTACCAAGCAACTACTTTTTTCTATTTGAGGGTGAGAGAAGGGAGGTAATTAGATTTATTTATTTATTTATTTATTTATTTATTTATTTATTTATTCATTCATTCATTCATTCATTCATTTATTCATTCATTCATTTATTGGAGTTAGTGGGGATTGATCCCAGGACCTTGTGCATGCTAAGTATGTGCTTTACCACTCAGCTATACCTTCCCCCTTATAAGAGTTATTTTTGGACTTCATGGAGTTTATATTCTAGTTGGAGAGAGAGAAAAAAATGTTACATACTTTTAAAATTGAAGCACCGCCCCCAACTCGTTTCTGAGACATCCACGTAACGTCCCTCAGTCTCCATTTGTAGCTGGTGTGTTTATGGGGATTTCACACGGGTGCAAGCATTGAGCACTTCCTCATGCCTAGCCATGTGGTCATTTGTGTGTTGAGATATATGTCATTTTATTGTGCATGACCTTCCTTATATATTATATAATTCATACTATGTATATGGCTATTTTTCTGGATTTGGGGAGAATGCAGATGAATCTGCACCTCTGACTTGATTTTCCAGCCATTCCTGGTCAAGCACATCATCATCCTCAAGCAGTTTTTCTGAGTGCCTCGGTGTCACCATTAGGCAAGATACTGGTTTATCTGAAATCATGTATGTTTATAAGTTATAGAATCTATGAATTGCACTTCAGGAAGTTAAAAAGGCATAATACGTATTTTTAAAAGGCCTATCATAGGTGGGGGGAGGGTATATCTCAGTGGTAGAGCACATGCTTAGCAGGAACAAGGTCAATCCCCAGTTCTACTATTAAAAAAAGGGGGGGGTCCATCATGTCTGATGAGTCAGAGAATCGCCTCTCAAGCACCCACAATGGAGGCCCTGTGTGTGCACAGCAAATGTCCAGCAGAGGAGGGAAAGGGCGAAACAGGCAGGGGCAGCACCTGCCCCAATCACAGCCCGGCTTAATCACCACGTTGCACATGAGGCTGCCGTGCTCAGCGCGCAGCTGCAGGAAATCAGTCTGGCTGAGGGCACGCTTCCCTCTGAGTTGCTGGAGTCGACTTTGGCTTTGATTTACAAGAGCTGGCAATTGCACTAAGTATATGACAGATCAACAGAAGTCTTCCCATTTGCAAAGCACCTGGGAGAACCACCTAATAGGCCGACTGCACTATTGGCACTTCATGAATATGTAACAGAAGTACAATTTGATTGAAGTAGGAGATTCTGGCCTATTTTTTTTTTTTCTGAGTTTGGGGAGAAGGCTGATGAAATTCTCCTCTTCTGGCTTGATTTTCTAACCCCAGAGATGTTCCTGGTCAAACACATCATCATCATCATCACCACCATCATCAAGAACAATCTGGCTGAGGGTCTAATTACTACTCACAGCAGCAGCGCAGACTGCTCATCCTGATGGCGCGAGGATGATCACTATGATTTTAAATCTCCAACTCACTTTTTCACATTCAACAGATGTCTACCGACACCTACTCTGGGCCAGACTGTGCTGGGTATAACCAACAGGATGCAGTTGCGACCGTCATGGAATTCACAGTTTTAGAAAGGAACGGATTTTAATTATGTGTCCATTTGTAGCTGATTGTATTTTTTTTAAAGCAGAAAAGGTCTTACTTGAATTCCTCATAGACACCTGAACTTCTCATTTTACTCCCAATTCTGCTTCTCCCCAAAAGTCCCAGTCTTATTACTGGGACTTATCAGGACTCCTGTCCAACCGATTCAAGTCAGAAAACTGAGTCATTATAGCAATTCATTCTTTCTCTCTTCCCACCCCTGACACCAACTAATCACCAAGTACCGCTAATTTTATCTCCCAAATGTTTTTCTAAGGCGTTCCTTCCTCTTTGGGCCCACATCTCTCTTTATCATCAGCCTGGACACTTGTCACAGCTCTGTGACATGTCTCCCTCAGGCCTTTAGTCTTGCCTGGGTATCAGTAAGGATTCGGGTACAGAGAACAGTATTCACGCCATCCAGTCTGGGCAGAAGGTGATTTGCGCGAGGGCACAAAGTGGCTTGCAGAATCATTGGAAAAGCTGATAAAATAGGCTGCCCTTTTGAAAATGGCTTTGGAGCTCCACCGCAGAACCTGGAGAGCAAGGGAACTACCACCTCTTTTACAATCAGGAAGTTGCTTTGCCAAATAGAGAGGCTTGTGCTTCAGCTGCCAGCTCCAGAACCACAGCTCTGCTGCCGTGATCAGGATGCCAGCGCGACCAGGCAGCCAAGGTGATTAGGAAACAGCCACAATCAGAATCAACTGTGATCATGAAACCACTGCAGGAAACCCCGACCCCTCCACGTTCGAGCTAGTAGCACGACCAGCAGAGTTCCAGCCCCCGCCTGGCTTCTACCTTCCAGATCTTGGACAAATACTTCTGACTGGGAACACTTAAGTCATATCCAGAATCCCATCTGCAGTGGAGTCTTAGAAGTGTAGCTTGTAGCTTTTCAGCCACTCAGAAGTGCAGAATGGGAGGCATCCCCCCCCCCCACCGGGAGAAGGCTGGAACAGATGGGTAACACCAGTATATTCTACTACACTCCCTTAAAGTCACCAGAGCAATGCCTCTGAACGGAAATCTGACTACGTTGCCCCTCTGCTGAAACCCTTTCAATGGTTCTCCACTGCGCCTAAAATAAACTCCGAGTTCCTTGGTCTGTCTTCCCCTCTTTTATCATATCATAACAGCCATGAATACGTGACTCTCTGATCGCACCAAGGGGCACTCTCTGTGCTCTCAGGGCCCCGTGTCTTTGTTCTCGCTGTCCCTCCATCTGGAATGTACTTCCTCCTCTCCTGGCTAACTTTTACTCATCCCTCCAGACTCCACTCAGGCATACCAGGAAACCCTTCTTGAACTCCTGAGGCTCCATGGTACTGCTGCAGCAACCTGGGCATGCCTGGATTTGGAAACTCTCTGCTCATATTTCTGCTGATGCCATAAGATACATGTTCTCTTGGGGCAGCAACTAAATCTTACTCATTTTTGTCCTTTCAGTGTCTAGCACGGTGCCCCAAGTATATGCTAAATAATAATTTGTTCACCTGAAAGGAATGGTACTGAAGGAAGCATGTACTTTGCATGCAGGAAGGAAGTAGGAATCCTTCTCTGCGTGCAGGAAGTTTATTGGGAGTGCCCCGGGCGTCAGTCTGCAGGGAGGTTGGTGTGTGTATGTGTATGGTGTGAAGAAAGAAAGACTGGGCAGATGGAGACACTGGACTGTGATGTTAGATCTCAGTCAACCCCACAGTGAGCTTAAGAGCTAGAAGGTCCTTTAGAGTTGCCCCATCATGAAGCAAGAGGGTTAGGCCCTTAGATCCTTATGTCAACTAGTTATTGAGTGTGGGGTGAGGGTGCCACCTGGGGCTCAGCAGCTCCCTTCAGCTGAGGGCAATTCCTAGAAGGTGACTACATCATTCAAAGTTTGATCACAGACGATGAAGCCCTAGGATGGATAAGTGGATAGAAAGATGGAGGGTTGGATTGAGAGATAATATAGATAGTATTTATAGCTGTTAAAATTAAGAAGAGAGAGCTAGAGAAGATATTTATTTATTTATTAAAGGGAGTTGACTTTATGCTATTGTGGGAACTTTTACACAGTTCGTGTAAGACTGTTATTTCTGTCTGATGGTTGGAGCTGAAGTTTCAAAGACGGGCAATCAAGAGAGAAGATGGAAGTGAAGTGGGGAAAGGCGGACAAACGGGAACCTGAGAGGAACCCATCTCACCCTCTCTATCCAAGCCACCATCTTCACTAATGGCTGTGGAAAGAAGCCGGAGCCCTCCAGCACGGAGTTAAGAGCCATCAGCCACCAACCCACCCATCATCTGGGGACTGAGCGAGGGGACCTGGGCAGACAGCTAGGGCAGCCGCTCCAAAGTGCCAGACAAAGAACATCACCCGGCAGGCACAGTGTATTCCCCCTCGGGCCTCAGTGCCCACGGATGACAAAGTCTAGGCTGGGAAGGCGAGTAAATCACAGTCAATACAAATCAAATGATTACATGAAAATTAAACTGGTTGGCAAAAATCTTACATACATCCACACACTATGAAATTTAAGGTGGGAGGAGAGAAAATAAGGAACATCCAAGAGCCAGAGAGAATTTTCAAGGCGTTCACAGGATTGAAGGTAACAGTGAGAGGGAGATCGGAGATGCAGTAAGGACAAGGAAACAAGTGATAAAAAAATTGTATGTTGTGTTGTTTTGCCAGGGGAATATGGAAAGGGGATTGGAGGAGGAAAGTTTGGGAAACACTAATTTGGAAACACCATATTCTGCCAGTTATTTGCACATTTCTAGGGGAGTTCTGAGAAATCTATTTGCCCTTCTTTTCTTCCAGCCCTTCCTACCCCTTGGCTATTGTCTTAGACAGAGATGGCACAGTGTTGCTCCTTCTCACTCCTTGTCCACGGCAGACATTACTCACCAATCTTTCCTGAAACACCCAAATAAGACTTCAGAGTCCTTCTTAGCAGAGGTTTCCAGATAGTCATACTAATCGACTGGATGGAACTTAGCAGTCATCTCTGTCCATAATCCATTCTATTCATTTATATGTCACTTATGATTTCCCCTAAAAAGTCTGTTTCTCACACCATCTTTACTTGCTCTCACAGAGCTAGAAATCCAGGGTCTAATCTCTGTTCTGGATTTCTGGCCGTAATATTAGGAGGTGGAGTGAAAGAATTAGAGGCTTTCAATCTTGTTACTCCAGCTACTTCACCGTAGCACAGTCCTGCTTCTCAGGGACCCAGATTTAGGACCCAGGACAAGGACTAGTGAGAACAAAGTCAAGTGTGAGGGGGAGAAGCCCATCGGACATTTTCTGAGTAGAAATTGTTCTTGAGAAACAGGCATTGAAAACAAATTGGAGGAAAGGAAAAATAAAATATTTATGTATAACAAAACAACAGAGAAACTTCTGTTTTCATCAATAATAATTCTGGGGAAGATACATTTAGAGGTGTCCCTTGCTTTCAGCCATGGAGAGATATGAATTGAATTTTTAACTTCAACCTGCTGCCTTCGGTGATCATTTCAGAAACCTTGATCTCTGGTTTATTAGCTTAATATTTTAACGATACATTAATAGTGCATTCCCTTGGCCTTATTCCCCAATTAATTTTCTGTTAAGCAAGCATTTAAATGTTAAGGAATCTCTTTGTAAGGCAAATGACTCTTTTGTAGTGTAAATAACACCCTCAGTCTATCTAATATTGATATTACCTGCTGTTATAATAGAAAGTTATAGTTTTCAAAGCACTGTCACACGTAAATGTATCTGATCATCCGAAGGACTCCGTAGGGTAAGTGTAGGGCCACTGTGGCCCCCACTCACTAAGGAAGAAACAGGAAGTGTGTCGTGTAAGTGCTTTGTTCAGCTGAGTTCACATGGCCAGTTACTGGGGTGGTGGGGAGGAAGATATATTTGGCTCTGACACTGAACTTCCTGGGTTCGAGTCCTGCTCCTGCCTACTGCTCACAGTGCCCTCACAGGAAAGATCCTTAACCCCATCATGCCCCAGGGGTCCTTATCTGCAAAGTGGGGAGAATAGCTTATACCTCATATGGTTCGGATGAGGACTGGCTGGAACCATCTCTGCTCCACACAGAGCCTGCAGGGAGTGTCATCTGCCGAGCAGTCCCAGCCCACAGGACACAGGCTGAGCTGCCTTCCCTTCTAGAGCCCTGAGGACTTCAGGACGCCCCAGACCACAGCTCTGAAGTCCTGTCATGCTCCACAGGACCGGCCGACCCATCACCCTAACAGCCTTTAGCAAGTCGAGTGAGTTTTCCCCAGCAATTCTGCCAAGTGGCATGGCCCAATCCTGCCTCAGCTCTACAAAATCGATCTAAAGTGACTTCATGGGGGTGACCAACCAGGAAGAGCCATCATTTATGATGGACAAGAAAATAGAGACCCAGAGAAAGTGGGCCCCATGTCGCCTGTGTGTGCTGAGTCAGTGACAAAGTTGGTCAGGACTGAGCTGTCCCTGGGCTCTGCTCGGGGCTAGGAGTCGTTCATCTGAACCCCCCCCACCCCCACACACCTCTGCCCTCACACCCCAGACCCCTCAGACGAGCATGGGCCAGAATCCCAAGCTGGAATCCCCAGCACCTCACCTTGCTCTGACTTGCCCCAGACAGATGTGCTACAGTCAGAAAGCTGTGACACAGTCCCCAGAACTCCCTGTCACAGAAAATCCTCCATCCACGAGGAACAGGTGGCAGTGGGGGGAATGGAAGAAAGGGGAACACCCTCCCACAAACACTCCTAAACTCTGTCTGATAATGAAAACAGGAAACACAGTCGTGGTGAGACACCGCAGTTGGACTTCTGGGAGCTGAATGTGATCCTGGCGAAGGCAGATTGGGTGGGTGGTCTCATCCTACCTGGACCCAATCATAAAAGCAATTACACGTGGCCAATGAGTTGGAATTTTCTAAAGAGTCCCACGGCCTGCAGAATTTCAAGCAGTTCTGCTCCAAGTCTCCCTCTCTCTCTCCCTCTCTCTCTTTCTCCCTCAGCTTCAACTTCTACAGTGGGCCAACCACTTCTTTCAGTGCCTAAATGAGGAAAGTCCTCCCTGAGCACTGGCCCCCAGCTGAGCAGCCCTGGATCCGGGCAGTGGTCCTCCCTGACCCCCTCTAGCACAGGGACCTGCGGTCCATGTGGTTGGGGCAGAATCATCACAGACAGTTGATGATACAGCCAGCCAGCACATCTCAGGGCCCCTGCGTGTTCAGACCAGACTGTTGGGCTGAATAAACAGAAACAGGAAACTTGCCATTTTCAGCCTCATCATATGAAAATTTCACCTTCCTTAGGCAATTTCGGCTGGGCAGAAACAGCCACCCTGAAGTCGCCCTCTCCTGCTCTCACTCCTCTGGAGGCGGTGTTCGCCCTAGCCTGAGATCTGAGGGCACATTTTCAGTGCTCAAGGTTGTCCCTTAAGCCTGCACACGATGTATGGGACCTGACCCCGGTGACCACCCAGCTCCCCCCGGGCTCCTTCACCCCACTCTTATTAATCAGTGATTCAGGATTAAGATTCTGGTTAGAAAGGATGCTAAGCCAAGTGGCCAGTGTATCAAAGTAATCCCCAGGCTTCAGTGGCGAATAAAAAGCATCCTCCACGGAGGTCTTGAAAAAGGCAGGCTCCGGATGTGATCTGCAGTACAAGCCCTGCCGGGACATCTCTCAGCTGAGCGTATTGTGGGCGATTTGTGAAAAATAAGGGGAAAACAAAGCCCAGGACAGCTCCGGAATTGTCTCCGTTTTGTTAACCAAGACGAGATAAGCAAAACATTCTCTCTATAAAAATCAATTAATTTTTTTTCCTGGCTAATTCGTTTAGCCTTGTTTATCGCGGAGGCTGAGACATCAAATCTCAGTGGGTGGTGCTCCCCAGCCGGCGCGATGTTGTTGCACAACGAGGAAACAAGCCTCCCGAACAAGGTCACCCACCAGTCACGTGGCGCCGCCAGGAATACATCGCCTTGCCAAACGGAGCCTGAGCAGAGCGGCTCCGCGGAGTTACCCCTCCTTGCAGGTGCCTGGGCGCGGGGCGCTCACGGCTCACCTTCGCAGGGAGCTTCCCTCCCGCAGGGTCTGCTCTCTGCTCTTCCATCTTTCCTTCCTGCCTAGCTGCAAAGGAGGAGACCTCTCCATCCATCATCTGCCTTGCTTTTAATAAAAGATTTTTGCAATTGAAAAGCTAGAGTCTGTCCCTAGAATGTTCTAAGAATTCTGTAACACAGAATCTTTGCCCAGGGCAGCCGGAATGTTAAAGACATTAGTTAATTAAGTCTCGGAACACTCTCATCACTGTCTATTTCCTCTCCCGGCCAAGAAACTAAAGAATAAGATGCATCCAGTCAAGGCCAAAGGAAGAGGCAGTGGGGAACGAAATAAGCTCCGATCCTAGTATTCAAAGCCTTACGTCTTCCTGGAAAAGGCTGGATTCCAGATTTAGGTAACTGGGAGTGGGGCTGTCATGGGGTGGAGCGAACTGTATTCTTCACTCAGTTCAGAAGACCTGCAAACACACCGGGCTCTGCCCTTTCCTAGCTGTGTGGCTTTGGGCAAATATCCCAATGTCTCTGAGCCTCAGTTTTTGCATCAGAAGATGCAGCCCTTAATACCTGCCGCAGAGGGTTGCTGAAAGAGCCATCTACAGGGATGTACACGGAAGTTTAGAATGACAGAAATGTTTGCTCCCACTGAGTCACATGGGCCTCAGAGAGGCAGGTGACTTGCTGGGGCTTCCTTCACATTTCCTGGGGACAGCTAAGAAGTCAACTGAAAACTTCAGACCACGCCAGAGCTAAAGGTCTCACCTTTAGAAGGGGGATGTGGCTAACTTTCGCTCCTTTCCAGAAACTGTATGCATTTTAAAAATAATAATAATAATAATTTTCTAAGATGAATTCATGCAAGTTTCTAAATGTGTTCCTCAACACTCAGATTTTCAAAGCCGCATTTCTGAAGCTAATCTCTCTCCCTGGAGTAAGCTGAGCATGCTGACATGTCTCCTTTCCCGGCTTGGACACGCCTGCGTGCAGCCGCTCCATGCGATGCCATCCTCAGCTTGCACAATCTGCTCGTCATTGTGAGCCTGTGATAGAGCGGGCTTTCCAGGCATGCTAAATGAAAAGTGTGCAATTTAGGTGAAGCATTCACATGTTTGAATGAAGGACGGGATCTATCGAAGCTGCCGTCGCGGACGACAGGAAATTGATGTCCCTGTTGCTATTTACTTAGCAGAAATTAGTTCTCCAACACCAGCCTTAGTGAAAGGGACAGGAGGGCATGTGGCTGGAGGAAGAAACCAAATTCTCTTTGAGTTTCCTCTTGCCATTTGCCCTCCCCAGGTGCATCCCTTCTGGTAGGTTGCTTCATGGGTCTTTGCTGGAGATGCTTGGTAAATCTGATCCAAACTCCAATGTGGAGCATAAAGCTGCAGAAGCATTGACATTGCAGGTCGAGGGACACCCAGCAGAGAGCCAGATCTCTCACCGGAATCTGAGCTCTGAGAATAGCACTAACATACCTTAAGCAGAAGGCCTGGTGGGGAGAGGCAGCCTGTGGCTACCGGTGGGGCTTGTCCGGTTTGCTTATATTAGGGCATTTGTCCCAGTCACACTTGGCAGACAGGGAAGTGGAGACACTGGGGCTGGAGGAAGGCCCTTGGCAAAGTCCAGCAACCCACTGCTTCTCACGTACCCAACCCTGGGACACAGGAGGGCCCAATGGCCCAGTGAGACTTTGGGGTCCCGCCTGGAGACTAACCTGCTGAGCCCAAATGCATCAAGGATAAGGCAGGGCTGCCGGGCTCCTGATTGAGACCTCTCTATCCACCACCAGTGAGGCAGTGAAGCAGACGTGCTTTGCCCCAATTATCAAGCTTAAAAGGCTGTACCACTCCTCTCTGTGTCAACAGCAAAGGAACGTTCAGCCGTCAGTCCTGGCCTCGTGCTTTCCCTGGGCTCTAGATCCCTTTGCACTGCCCTTTCTGATGGTGACTGTTTTTACATCTGTCCCTCCTGTACCAGAAATAAGTACTCCACACAAGCAGACCCTTATGAAAAAAGTGACCGCAAGAAATCTTGTGCTATCTTTCAGTCATCCCACCCCCGGGGTATATTTTCATTCTGAAATAGGTCTTGGCTTTTGGTGGTGGTGGATAGAGCAGGGGGTGGTGCTGTTGAGGTTGTTCATAGGCCCCTTTGGGAATCTGATGATGACAACTGCAGAAAAATGAACACATGTGCTAAAATTTGTATATGATTTCAGGGGGCTTACACGTTCCTTGAACTTTGATTAAGAACTCCTCCTTCAGTTGTTTTCAAACTTAGGGAGGTGCCTAGATCTCTGTCACCTGTCCTTAACCAGGAGGACATCTGTACAGCATTTTGGTAAAGCTGGTGATGAGCCACACACACAAGCGCCATCACTTGGTCAGGGCAAATGGTCTCTCTGATGCTCGTCTTTGGCTATTTAGGGAAACATGCTTTAACTGGTAATAGGAGCCTCATCTTTAAATGAATGGATCTAGGCCATGGAAGGTGTGTGTGCGCGCGTGTGTGTATGGAGGCACCAAGATTAAAAAAAAAAAATCACTCCTCTCACCCATTAGATAACAATGCAATCTGATGGAAATTAGCTTTTCTTTTGATTTAGGGCTTTAAAAATAAAAATATAAACTGTACTTTCACCAACTACTTCTTAAAAGCTCTCCCGATGGTTTTATGCCACCATTCAGCGTCCTCCACTTTCACACATGCTGTTGAACACCTACTATAGGGTGGTGCCTTTTTCTTGAAGGTTAGTTCACAAGTGAGCTACAGAAAAACATTTATGAAATACTTACAGGGACTGCAATCCCTGATTTAGTGGAAACGACTGACTAGTGATTTTTCACCTGCCCCTATGCTATTAGAGATACAGGGATTCAGCAATTTCAGTTAGTTGTCTCCAGATTCAGAATTCACAGAGGTAAGGGGACTGCAGGGCTCATGGCTCCATTCTGGGGCAGCTAAGTTCAAGCTGGGCTCTCAGAGAGAGAAAGCTGAGAAAAAATAAGCAGATCTGTAGAGAGAAGCAGAGGCACAGTGCCAGGTGGACAGAGAAGAGGAGGGAGCAGCCCCAGCGTCGAAGATCATCCCAGCAGATTCTCAGCAAAGATGTCAGCAAGTCCTCCCACCTTGTGCGCATGTGCCGCCCTCCCCTTCAGGAGGCGGGGTCTCTTTGCCTTCCCTTTGAAGTCCAACTGGCCCTCTGACTTGCTTTGACCTATAACATGCATTGAGAGGGATGCTCTTTGACTTCCAGGACAGGCCTTCAGAGGCCATGCTGTTTCTGTTTCCATTCGCCAGGAAGCAAATCACCATGTAAAGATGTGTGGGTAAAGTTACTGAGTGATAAAAGACCATAAAATTTGGTTTGTGAAGGGGAACTGAGGGGCCCCAGACATGTGAGGCTGTGTGGGATCCCAGCCCCAGTCCAGCCACCCCACCTGATTCCAAGAGAAGGGAGAGGCCAGCCACACTAGCCTGCCCGTGTTTGAGACATTCCTGCTGAAGCCTCAGACGTCGTAGAACAGAGACAAGCCATCCATCTAAGCCCTGATCCACAAAGTTGTGAAAAAATAAAATGACCGTTGTTTTACCTTATGCGAGGTTTGGGGGTAGTTTGTGGTTCAGCAGGAGATAACTGCTACCTAATATTTCTTCCTCTTTTTTTCTTCACCAGCAGATATCATCAGATTGTACTCTAGGTAGCAATATGTCTACTTAAAAAAAAATTGCTTCCTCATCTTTCTTTCAGCTGACCTTTCTTTCAAGTGACCATGTGACTACATTCTGGCCAGCAAGAAGTCATTGGATGGAAACTCTAGGAGAGCTTTCCAAAAGGTTACATGTGTTTGATATTCCTTTTCACTTTAAACCGTCTGCCCCATTATCCCTCCTTCTTCTTTCAGACTGGGACACAGACATGATGCTTGGCTGGCCAGCAGCTACTTTGCAACCATGAGGACAAAATCCCATCTCTCCATTCCTAATGATGTGATGAAATTATTTCATGAGAAAAATAGCCTTTTAATTGTTTAAGGCAATATTACTGGTCGTTTTATTTGTTGTCATTGTTTTGCTGGTTTGTTTTTGTTTTCTTCATTTGTTTGTTCCGGTTACTCACATCAAACCCATTTATAACTTGCCAGTTACAAATTTCAGGACTTCATGAGACCCAGCTGCATTTCTGCCCTTACATTCTGTGAGATACCACTGGATTAAATTTTTGTCTTCACCTAGCTTGTGTAGGTTGGTGTTACCAGCTGTGAAGCAAGCCCTTGCCAAGACAAGGGTGCTTGAGTTGATGGTACCAAGGAAAAGTTTTGCAAAGATAAGATTCTCTACACTGAAGATAAAGCCAGAGACGAGTTTTTCAGTAGCAGGAGGGATTAGGGCAATGACCTACTCAGGTCATGAGCCACTGGAAAGATTGCCAGGGGTCTCTGAACAACCTTGTTCCTGGAAAATCATGGAGCAGGGAGGGAGGCAGCTGACTTAGGGGCTGGTGAGTTAGGTGTAGCCGTCCCTGGAGGCAGGTGCATCAAAGAGCTCATCTCAGATGTGACATGCAGAGCCTTTGTGTAAGCAAACAGGCAGGACAAGCAAAGCGTTAAAGGCAGACGTTGGCCCTCTGTCTGCACTCTGGTGAGGCTTTGAAGGAGAACTCGTCAGCTAATGGGAGCACCGGTTCTGGTCCTACTTTTTCACATTCCGTGTCCTCAGGCTTCAGTGCTCTGCTCAACAGCGGAGAATGGAATCAGCCCACGGATATTTGTTAGTTCTGGTTTCCAGGGAGCACCTTCTCCATAAAATCCATCAATGTCTCCTTTGCTCTCTCCTGCCTTACTGAAGCTGCAGTCTAAGATTTTTAGATCTGATGGCTCTTGTCACCTGCAGGGAGGTTGATCCTGGCTCAGACCGTGTCAACTCTGCTGCAGAAAACACAGAGACTCTGCAGGTCCAGGTCTGTTTTGGGGGATTCCCGGGTGGCACCAATTCAGGCCTCTTCCATGGGGTTAGGGGCGGCCTTTCTAGAATCCAGGGCCAACTTCCATTCTGAGAAGCTGGTGTACCCCAAGCTGCTACTGCTCCCGTGGTGAGAGGTCACTCTTTTCTGCTGTTCTCCTTCAAGATCTTTCCAGTTTAGAAAAGGCTTCCAAGAAAGATGTGCATTCATTTCCTTCACAGAACAATGGAAAGCCTCCTTGTTTTACACAACCACAAAGTTCCTACCAACAGAACTGTCGATATTTAAAAGTCATCTCAATGGCAGCAGAAATTTTTAACTTCTTTGTTATTTGGGGAGGGGAGGGGAGAGAGGGGGAAAGATGAGAAAGAGTTGATCGTTCTTTTTCAAATGCCTTATGTGAAAGCATTTTCTGAAAGATGTTGGTTTGTTACTATTCAGCATTTGACCCCAAAGAGAAAATTACATTCTGATGGAAAACTAGAATTTCATTTCTGAGCACGAAATTGTAGACATTTATCTGAAGAGATGCTCAGCATGTATTAAGTGAAAAAATTTGGGTTACACAACTGCATTGAATGATATTAATTTTGACTAAGTAGAGACAGGAAAGAAAGAAAAGAAAAGAAGGAAGGAAGGGGAAAGAAATCATTTTAAAGACATATTTGCATATTCCCAAAAATGACTGGAAATTTTATATATCAAAAATCATGATAGTATGTGTTGAGGGTAAAACCATTTGTGATTTTAAAATTTCTTTTACTTAATTTTTCAGATTTTCTCTAATGAACAGGTATACCTTTAATGTTACTAAAAATGTTATTTTAATTGACATTAACTAGTCTCATATAATTTCGAAAAACCTCATCTTGTTGGTTTCTCAGAATATTAACATATACATGGGCTGTTGACTTATTTTCTGACTACAGCTAGTTATGCTTTTGCTAGAAACGGGGCGAAGAATGGAACAGATGAAGTAAAGCACTCAAGAATTCAGAAATATTTTCTTAGAATCTCATCTTCCATCCTCCAAGGTTATTTGTAATCCAGCTGAATCTACCGTGCTTCTATTACTAGTTATGACCCTTCACTCACTCATCGTGTTTTTTGAGCATCTATGATGTGTGGTGAACTAGAGAGAAATGGTGGCTAGGCTGTCCGGGGTCTACTCAGCATGGATCACAAGTTCCATCCTGAAAAATAGCTTCCACTTTTGCTGAAAGGTTGCTGGAGGGTGTGGAGAGAAATGCTCTGTGACCACGTGTGAGCTCAGGGGGAACCGAGTGCCACAATCCACGAGGAGGCTCTGCCCTGGCAGTCGGAGGTTAAAATGGGGACAGGTGCGCTGGAGGTTGACCATTCCTGGTTGATGTTCATGATCAGGGAAGGTAGGAAAGGCAGGAAATGAGCCAAAGGAGAAGCACAAACAATCTGATTGATCAAGGGAAGAAATAATCCACCTTTGCTCAAGAGAGAGCCAGCTTTTGTCCTGTCCCAGCTCCCACCCTTCATGCTACTGGTTTTCCATTTGCTCTTTGTATGCACCACAATTCTACACAGGAAGCTGAGAGCCAGGCCTGCCCTTCCCACCCCTTTCTCCCAGGTCCCCATCCCAAAAATGGTTGCCTCAGAGGCAACGATTTTACAAGGACCTGGACCCATCTCGTCCCTTTTGGCATCCTCTTTGTAACTAGGACAGTACGGACGCCCACTGGAATCTTGTTTCTTTTCCATTCAGGAAAGCAAAGATCAAGGTTAGGTACTCCATTTTGACAAAAATAAAATAAATTTGAAAACACCGGAGATGTGTTGTTTGCTGGGTCCCACCTCGACAGCCACAACCACTGACAAATCTTTCTAATGTTTTGTCAGGTTCTGGATCCAATACCCTGCAGTCATGCAGAGATGCACATAGTGGTTATTTATGTGCTTGGCGAGTTTATTTCTCCCATTCTGCTATGGTCATTTGTTTCCCCAGGAGCGGGATACACATGGTATTGGTTTTCATAAGGTGCCGCACTGACATTTTCGTGCCATGGGAGTGATGAGGGCTTGAGAGGCAGACCGAGCTCAAGGGTGCGCAGCTTAGGAACGTATCAGAGCTGAGGAGTCTGGTTTCCTTTATCCATACCCTCTCCTTGCGTTGCTGTGGTTTTTGTTGTTGCTGTTGGCAAAGTCTAAGCATTGTGCTATTGTGTGTGTTTGTGCTTCCCGGAGTAGGGTCCCAGGAGTGCCCAATTTAGGGAGGAACTCCCCTCACCTCTGTGCTTGGCTCATCTCAGCCCTTCAGCACTTAGGAGTCTGAGACGATGGAAAATTAGCAAAGGAAAGCCCATAGGTAAATTAACTCAGTGACTTCGAGAATTCCTAGGGAAGAGGGCAAAAGCCATGGGGTTCAGAAGAATTCAGACAGGCAAAACCCCTCTCCAGTTTGGGACACACCCCGTAGGATGGATTCTACTTCAGTTCGCTTCTTTAAAAAGCTGGGATGCCTGAGGAAAAGGGACATTTTTCTTTCACGGAGTAAATAAATAGTGGAGGTTAGGGTTGGGTGGCTTGTATGAAATCCCCAGAAGTCTCAGGGCATTAAACAGCACAGTAGATTAAGTGACACCAATTACCATTATATTAACCGTGAGAGAATGATTAAAGTGTAAAGAGTCACAATGAATCGGAGTGATCTACATGACTCAGCCAGCAAAAAGCAACCACGCCAGGAGCAGCTTTTGAGGCGAAGGGCGATACCCTCTGCATGCCTAGTAGCCAGACACCTAGGTGATGATTCCGCCTGCTCCGGGAGCCCCGGTGCGCACAAGCCCCTCGACACAAAGATACATCACCCCTAAAAAGTAACGCGAAGGTGTCCTAATAACTTACGTTGGAATAGCTCTTTGCTGACACTCGCTATAGTAGTTTTCATTAAAAAGTTGACGCATACTATTGCAAAGCATTTCCCCTCCCATGACAATTCATCATAAGGATAGAAAACTCGCAACCAAGGAATATCACATTTATTAATAAGCATTTATCATGTTCCCTCAGCATGCAACTTGCTGAAGGAAATAAAGACAGAGAGGGATTGTACACCCAATGAAATTAAAATCTAAATAAAGGAATATTGACAAAAGTCCTGGGCGAGCCTGGTTGGGCAGATACATAGATCAAGGGCTGGTTATGGAAAGTCCGGTGCCTTTCCACGTGGTGAAGGGGGACACACCCGAATGTGCACCTTCGATTAATACTGATTGTGACCCTTCTTTTCTTCCCATCGCAGTCCTGCAGGAATAGAATTAGAAATGCAACCGCATATAGAATTCCTTTCCATGCAGGCAGTTATTTCTAGGATGGTCTCTGTCAGCCAGCCTGTCTGGGTGACATTTCCTACAGAAACTGTAAATGTCCCTCCCTGAACGGAGAATCATATTACCCAGGTGAACAGAAACACTGTAGCATCATTGTGTTCTTTCCTTCTTACTTTGATGTCCTCAGTCCAACGCAGCTCCTCTCTCTCTCTCTGCCCAGTTCCGCTGACCTACTTTGATCAAATGAAATCACATCCATATTTGAAGTGGCTTTTTCCCCCTGACCAGGAAAATCCTCTTCAAAGGAGTTGCTAGTCTGCAATGCAGTCTTTCCATATTTTTCATGCTGGAGCCAGTGGTCAGTGGATGATTTGGTCTAGGTGGACATACCCTCTGGGACATGTTTCCCATTCTGCCTGAATTTTCCCTGCACTGTCCCCGTGCTCCTCCTCAGAGGTCTCAGGTAGTCCTTCAGAAGGCAAATGGCTGGGTGTAGAGGATACGGATTTTGAAGGCCAGTGGCTGTAGGCATCAGTCATATGTTCTGCTGCTTACCAGCTGTGTGGCCTTGGGCAAGTGACTTTACCTCTCTGAGTCTAGACCTTCTGTATGTAAAATAAGCATAGTAATTCCTCCCTGAAAGAGCGGTTACGAGGGTTACATGAGATAATACATATCAAGTTTGGGACATGTAATTGATGAGCAATGTCACTTACCAATGTTGTGCTTCTGAGTCCCCTGGGGACCCAGGACCTAGTTGTCTCATGTTCTTTTGGCTTCACTGCAATCAGTTACTGGAATTCTCTTTACCTGTTTGTGTATGTGTCTTTAAATTATGAATGCAACCATTTTAAGTATATAAAAATAAGTGCACAAAAAGTAAGCATATCACATTCTTTTCTCTATTTCAAAATATCAGTATATTCTGTTTAGCTATATATTAGATAGGATGAGTTCCGAAGTGGGCTGAGAATTTAGTGACTGCAAGAGTTTTTTTAAAAACAAAAAGTAATTTGGATACTGAGACTGGGCTGGAAAAAATGGCATTGTCCAATAGTACAAAGAAAAGAATGTTTTTGATGCTGTATACATGGCCAGCCGGGCGGGATCAGATTGAGTTTTAACAGTGTTTGTCAAACTTTGGTGTATGTGCACATCACCCTGATGTTCCCAGTGGGGGCTGAACCACATCCTGCATTTTTGACAAACCCACAGCGTGATTCTGATGGAGGAGAACCACACTAACTCAAGAGCCCATGGGTACAAAAGGAGGCCAGCAACATAGCCCAGCTGCCAAAAATATTTCTGGTCTCCTTTTCTCACTTACCTCCTTTTCCCCCTCCTTTTCCTTTCCTTTCTCTCTGTCTGTCTCTCAGGATGGCTCAGCTGGAAGAAATGGACGTGTAACTGTTCCCCTCGTGTAAACAGAGGTGATGGAAGTTGAGAGCTGGGAAGAGGTACTACACAGCAGCACTTGCTGAATGAGAAAACCCGTGGCAATCAAGGGACGCCTTTCCCGAAAAAAGTTAAAATCTGCCGTAGCAGAAAAGCTACAAAAGTGAACTATTTGGCAAAATCCTGAAATTTCTAGACTCCCAGTCAAATGTGGGGGTGAGTATCAAAGAGGAAGAAAAGATAAATAAACCCTAGTCCAACCCGAGGCCACAGAAAACAAGACTGGATTAAGCAGAATCCAGAAGTGTTAAAGATTAGTGAGGAGGTGCTGAATCTGCATAAGCTTTTCTACTTCCCCCAAATGGTGCTTTCACACTTTTCAAAACTATGTGTATCAGTTAGCATAGGCTGGGTTATGCTGCAGTGACAAACCAACCCCCATATTTCAGCGGCTTCAAAGAACAAATTTTCATTTCTCGCAGTTCTGGAGGCTGGGAAAGTTCAAAACCAAGGTGCTGACAGGCCCGGTGTCTGATGAAGGCCTTCTTCCTGGTTCATAGATGCTGTCTTATTGCTGTGTCCTCACATGGCCTAGAGCAGAGGGAAGGGTGCTTCCTCTTGTCTCTTCTCATAACAGCATCACTTCCATCATGATGACTCCACCTTCATGATCTAATTGTCTCCCATGGGTCCCATCTCCAAATACCATCACATTGAGGGTTAGAGATTCAATATAAATTTGGGGAGGATACAAGCATGCAGTCTGTAACACCACAGCAAAGGGAAAAGGCAGGGGCGGGGGTGATCTGGAGGGCCCTGCATTGGGAATTAAATGCTCCAGACGAGAGCGACACCCTCATTGGCCAGAATCAGTCTCATGGCTCTACCCGACCATCAGAAATTCAGGAAGTACACCTCTCCTTGGGAGCGGGGAGAACCAGAACATTCTGTGGACAGCACTAATGACACCACACTATGGCAACTTTTTATTCCAATAAAATATTATGCAGGAGCCCACAGTATGGGGCACACAACTGGAGCTGCTCTGATTAAAGCTGGGTGGGGTGAGGTGGGCATTCAACCCACCCAGTCCCCCAGCGAACCCTGGCGCATCTCTGAGCACTCAGGACTCCTGAGGACAGTCTGACAACCACAACTCTAAAACAGGCAGGGCACTGTATGCCTTATTTAAATACTGTTCTCTATTTATTGGTGATTAATCGTTTCAATAAACGATTTGATTTTAATGGAAAAAGGATAATTAAATGGAAAAGTACCGCTCTGTGGTGAGCCTCACTGCTTGAAAAGGGGCGGTTATAAACAGAGCATTCTTTTTTCCATATCATAAACGCAGGCAAAATGCTTATGAAAAAAACTAAGCATCTCTAAAAATAGCCTCTGGACTTTACCCTCAGCCCAGTCGGATGAAGCATATGCAGAAGTGGGACTCAAAGAGTGTGTCCATTTGGCAACATGGACAAACCTCGAGATGATGCTAAGCGAGATAAGGCAGGCATAAAAAGGCTAATAGTGCATGATTCTACTTTTCGAGACATCTAGAATAATCAGATTCATAGAAACTGAAAGTAGAATGATGGTTACCAGGGACTTAGGGGAGGGGAGAATAGAGAGTTGTTTAGTGGGTACAAAGTTTCAGGTTTACAAAATGAACCCGTTCTGGAGATCTGTTGCACAACAATATGTATATACTCGATGCTACTGACCTGTACACTTAAAAATGGTTAAGATGGTAAATTTTATATAATGTATACTTTAATCACAATTTTTAAAAACTAAAAAAAAAAAAAAAAAAGTACCGGTAGCTCCAAACTCAGTCCTTTAAAAAGAAAAGATTATTTTCTTGTTTTTGTATCTGATCATTAGTAACACTTAAAACATTTTTCTTTCTCTTCTATATCTCTTTATTAAAATTCAATTGGAAACTTAACCTCTTGACCATAACAATGAGAATTTTGCTAAAAGTCCACTCTTTATTTGTTGGAATCTTCAGCCACCACGCTAAGTCAAAATAACAGGTTGAACTCATACCCCCAGCTCTGTTGGGCAGAGAAGTAGCGTACCCTGCTCTCCAGCTACCCAGGAACGCAGCCGGCTTGCGCCCAGGGTCTATGCAGAAGCTGTATTTTTTGAGCTTTTCTGGCCCAGATGAGAAGTAGGTGCTGCCATTTCTAGAAGTTATGCCTGTTGACAGTCTGGCATCTTAGGAATCAATTGATCTTGCTCTGGTGGAGGCTGGCACTCTCTGGAAATCCTCTGCCTGAAGACACAGTGGGCTGTGGCCAGTGCAGCATTGTGATTGGAGGGACCCTTCAGAGGGTGCGAACAGAACGTCAGTCACTGTCATGAGGGGGAGCCCATGATGGGGTGAAGCACATGAGGGATCAGCTGTGTGAGCGCAGGCAGATTGCTTAACCTTCTGTTTCCCCACCCATAAAACAGGAATTAACCACAGTCTAAGGATATATGAGAATTCATCCACTTATTCAAAAAATACCTGTTGAGCACCTTATTATGTGCCAGGCTCTGTGCTAGCGGCTGGGACTATGCCAGGAAACAAACAGACCAAAATCCCCATTTTCATGTAGTTTAGATTCATTGTTGGGGAAGACTGACAATAAACAAATAAACAAATAAAGTTTATGACATGTTAATAGTGGCAAGTGTGATAGAGATTAAAAAAAAAATGTGAGTATGAGTTTAAATAGGGTGGCCAGGGAAGCCCTTACTGGGAAAGTGATACTTGAATAAAGAAAGACTTGAGGTGGGGAGTGTATAGCTCAGTGGTAGAGTGCATGTTTAGCATGCACAAGGTCCCAGGTTCAATCCCCAGTACCCCTGTTATAAATAAATAAGTAAAAACAAAATTACTTCCCCCCTCAAAATAAAATAAAAATTTTAAAAAAGAGAGACTTAAAGTAGGTGAGGGAGCAAGCCATGTGGCTACTTGGCAGAGAGGACAGCACATGCAAAGGTCCTGAGGCCAGTGTGGCTGGATCAGAGCCAGGAGGGCTGGGTGACAGGAGATATGCTCAAGCAGTGACATGGGGTGAGGGGGCAGATCGCTTAGGGTATTACTGTATAGAGACTTTGGATCAGAAGAGAGCAGTGAGGAATAACATAATCTTATATCTTAAAGGATCTTTCTGGTTGCTGGTTAAGAGTAGGCTCAAGGGGGCAAGGACAGAAGAAAGCAGATCTATTAGGAAGATTTTCAATGGCCTGGGATGATGGTGGCTGTGGGGGTGGTAAGATTAAATTTAGATGACACCTATAAAGCACTCACCACTGTTTCTGGCACATGGTAAGGGCCAATGGAAGGTGATGGTCTGGTTATTATTAGCAAAGAACACAGGGAAAAGTGTGAAATTAGGGGCAAAAAAGACACAATGTTCCATGTGCCAGACGCTATCTGGATAAGAAGCAGAGCCAGAAACCTGGGATAATGACGACAGGGCATCAGGGGTAATCACAGAGGCACTATTTTGGGACCAGGAAAAAAGATTGTTCTGAGCTTCAAAGGCACCATGCGGGTGCTTCAGGGAGGGATCTGTGCCCATGCCAAAGCCTCCAGAGAAGCAGAGAATTAATGAAAGTCAAGGTCACCTGGATTCAGGGACACACAGGAGACAATAGCGAGAGCGTTTTGTTTGTATGTTCATATGCACCGAGATAGATAAAGAAGAGCCCTCTCTGGGAGGGTAGAAATGACGTAAGCACCTAACAGCCCAGCTGGACACTTTAATTTCTCTAAATCAGTATACAAAAAGGAGCAAACGTAGAGCAAGTTGGGCCTTTCAGACACCAAAAGATCCCTCGCTCTTTCTGTTTGGGGTGGATACTGGGGCTTCTTGCCAGGGGCCGTGCCGGAAGGCGACCTCCATTCGAGAAAGTACATGGTTTCAGGGCAACATTTCCTTGAGGGTTTTGAGATCGTCCCGGGGCAACTGAGTAAGACACATCCCTGAACGCACACTTCCTTGTGGAGTGTAGGACAGCTGCCAACCGCTCGCAGGGCTCCCTGCTGCCTGGAGCTCTCTGCAACCAGCAGCGTGGGAGATCCCCAGCGCAAAGCACGCAGACGCCCAAGCAGGTAGACCTGGGCTTGGGGCGGGGGTGGGGGGGGCACCACCGAGACGCCCTGTGGCAAAGTCCCTCCTTTGGAAAGAACACACTTTGTTTTCAATAAAGAGTTGATGTGCCTTCTGCCTCTGTGTTGCATCAATCTCCACGTGAGTAGAAAATGGCTCTAGAACAAATGTTGAATGGCTCTCCCTGTGGTGATAAAACCACCTGCCCCTGGGCTGCCCGTGATGGGCACCACTAGTCACACGTGGCTACTGAGCCTTTGAAATGTGGCTGGTGAAACCAAGGAACTGGATGTGTAATCTTCTTTCCTTGTATCTAACACAAATTTCCATTTAAAGCGGCACATGTGGCCGGGGATTACCGTGTTGGATGACACAGCTCTGGAAGGTTTACTAACTTTCATCCCAAGTCCCTTCCTCTCGACTCAGTAAAGAATGTAAGCATCTCTGGAATTGGGTCTTAGTCTTAGTCGTTTCAGGAGCGTGGGACAAGAGTGCCACACGGTCACATGAAGACTGCAGCAGCCCTGCCCAGCCCGGGTGCGTTTACCTGCAGCCCTGGGACCAGGACAGACCCTGGCATCTCCGGGAGCCTCTGTTCCTTCACTCTCTTCATTGAAAGTTGTGAGAATCAAACTCCTCTAAAAATTGAAGCTTTTTTTTTTTTCCCAAAGGGATTGTACTGTTGTTTTAAACTTTTTCAGGGTCTCCGAGCTCCTATACAAATGGGAAACTGGTTAATGGAAAAGACATGTAGAATACTTGGTATTCTTCATTGGTTTCTAAATTCATCCCACCCTAAGGCAAGAAGAACAAAGTAGCCTTTTGGGGCCATATGCCTTCTACTTACAACATGAAACCTCCAGGCCAACCATAAGCCTTGTCTCTTGGCAGCAAAACAAACCACGGCAAGCGCTGAAAATGGCAACCTCACAGCCAATTAAAGGATCCTGCGCGGAGTGTCATGCTGTCGTCCACATAACTTCACAATCGCAGGAACGGAGAGGTTTTACTTTATATCAGGGACCTCCACTTTAAAGGGGAAGGCAAATGGTGGCTCTAAGAACCGCCTTTAAAGTGTAAAACTGTTAGTATTACTGAAGAGGGGCTGATACAGTCACTAGTGAGAGTGAATCCAAAACTGGACTTTATCACCAAGGCTGGACATCGAAGCAGAAATGTACGTATAAAGCACCCGTTCCGGGCCAGACATAGGAAGGTGCCTTCTCTGATGTATCATTTCTTGTATGATCCTTTCAACAGCCCTATGCGATAGCTCTTCTTATTCCAAGAGGGGTTAAGCCCAAGGATACACAGATGGTAAGGACAGAGCTGGCATTCTACCCCAGGCAGCCCACACCCCAGAGCCCCGGTCCTCTGCGCCCAACTGCAGACGGTGGCTCGGAATAACATGGAAAAGTTGTTGTTTCTCTAAGTGAAGATCTGTATCCTACTTACTTCCCAAAGACTGGAGGCGGCATAGAGATTAAGGCACTGTGCAAGAGAAGGCATTTAAGGATAACCCTCCTTCCGGCTGAAGAAAAGCAAAAGAAACAGATGTTTTCAGACACCTGAGCTGAGCAGATTCTAACACTTGGATATTGAATTTGGTTCTAACTTTTCTGACAGCTGAGCCAGAAAAGAGAAGCATATTGGGTTGCATAGAGTTTTATATCCTTGACAGTACATAGCATACGTAGCCATCTACCGAGGAAAAATGTTTTCCTGGAATTAAACTTAGGTAAGAATTCATCAAGTAGGTCCTTGGATAAAGGACATTGAATAACCCGGAGAAAGTTGGTCTTGTCGTCTGTAAACCGAAGGGGCTGCATTAAAGTCATCTTCTAGTGCAGCGAGCGTATGAAACGGTGCTCACTGAACTTCCGCAGAAAGAGTTAGATCACCGCTCAGCAGAGCCCCTCTTTCACTGACCCTCTCTGAAAACGGAAGGCAAGAGATTAAAGCACAGCTTAGTGAAGGAGCTTCTCCAAGGAGCGGAGGGGACATCGGCTGGGCCTTTGCTTTGTGGGGTCCTGCAATGCAGGGAGAGACTCAGAGAGCATCAGTGATGAGGGGGCACCGTGGCCACCCGCGACTATGTGCTCACAGGAATAGTAAGTGGGAAATGCCGGCGAGGGATCACCTTTGGGCAGTAGGCACACACACCCGGACTCAAAATGAGATATGCAAATGTATATTAAATATTGATTGCCTTCATTTAAAATAATTGAACAAGACTCTGTTTCAGAGCTGGCTGCTCTGGAGAATAAAAAGAATAGGAAGTATGGCTCCCCCCTTCAGGAAGCTTATAATCTAACGCAGGGTGTCTCAACATTGGCTGGATGATCCTGTATCGTGGGGGGCTGCCCCGTGTGTGGTGGGATGTTTATGGCAGTGCCCCTGGCCTCTACCCCCAGATGCCAGTAGCACCCTCCTCGGGTGACAACCAAGAATGTCTCCAGACTTTGCCAAATACACCTGGGGTAGAGATGGGGGCTGACCCCCGGGTTGAGAACCACTGTAAGAGAAAGGGAAAAAAATCATCCACGAAATAGGAAATCATTCTAGTGCAATGAATATAAATGGTTACAAGGATCCAAATGCAAGAAAGCTCTCTCCCAGTGAGAATAGCAGAGATTGAAGGAAACGGAGGAGGCATGTAAGATGGCCCCGATGGATTCGATGAGATTCTTCCTGGTGGTGAAGAGAGACAGCATCACTGGAAGAGAGAATAGACTAAGAAAAGGCGTGGAGTAGGGGTGGAGGTATAGCTCAGTGGTAGAGTGCGTGCTTAGCATGCACAAGGTCCTGGGTTCAATCCCCAGTATCTCCATTAAAAAAAGAAAAGGAAAGACCACAGTTGGGAGAATCGTCTCCGTTGAGCATACACTGTATACATACGAAGGAGAGAGCAAGATGAGGCTGAACACTTGAGGGCAGAGAGGAGAGGCTTTAATATATCACGCAACAGACTTGGGGCCTGATTCAGTGGTCCAGGGGGAGATTTGAAAGCTCTGAGGAGAGAGGAGACTCGTGAAAGTTCTGAGAACAGAGGAGACTCGTCCATCTTGCCTGAAGGAAATAACAGATGGCTGTGTGAAGGCTGGGGAAGAGGGAGAGAGATGGAAAATGGGAAGACAAGGAAGGATGCAGCGGTGCAGACGAGAGCACAAAAGTGCAAAATCAACGGAACGCAGGATATGTGACATGGCAGGGAGAAGAGGGGTCAGGGGGTCCAAGACGTCTGCAGGAGTGAGCTTTCCAACAGATTCCTGCAAACACCCCTCCAAAGGACTTGATTATGACCCCAACCCCACAATTGCCACACTTAGAGTGGGTTCTCCCACGGGATCCTCTAAGTCAAGAGGGATGAGCGGTCCCTGGAGACACAGAGATGGTCTACGTTGGAGACCGCAGGTGACAGCTGTGTCCAGAGCTTGGCTGTTGCCACGTGTCCGCCGGCCTGGCCTCATTTCTGCTCTGTCCTTGTCCTAGTTCACCGGATTGACCCAGCCTTCTTTCCTTCCCAGGGGCTCCAAAGCTCAGCTGTGCCTTGGATTGCTTGGCTGAGAGAGTGCACAGAAACCCCTTCCCTCCAGCACAATTTTGAACTTCAGTACAGGAGACGTTTTACAGTCTCCTCGTGCCTTCCTGTCTCCAACACTGCTCTGCTGGGCTGAATAAATATTGACTTGCCCACAAAACCTGAGGCATTTTATTTATACTTCCTTCTGCTCTGAGAGCTGTGCTAGAGCCCAGCTTCAGACAGCACAGTGTGTGTATGGGGGTGGGGGGTACCAGGGCCACCACTGTTAGGACAGGGACTGCCTTTTCTGGGGTGCAGAAAGCAGCAGCCACCCCAGAAAAGGGTGAGGGATGAGCAGGCACTGATGGGGTGGCTGTGACTGTGGTTTAGAAATGGTTATTTTGTATCAGTGGGAATGACTTTGGTTGCAACAGCAGAAAACCCAGCGAATACCAGCAGCATAAGCAAACAAAACACTTAGTCATTCCCACGCAAAAGGAGAATCCGGGACTGTGGAGTGCCCCAGGGAATCTCTCTAATCCTTGGCTTTGCTGCCCTTAGCTGTTGGCTTTTCATTCTTAATAGTGTCTCCTCCTGGTCCCAAAATAGCTGCTGGAGCTCCAAGCTGGAACGGACAGGGTGGGGTGGTAACTTGCCCCTCACGGAAGGGAAGCCCCCTTAGATTTCCCTTTCTGTCTCATTTCTTTCTGTCTTTCTGTGTCATTGGCTAGAACCAAGTCACATGCTCAATCATTGGCAAAGGGGAGAGAGACAACCATGGTTGGCTTAGACCAATCATGATTCATTCCCTGGGCTTGGGGAGTGAGTCTACTTTGCCCAGAACCAAGAGACCTGACCTAAATCCTAGGACTCATTGACAGGAAAGAAGCAAGGAGATGACTGTAGGTAGCACTGTGTAGGGTGCCACCAGCTGCCCTCAGAAGAGGCATGTCCAGGCAAAGAGAAAGTTGCAGACTGTCATCATTTTTTTCAGCAGAGTACCCATTCCCTGGAGAGTGACCACCTGGACGCAGTCTTCCTTCTCTGTCATGAAGGGTGAGCCAGGTCTTCTCAGGGGGCTCGGTGGTCAGAGGTTACTCACCCCTCCCCCTACGGACCTGCAGCCAGGCATCATCGGCAGGTGGACCAGAGGCGTGGAGTCAGTAGGACCAGCATCTGAGCTTGGACTCTGTTACCTTCTCAGCTGAGCGACCACAGTGCATATGGCAAGGTCTGGTCTGGAAACAGGAACATCCCAGTTTTTGACTGGGAGGCTTTCAAATGAAGAATTGTTAACTAGAAAATGGAAAGAATAGTAAAAGAACAATAAGGCATCCTGAAGGTAGCAACGTTAGGAAGAGACTACCCCTCCGGCCTGGGGGAACTGAGAGTCAGAAGTAGGACTAGACATTTGGAGGAGAGTCTCTGCGGAGCTGGGGCTCCAATCACGGAAAAGGAGGTGCTGCTCCCCTGGCGCTCGAGTCTCAGAAGGAGTGTCCTGAGGCTGCTTCTGCATGCATTGGGAAATGCACAAACTGGACTCACGCCGCTGCTACAAGAACAAATAGCAACCACTGAACAGAAGCATCAAGAAAACCCTCAGAAATCCCCCATGAGGCTGCAAGTCTCTTCTTTTCCGATCCAGCTCCCAGCTCTCTCTCTCTAGTGCCCCCTATTGGTAGAACCTACCAGAAGCAACTGGCAAAGGCAAAATAAACTTGAGTCCTGCTCCAGCATCACAAGGCTCATACCAAGGTGGGGACTGAGCCTAGAGACAATGACTTAGTAACAGACACATCATAGCAAGTACTTCACATGCCATAAGTTAAGTTCGCAAAATTTAATGACCTGGGGTGTAGAATGGAGACAGTATTCCCCATCCAAAGAGTATTAACTACAAGCTCCGTGAAGAGTGAAGAGTACACACTTGTCTGCTTGCTGACCACTGTTTTTCTAGCCCCTAGAACAGTGCCTGGCCCTTCAAGGGCATCCCAGAATAATGGTAGTAACTGCCATTGTTATACTATTTTGAACAAATGCAGATTCTAAATCCTAAGTCTTAAAAACATTATTTTTAGTTTTTAAAAAGTGGGCGGATTTGTTCAAGATTACAAAGTCACCAAATTAAGTGTCAGGCCAGGAATGGAGCCTGGGGCCTGTCCTGATCCTGATGAAGACATTATGTGCCAGTAATGGATTTGTTCTTTAGAACAGTGATGAGACTGAGCCCTGCAGTCACAAGCCATGATCTCTTTCCGACAAGGATGTTTGCTCATCATTTGCTAAGACGAGTGTCCGGCACTGCCTGTACTTAGGCCGGTGGTGTGTGGCCCTGAGATCCTCAGAGGGTTCCTCCAGGCTGGGTATGTGGCCTCCATGGTGCCAGGGAAGGGATCTGTGCTCTCTGGCTGGCTCCCGGGCACTGATGCTCTCCGTTGAGCTCAGCCACTGTTGCTCTGCGTCCTTCATGGACACACCTGCCTCCAGGCCAGCATCAACCTACAGAGGGAGCTGGGCCTGGTCCTCTCAGTGTGCAATGAGCCAGCCCAGGCCCAGGGGATGCTTCCAGAGTGTCTCAAAGTCTGCTGGACATTTGCTGGGTTGTCTCTGGGTAACTGTCCTATTTGCTCTATGAAAAGACTTCAGGGGAGGAAAAATGGCTGGATAATCCTGGGATCTCTTCCTAGGGACTGGGGAACAGAATTTGTTCTGGCTCATCTGAAGGAAGTAAAATTCAAGCTACAGCTCCTCCAACAGCCAGTTCTGGCTGAGGCCGCCCTGGGAGGTCCTCTCCTTTGGGGCTGGTGCGAGCAGGGCTTGGCTAACCCTCTTGGGGGACCCAGGGGGCCTCACCTGGCAGGAGTCTGCCAGCCCACCTGGCCGCATGCCCCTCCTGGTTTCAGGGGGAAAATTTCCCAGTGAGATCCAGTTCCAACTCAGAGTGTTTCTACCAAGGTGAAAAGTCAGGAGCTCTAAAGTTTGTCCTTGTCTCTGTCCAAAATACATATTAGAATGGAAGTAATGGGGAAGGGACCAAGAGGGAACAGACAGGCAGTGCAGGCGTGCATGAAACCATCTCCGCCACCTTCTTTGCCCTAGAAATAGCCTTTGCGTCCATCTGGTGATGACGTCTTGAACATTCCAGGGAATCCCAATACTGGAAAGAGAGAAAGAGACTTACTGTAAAGGCTCAGGAGAAAATGCATCGTCACCAGGGTCCTGGTGTCACTGGGGTCCATGGCTTCCTGGGCATTCAAGGGAAACAAAGGATTAACCCCATGGAAGGTCCCAAGTAGTCTCCCTTCTGGGCACCATTGCAAAAAGGGGACCCCTGACTTGGAGTTCCAGAGTCTGAGGTCAGCCCTCCAGCCCCAAAGCTCGCTGGGGGTACTCCACCTCCTAGGGTCTTCCCCACATCCCTAGGGTTTCTCTCCAGCATCAGGGAGTTGGGGCCGCTTCTGTTTTTCCCACGCTCCCTGTTTCTTTCCCCAGAGCACAGTGTGGGCTCGTCCTCCCAGCTGTGTGAGCCAAAGTTCCTGCACGGCCAAGTCTTGACTCGAGGAGACAGACTGAAGGGCTTCTTGGTGGTGGAGCAATGCCGTGAACCTCGACTTTCTGGTTCCCAAATCAGCTCTGCCCTAAGTGACTGCAAGGTGCCTCAGGTCCTGCTCAAGTGATGGGGTGATGGGAGTGGCGGGGGGCAGCACTTTCCATCCTCTCCCCTCAACCCCCCAACTTCAAAACGGCAGTTTCACTTTTTCCTATTATATATACTGCTGTCATGTCCATTCACTCATTCAGTAAGTATTTATTGAACTTGTATTGAATGTCAGGCACGTTGCTAAGCATCTGGGTAGGATACAGAGGCGAAAGAGACAGACAATGTCTCGGCCCTTATGGAACTTAAATCTCAATTGGAGAAAAAGGAAAGAAACAAGGAAGTTAACAAACACAGAGTTCTAGGTAGTGGCCCACAGGTCAGGTTCTACAGGAAGTGGACTCCGAGACGGAGATTTGCAGGAGGTCTTGAGGGAGTGCTCTCTGAAATGACTTGTGTGAGGCGTGGGGGTGCAGGGTGAGCAGAGAGAGAAGCTGAACTGTGATGCCCTTGCAGCAGAAACCTCACCCGGTCCTTCGGGTGTGGGGGGCTCTGGAGCTTGGGCCAGTAAGCAGACTGGGCTCAGCTGAGACCAGGGGACTGAGCAGTTGTACCCCCACATGAGGAGCCATTGGATACAGGCTTCTCCAGAGAGTGGGCGTAAAACGTGGGTGAGGCAGTTTCTTTGGCTGATGCCTGGCAAGTGCCTCAGGTGTGAGCTGTCGGCAGCTGACACTCCCAGCGGCCAAAGCAACGTGTGCCTCTCGGTCCTGAACTGGGTGCTGGTGGCATCGCACAACATCCACTCCACAGTGCTCACCGAGGTTCCGGAGAGCAGGAGTGAGGCAGGTGGTGAGGGTAACATCCCTGGGGGGTCACTTGGGCAATGACTTGATTGGCGTGAGGAAGTGAGCTGTCCAAAGTCAAGGGTACCCGTGATTCTAAGCAGGGGCCACGGAGAAGGCAAAGCAGAGAACAAGCTTGGCACATTTGAGGAACACCAGTAAGTCCAGTGGGTTTGGAGCCAAAAGAGTGGGGGTGGAGAGTGGTTCAGTCCTCAAGGGGCCAGAAAACCAGGTGGCGGACCCCAGTAAAGAGTGTGAATTTTCCTCCTAGGATGATGGGGAATGTTGGAGCCCTGAACAGGGAGAAATCATGATCCAGCAACATGTTTCAACATATGACTTCACAGAAACAGGAGTGGAAGCAGGAAGACCTATTACAAGGCCAAGGCCAAGGCCAAGGCAGTAATACTTCCAGGTAAGAGGGGTGGGGGCTGGGAGCAAGGTTTCAGGTGTGGGGACCCTGGCTTGGAAGTGATGGGCTTCTCGATCTAGTTTGTAGGTGGAAGCAGAAGTTTGAGAAGAGAGAACCCGAGACTGATTTTAGGTTTGGGGGCCTGAACAGGAATAGAGGAGCAGGTGTAGAGGAGAGGAGGACATCGGTAATTCTATTTAGACATCTCAAGTTTAAGGGGCCTACTGTCACCCAGATAGAGATGCTGGCATGTGGATATACTTATCTGGAGCTTGGAGATCCTGGTGAGACTTTATCTGAAAATAAATTTAGTATTACTGAAATAACACACACACACACACACACACACACACGCAGAAGACCACTGCATCATGTTGACCTGTTTACAGTTGAATTTTTACATGTTGCGGAAATTCATCAAGAGACCCTGGGGGAAAAGAATGAGAATCTCTGATTTTAAGTTTGAAAGAGGAGCTGCCTGGCTATTTCCAAGAGGCAGGTCCACAGGGCAAGTTTGGGCTTTTTTTTTTAACTGAGGTATAGTTGATTTATAATATTATATTAGTTTCAAGTGTACAACAAAGTGATTCAATATTTTTATAGATTATACTCTATTTAGAGTTATTACAAAATAGTGGCTATATTCCCTGTGCTTTGCAATATATCATGGTAGCTTATTTATTTTGTACATAGTAGTTTGTACCTCTTAATCTCCTACCCCTATCTTGCCCTCCCTGCTTCCACTAGTTTGTTCTCTATGAGTCTGTTTCTGTATTGTTATATTCATTCATTTGTTTATTTTTCAGATTCCACATGGAAGTGATAGTATACAGTATTTGTTTTTCTCTGAGTTACTTCACTTAGCACAGTATCAGTCAGGTCCATGCATATTACTGCTAATGGCAAAGATGCACACTTCTTTATGGCTGAGTAGTATTCCATTGTGTATACATATTACATCTTCTTTATCCGTCTGTCTGTTGATGGACACTTAGGTGGCTTCCATAGCTTGGCAATTGTAAATAACACTGCTATGAATGTTGGGGTGCATGTATCTTTCCAAAGTAATGTTTTCATTTTCTCCAGATATAAACCCAGGAGTGGAAGTGCTGGGGCATATGGTAGTTCTATTTTTAGTTTCTTGAGGTGCCTCCCCACTGTTTTCCACAGTGGCTGCACCAATTTACCTCCCATTAACAGTGTACTAAGATTTTCTTTTCTCCACATCGTCACCAGCATTTGTTATTTGTGGCCTTTTTGATGATAGCCATTCTGACCAATGTGAGGTGGTATCTCACTGTGGCTTTGATTTGCACTTATCTGATGAGTTTTTGCACCCATGCTGTTGATTGCTAAACATAATAGTCTGATCATGGTGCTGAATAAATGTGTCTTTTTAAAAAAATAGTGATATTGAGTATCTTTCCATGTGCCTGTTGTCCATCTGTATGTCTTCTTTGGAAAAATGTCTACTCGGATTTTCTGCTCATTTTTAATTGTGTTGTTTGTTTGTTTGTTTTTCAACTGATACAGTTGACTTTGTCAGCAAGCCAAGAGTGGATTTCTCTCATCCAGATGGATTCACATGATCAATTTGATCTGGCTCCCAAGAGATGGCTACAACAGAAAATTTCTGTGTTTACCTTGAAAAATGCATTCATCTTATACTTATGTCACCAGTCACACCCATTCTTTCCCTGCAGGTAGAAACACACACATGGGAAACAACATTCAAATCAAGGGGTTCCTTGTTGAATTGAAATCAGAGAGAAAGAGAATGAATTGAATAATTCAAACATGTAAGTTATTAAAGTATTAAGATAATTCTAAGCAGATTGATAAATAGCTTTTGCCCTGAGGCTCTCATATGCTCCCACTCACAGTCTTTCCCACAACAGGGACTCCACAGATGCCCCAGCCACTGGAGGATAAGTTCTGGGCATGGTGGGGACCCTAGGTCCCTGTTCCAGCTGTAGCTGAAGCCTTTCTTGTTTGGTTGATGCTTGTGCCACATGGGTTGTTCACGATATGGACTCTCATCCCTGCTTAGGGGTCCAGTGCTAATGACCTAAAGTCCTTCCCCATTTCCGCTACAGAGACAAAGCCCAGAGTCTTCTAATGTGTGGAAGCCCCGCCCCCCAACCCCCAGCCTCGTCTGGGCCAAATCTGGAACAAATCTTCATGTGCTCACATCCTTACCTCCCTTTTCTCCATGCCTGTGGTGCTCCATGCTATTCTGTCCCTGGGGATGTTCCTACTGTCAATCCAGACCACTCTGGTCTGAAATCCATCCCGTCCACGTAAGGAGACACGGAATATATCTCCTTTGATATGGTACTGGCTAGCTTCCTAATTCTTCTCTCAAAGGGAAATTACATTTCCCATTTCCAAGTTCTTGGGGGATGCCTCACAGCCACCCTCCATAGCCTACCTACCCTGAGGAGTTTAATTTTCATGGACTCCAACAGAGCTCAAGCTGAAAGAGACCTTAATAATCATTTACTCCAACCCTCTTGTTTTGTAGACAAGGTAGCTGAGGACCTGAGAAGGAATGGCCGGTTGAATGATTGTTCATAATGAATATAATATTTACTACCAGCACAAATCACAGAGGAGGTGTTAATAAACTGATCCAAAGCAGAAAGCCACTCACTTACTTTTTTATAGCCGTATCAGCCTGGTGACCTTCCTGAACAAACAAGCCGCCCCTGGGGGAGACGCCAGGGAGCAGTCAAAGGCCAGTGCGGCTCCACAGGCAACAGAGAGCCAGGAGTGGAAGTATCAACACCCACCTCACAAAGGAAAGGGAAGAACTCAAGAAAGGAGTGGCAGAAGCTTTCGTAAATGTTTAATGAAGGCAGAGTGTATGGGGGAGGGTATAGCTCAGTGGTAGAGTGTGTGTCTAGCGTGAACGAGGGCCTGGGTTCAATCCCAGCACCTCCGTTAAAAATAAATAAACAAACCTAATTACCCACCACCACCCCCGGGGAATAAAGAAGGAGCATATAGATGTTCTAATGCAGCTCCCTTTTTTTCAAGCAAGGGAGTGATGGGATAGAAGTTTGTATTGTTTTGACCTCCCAGCATCCATTCCCTCTCTTGACAGCTGCTGATTTTCTCTTGTGGACTCACTCCCTCCAACTTGGTGTGTGAGCCCTGGTCCCTGACTCCCATCCCTGAGGCCAAAGATCTGGTTTCCTCCTCCTCCGGCCCCGGCGCAGCAGTGAACCTGGCAGGGGAGCTGTTCTGCGGGGCTCAGCCCACCGTGGCTGCCTCACCCTGATGGGAGTGCTCCCACCCCAGCACAGTCGCTGGGCCCTGCCTCTCACCCTCCACGGTGCCAGGGTGACTGCCTGGCTCTCCAGCCTTCTCCCATCAGGTCACTGTGCTCTCAAAAGCATCTCCCTCAATTTCTGTGCTGCTCATGGGAGCCTGAGCTGCTTCTGTGGCTGACAACCAAAGATGCAGTCGCCCAAGTCACTCACCCAGAGGCAGAGTCACATCCAAGTCTGCCCTGAGTCTCACACGCAGCTCTGCTGTGGGCTGAGTCGTGTCCTCCCAAATCTCTATGTTGAGGTCCTAACCCCTATCATCTTGGAATGTGTTTTTGGAGACAAGGTCTTTACAGAAATACTGCAGGTAAAACAAGGCCACATGGGTGGGCTCTAATCCGACATGACTGGTGTTTTTGTAAGAGGAGGTGTGGACAAAGAATGTCACCTGCCATACCGGTAAACAAGGATGTGGCAGCCATCAAGCCATCAGCCACTGCAGCCACCCCGACTGTGTACCCTGAGGGGACTCGGGATGGAAGAAAGCAGGAGACTGGCCCTAGCCAGCTAAGTGCGGTTCAAAGGAATGATTTCAGTGAGTCCAGACTTTTGCATCTTCCCCTACACAGAAAAGTACTAAATTCCTTGTCACTACAGGCCGCCACAAGACAGTGAATGTTGTTGCCCGTGCCTCACAGTACAAACCTGTTATTTATCCATTTTACATACACCAGTCAGTATCTGCAAATCTCAGACTCCCAATTTATCCCTTCGCACCCATTTTCCCCTCCCTGGTCACCATGAGTTTGTTTTCTCTGTCTGTGAGTCTGTTTCTGTTTTGTAAATAAGTTCATTTGTGTCTTTTCTTTTTTAGATTCCATATGTAAGTGATATCATGTGGTATTTTTCTTTTTCTATTCTGGCTTATTTCACTTAGAATGACAGTAATCTTTTGATGTTCCGACTACCTGGTCTTTGTTGCAAAAACTCCTATGTGTTCTGGCTCCTCCCCTGCCTCTTTGGAGCAGTCCCTCCGAGCCATCTGAGAGGCTGCCTCCCGGACTTAAGTCCTCAGCAAACCCGCCAAGTAAAACAGAAGTCTCAGTTTTTAGGTTGTGCTTTTTTTTTTTTTTTTTTTCAGTCGATAGAGGAGATTAGGACAGAGTCACAAACAGGAGGGAAGGAATGAGGAGGCAGCCACCCACAGCCAAGGAGAGAGGCTTCAGAAGAAACCAACCCTGCCAGCACCTTGATCTTAAACTGCTGGCCTCCAGAACAGTGAGAAAATAAACCTCTGTTGTTCAAGGCCCCCGGCCTGCGGTGCTTTGTCACGGCAGCCCGGGCGGACGGAGACAGGACTTTCCGCTGCCCTGGTGCCACTGTTTTTTGGATATCATGCCAGCTTCATCATACCAGTTAGTCCTGAAGGAGCTCAAATTAGCAGGCTGTTCTTAGAATGAAATTTCCTGGACAGGCTTCAAAAAAAAAAATCTCCCTGGTGATACAGACACTAAGAGCCATTAAAAAAAATAGCCAGCCCAAGGCGTCAGAGTGGGTCCTCCTTCATTTCCCCAGTGATGGACAGCGCCCAGGTGAGCAGGCTAGATGGCTCCTTGGAGAAAACCGTATCGTTTCATAAGAAATAAGTGAGAATTGCAGGCCCCAGCTGACAGGGGATTTTCTCTTGTTCTCCCAGCATCTGCATGGAGGGGGCGAAGCGGGCAGAGACTTAACTCTGGTATTGGATTGGAAAGGGGAGGCGGAAGATCTGGAAGAAAGGCCCCCTTTCTCCCTCCCACATTCCTCTCCTCCAACACACTGTAAGCAAATCATCACTGACCTGCTCCCCTGCGGCAGGCAAATCCTTGCAGAGGTCTCTCAGGGAAAAGAGTCCTGAGGTTACCTCCGGAGGCTCAGAGGGACGTGCTTCGGGCTGAGGGAATGGGAGGCCAAAGGGCTGGATATTAATGGCGGCTATCATCACCAGCTCTTAGCATAATGGAAGAGCCCTTCGCAGGGCAAGACTGGGGCCGCCTCCCACGGCAATGCAATCTCCCGGAACACAGAGTGGGCGGTGACAAGCAGTTTATCTTCGGTTACTCCGAGGCCTTAAATCATTATCAACCCAAAGCCAGCCAGGAGGCCAACCACTGACTCCCAGCAAATGCAGATATGCACAACGTGAAGGCTGTGTGTTATGTGGTGACTGAGATCCCCTTTTCCCCAAAAGCTATGTTGGAGTCCTAACTTGGTACTTCAGAATATGAGCTTGTTTGGACAGAGGGTTTTTACAGAGGTGATCAAGTTAAAATGAGGTCTTTAGCATAGACCCTAATCCAATATGACTGGTGTCCTCATGCAAAGGGGAAATTTGTACACAGAGACACACAGACACACAGACGGAGAATGCCACGTGAGGATGAAGGCAGAGGTGGCAGTGATGCTTCCACAGCTAAGACTGCCAGAGATTCCCAGCAAACACCAGAAGCTAGGGGATGGCGTAGGACAGATTCCCCCTCACAGACTGCAGAAGGAATCAACCCTGGTGACATCGTGATCTCAGACTTCTAGGCTCCAGACCTGTGAGAAAATACCTTTCTGTCAAGACTTCCAGTTTGTGGTACTTGCTATGGCAGCCCTAGCAAACTAATACCCTTGGGAAAACCCTAATCCACTGGGGGAAGAGAAAGTGGTCCCGTCTCATCATAAACAATTAACCATGCTAATGGATCGACAAGAGGGAGGCTGAGCCCTTCCTTCCATCATGGCTTTGCCTGGGTAACATTTACTCAGCAAATGGAGGCCCAAATAATTACTTTTTCAAGGAGTGTTTCCTCTTTTGAAGAGCACCTTCCAGCTGAATCAGGGTGATTGGTGGTGGCAGGAAGTAAGGAGGCTGCTTTCTAAATGGCCATGGCCTTCCTGGTCCGGTTGCCCAATTTAGCAAATAAGAATCCAGGATGCTCAGTCCAATTTGAGTTTCAGATGAATGACAGATGTTTTTTCAGTGTAAGTACAACCCAAATATTTGGGATAAAATACCCCTATGTTTTCTTGGCAGCCCTACCCCGATCCCCCCTTGTTCATCCTCTGTGTCTATCCTCCCCTCATCCCTAGGGGAGGAGGGTGGCCCTTCATTCAGCACATCACTGAGTCAAGGTGAAGGAAGTGAGATGAAGTGTCAGCAAGAGGCACATTGGTGTGTCTCCTGGATGCTTCCCAGCTGAGGGATGTTCCCTGCCTCTGACTGTGGGGAAGGTTAAGGCCCTACCCCCATGAGGAGCCAACAGCCAGGCCAGCAAGGACAGCCTCCATGGGGCTCTGGCCTGGGGGTGAGCAGAGGGCCAGGAAAGAAAAAAGAGGACCAGGCCACAAAGAAGGGGGCTGTTATCCCAAAGAGGGGAAGGGAAAAGGCTCCAGTTCTTGTCTTGCCTGGAAGATAAGAATTCAGACAGGAGACAGAAGAGTTGTGTAGCAAAAGATTTTAAAAGTTTTATTAGCAAAGGGAAAACACAGCTTCAAGAACAAGAAGTGGGCTGATCCAAGGGCAGAGAGCAGTGGTCTTTGTTTGCCCCTTCTCTTATATCCTCGCTTAGAGGGGGGTCTCTTAATTGATTGACAGCTCTTGCCCCTGGAGTGCTCAGTCATGCTCGTCCCCTTTTGCACATGTCCTTACCCATGATGCACATAGAAAAACCCATGGAGTTGGGAGCTAAACCGAGTGCTAATTATATTACAATGAGCACTGGATCATGTCCGGTTAGGTCCTTGTTGCTACAGCACAGTTGTGGCTGTCAGGTTCTAACCAGTTTCTTGCTGGCGCTCATTTAGAAGAAGTAAAGCCCCTTGATGCTGAAGGCAGGCATACCTCCATCTCCTGGACCATCCTCCTTCTCCTCCACCTTATTTGCCTGGTGCCCCCACTTATCTAACTACCTAACAGGGGCTTCTGGGCAGCCATCTGAAGATGACTCTGTGGGACCTCGAGGTCAACTTAGGAGACAGTTTTTGAACTGTGCTGTGGACTCAAAGGTTTGCATGATTATGGATCATTTTTAAGTCTGTGATCTTTCTGGTGAGACCTGCATCTGCCTTCTGGGCATGATCACACTTGCCTGGGCTTTGTTTGTTCCTGGGCATGAAGTGGGGCAGCCTCTCAGTGGACTCTGCCCCCTGCACTCTGCCTGGCACACGTGGGATGGTCAGCGAAAGTCTGTCAAGCAATGAAAGAATGACAGTCACTGCAAGAGAGAGTTCACACACTCCTTCCTCGGAAATAAAAAACCAGGAAGTCAACCCCAAGGGTCTCCCTTATCCCAGGCACATTGGAATCATCAGCCGGCTGAGTGCCAAGACCCTAGCTTAGAGAGACTGCAACGCCCCAGTAGCGCTGTGAGCTGCAGGAGTGAGCAAGGCTCGGCGTGGGAAGCACACCTTGTTTGTGGCTAAATAAGGTTGACATGGGCAGTAGTACCAGGGTAGCTGGAGGAGAGTCTTATTTGCAGGCCCAAATGCCCCAGACTTTTCTCATAGGCCAGAGAGAGTAACCAGGTGGCCCCTAGTGTCCAGCCAAACCCCAGGAGGCTTGAAATCCAAACACACTGCCCAGGTGATCATTCCTCTTTCCATGTTTTAAACATTGAACTTGAAGCCCTCAATCTGGTGCCTGCCACACATGACGGAGAAGGTCATCCCACCTCGGATACGGTGCACATGTGGAGGGCAACAATTAGGAAGGAAGGAGAGAGCCGGAAGGAAAAGAGAATTGAATGGAAATTTAATCTGGCCAATATGCAAATCTATTTTCTTCCATGAAGACCCCTGATGGAATAAGGACTTCAGTGCAAGCCTTTTCAAGTTGGCTGGTTTCTTTTTAGAGGACAAGCATGCGTTTGATTGGTTGCCCATTAAATCACAGGAAAAGGGCTTGGCTTAGGGGGCGGGTAGGACAGTTAGAAGCTGATAAAATGCGAATAGCTTCCCTTCTGAGGCTCACAGCGCTCTTTGGATTCCTTGTTCTCCTGTTGACAAATCCCAGTGCCGGGAAAACAGTTTTAATTACTGAAATCTACATTGCCTATGGGTTGGATGGATCCCACCAGCACTTGTAAAGCTCCTCTTAGGCCGGACCTTGGGGACACAGCAGCCAGCGCCGTGGAGACCCTATCCAAGGCCCTCCCGGTCCAGAGGGGCGCATTGCACATTTAATAAGACAAGCGCGCTCAGCTGTGCGCAGGGACGACTCTAAGCGCATGTGACGGGCTCCTGACGCGGCCCGGGGACGGGTCGGGGGAGGTGTGACGCAATGCAGACTCCTCATACCTTCACCTCTTAGATTTCCCTCAAAGATGTCAGCGCCATAGGCATTCTGCCCTTTCCAGCGAAGTCAGCCACGTGTCCCTCTATTCCGGTTATGCCCGTGGGAAGGAGCCAATAGTGACTACTTGACAGGTATGAGGTTTCTCCTCGAGCCGAGTGTGTTACTACATCACGAAATCCCTGCGCACTGTATGTGCTTGATGGTGCGAGTTCCCTGACATCCCCTCACTTTCCATTTCCTTGCTCCACTGTCATTGCTGAGTGAGGTGGGATTGCTCTTTGTTCTTCTCGTAAAAACCTGTAAGGTGTCTCGTGAAATTTCATTCATCGATTCATTCATTCGTCAGTTGGTACCCATCAGAAACTTCCATGTTCCAGACACAGTGTGGGTGCCAGGGATGCACTGAGGGGAAAGGGAGGTGTGTGTCTGCTTCCTAGGGTTTATAGCAGCTCTCAACCTCAGCTGTGCACACTGATACCTAAGGAAATTGTTGGCGATTAACACGCATACATTACTATATTTAAAATAATAAATAACAAGGACCTACTGTATAGCACAGGGAACTATATTCAGTTTCTTATAATAACATATAATGGAAAAGAATCTGAAAAGAAAATACATATATATGTACCCATATAACTGCGTCACTTTGCTGTACACCTGAAACTAACATTGTCCATCAATTACTACTTTAATAAATTTTTTTATTTTTAAAAATTAAAAAATAAAAATAAATAAAAATAAAAACGCACATGCTCAGCCTGATCTTGAGAATTTGATAAGAAAAATATATCCCAAACGAGGAGACAGATCATCACCCGCACCCAGTGTAGGGGTGATGAGGCCCTGCTGTCTAGCAGGGGTTGTGTGAGGGTCCAGCAGCTGATTCCCGAGAGCTGGGTCTGCAGGACTAGGGGGGTGGGGGTGGAGCCAGCAACATGAGGCACATTGTCCCAGCAGAAAGGCTCAGAAATGGAGAGGAACACGAGAAAGACGGCCACCTATGTGAAAACTCTGTAGTATTTTTGCCTGATTATTATTCCATTTTGTCTAATTGCATTTTAAAACGCTCAGTGGGGGGAAAAATGCCAAGTCTTCTAATAAATTAAAAGCAGGGCTGCTTTTTAACCTGTGGCAGGTTTCTGAAAAGTCCTGCTGAGGGCACGCTGCTCAGAGAAACATGGTCTTTGCAGATGAAGGTAATTAGTGAACACCTTCACCTCTGGAGTTGGGAGGGAGTATGCGGGACTTGGGTTGCTGGAGTAACCTCTTCCTGATCGGGAGGCAACCAGGCCTCACAAAGGATGCCCAAAAGATTCAGACACTATTTTCTCTTGCAGCCAATCGGGAGGCAGAGTGTGTTCAGGCACTAAAGCTAGTGGGACCACAGGATGCAGCTTTTCTGGACTCTGAGACTGAGAGATGGCGTCTGATGTTTCCTCTCTGACAGGCCATGATCAGGGACACTTGGATGGCCAGCGGAGCTGGCTTTGGGGCCAGATTTGGAGCTGGGCAGCTGTCCCAGTTACCAATCTCCGAAGGGCGCTGAAAGATCATGGGAATCCATCAGAAACGTGGAGCCAGTTAGCTGAGAACTCCACGCATGACTCCTGATATAACTGGCAAAATGCAAGCTCCCGTCAAAGTGTGGCTTATCCTGAGTGAAACCTCAAATACACTCTTGAAAGGTGCAGAAAGGTTTGGTGCCTTTAGAGCCTGGAGTTTGGAGACAGCCTGCCTGGGTTCAAATCCTGATTCTGCTACTTACTCACATGTGACTTTAGGCAAGTTACTTCACCTCTCCGGGTTCCTCTTTCCTCATCTATAAAATGGGGATTGTAATAGTACCAGTTTTGAGGATTAAGTGAGCACACATGACACACCTAGAACCCAGCCTGGCACACAGCAGTCACTATATAAGGATTAGCTATTTCTTATTTTTTGTAACGAGCTTGAGCAAGTTGCCTGATGCTCGTTGAGTCTGGACCTCTCGCTGAGACCAGCCAGCTGACTGCTTCCACAAGATGCAGCCTCTGCCAGCTGAAACTGTGAAAGTCAGTCCTGCATAAGGGACATTTGTTATGTACAAGCAATTCATTTTACCCTCTTAAAAATGTAGACCCCATACTAGGTTTCTAAAGAGATCATCTGATTTATAAACTACAAAAGAAATCTGAACAAAGCCAAGCATTACTGAAAAGTATTGCCCATATGAAATTCCCAGTCTACCAATATTCCCCTCCAAAGAAAAGCAAAAAACTGCTTCTTGAAAATGTTGAACATCTTTGTTACCATATCCCTGTATGTCTTACTTCTATCTTAAGTGGACAAGCATCTAAACTCCGTTTAGTTAGACGTGCTGTAGAAATGGAGAAAGAAAAACCATCTCAAATAAGCCAAAATGTAATGTTGTGTTTCGTGTTTGTAATACATCCCTTATTTTGAGCTGAGAGGCATCTGAATTTTACTAATAAATCATCAGAATTTCTTTATCCCCAGTAATTGAATGTAGGACAAAATTTAAGGACACACTTTGGAAGGTGCCAAAGTGTCAACTTGCTGTAGCCTCATCTGTCAGCTGGCTCCCCCTCCCCCTGCCACCCCCAAGCAGAACTGGAGGCAGGCCCAAGGCCAGAGCCAGACCAAGAGCAGCTGGGAAAGCTTCCAACCCCAGCTAGGACTTATTTTAACCAGGACCAAGGCGTAGGGCGGAATCTCAGCCTCAGACAAGGTGGGATGGAGAACAGTCAAGGCCTCGTTACAGTTCACCCTGAGATATTTCTATTTCCTTTTCAATTACAGTATCATACATTTGCTTAAGCTCTCCTCTCTACTTGTGGAGATGGATACTTGCGGCTGACGAATCTGCCATGACACTGTTAGCGAGTAGTTAATTCTTCTACTTTATTTCAGTTTTGTTGGAAAATGCAGGTTAATTTAATTTTTTTTTTACTTTGAGGGTGATCCGTGATTATTTTCAAGAATGTGCAAAATCCAGAACCATATAAGTAAGACCAGAAAAATCACCTACAGTCTCACAACCCAGAGGCAAGGATGCTTAATCATTTGGTATATTTCTTTCCAGTCCTTTCTTCCTCCCTAGGAACACGTTTTTCTTTTCTGAACATATTTATTTATGTACAGAGTTGGGATTGTACCACTTTCTGGTCAGATTCAGCCACTTAACCTCACACTGGGAGCATTTTTCGTTTCTGCACTGAATCAGTTAGGGTACTCCAGGAAACAGGTTTCCCTCTAACCTCCTGAGGACGAGGGATGGGACCAGGAGGGGTGCTGATCCAGACAGAGTACCTGGAAGAGGTCCCCTGCTCAGCCTGCAGGGTTGGGGTGGGGGGCACGGAACCAGAGAGGAGAGAGTGGGAGAGGGAGGGGAGATGTGCCCAACACCGTCTTAAGTAGAGAAGCAGACCAGGGGTCAAAAACCTGCTTGCTCACTCCTCCTGCTGTGTCTCCACCCCCGCTGCCCCCAACCAGGACAAACCAGGAGGACAAGGGCAGGAATCCTGAGTGATGCAGAGTAATCTGGAGGGTGAAAGGAAAACATCCATGATTCGCATCATCATATCTGCTCTAAGTACATTTTTAAAAACGGCTGCCTGGTATTCCTCTGTAAGAAAGTACCATAAATTATTTAACACAGTCCCTATGGATCCTCTCTGACTTTTTTTTTTACCGTTATAACAAGCACTGCAGTAAACATCCTTATACATACACTTTTTTTGGCTGCGTCTCTGATTATTTTCTCAGGATAAACTCCCAGGGGGGGAATTACTGAGTCTGGGGAAATCTACATGTTTAAGGCTTTTGATATATACTGCCAAATAGCCCTCCCTAAGGCTATTACACCAATTTAAGTGCCCACATCCAATGCATATAGAGTCCTAATTTGGGGAGAACCTGCTAATTAATCTATGAGGTGGTGTCTAAAAGCACTGCCTCGGCCTGGAGACATGGTAAGAGCTGCCTGGGTTGGAGGAGACCCTGGGAGGGAGAAGCAGCCCCACCGCGCCTGCCCTGGAGACCATCACTGTGAAAGGTCACACCTCGTGAGCAATGAAAACTGACCTGTTGTCAAGATAGGAGGAAGCATCTGAGTCAGTTCACTTGAGGGTCAACGGGGCATCTAACAAAGGGAAGTGAGGTGATGGCCGCTGCCTTGGAGTTTTGTTTCGTTTGACCTTATTTTCCTCTAGCCAGATGCATGGTAAACAACAGTGGATGGTGATCGAAGGCTCTGTGTGGGGTTATCTCTTTGGGGAATAGTTCCACCAGGCCAAGAGAAGGTCACAGGCAGGACCGGGTTGCAAATGAGACGCCAGGGCCATTAGGACCTGAGGGCGAGAGAAGGAGGCTGGGGGGGAGGAGGGTGAACCCAGAGCTGGGGCTGTGAACCTATGAAGCTCCTCTCCCAGAATTACAGCCCCAATCTGCGTCCCTAATTTAATGAACGGGCAAAAAGAAAGGACACGGGGAAGCAGGCAGGCCCCCCACTGTAGAAGCTCTGTGCTGGGTTCTGGTTTTCTTCTTTTAAGGGAATTAACAAGAGCCTGAGGGACTACACACCACCCTCCCCTTCAAGCATCTCAGGAAGGGGTTTGATGTTCTAGGTAAACAATATGCCGGTAGTATTGTGAATGACGCTGCCTGTATTCCTTGACAGGTAAATAACATGAATATTTGATGGGGTGACTTATAAATTCAGTACAAAGAAACATTAGGTCAATTCCAAGGGGGCACAGACATATAGGTTTATAGTTTATTATCAATTGGGAAGAGTGGTAAAATTGATAATAGCCAACGAGCGCATTCTGTGGCCATAGTGCTAAGGACCTCACAGACAACAAGTCATTTAATCCTCCGACATCCGGAGCTGACTAAGGTGACTTGCCCGTCCCAGCCAGGTGACCTCGCCCTAGACTCACTCCTGACTGTCTCTTCTGATCCGCCTGCTCCCACTCCCCGTGGGAGGCACACTGGGAAGGGCTGCGGTCAGACCGACTGCCAGTCAAACACTCCCTCCTTCTCTCATTCACTAACAAATATTTATGAGCCTCCAAATGTTCCTGAAACAGTGGGCACAGCAGTGACTAAAACAGACAGAATCCCAGCTCTCAGGAAGCTATGACACATTTTCTTTTGGCCTCAGGCTCTTTGTACTTGGAGTTCCCTTGACTAGAAGGCTTTTCTCCTGGGCATCCCACACGGCAGCTCTCTCACTGCATTCAGACCTCTGCTGGGCACTGCCTCCTCCAAGCAGCCTTCCCTGACCACACCAACTGAAACAGCCCATTCAACCTTCTGCTTCTCGTGGTACTTTATTTTTCTCTTCTCACTGTCTGATATACATACATAGGTGTGTATTTATGGATAAACATTTGTTTACTTGTTTATTCTCTCCTACTAAAAGGGTAACACTCTGAGTTCCTGGCAGGAGGAGTGTTTCCCTCTCAGGTCCAGTGGAGTCCATTTCCGGGGTTCTGACTACCTCTTAGCTGTTCCAATTTGTGCCAAGGTTTTTGATTTCAAGCAACAGAAATTGAGTCTGACTAACTCGGGTGAAAAGCCAATTCACTGGGAGACAGAAAGGCTAGAGGGCCGAGACAAGCCCATGAAACCTACAGAGAGCATGGGTGGCCGGGAAATTGGAACCAGAGCTAGGGTCATGATGGGAAGAGGCTGGGACACTGAGATTAGGTGTCACTCCCCTGGACACTCGATGCTGCCACCTCTAGGCTTTCAGTAACTGCCAATAATTTATAAGCTGTACCCGTTTCTTTCTGCCTCTCCTGCAAGATTCAGTCTCCTGTGACTGACTGAGCCTGAGTCATCGGCTCAGCTCTGCTTCGCCTCACCCCAGCACTGGCTTTCATAGAGGGAGGTGGTACCTTGAGACCCTCTGAGATACACACGTGGGAGAATTCCTCCAGATTGAAAGAGGCACTGGCTGTGGCAAGGCAGCCACTGTCCCTAAAGAGCTGCAGCGTGGGCCCGTGGAAGTGGCCTCATTCCCAGAATGGTGATGGAGATTCTCCAGCCTCCCCTGGGAACAAGCGAGTTATCCACGTGCCCCAAATCTGGACTCTGGAAGCTTCTCCTGGTCAGAGCTGGTCAGAGCTGGTCAGAGCTGGTCAGAGCTGTGTTTTTAAACCACACACAGGCAGATCTAGCAGCATCTTGGAGGCTGGGCCGACCCGGGGGTTGGGGAGGGCCATCTGGGGCAGTGGGGCTGGGCTGGTCCAAGGAGACATTCCCGTGGCAGGTGGGCGAGTTCCTGCCCTCTCCAAGCCAGGATGATCAGGCCTCCCTAGGGCACCATCGCATCACCTCTGAGGAGTTTTCTCTTTGGCAGCCTCTCCTGAGGAAAAATCTATGAACCTCAAGTCTGTCTTCAGAAAAAAAGACTATTTTTTCTCCTGAGGAACAGAAACGGGCCTCTGGAAACTGACACACCTTTTTGCTTATTCTTCGTGCACCTCTACTGGGGTCCCGGAAAACAATGTTTCCTTGTCACCCCAGGCTGGTCCCTAGAAGCAGGCTCAGGAACAGTCTGGAAGCCGCCAAGTTCACGCTCGACCCTCTGGGTAAGCCGGGCTGGGCCCTGTTGGAGGAGGGCCTGGTTTCGGATGGAGGATGCTTCCAGACGCGCAACCAACCCGCTGCTCCGCTCCGCCAGAAAGCACACACAGCGGGGTTTCTGATTTCAGAGGGAAGTCATATTACAAACACCCACAGAGATCTCAGCACTGGGCTCCTCCGGAGTCCGTCTCCTGGATCCCAGACAGGAGGCCCTTTCCCCATCCCCAAACGAGGTGCTCCGTCCTGTTTTTAAAAGCTCTCCAGGAAATACACTTGTGCCTACACTTCCTCACCACCCACTCACCCTTCACCGGTTTCTGATCTGCCTTCCGCCCCACCTCCCTCTTCTCCCGATGGAGCCTCAGGGAGGACCCGGGAACCTCCTCCTCGGTAGCCTTGACCCAGTCCTGATCCTTGGCAGGTTCATTATTTGACAGGAAATCTCTTGGCTTCTGGGACAGGAACCTCTCCTCATTTCCCATCTTCTTTATGTGCCCACATCCCCAGGGATCTGAGCTTAGCTACCTCTCCTCCTCTGGGGCCTCACCCGGCACCTCCACGCAGATGGTCCTCGCATCCAGTCTCTCCTGTCAACACCTGCAATGATGCCATCTCCCTGACAGACGTCTCGACCCTGTCGCCTCCCCTGAATGTCGAAGTATCCCAGACTGAACTGGTCATTTGCTGCTCGAAATCTGTTCCTCCATCAGTACCCCCCTCTCAATGACACCCCTCCAGAATCTACTCTTCAATCTCAGTGTCACTTGTCACTGAGACAAGTGGCCTCACCTCCCAAATCCAACCAGTTGTCAGATTTCTCTTTGCCATGTCTCTTTCCAGAACCAACCAGTGCTTATTTTTGCCTCCTTTCCAAACCTCCTCCATGATCCATTTCTACCCTCTCCCCACAATCTACATTTTGTGCATCTTCAAGGGTACTCTTCTTAAAGTGCAATCAAGAAGGCAGAATCTTATCACCCCCCTGCTCTAAAACCTTCCATGGCTCCCACTGCTGTTGCTGTATTTCTGTCTAACTCCTCAGCCGGGCATGACACGCTTCATAATTCAAGGCTGTCCAGAGCCATTTCTCATCACTTTCCCTTTAGCATACATTTTTGCTCTTTAACTCGATTTCCCGCTCATCTCTGAAAACTTTGTGTCTTCTTATTGCTGGGCTTCTGTTCAAGCTGGACCTTTCCTTTTATTTGCATTCATCAAAATCCTACCTTTCCTTCCAGGCTCATCTCAAATGCCACTTCTTCTTTGAAGCCTCCCTGGGTTTCTCCGGCCAGAAGAGCTTTCCCTTCCTTGTGCTTCTTGGGTTCACTGTGTGTCTCTCACCACCCTCGTCACACATGCCCTCACGTCACAGCATCTTGAGTACGTGCTTCATTACCCCCACTAATGCCCCTCGAGGGGGTGGCTTTTGTCCTATCAGAAGAGCAATTTGCTCACCGTTGGTATTTGTGGAATTAAATCATCAGGCTAGATAACCATACACTTGTTGACTTTTCACTGTTTGAAAATACATGTCCAAAGTAGATTAGCACAGGGTCTACATCAAAGGCAGGAGTATGGAAATACGTTCTGCTCACATCCATGAGGGCAAATCAAAAAAAGCAGATCAAAACCTGGTTCTGAAGTGACTGGGACCATTGCTGGACAGACTTTAATTAATCTTATGGAAAATATTCAAAGGACTCAACAAGACTGGGAAAGGAGGAGGGGGCAGGGGAGAGGGAGCCAGAGCCACTGCTGTCAAGAAACACTTTCTTCCTGTCACCGTGTCCCCCAGGGCCAGGCCTGTGCTTCTGCTTAATCTCCCTCTCTGTGGTCACTCAGGATATGATTACTGGCATCAGATGCAAGCACATGTTTCTGTTCCATTAATCTGAGAGAGGCTGAGAGGCTGGAAAGGGAGCCACAAGGGCATTACTGTGTTGGTTAGTTACCACCTCAAAGAGGAGCACAGAGGGCGAGAGCAAGAATCCGGCAGATGGGCCAGGACGGAGGCCTGTCGGAAGCGAAGGGAGATAAGAAAACCATGCAGGGAACAAGTTCCTGTAGCCGGGAGCCCTATCCCTTTCAGCTGTTACACCATGGGGCCTGGAGGAGGAACATACACTCACATACACGCATGCACACATGTGTGCACACACACATGCGCACACACTAATACACATGCACGTGCACACATATGCATGCACATACATGCACACACATGCATGCAATACATGCACATGCACACACACAGACACCCCCAAAGCAAGTGACAGGCGCAGAGCTTCTGCACCTTAAGAGTTCTGGCGATCTGCCTGACACTCCTCGGTGAGCACTGTTGCTCAGGGTGCATGGGAACCCATAAATCTGTCGCACACACGGTAACAGCCTAAGTGGGAGCTACAGCACAGTGATGAAGACATGAACAGCTGAAACACCATGTCAGATGGCAGTGGTGACATCTGAAAGCCATAATTTGCAGCTCAGCATATTTTGTTCCAGGTACCAGAGCCGGCACAAATGCTCACCGGCTTGTCTTCGCCACGCAGCATCTCCGCCCGGCTTGGCCGGGGGCCAGGAGATCTTTGCCTTGCCAGCAGGTTTCTGCTGGAGAAAGCTCGGCAAGTTTTGCTCTGTCATCTGACCGGGAAGTGGAGGACCAGAGAGGCTTTAAACACACACCTATTCCTGCAGTGTGCATTCTTCAAGGACCCCTTCCCTTCTGTCTCATCAAGCTGTCCCGGCCAGACATTTTGAAGGGTGGCTGGAAAGGGCCAAAGTATTTTAGCCAGGTCAAGGCTTAGGGGCAGTTGGAAGGATTATCCATTATAGAGACAGAAGCACCAATTCAGGTCTTCAGCTGTGACTCTCCCTTCTTTTCATCTGCAACGGCTCCATCTCTCTTACCCTCCTCATTGCCACCCTCCCAGAACCTCGGCAGCACCAGTACGCAGTTTCTCAAGGGATAGGCCTTCAAATTGCAAGTCCCGCTTTCAGTTCTAGCTAGTTACCTGGCAGATAAATGGAATCAGCGCATGAGGAAAGGTTTATAAATGCAAAGGAAAGGGGGCTTTGGGGAGCAGGCAAGATTATGCTTAACCCCGAGGAAGCAGGGAAACTCAGTGTTGTGGGCAGACCGGCCTTTCCACTGCTCTACTCCCCCCTGCTCGCCCCCGCTCAGCAGCCCGTGTGCATCTGTTGCCCGCGCTCTGATGGCCTTCCTGCCAGGCCCCGAGGAGTGGGCGGAGAGGATAAAGTGACTGTTAACAACAGGGGTCTTAACTCCTGGCCTGGGTCCCTGAAAGCACAGGCTGCAAAACAGTTTACGATGATCAAAACACACTTCTGGCAGCTTTGGGGCCCTTTCTCTTGCATTGAAAGTTTGCGTCAGGGATGCTGCTCTGAATCCCTCGTACCCAGAGTACCACGGGAGCAGGTGCGGAGGGAACTCAGCTCCCACCCGGCGCTGGTCAGAAGGCAACTTGCAGGCATTAGTGAGGGGAGCAGGGCTGGGCCCAAAACCCTGCCCACCCCAGAGAAGCCCGTCCAGTGTCTGCTCCGCAGAGACGTTACCTGACCCTGAGCCCTTTGGATCCTAAACATTTTCCCACACAGAAAACAGCACACAGTCTTCATCAGCTGTAGCCATGAGATTACTTGGGGAACTAGTTTGATTTTTCACTTTCCACTATAAACATTTTAGATTTCTTTTAGATTTACATTTTATTGGGAAATAATTTTTGGGGGGGGGGGAATAATTTATACATAGGGAATTCATCTTTTTTTTTTTAATGGCCCGCTCTATCAGTTTTGACAAATGCATTGGGCCGTGTAACTGTCACCACAATCAAGATAGAAAATGGGGAGAGTATAATAAAGAGCTCAGTCGCAGCACACATGCTTAGCATGCACAAGGTCCTGGGTTCAATCCCCAGTACCTCCTCTTAAAAAAAAAGATAGAAAATGTTCCCATCATCCTACAAAGTTCCCTCAGCCCCCTTTCTAGTCAACTCTGATGGGTCAGCCCTGGCTCCTGACCACCACTGATCTGGTATATCTCCATAGTTTTGCCTTTTCCAGAATGTCATGGAGTTGGAATCACATAGTATGTAGCCTTTTGAATCTTCTTTCACTTAGCAGAATCCACTTCAGATAAATAAGAGCTGCACACATCCGCAGCTTGTTCCTTTGTATCGCTGGGAAGTATTCCAGTGTGTGAAAGTACCACGATTTATTTAGCTATTAAATAAATGTTGAAGGACATTGGGTTATTTCTAATTTTTTGGTGATTGTTAATGAAGCTGCTATAAACATCCAAATGCTGATTTTTGTGTGACCTCGGGTTTTTATTTTTCTCTGATTAATTCCTAGGAGTGAGATTGTTGGGCCCTGTATTAAGTATATGTTCAATGTGACAGAAGCACCAAACTATTTTCCAAAATGTCTGTACCATTTCACTCCTGCGAGCTGTGTGGAGAATTCCAGCTATTCCACAGCTTAACAGCACTTATCATTTTCAGATTTTCTTTTCTTTCAGCCGTTCTAATAGATATCCAATAGATAGTTGTAGCTTACTATGATTTTAATTTGCATTTCCATGATTACGAACAATATTGTATATCTTTTTACATGCTTATTGGCCATCAAATAGCTTCTTTGGTGACATGTCTATTAAAATTTTTGCTCACATTTTATGAAGTTGTTTGTGTTCCTGCAATTGTGAGAATTCTGTATATTCCTTTTTTGATTGAGATATAATTGACATATAACATTATATTAGTTTCAGGTGCACAATGTAATGATCTGATATATGTATATAACGTGAAACAGTAACTGCAAGAAGTCTAGTTGACACCTATGTTCTAACATCTGCATATTCTGCATATAAGCTATTTATCAGATACGTGCTTAGCAAATATTTTCTCCCAGTCTGTGGGTTTTTTGTTTTTTAATTGTCATAGCGCTATCTTCCAAAGAGTAAAGTTTTCAATTTGGATAAAGTTCAACTTATCAATTTTTTTTTTTTTGGTTTTTGTATCTGAGAATTCATTATTTAACTCAAGATCACAAAGATTTTTCTCCTATGTTTTCTTCTAGAAGATTTATAGAATTATGGGTCAATGTTATTATTATGGCAATGATTATTATTGTGGTGGTTGTTGTTATATAGGTGTCTAATTCTTCCAGCATTATTCATTGAAAGGCATCCTTTCTCCATTGGACTACCTTTGTAATCTTGTTGAAAATCAACCCAAGATATACGTGTGGTTCTATTTTTAGACTCTCTACTCTGTTCAGTTGATCTCTGTGTTTATCCTTTCACCAGTACAAGAACATCTTGATTGTTGTAGCTTTAGAGCAAGCCTTGAAATAAGTAGTACAGCTTCTCAAACTGGTTTTTTTTTAATTAGCTGCGCTATTATAGTTTCCATATACATTTTAGATTTCTGCTTGTTGATTTCTACTAAAAATCTTGCTGGGATTTTACTTGGGATTGCATTGAATCTAGATCAGTTTGGGGGAAATTAACATCTTAACAATATTAAAACTTCCAACCCATAAGCATAGTATAACTCTCCATTTAGTTAGGTCTTAGTTCTTTCATCAAAGTTTTATAGTTTAGAATATAGATCTTGCACATATTTTGTTAGATGTTATTTACATAATGTTTTTAAGTGCTATTGTAAATGGTACTTTATTTTAAATGGTATATTTAATTCCATTTACAAATATTCATTGCTGGTGTATAGAAATACAATTGCTTTTGGTATATTAATGTTATAATCTCTATCCTTGCTGATCTCACTTATTAATTCTAGTAGCTGTTTTGTAAATTCTTTGGGATTTTCTGTATGGCCTATTATGATACTTACAAGTGGAGAGAGTTTTATGTCTTCCTTTCTAACCTTTATGTCTTTTATTTCTTTTTCTTGCCTTATTGCACTGTCTAGGACTTCCAGGACAATTCTGAATACAAGTGGTGAGAATGGATATCCTTACTTTGTTCTCAATCTTAGGGGGAAATTATTCTGTCACTTATCAAGCGTGATGTTAGCTATAGGTTTTTTGTAGATGCCCTTTATCAGATTGAGGGTTCTATTCTTAGTTTTCTGAGAATAGATCAATAGATTGATAGATCAATAGAGATGGATCAGGAACAAACTTTGAATTTCATCAAATACTTTTTCTGTATCTATTGAGGTGGTTATATAGTTTTTCTTCTTTAATCTGTTTATGGTAAATTACAACGGAAAAAATTTTAAAGTGTTGAGTTCATTCCTGGAATAAACCCCACTTAATCTATGATGTATTATCATTTTCATATATTGCTGGATTCAATTTTCTAATATTCAGTTGATGAATTTTGCATTTATATTCATGAGAGATATTGGTTTTTAGTTTTCTTAGCATGCGATATCTTTGCATGGATTTGGTATCAGGTAATGCTAGCTTCATAAAAGGAGTTAAGAGATGGTTGTTCTCTTCTATTTTCTAAAAAAGTTTGTGTAATGTTGATGTTACTTTTTACCAAAATCATCTAGTGGAATTTTGCAGTAAAGCCATCTTAGGTTTGATTTTTCCTTATAGAAAGGCTTTTAGCTATAAATTGTTTCTTTAATAAAATATATGATGATTCCAGTTATCTATGACTTCTTAAATACACCTTTTGACAAATTTTCCCTTTCATCCAAGTTGTTGAATTTATGGACGTAAAGTTTTTTCATAGTATTCCGTAATTAGCCTTTTACTGTCTATATAATTTGTAGTGTTTCCTATTTCATTTCTTATATTGGTATTTGAGGCTTTTTTCCTTACTAAATCTAGGTAAAGGCTTATCAACTTTATTGACTTTAAAGAACCAACTTTTTGTCTCATTGCTTGTCTGTATTGTTTTTCTGTTTGCAATGCTATTGATTGCTGCTCCTTTTTTATTATTTCCTTTTTCTGCTTATTTTAGGTTTATTTCGTTCTTTTAATGTGAAAGCTTAGACTGATTTGATTGATTTATAAATCTTCTTTTCTCATTAGGTGTTTACAGCTATATATTCCTTGTAAGCACTGTTTCAGCTCTACCTCACAAATTTTGACATGTTGTGTTTTCATTCCATTCAAACTGTTTTCTAATTTCCCTTTTGACTTTGATCATAGGTTAAATAGCAGTATATTATTTAATTTCTAAATATTTGTGACTTTTCCAGATATCTTTCTGCTGTTGATTTCTAGTTTAATTTTATTGAACTAGAAATCTAGTCAGAGAACATATTTTACATTATTTCAATTCATTTAAATTTATTAAGATTTACTTTATGGCTCAGAATATGATCTATCTTGTGACTGTTCCACGTGCACTCAAAAAGAGAATGTATATTCTACTATTAGATGGACAGTTCTGTGAATGCCAATTAGGTTAAGTTAGTTGATAGTGTTAAATCTTCTATCTTTTTACTGATTTTTCTGTCCATTTGTTCTACCTGTTACTGAGATAGGAAAGTTAAAATCCCTAATTATAATTTTGGATTTATCTTTTCTCTGTTTATTTCTATCAGCTTTCACTTCATATATTTCGAGGTACTGTTATAAGGTACATAACTCTTTAGGATTGTTATGTTTTCTTGATGAATCAACCCCTTTATTATTATGTTACATCCTTTTGTAATTCTGGTAATGTTTCTTGTTCTAAAGTCTACTTTATCTGATATTATTATAGTCACCTTAGCTTTCTTTCAATTAGCATTTACATGATATGTCCTTTTCTATTCTTTTACTTTTAACCTCCCTAAATATTCATAATTAAATTGGGTTTCCTGTAAAAAGCATCTAGTTGGATCTTGTTTTTCTATCCAATTCAAAAATGTCTGTGTTTTAATTGATATTGATATGTTTGGACTTCAGTGTATCATTTTGATACTTGTTTGTTATTTGTTCCAAATGTTGTCTCTTTGTTCCTCTTTTTGCCTGCTTTTAGATTGAATATTTTTCATTCAATTTTATCTCTAGTACTGGCTTATTATTTAAACCTATGTTTAAAATGTTTTGTAGTGCCCTTAGATTTACAATACATTCTTTAATTAATTACATTCTACCTTTGAATAATAAGACTTCATGTATAGTGTAAGGACCTTATAGCAGCAAACTTCCATCTCCTCCCTCCCATCTTTTGTTCTATTTTTGTCATATTTTTACAGATGCAATAAATCCACAACGTATTTCTACTATGTCTGTTTTAAAGTGTTAATTATCTTTTGTTTTAGAGAATGATTAAAACTAAGAAAAAAGTATTCTTATCTTCACTTCATTTTAACCATTTCCAGAGATCTCTCATTTGAGGAAGTAAATCTAATTTTCTGTTGGATATCATATTTCTTCTTCCAGAAGAGTATCCTTTAATATTTCTTGAGGTGCAGAGTTGCTGGTAATGAATTCTCTCAGCTTTTGCTTGTCTAAATAAGTGTTTATTTCATCTTCATTTTGAAAGATATTTTCTCCAGGTGTAGAATTCTGGATTGACTGGTTTTTTTCTTTCAATACTTCAAAATTTTCATTCCACTGTCTTCTGAATTGTGTCATTTTGGAATAGAAGGCAGTTGTAATTCTCATCTTTTTCTTTATATTTGATTTTCAGATGTTTGCATATGATGTGCCAGGAGTATTGTTCCTCCCCTTTTTCCTTTTTACCTCCTCCTTCCCCGCTTCTTCCCCCTCCTTCTTTTGTTTTCCCTGCTTGAGATACTCTGAGCTTCTTATATTTGTCCATTGATGTTTTTCTTTACTTTTGAAAGACTCTATGCCATTCTTCCTTCAAGAAAGCACTCTGGCCTCGCTTTGCCTTATGCTGAGGGTATCAAGTACTCTACCCTCACTTTTCAGCTTCCTTCATGTGCCTGTGCCTCAAAGAGGGTCTCTTTCCTTGCTTTTGCCTCTCATCAAGAAGAAGATAACTCTTAATTGTTACTTGAGGTTTGCTACCCTGGTGGTGGAAGACAGATGGGGCTGGTGGCTCAGCCTTGGCCTTAGGAAGGCCCCATGTTTTGGGTTTCAGTTTGGGGGTTTGTAGGATTGTTTCTTCTCACCCTTTCCCAGTGTCCTGGGGGTGTCAGGGTTTGCTGCTCACCTTCAGGAGCTCAAGGCTTTTTCTCTGTGGGAGAGGAGGCTTTGTGCCTTCCTGCTCCTTCCTCCAGGTCTGCTCTCGCAGGTGTCCCACCCTGCCCCCAGTCTTACCCAGGAGACAAGCACCCAGAGAAGTTCAAGGAGATGTGGATGCAATGCTCCAGTGTGTGTGGCTCCCTGGGTGCTATAGTCTTACACTAGCCCACCTCACTTTTGGCAATTCATTAAAACCATAGCTAAACTCTTCTTATCCGTGAAGACAGCATGTGAGACCTCTTCTTTCAGTGCTCTGTCACAGGCGAGCCAGTGCTCGTGTTCATCTTTTTAGGGAAGAGGTCCATCTTTCCTCAGATTTTAGACTTTTTGTTTGCTCTGAAACCTCCGCTCTCCCATGGTTCAAGAAAAGTTTTCATTTTTTAGTTTATCCAGGTTTTTCTTCTTGTCACTCTTTCCAGCTTTCTACAGTCTCAGCGCTGCAATTACCAAGCCTAGATTTTTAAACAATCTCTTCTGTGGCCATGCTTGTTTCTTTCATACAAATTAGCCCACAAGCGATCAACAAGCAAGCAGGGGATGTGGTCATTATAATGCAGACCTCGTGTTGGTTCTTACGCAATTTCCCCTGGCATGTGAGCATTCTGAAGTTACTTCTGGTACCCTGTGTCTCCACTCTCTTAAGCTATTCTGAGCAGACTGAAGGTGAAGATAAAAAAGCTGCCAGTATATTATGCTCTATGTCAAAACAATGAATTAATGAAGAAAGCTATACCCCAAATCCAAATTTTAGTATTGATGAAAATATTCTCTCTCAGAAACCAATACCCTTCAAGACACATACTGTGAAAGAGAAAGTATATGATCTCCAGGCTTCATATACTTACTTATGCTACAATTTTTTTTTAATTTTAAAATAATTTTATTGTGGTATAATTTCTATACAGTAAACTACACATATTTCAGATGTATTTTGATGAATTTTGATAGATGTATACAGCTATGAAACCACCACCACAATCAAGATAGCTAACATTCCCTATGCCACTTTTTTTATTAGGATTTCTATTGATTTTTATGAATAATCTGTTTTCAAATTTTCATTGGTTTGAGTGAGCTGTTCCAATCTTATTTCCCCCATAAACTCTATTATTTTAGGTGCATGATTTTGCAGAATGGGAATTCTTAAGTATGCGAGAAGGTAATAGAGCAAAAAAAAATGACTGTAACATGAATTTTTTTTCTTATCATGAAAGCAATACATGCTCATTACTGAAAAAACTGAAAACTATAGAAAAGGAAAAATTCAATAACCAATAATTATCCCATTCAGAGGTAATTTTTAATTCACATATTACGTACTTTAAACATGACTGAAATCAAGATGTTATGGTTTTCAAAACTGAAGAATACAAACTATTAAAGAAATAATTTCTACATCAATGAGGGAGAGATTAAATGTAGGGAAACTTACCACACACACATACATACATACTAAAAAGCAATCCTCTCACCCCAAGAAAATAGCTCTTTAGGGTAGAGAATGAGCACATTTATACTTTACTCCAATTGAAATTAAAACAGATAGAATCTAGTTCATGATCCTTTTTAAGCACTTCTCTGGTCTCCTAACCAATGACCTTGAGATTTTGGACCTTTAAACTTTCAAAGACATTTTTCTGAATCAAAAGTACAAAAATGTATGATTTATCCAGAATCAGTTTAAAAATTTTAGCAATCCATACTAAGGAAAATAATCCCCACTGCCATCCTACAGCCCAGCCCGGACGCTAACTGTGTTAATCATGACCGTCTTGCTGAATCCGCTTCAGGAACCATCTTCAGTGCCCTCCACTCTCCAGTCCTGTACGTGGGAATTTTGCAAAGGACCTGGAAGAAACAAACGAGGCAAAGCATCTGGGATAATTCAACAGGAGTGTGATGTACGGACCACGTAATGGTCCACACGCTGCAAACAGGCCTCTGAAAAAAATTTTTTTGCCCTCGAGGAAAGATCCTCCATTCCTTTTCCTCTCCCATCAAAGAGAGAAGTCTCATAAAACAGGAACAGATACTCAGGGAAATCCTCTGGCCTCCAGATGAAGGTTGGTAATAGTTTCATTGCTTGAGAGCAAAATAATCTTCAGTCCATATGCTCACTTGGATGGACAAGCACAGGCCCACAGTCATGGCCAGAAAAAGTAAAGCCTTCATTGCACAAAAAAACAAACAAACCGACCACTAACCGGTAGGTCTAAGGGCGACGCCACTGTAAGTAAGTAAATGGGACCACTGGGCTTGGGCTTAAACAGTCTATTTTGGATTGTCTTCCTAATTTACTTTGATTTACTAGAACTAATTTGCTATAGTGACTGGCCGTTGGCCCTTGGAAAGGGTGCCTCTAAATTTAAAACTCAATTTTACTTCATTTCCAGAAATGCTTATTGAGCCCTTTCTAAGTGCTGGGTGACATGCTAGGGCCTGGGGATAGAGATGTGAAAAAGAAGCATGGTGGCCTTGCCCACGTCTAGCAAAATGTCAGAATTAAGTTTATCCACTGATTTCCCTCCTCATACATTGACTCTAAAACACTTTCTGGGATTATAACCCACATTCTCCACTTGGCCAGTCATCTGGGGCTGCCTCATAGCCCTCTTGTAGTGGCAGGGTTTGCAGAAGGCTGGAGTTGCCAGGCTGGCCGTGCTCATGCTGGTGGTGTGGATGGGACCGGTCACCTCATCGAAGGCTGAGCGGCATCAGGGCCCTGGCCAGGCAAGCTCTGCAGGGATTGGGGATTTCGTTCTGAAGGCACAGGTCTTGTGGTTCCTCGGCAGCCCAGTGGGCTAAGCATCATTCCTTTCATAGGTTCCTTTTCTGCTTACATGAGCCAGAATCTGTTTCTGTCGCTTGCAACTCAGAATCCTGACCCATACACATGGTTAGCCTTCTGCCCTCTGAAAACATTCTGTTCCGTTTCAAATCATAAGTATAAAAATACCTGGAGAAAAGTATATTATGTTCTCTGTGACTCTGACATATTTTATCAAATTAAGAATGTCCTCTTAATCAGTGATTCCCAGCTGCAGTCCTGGTTCATATGGCACCAGCATTAACTGCAGGTGGCGCTTCTATGAGCCTGTCACAGATAAAGAACTGATGTTAAGAAATTTAATTTTTTTTGTATCAAATTAAACAGATTTGATGTCACCACCATCACTCGTTTACATTCATATATGCTTTCTTGAGTTGGAGAAAAAAGAGTGGGAATTGGGCACTGGAAATGTTTTCTGCAACTATAGTTTATTCTATTTGGGCTGCAGCTGGAGAAGTGTCTGAGGCGTAGGTGACCCTGCATGAAACCATGCAGAGTCTAGCCCAGGTGTGGGGGAGAGCCCACTGGCACATTGAGAAGACCTCATCTCGAGGAGGCTGTAATTGAACAACTGGGTCCTCTCAGGGTGCACGTGCTCCTACAGGTGTCCACCGCCAGCATCGGCAGCCACGGTACCAACCCATCCACCAGCAGCCGTCCATATTAAGTTACAGAACACATATCACTGGGGCCCAATTTAACCCGAGGACAAGTAAATGTTTTAAATTCTAGAGCTGCTCCAAGCCATATGAGACCCATCACGTGGTGTACCTTTTTTTGACTATTTCTCTGTGCACTCCACTCACAGCTGTTGCAAGGTACGATATTATACTTTGCCCAGACTCAGGCACCTGTTGTGGGCAATTTGAAATAAAAACAAGTTGGTGGGGAACATGATAAGATATGTAAGAACACATTTCATTCACTCGGAATCCCCCCACAGACTATTCGATTTCAGTAAACTCTGCAACCATTTTTCTTTGTCATTATTTGCCAAGAGAGGAGGGAAAAAATAACACATCTCTTTTTATAGGAAACAAATCGGCGTTCTGCCGGTCCAGGGGTGACAAACATAGATTCCTTTTGCTTATTTTCCTGCAGACTTTCTCCCCTCTCTCGTCTGTGCTAGTATTTCCTCCACCCTTTCAATTTGTCACAGTTGCCTTTCCCAAAAGAACTTTCATCTTGAAATTGTCTCCTTGACCATGAGGTTGCTTAGGACCACTTTGAGAAAGAGCTTGGAGGTCAACGATGCATACGGGGGGTCAGGCAGGGAGATTTGGAAAGCGGGAGGTGGTGCGACCCTGCTCAGTACTGCTGACCCCACTGGAATCTTCCAGGTTCATAAGACAAAGCCCAGACTGTTTTGTGATCTTTTCGTTTCTGTTCTGAAAATAGAACTGCTATACCTAAATTCTTTATCACCTAATGTCGTGTTTTACAGCCTGTTAGGAGGCTGGGATGCAGGGGAAGGCAACACTCAGAGCAGGACACCAAAAGAAAACGTGGGTGCCGGGGGTGCTGGCAGGGGATGTCTAACAGATCGGGGCCCGGGGACGGCGTAGGTGGTCTGCCAGGGAAGAAAAAGAACTGGGTTACAAGCTGGACACACCGAGGTTCAATTTCCAACAGCTCTACTCGGTAAGTACCTGGTCCTGGGGAAGCTGCTCCGATTCTTTGAGCTTCTGTTTTCTCCTCTGTAGAATGCGGATCATAATAACTTCCTTGCAGGGCTTAGTGTAGGGATTTAAGTAAATAATGTGTATGAGGTGCCTAGCACAGTGCCTGACTATGAACAGCTGCTCTATAAATTATAGCAAATATGTTCAATACCTATAATATCGCTGGACTCACGGCCAGTGGAAGGAAGGATTCTAGATGGAATGTGTCATCTCCTTGAGCATCAATGTCTGCTTAACCAATAAGCCTTTGCCCTAATCCCACACTCTAATTAGGTCAGCTCTGGGGTCTACATTGAGCAGGACTGTGCCTGAGAGTCTGCAGCATCATTATCACCAACGCCACAGCAACATCTCCTAATGGAAAATGCAGACACGATAGATGTAGAGGAGGTAGGAGGCCCCAGGGACCTCACCTCCCCAAACCCTGCATCCCAGGGGCCCTTCACAGGCAGCCGCAGCTCCTTCTCTCTACAGGCTGCCCTCCCCTGTCTGATTTCTTTTTCATGCTTCTCTGCATCTAAGGCTTTTGGTCTCTGAGCTATGCTTCTTCCCAAGGGAGCCAATCTCCTCCCCAGCACCTGAACTCCCGCTCAGCATCTCCACCTGCACAGCTGTCACTCACTTCAATGGAGCTTCCAGCACACGAGCAAACGAAAGGGCAGCTAGAGAGGGGCCCAGCACAGGCACAGAGGGAGGCTCCCGCCTTCAACGCTGGAATCCTAAGAATCTTTGAAACCACAAGGAGCTGCAAATAGGATGGAGGAAAACAGAAAAGACGAGTTTTACATCTTCACCAATCTGTGCCTCTAGACGCCTCATTATGCCTGAGCGTCTGGTAGATGGAAAGGACCTACTGACATGACTGGTGGGGTTAGTATGGAAACATAAACCTGCAAAAAATAGCTGTAAAATTAGAAAGAAAAACTTCCCTAGAGAAACGATGATGAGGAATCTGGAGTTGAAAAAGTTTCAGTTGAGAAGATTCCCTCTCTCTTCTCTTCCTGTTGGGTCTACAGGCCAAGTAGAAGTCCTAAACTTGCAGTCCCGGCCTCACCTGCCCCCTGCCCACATCTGCAGCCTCCTGTCCAGCTGCACCAACTCTCCAGCAGTGTCCAACCCCTCGCAGTTTCCTGTAAGGGCTTTTTGAGACAAATGAATTCCCAGGCCCTACCTTGGAATGTTCTGGTTCACTAGGTCCAAGGTGAGCCCTACAGCCCTAGTTCAAGATGCTTCCCAGGTGATGGGGATGACAGGATGGTCACCTAGGTTTGGGAGTGCCGAGGCTGCATCATCCTTTGGAGATTAGCTGGGCCAATATACGTGAAAGCATCTTGTAAGCTGTCACCTTCCCTGTAGATGTCAAGCACTGTAGGAGTGCTGGAGTTTAGCCCTGAGCTTAATGTGGATGGGGGCTCTCCCTTCCCTCCCAGCAAGACTCAGGCAGAAACAGCAAAACTGACCTTTGGCAAAAATAGCCCCAAGATGGGCCTGGGAAAAGTTCTCAAATCTCCCAGCTTTCCCAACTAACTTTTTTTTTTTAATTGCAATTGTTTTATCAAATGATTCCTATGAGAAACCCAAATCCTAGTAGACACTGTTTGTAGAGTCCCAACCACCTTTCATGATATGGTCATGCTGTGTGTCAGGGTCCGTGATCCTGATAAGGCCAGTTAGGGTGGGCCTTCTTCTTGTTGTGACTGGTTTAGGCAGTTTCTGGGCAATGAAATGCCAGGGGAGGCCTGCTCAGGGGCTTCCGGGAAAAATTACCAGCTCCTAAGAAGAGACTCTTTGCCCTTTCCTCCCATTGGACATTTCCACGTGTGCCTGGGATGCTTGAAACTATAGCAACCATCTTGCTATTTTGAAGGGAGTTAGACCAAAGTCAGCATCCCCAGGAAGGTAAAACAGAAAATGGGAGAAACCTGGGTCCTCCACGATGTCGCTGAACCATCAAACCCACCAACCCTGGAGTTTCTTTTTCTGTAAGAAGACAAATCCTCTTATTGCTTAAGCCATTTTGAGTTGGGTTTTCTGTAATTTGCAACAGCAAGCCTTCTGATATACTGGTGTATAAAACAGATTAAAACTGGCAAATTATTATTAAACATCTGTTTTATAGGCTTTCATTCATAGCTTTTATTTATTAGAAGTCAATCAAAAAGATAATGAAGAATCTTTGCAACACATCGTTTGAAATGGGAAGTGAGGGTTATAAATTGAAGTCGTATGAGTCTAAGCACCCAATTTATTTTAGCATTTTGTTTTGATTGTATAATAGCTAGGAAAGTCCGATTTCCACACTTGAGGGGTGGCATATGGTAACAGTTTTTGACAAAAACTATTTGCTTTGCAAACTCAAGACACTTTTCAGTTAACAGTGATAGCAGGAAAAGCTTTATTCCAATATCTGGGCTCCCACACTCAAAAGTTAGGTTGGCAGGCACAGACCAATGTGCCGATTGTTAAAAGTTGTACATAATATATTATTTGTTTACAATGAAAAACACGGCATTCAAAAATTTTCAATAAAACATTTGCAAAATTCCCCAAAGAGCTTCACAGAATCTGAGGTTCCTTAGAACACACTTTGAAAACTTCTGTCCTAAGTGTAATTAAATTATGCTAATGATGTATAATTAATTTAAAATCCAGGTTTCCAGTGTGGTAGACAAGATCCTTCCCTCCTGCTTAATTCCGATTTCCAAGAGCTCAAAGCCAGACCTTGTCTAACGTCATTCAAATCTGGCAATAAGACAAACACTCCATTAGCATAATAGGAGATGTGCTCCCAAGAGATTATAATTCACAGAGGAAAAGGGCTGAGTGTGGGACCAGACCACATGGAGGGTCTCTCGTCTCTTACTTCCTCCTCCCTCCTGGTCCAAAGCATCCCTAACCCCAGGTCAACCCCCCACAGCAGAACCACTCTGAGCGAAGACTGACAATACACACTGAGGCCAGACAGGAGAAAATAGAAGCTGGACAGGTAACCATGGGGTTGTCAGGGCATATGAGTCAAGGACCAGAATGAAAGAGTGAGAAGGGGGAAGGAAGGAAGTGGGCCCAGGGGGCACTGCCTTTTCCGCCTGTGCATCTGGCTTCATGATGCACCTCTGGAATCCAGGATTAATGCTTCCATCTGGGAAAAAAGATGAATAAGATGAGGAAGGTGACTAATCTCCAATATCCACTATGATGACTTTAAAATATGGCCATGAATTCTTTGTTCTCTCTCTCTCTTTAAAAGGTGGAATCTAATTTCCCTGTCCTTAACAGTAGGCTATATTTAGTGATGTACTTCTACAAATGGAATGTGGAGGAAGTGATGGTATAAGACATTTGAGATTAAGACATAAAAGGCATGGTGTTTGGTGCAGACATTATGGAAAATAGTGTGGAGATTCCTCAAAAAACTAAAAATAGACTTACCATATTATCCACCAATCCCACTCCTGGGCATCTATCCAGAGAAAACTCTAACTGGAAAAGATACATGCACCCCAATGTTCATAGCAGCACTATAAACAATAGCCAAGACATGGAAACAACCTAAATGTCCATTGACAGGTGACTGGATAAAGATATACCACAACTTCTTTGTTGTGGTATATATTTATACAATGGACTCAGTGATAAAAAAACCAAACAAACAAAAAAACCCAATGCCATTTGCAGCAACATGGATGCACCTAGAGATCGTCATTCTAAGTGAAGTAAGCCAGAAAAAGAAAGAAAAACACCATATGATATCACTCATATGTAGAATCTTAAAAAAAAAAGGAAAAAGAGGCCACTAATGGACTCACCTACAAAACAATAACAGACTCATAGATGTAGTAAACAATTTTATGGTTACCAGGGGAAAGGGAGTGGGAAGGGATAAATTTGGAGTTTGAGATTTGCAAATGATAACCACTATATATTAAAATAGATTTTAAATTTTTCTTCTGTTAAAAAAAAAAAAAAACAAAGGCATGGTGGCTTTCTCTTGGTTCTTGCTCTGGGAGCACGCCCTCAAAAGGAAGCCAGCTAGCCCGCTAGGAGGATGCTCCAGCAGCCTGCCGGGAAGCCCACATAGCGAGGAACTGAGGCCGCCCGCCTACAGCCATGTGAGGGAGTCATCTTGCAACAGGATTCTCCAGACCCAGCCTACATCTTGGCCACAACCTCATAGGAAACTGTAAGTCAGAACCACCCGGCTAAGCTGCTCCCACATTCCTGACTCACAGGAACTATGAGATAACAAATGTTGGCTGTTTTAAGTCACTAAGTATGGGGTAATTTGTTCGGCAGCCACAGATAACTAACGCACCGTGAATATCAGACGTTGCTGAAACGTGAAGTAGAGGACTCACAGATCCTACTCTGGGTGTTCACATGTGAGCTGGCTGACAGGACCATATTCTGATACAAGCTCACCCTGCACTTACACAAAAGGACTGGGCTGGGGTCACACAAGTCTTTTCTTTAAAAAAAAAATCACTTCATGGCAATAAGTCTACAGTGCAGTCACATGGTAACTTTTAAAAGATGTTCTGTTAGGATTCCTCTCCCTAAGACTCTGCTTTAATAATTCTGGGGGTGACCTGGGCTTTGGGAGGCTTCAGATCTCTCAGGTGTGCACGATGCGGCCAAGGTAAGCACCTCAGGTGTGTTGTGAACTGTTCCGCCAGCGCCCCGCCCCCTCTGACTGGCAACCCCCATCGTCCAAATTCAAGCATTTCATCTCTCACAAGGTCTTGTTCCCCTGGCAGCATCTGGACAGAGTTTGATGAGTTCTTCTTTGAAAGGTGTGCCCAGGACATTCAAGAACTAATTATTCATGTTTTTGTAATGGAATTTTGTTTTCAATAAAGTCAGAGCAGAGGCAATAAAGAAAATATGGTAGGAGAGATCAGACTGAGAGACCCTTGTTCCTGTTAGCACCGGGCATTTTTCAGTGTCAGATGAATCAATAATCCACGGACACTCAGTATGCAAAATGAGACGTAGGCGCTCAGGTGACAGACGCCTGAGATTATGAGACAAGAGGAGGAGGAATCTTGCTTCTCAGTAGCAGAAGCATAATCCCCACCGAGGGGCCAGTACGTGTTCCCCACAACCAACCCCTCTCCCAGGGAGATATTGAATTTGGACTCTCTTTCCCCCTACTTAGTAGGTAAAGCTGCAGGTGTCCATATCTCAGTATCAGCGAAGAGACCCAGGGATCCAGAAGGACAAATTTCTGCTCTCAGTGATCCCTGATAGAACTCTTAAATCAACTCTAATCAAACAGGTTTATTTGAAAATGGCAAGGCAGGGGAGTGCTGTGGGTGAGGGCTCAGGCTCTGGCGTCCAACTCTTTTTCAAATTCCTGTTCTCTTACGTCCTGTTGATCTCGAATCTGCCTCAGTTTCCTCATCTGTACAATGGGGGCAAAAGTGGCGTCTACCTCAGAGGCTAGGTACAAGGATTAAAGGAGATCATTTTTCCCACTGGGAGCAGCAGGTGACAATTTGGGGCCCAGGTGATGACCAGGTCCACCTTGTCCACCTGAGTCCTTGTTGGAGAACCATGGCTAACACTTAGGGAGAAGAGCTTCGGATCACAAGACTCACGCTTGCCTGATCATTATAAGGTAAGCATTTACTGATTATTATAAGGTAAGTCAGCCATGTCTACTTCTTAAATCCAGTTGGAGATTTCCTCATGTTGCATGGTGAAGGTCAGTAACCACAGAGCGGACTTTGGGGTGTGCTTCCCCCCCGTTCTGACCTCTGACTGAGCCCATGCTCACCAGCTCTCACCGCTGCCAACGTGCCCAGGCCCTGCCCTCTGTTCTGACTCTTTCAGAAAACTTTTTTTAACCCCTGACTCTCTGCCACGTGACATGAGCTTTTTAAACTATCTCCAGGAGACCCTATGTTCAGGTGGGAACGTCCAGGCTTTGTGCAGAGCCACCAAGAATGCAGTTTACCCCAAGGAGGGAAGCCAGTGCCAGTGTCCCTGTGACATCTCCTCCTTCACTGTCAAAGGGCTCCTTGGTTCCAGGAGGGCAGTCCCACTCCAAGGACTATGGCTACCGTTCCAGAGCAGACCAGCAGGTGCCGCCACGGTGAGTGCCATGTAGGAAGACCAGGGCTGAGTGGGAGGAAGAGGGGGAGGGTAAGTGGGAGGAGGAGGAGGAGGGGGAGAAAGAGGAGGAGGAGCAACAATTGCCAAGAGACAGTTGTTCAATCCAATAAAGTAATGATCTGCGTGAACTCTAATTATTGCATTTGCAAAACAATACTTGTATAATTTGTGGACATCCCCCTCCTAAACAGCACAGAAGATTCATTTCATGAAAATCTTTTGTGTTTTCTTTAGAAGATTTGGACAAAAAACAATGCATCTTTAACTCTGAAAGCAGAATAATGGGTCCTTGAAAGATTTATCTGAAATCCAGTGCCGTTGTCATTCTATATTGATTATCTCTGCTGTTCATTATCATCCTCAGCCCATCATTTATATGCAGATGACACTATCATTTATGGTAGGAGATTATGCTGGGAGAAAGCTTAATATTATCTTCAAGCTGATTTAAGTGAGCTTTAAGATCATCTGGCACAATCTAAATTACTCTTAAATATTAATGAAGCCAAGATCATGTTATTTGGCTCAAAACAAAAAGTTGGGAGGACTGAAAAACTGGTGTGCTGCATGACCTTGGAAAGAGTAGCCGAATGTTAAATATTCAAGGTTTGGAGATGCAACCTGCCTTCACCTGTGACTGATAAGATAACTGATCAGCAGAGAAAGACAGAAATATCCCAACCCTTTATTCTGTTACATATAATTCTTTTACTTAAAAAAAAGATTGTTTTCTATCTTTCCAGCATTGCAATTATGTGCCTTGGGTTCGGTTGGTTTTATTTATCTGAATGCAGCTCAACATTTGTTAGCCAAGTTAAAGATGCTTTATCCTCTCTATCTGGACAGATTTGCCTTGAATTATACATCTCATAAACATTACCATCTGTCGTCTTTTAAACAATTGGCTAAAAATTAGAAGACTCTCAACATTTTGTTGGCATAATAGCTTCCCTCACACTCTATTCCTCAACATCAAACCACTTAACTCTTCTTTCTCAGTCATCCATGTTTCTCAGCAAAATTTAGTGAATGGAGAGAAAGGATAGCTGACAGAAGCAATCCTCTGACAGCCCATGGTAGTCCAGCTCTGGGTGTGTAAGCATGCACAGATGTGCGCCCACATTTGTACCTAAGGGGAAAAATGTCTTAAATTATATAGATGACCTTTCTCGACCCCTTTTACTCTTTAATGTCTCACTAAATGGAATGGAAATCCCTAAGCTCCCAACTCAAGGTATGACAGGACTCGGGGGATGCCAGATTGGAAGCAAGAATGGAGCCACTCCTTGGCTGGTTTCCCCGGAGAGGATGTGGATGAGCCCCGGGTCTGGCGGGCAGAGACGACTCAGCCCCCAACTGGTAATGGAGTAGAATCATCTTCAAGACGACAATGATGAGAGAGCACTTGGGGCAGATACCGTCTTTGTTGTTGTTACGACTGATGGTTTTCCTTTTCTACCACCTGCCAGACTCTTAAAAAATCCATCCCGCATTATAACTGAGAGACATCTCTGTGGCCTCATTATATCCACTGGTAGCCACGGCTGCCTTTTGGGACTAGAGATGTCCTTCCCCAGGGCCTCCTGAGGAGGTGTGTGTATGCAAGTCTCAGACCACATGCTTACCCTAGACCCCGCCTCTCACTTGCCAGTTTCCCTCCATCTCTGATCTTCTAAGAGAACGAAGTTGAATCAGAGAAGGGTGGAGTGTGTGGAGTGGTGGGTGAATAGATGGACAGTTAGTGACAACACGAAGCAAGAAATTAGGGATGTGTTTTGCTGCTGGCTCAACAGACCTCCTCTCTATCTCTTTAAAGAAAAAAAGAAAGTGAGAAGCAGCAGAACTTGAGAAAGCCACGGAGATGATACAGTCATTTCTCTGAAGAACTTCGCACGTCCCAGAGAAGCGGGGAACACCCACTCACCTACTGGCAGAGCTTTGCTAGACCATGCTTATGTTAAAGCACTATTTTTAATCTTATTTTTCAAGGCTCATTTGGAAAGTTATCTTTTCTATGACACTTTCTTTAACTCTCCTGGGAAGACATAACCACGCCCTCCTCTGTACTCCCATAGCCCTTCCATCACACCTCAATTAGAGCCCTTTATTGCCTGTGTGTGTTAGAATTGCGTTCATGGTGGAATCTCCCCGAGCCAGTCCTGATTCAACTTCCAGACCTGGAGGTTATCTACCAACAGCACTTTCTACCCCTGCTTAGTATCAGCAGCCCAGCTGTGTGCCTCAGGGGGTGAACCCTGCTGTCTCTATCCAGTGATGGCCACTGGGTCCTGTATCCAGTGTAGAACCAACATGAAAGGTAAATCTCAATGAGACCGGAGGGGAAATGCAGGGGCAGGGGTAGTGGGGGCTTCTTAGTAAGAGAAACAGAGGAAGAACACTCTCACACAGATGCTGTTGTGGGCAGGGATGTGGCAGCCATCTTGTGACCATGAGGGAGGAAACAGAGCACAAAGTCAACATGCTGAGGAAGGCACAAAGGAAAGATGGAAAGAATCTGAATCCTTGATGACATTTGTATTGCCTCAACCCAAAGACCACCACATCTTTAGACTTCTTGTCGATTCTGAGCTGTGCCTTGTGTGATTTACAGCCAAAAGCATCCTAGTTGATTTGTCCTCTAAACCAACACTGTCCAATACAGCAGCTGCTCACCACGTGTGTCTACTTAAATTTTAATTTTAATTAATTAAAACTGAACAAAATTTAAAATTCAGTGCCCCAGTGGCCCTAGCTATCTATCAAGTGCTCAATAGCCAAGTGTGGCTGGTGGTTACCGTATTAGATAGTGGAGAATGAGGGAACATTTCCACACCTCACAAAGGTGCACTGAGCAACACTGCTCTAAATGGCAAACTCCTTGAAGGCAGAAACTAGATTGTATTGCTGCCATTCCTAGTTCCTGATGGATCATCATGCCAAATAAATGAAATTACTGAGTAAAGGAGAGAATGGTCTAAGTATCATCTATTTTGAAGGAACTGGTTGTACTGGGTTCTGACTGATTTTTGCCCCAGTGATTCTTTTTTTTTTCTTTTTTTCTTTTCTTTTCTTTTTATTGAAGTATAGTTGATTTACAATGTTAGTTTCAGGTGTATAGCAAAGTGATTCAATTATACATATACATACATATATATACACATATATTTTCAGATTCTTTTCCAGTATATCCCATCACAAGAAATTGAATATTGTTTCCTGTGCTATACAGTAGGTCCTTGTTGTTTATCTATTTGATATATAGTAATGTGTATCTGTTAATCCCAAGCTCCTAATTTATCCCTCCCCTCACCCTTTTCCCCTTTGGTAACCATAGTTTGTTTTCTATGTCCATCAGTCCATTTCTAGTTTGTAAATAAAATTTGTATCTTTTTTTTAAGATTCCACATGTAAGTGATATCATATGATATTTAGCTTTCTCTATCTGACTTAACTTCACTTAATAAAATCATTTCAAAGTTCATCCATGTTGCTACAAAGAGCATTATTTCATCCTTTTTATGGCCCAGTAATACTCCATTGTATAAATATACCACAACTTCTTTATCCAGTCATCTGTTAATGGGCATTTAGGTTGTTTCCATGTCTTGGATATTGTAAATAGTGCCGCTATGAACATTTGCCTCAGTGATTCTTGAATTCACGCAGGTGACAACATCTGGGGTCATAGTCAACATCCCTACCCCTATTTACCCCAGGAACCAGTACCCTTCGCTTTTTTCACTCCAGGAATCTGATTTTCTCCAGCCACACTTACAGCCTCTCAAGCCCTCATGACCTTCTGCCTCTGAAAGATGCAGCGGCAAATAAAATAGTCATTGGGTCCAGGTTTGTTCCACTTTTCAAGGCAGGCAGGGTAGACACAAGAAGTGTGCCGGTGTAGACAGAAGCTGCTCACACACTGTCCAGACTGGACAACAGCCCAACTGAGCCTATCAAGAGTCAGAGGCTCCAGATAAAGCCCAGGTGAAGGTCAAGGTCACACATAACCCAGAACCAGCTACAGAAGTATCCTGCTGCTCCTTTAGAGTCCCTCAGTGGTCCCTGGTGCCATGGCCTCCCCTTCAGACTCCCGTTCCAGGAAGGGGCTCTGCCCTTCTCCCCGGGAGAAGTCCACCTTCTCTTGCTTGAATGACCCTGGGAAGAGTCTCACCCGAGCCTGATGGGCCATCAGTTAGAGTTTCTCCTGCCCTCTCCACACTCCCAAGTCTTCCCAACCTTATGAGGGGCTATAACTCTGCACCATGTTCCAGTGTGTGTGTTTTTAACACACTAAGCAATGCTCTGGACACAGTTAGATGTCCTTTATAATTCAACTCAATGGTGACACCATCTACCCAGAGGTGGCATCGGAGCCCACAGGTTAAGGGCTCGGTCCTGCAACCTGCCCCTCCGCCACTTCAGACACCAATCCCAAGTCCAGAGTGTTTCTGACTAGTCAGCCGCAGACCAGAGGTTCCAATGACTCCCTCTTTGGCTTTGACTAATTTGCTAGAGCCGCTCATAGAACTCCAAGAAACGTTTTACTTACTCAGTCACTGGTTTATTATGAAAGGATATCACTCAGGAACAGACAGATGAAAGAGAGCCTTAGGATGCGGTATGGGAAAGGGTAAGGAATCTCTGTGCCATTTCCAGGGGTGCCACGCTCCCTGAATTTCCGTGTGTTCGTCAACCCAGAAGCTCTCAGATCCCATATTTCTGGATTTGTATGGAGTCTTCAGTACATAGTCATGATTGATTGAATCATTGTCCCTTGGTGACTGATTCGATCTCTAGCCCCTCTTTCTTCCTCAAAGGTCCAGGAGGGACTGAAAGGTCCAAACCTCTAATTACACAGTTGGGTACCCTGGCACCCAGCTCCCATTCTTAGGTTACCTGGGTGCTTTCCAAAATTCATTAACATAACAAAAGGCATCTTAATTACTTTCCTCACTTAAGAAATTCCAACGGTTTTAGGAGCTCTGTGCCAGAAATGGGAACAAAGATCAAATCCATATATCTTATTATAGATCACAATATCACAGATGCATAAGCACTTTAAATAGTAACATTTTAGAGCTTGGCTTCTGTAGTTGCTTAAAAGTCTTGGGTCACAGAGTTGCTCATCAGAGGAGGCTGAAAAATGAAGCCCTTTGGGTTTGTCCCAGCTCTTTCAGACAGCTCCTCACCACACCCTCCCCAACACAACTGCTTTTTAAAAAAAAATCCTAACCCTTTACATCATCTCTCCCATCCCTTGCTTACACACTCACCTCACAGGCACATAAATGGCTATATATAGGCCAAGCATTGCTCCATAGATGGTGTTTTAAATTCTAAGCAATTTAAACCACTTGGAGAAGGATGCTGGGTTGCTATTAGAATCTAGCGGGTACCCAGAGATAGATGATCTGCTCTTCTTTCTGGGGTGCCAAGGAAGTGCTCCCTGCCAAGCTGTGTTGGGCAGAAAGGAATAGGATGGGGGAGGGGATTATATTTGCCCAGGGGCCCTATTATGTTGACCTGTAGGATTGAAGGGGCATTTTATTTATTTATTTATTTATTTACTTACTTACTTACTTACTTACTTATTTTGTTACTTATTTATTTATCTGAAGCGCAGTCAGTTTTACAATGTTGGGTCAATTTCTGGTGTACAGCATAAGTTTCAGTCATATATACACATGCATATATTCCTTTCATATTGTTTTTCATTATAGGTTACTATAAGATTTTGAATATAGTTCCCTGTGCTATACAGATGAAACTTAGTGTTTATTTTATATATAGTAGCTAGTATCTGCAAATCTCAAACTCCCAATTTATCCCTTCCCACCTCCTTTTTCCCCTGGTAACCACAAGTCAGTTTACCATGTCTGTGAGTCTGTTTCTGTTTTGTAAATAAGTTTATTTTATGTCCTTTTTTTTTTCAGATACCACATAAGAGTGATATCACATGGTATTTTTCTTTCTCTTTCTGGCTTACTTCATTTAGCATGATGATCTCCAGGTCCATCCATGTTGCTGCAAATGACATTATTTTGTTCTTTTTATGGCTGAGTAGTATTCCATTGTATAAATATACCACTACTTCTTTATCCAGTCATTTGTTGTTGGACGTTTGGGTTGTTTCCATGTCTTAACTATTGTAAATATTGCTGCTATGAACACTAGGGTGCATGTATCTTTTTGAATTAGAGTTTCCTATGAATATATGCCCAGGAATGGGATTGCTGGATCATATGGTAAGTCTATTTTTAGCTTTTTGAGGATGAAGGAGCATTTTATTAAGCAATGTTCACATGCTTAGCTTCAATCAGTGCCTTCACAGTGCACCGATTTCATGGGCTTGAGATCATGAGTATGAACTTTGAACCGCAACATGCTACGTGTGAAGGAGAAAGATTTAAATTCAGCCAAGCAGGGGTGAAATTTCCTTCATGCAAAGACAAATAAAGAGAACTGAGGCTGGGTCCCATTTTCACTTCAGGAGTTTTGCTCTCCAGAATCTGACCAACTTGGAGGGTCGGGCAGGCAGAAGTCTAATGGGTTCTACTTGGAGGAAGCACCTCTCCAGCCTCCCCAAGGCACCAGGAAGTTGTTGCAAGCTGTAACTTCAGAGTCAGGAAAGTTGGGGTTCACACCAGCCCCCTTCACTTCTTAGCTGTCTTAGGGCATGCTTCTTAGTCCTCTAGTGTCAGTTTCCTCATTTATTAAAATTGAGATTATAATAAAAAAACTCTTTCCCTAAAAGCTTCTGGGAAGATTGGAAGAGATTGTGTATAGAGCAATTTGCACAGTTCCTGGCACTATCCTAAGGGTTCAATAAATTAAAGGTGAAATTCTTTCAAAATGTAAATCATATTATATCATTTGTCTGTTCAAAATGTGGCCATGACTCGCCTTTTCACTCAGAGTAAATCCCAAAGGTCTTACAATGCCTAAAACCCGTGTCCCTAAAAGACCCCTCCCACCCCTTCTTGATTGCTCTCCCCTCACTCATTCTGTTGCAGCCACAGTGGCTTCCTTGCTACCAATGAATGCCTCAGGGCCTTTGCACTGGCTACGTTCGACCATCTGCCTAGAACACTCCCCCCGAGTATCTGCATGGATCCTCCCCACCGACTTCTCTTAAGTCTTCACTCAAATGTCACCTTCCCTGAACACCATCTCTAGGAGCCTAGCTTGCACGGCTCCCTGGCGTGCTCTAGCACCCTGACCTGCCCTCTCCGTTCTCAACAGCACCTACCGTCTTTCCCACATACTAATCGACTTGTTAATTTATTATGTTTAGCATCTGTCTCCCCCTCCCAGTAAAGTGGAAACCCCATGAGGACGGAGATTTTTGTCTGTTTTATCTACTAATATAACCCAGGGCCTAGAACTCGTGGTACCCAACACACTGGTGATGCTGAATACCTATTCACTTGTGGGAGAAATGTTATTTGTTATAGTTATGAATAAAGTCACATAACCTCAAAGGGCCTTGTTCTGTCTTTGCAAGTGTCCCTCCAACCTTTCTACACTTTCTAACTTATTTTGATCTTTTTTTTTCCTTTAAACTGGAGCAATGTGGTTTGTTTATTATTCCAAGGACTTGGTAAATAGTTTTTAATAACATAGTGTTTGTACACCATACCTTCCAGGTCATCAGAAGTTCGAGGCTCTGTTCAGTGGTGTCCTGGGAGCCTGGACTGAAGTTTAGGGACAATTTTCTATGGCAGGGTCTTCCAGAGTGTCAAGGTCACAGGCAAGAGTTAGACAGGCAAGAACTGAGTTGTCATGTCCAAGAGAACCAGAAGATAAGGCCTACAAAGAGGCAGAGCTAAAAGATCGGGAGCCATGGAGAGCTGGAGGTCAGGGATTTGGAGGGCGGGGAGCAGCAGCTGGAGGCAAGTGAAGCCAGGAGGGTCCCGGGGTTCCGGGACCGCAGGAAGGAGCGTGGCCTGAGAGTGAAGTCCGTGGTCAAGCTGAACAGATTAGCTAGGTTCCAAAGAAATATCTGAGTGCAGCGTTCATTTGCCTTGGAACCCATCCAAAGAGGGCGAAGTGCCTGCCAAATGGACCCAATAATGAGGCTGATTTTTTAATCAGTAATGTAGCTGGGGGTGGAGGGGAGGGCAGGAGCACGAGACACTTGGTGGGGTTCACTGTCATCTGGAAACAACAGCGCATCTCTCGCGGATTGAAAGGACCGGATGGAGTGCGGCCAGGGTGGCTGCAGCCCAGAGCTTTGAAGTCGAGCGTCCTTAGGATTTCTCCTTCTTTCTTTTCTTTTCTTTCCTTCCTTCCTTCCCTACCTCCTTCCCTCCTTCTTTCTTCCTTTTTCACTTTTTCATTTTTTGTTCATATGTGTGTGTTGGTGGGGGTTTTGTGGGTTTTTTCTTGGTGCGTTTTCTTTTTGATTTCCCTTATTTTTGCAGTCATTTCTCTCTGAAAATCTCAGCTTGTCTGGCTTGAGCCAAAGCACACAAGGGAAAGGGATGTGGCTTTGGCAGTGTTGGACCAGAGAGACAGCGGTCTTCTGGGCTGGGAGTGGTGATGCCAGGGCCTCCCTCAGGGAGTCAGCCTCCAAGGGTGAGAAATACTAGGCTCGCTCACTCAGCAATTTTCTGCCACCAGGAGAGCCTTCTCCAGGGCCTCCTTGTGCCCAAACCTCAGAGGGCTTCTGTGTCCTTCCAAAAGAGCAGCCAATTCCCTGGACCAAATCCTGTTTTAAAATGTAGGGTTTTTTAATTATTCAAGCATCGTGGGACCAACATATCAAGAAACAACTGTCATTGAAGAAAAACTTTGTTAAGAGATCCCAAGAGGAGGGGGAGCACCATGTCAAGGGGGCCACACAGGGAAGCACCAGGATGCCCAGGCAGGAGGAAGGAGGGACTCTGGGGCTGCAACCTTTATTGCGGCTTCCACAGGAAGAATGGGAGAGGCAGGGAAGCCAGCTTAAGATCCGCTGTTGGAACCATATCAGCAAGACCTGGGGCACAGGATTGTCCCTGGTTGCCCGGGACCTGGCCATGGGATAGTAAGACAAGTGTATAGTGGCCCAGAGTGTAAGAGTCAGATCTAGGAGGTGGCTGGGCTGCGGGCTCTGGACTGGGTAGTTTACAAGGCACATTGTAAGACAGGTGAGTTTCCTGCTATCCCTAGGAATTAGCTTGCCCCGGGATAGGCAGTCTCTCTGGGTCATCAAGGCCCCAAACATCAAAGCATCAAAAGTACAGAATAAAAAGACATGACAAATACAGTCCTGGGGGCAACTGAGTTCAGGGAGAAGAAGTGCTGAACTCGGAGTCAGGAGCCTCTCAGGTAGAATGTCGCCCCTCGTTTTCCCTCCTGAATAACGAAGCCAGGGTGGATCAGCAGGACCTCCACATCACCAATGTGCTATTCTCTACATCTAAACCAAATCAGTGACCATGCAAATGGGCCTGAGAAAGAAGGGGATGAGGAAGGGGAGACCAGGCAGAAAGCCAGAGGAGCCCACCCTTGCGTCACCCTGCATGGGCCGGAGGACGCAGGAGAGGGACAGAAAAGTCAGAAGTTCAGTAACTGAGGAAACACAATAAGAAATAAAACAGAAGGTTGGAAGTTGAGGTGGCTTAGGAGCCAAGTCTCCCACATTAGTCCCTTCCAATCCACCTCCTTCACACAGCCAAGCCCAGGCAGACGGCCGGGGTGAGGTAGAACAGAAGAGACAGTGATGAGGGTCTTTGCACAGGAAAAACCCACAATGCTTAGAAACTAACCGGGCAAATTCTCTTTAAGTGATTGTGATTTGATATATAGTCCTTCCAGAAGTACTTTTGTCTAGAAAGAAGACACCTAGATCAAGAGACAGAGGCAGAGAGAGAGGGAGAGAGAGAGAGGTCACAACAAAGAGTTAATGGCTAACCCAGCAATCCTTTCCAGTCCCAAGCACTACTCCTTCAATAAATGAGTTGATGCGTACATAATACTAAGAAACTGCTTCATACTTTATCTCTTGCAGGGTCACAGTTAACATCAACATCTTAACAGCTCAGAGGAGACCTGGGGTAAGGGAACCTGTTTCACCATGTTTAACTCAATATTTCCTAAATAACTTCATCAGGAAAAACTTTCCCCTCTCCAAGTAAAAACTCTTCACATCCCAAGCTCTATACCTTGGGCTAAAGCAATGTATCTTTAATGATGAGATGTTAGGTATATTCAAATAAACAAGGAAGATCCATCTCCATCCTGGTACCTGCCCAGGTACGTACACACACTAACTGACCCAGGCAGAGCACGGGTCAGGGATGAGAGCATCAGACCTGAGGCAGAACAGCAGGTAACACGAGAGAGTTCCCAACTGTTCAGTCCGAAGTTAAAACTTGAAGTTCAAGGACAGCAGCTGGATATGGAGGACAGGAATGGTACCTAAGTCCAAGACCAGGAGATAAATGTTGACAGTTTGCTCACAGTCCAAGGTGGCTTTTATTGTGCCAGTCCCATGGGTGGCATCCCTGGCCCTGGAGTGACTTAAAAACACCACCTTGTCTTGGAGACAGGTGCCTCCGAGGCAAGCCATAAAGCCAGCCCATGTGTAATGGCATGTTTGATTAGATGCCCAGTATCACCAAGAGTAGTAATAAGGTCCTGAGTGATGACTGCCGTAACACTACTTTTCATAAGTAAAGGACAGTTGTATTGATTCCAACCACACAGAAAATTAAGCTCCCAGATACCAGAGGAGCTGTCTTTGTCACATGGGCCAGAGCCATGCTGTTTATTAGAATAGGAGACAGTCTTCCAGGATGAAATGACCCTGTGTAGACCCATTTTCCCCATCAGCTTTGAATTCTCTAACTGGCCAGATCAAATTGCATCTGATGTGGAATTTGGGCATCACAGAGCTGTCAGAATGAGGAAACGAGTCATCATGTGTGTGCACAGTCATCACAATCACAGGAAGAGCAGTGAAAGAGTTCCATGAATTTTCCGATAATTGGGACTAACACTTATTGACTGCTTACCCCAGTAACAAGTGCTGGGCTAAGCACTTTACCCACATTATCTCATTTAAGCCTCACGGCAGCCCCAGCAGCTCAGCAAGGCTGTCGCTCGCCCCAGGTCAGGGGAGATTTCAGGGCTGGCACCTGCCTTTAGCTCTGGCAGTTGATCTCCAACGCACACGTTCAAACACTGTGTTCTTTCTGTCCCCCCATCTCATGGCGTCCACCGTGTCCCCCTTCCTCCTCACACAGCATCCTCCCCCCACAACACTAGCTCATCTCTTTTTGCTGACAGTGAAGCCCCTAAACCAGCACTGCCCAATGGGTCTAATCCCCAGTGGGCTATAAATAGGCTGAGATTTGATCCCTCCCCCGATTATTCTGACGGATGGGAGGTCGGGATCTGGGGTAGCCAGACACCTCGGGCTGGTAGTCCTTGGTGCTGACTATTAAGTGTCGGTCTCCAGATGCCAAAACCAGCCTCCAAACTCTGCTCTGTGATGCTGGTGCCGGGGGCTGCAGATGTGTTACTCCTTTCCCACATGACTCGCCAGAAGGTTCTAACCACAAGGAGTATGAGAAGGAGACTGGAAGGCGGGAGGAAGAAGAGAACTTGCTCTGATGACCTAGCATTGGCTCCTCACCTCCACCGTGGCGGTGGGATCTGCCCTCCCAGAACGCATCTTCCTGCCTCTCAGAAGGACCAGCAGCAGCAGGGCAGCGCTCTGCTGATTCCCAGCGCCCTGGGCTCCCTCCTCCAAGCTCCTTGGCTGCCAGCAGCCCGGTCAGCATCCCCTCCCCTGAGGACCGGACCCAGCATGCCCGGATCCGCTTCTGAGCTCCAGGTCTTCTCTATCCTGCTCCAAAGTTAAGCTATTATGACACAGGAAGGTTTACATTCAGACGTCTTTAAATATTCAAAGCAAAGAGTCTTGGTTTGCAGCTCTGTGTTCAGCTTATCTTTTTCTATCAATCAATTACCTAGTATTGATCAAGCACCAGGAGGTGCCGGCCCCAGGAAGATAGGCACCTGCAGATGCCAGCGGAAGGTGGCCTCTGGATGTGCGCTGACTTCCCTTTACAGCCCCACTGGGCTTTCCCTGACGCTCACTAGGCACTTCTCATAATTTCCCATTGTTACTGGGCTATTTTTATTCTTCCCGTATAAATCAAAATGTGACGCATTGTCCCACCGTTAAAACTCTTATCCTGGCAAAGCTATTATTATTTATTTGATGTCTTCAAAAAGAATTTAATGGCTTCCCCCTCCCCCCAAATAAAATTTAGATGATCTCATCACCTGTACCTTATGCTGAATGGACAGGAATATTGACATCAGCGCGTAGAGAATTTACAAACCAGCCATTTGGAGGGCCAGGTCAGCATGCTCTCAGGACCAGGACTCCGCTTAGAAGGGAGGCGCTGACATGCTCTGAACACCAGGTGTGACCCAGAATTGGCCGGTTCTGTTCCAGAAACCTTGGAGATTAGCATTCCAGATGGCTGGATTAGAACTGAGTCGTTTAGGGAAAAATGCATCCTAAGTCATAATTATAACAGTAATAATAACAATGAAGTGTTTAGTAATTCTTTTAGCTCCACTCAAATTTCTTCAGTCACAGTTGCTCACTGTTAGGGGCTGAATTGTGTCCCCCTAAGATTCATGTAAACTTTAGATGTTTCTATCAAAGAGAAGTTTGGGCATTTCCAACCCCAAGATATTTTATGACTACTTAAAGATAATAGATGAATTCGCAACATGGCTAGGATTTGAAGCCCCAACAGGACCTCAGAAGGTAACTGTATTTGGAATGGGTCTTTAAAGACAGTTACTGAGTAAAAATGGGGTCATTGGCCTGTGCCCGGTTCCAATGTGACTGATGTCTTTATAAGAAGAGGTGACCAGGACAGAGAGACGTCACAGGAACTCTCCCTGAGAGAGGCCATCCGCGAGCCAAGGAGAGAGGTCTTAAGAAAAAGCAGCCACGCCTGTGCCTTGATCTCTGTGTTCTCGCCTGCACAGAACTATGAGAAAGTAAAGCTCTGTTCTTCAAGCCACTCAGTCGGTGGTCCTTTGTCACGGCAACCCTAGCAGACTGATACACTCGTGAACTTTAAAGAAACACAACTCCCTGAGACAAAAGAGGGTTTACTCAGCTACAGATATCTTCTCTGTTTTTCAGTTGGTAAAGGTGAGGCAGGAAAAGACTGGTGGACTTTGCCTGGGTCTCTGGATTCACCCGTGGACAGACAGAATTTAGCCCAAGCCTTTCTCATGTGCTGGCCACAGCTCTGTTCTTCAGCCCGAGTGATTAAAAAAAAACAGTATTAAGCAGATATTTTCAAAAAGCAATCAACTCCAGATTGTCCATTATTAATGTGGAATATAGCCTACGCTGAAAATTAAAATACACATATATTTCAAAACCCAATATCAGCCATTAATGTCAGCTCGCTCAAACTCTTCAGACTTCATCAACCCCCGCTGTTTTCCTTTGAGGAAAATCCTAGCTGTGTTATGAATTCATCTATTATCTTTAACTATTCATAAAATATCTTGGGGTTGGAAAATTCCAAACTTCTCTTTGATAGAAACATTCTAAAGTGTATATGCATTCTTGTGGGAGAAATAGAACTTCTAGCTCCTTGGCTTATTTTTAAATTGCAAATGTTAAATTAACATTTTGTGAGATGGATCTGACATGCAAAGTGGCTGGTGTCGTCTTTCATAATCCTCTGTTTTAAAGGGAAGAAGATGTATTTTCTTAGGTAAACCAACTAGAACCCACTAAACATTTCCTTACAATCATAGTGCAGGAAGGGATCTCCCAGATCATCTAGTCCAATAGTTTATTTTTATCCATTTTTTTTTAGCAGCAGACCTCTTTTTTTCAAAAACAACCTTTTTGTGGAAGTGTGATGTATAAAAAGATAGTAGCTGAGCATCTCTGGTTGAAGTGGACTTGGCAGACCTTGGCCCTTGCCCTCCCAGCCTCCTTCTTGCCCCTTGATTTTCCTTGTCTCTGAGGAAAATAGTATGAAAACCACAGGCCTATTCCAATCCTTTCATTTTACAGATGTGGAAACTGAGGAAACATGGCCCAGGCTGAGACTTTGATAAGGGCACAGCCAGAGCAGGATCCCATGTCTGCTGATTCCTGGTCTGTGATCTTTGCCTGCATCACATGGCATTGGTCATACTGATTTTGTTTTGCTGGGTTCCAGGATATCTTCAGTGCTTCCACCAGATACAGTTCTCACTGCCAGGAACACACCTGTGTGGCGAGACATAGATGTCTGCATCAGTTCATTAAGCAAGTCTCTTAAGTGCCCAGAATTCACAGGCAGATGTTCAGACATCAGGTCCCAAACCCTTAGGTTAAGGTTCTTTGCTTGGTGACATACTCCTCTGCTATAACTCAGTGTTTCTCCAACTTAATTGTGCCTTTAGAAGAACCTAGGGTGGTAGGAGCAGTGGCGGGGAGTGGGTGTTAAAAAATACAGATGGCAGAAATTCTGACTCAGCCGGTTCAGGGTATGACCTCAGGATCTGTATTTTAACAGGGATCCCAGGTGGCGCTGATGAAGTCGACCCCAGTCCACACTTTAAGATACGTGTACTTGGTTGTTCTTCGGCTTTCTGGCCTTCACTGGGTAACTAAAGTTTTCCCAAATTTCAGAAACTACAACATTTTCAACACGTTTTTCAATCTGACAAGAGCCTTATCCTCCCTCCCCGGATGCAGAGCATCAAATCCCAGGAGGTGTCTGGCTTCCAGTATGGCGATGTGGTGAATTTCACAGCAACTGGACATCAGCTCAGGTGGTCACACCAGGGAAGCAACGGGAGCAGAGGTAAAGAGCAAAGCTCTGTTTTCATGCAAATGGATTCCATAGAAAATTAAACAAGCTATAAAGGCATGCAAAAATGTATTGTGTATAACAGCAACACCAAAAAAGTCGGCTCTGAAGGGATGGCTCATCTAAATTTAAAAGTAGCATTAGCTTTCCAAGGTCCTGGGCTCCAATACTATGGGGGTCAATCCAAGGGGCTGAGAAGCCAGGCAGAGGTTAAGAATTCAGGGTAAAGATCAGCCCCTGCACTGGGAAATCCTTGTGCTGAGCTGTGCCAAAGCCAGATGTTTTTACTGGTAATTATTATCATGATAATTCACTTAACTAGGAATAAAATAGGGCATGATTGTTTACTTCTGCCTGTTTCCCCAGACATGCAGAGAAATGAGGAGAAAAATCTCAGAGGTTTCACTCTTGGCTAAATGAAATAATTTTCTCAATTAACCAGGAATAAACACAGCAACGAAATAACTTGCCTTTACATTATACAATAGTTGTAAATAGACTTCTTACACCTCCTTGCATGGGAAAGTCAAGGTGGAGACAGACTGCCAAGGAATTAAAAACATCTTGAGTTTGGTTTCCATCTGAAAAGACACAGTCCTTAGAAACCTACTCACGTTGTCAGCCTTGGCATGAGACTTCCAAAAGCTATTCTTGGTTTCTCTCCTCTGTACTGGGCCCAATCCAAGGCCAAGAGATTGCAGGTTGAATTGTGGTGAGATAAAAGATGCTTTTGAGCAGTTAGAAGGGAAGCTTGCAGAGACACAGGGGAGAGCAGAGTGCATATCTGAGAGGAGGTAGACAGTTCGGCTGGGTTTTTAGGAGAATCCATAATATAAACTAGGAATTGATGGTGGTCCGTGAACATTCTCACAATCCTCAGTAAGGGAGTTACTTGACTGTCACTGCGTCAGGCCTCTGTGGTCCAGGGTGGGGGCACAGCAGCATGTGACACCCTCACACACATCCCAGAGGAAACACTATTTGTAACCGTCACATTTACATGAAATCACCCAGAGAGTATAGAATATAAGCCACATTGTAAAGCATAAGCTACAGCCATTTTCCTTCAGTAGCAGGGCAGAAACTAATTTTTGTCCCCCTTAAAAGGGATATTTTAAAAAAGAAACTATAAACATTTTTGTCCAAATAAAACCTCTTTTAATCACGCTAAATAAAAACCCTTTCTCCCACTCCTTGAAGCTCTTTGATGTCTTGTCTCATTCTCTGCTCCCACTGCCTCTCCTGTGGCCTCACCCGGAATTTCTAGAAGAGGCTGCACCGGAGACATGAGCATCTCCAGTTTAGGACAAGTGGCCATGCCCTTACATGTCAGGATGTTCGTGTTCAGGACCAAGGACAGTGGTCCAAGTGCCAACGCTGCCGAGGCTCCTAGTCCCCTTCCTCTCCCCACCCCCAACATCTTAGTCACCACGCTGGCCCCTGAGGGGAGGAATGTAGGCCACGTGGATTTGATTAGAAACCAAAATAGGGCTGAAATGCCATCTAAGAAAAAGTGATTCCTCCACCCAAGCTCCATTTTTATCAGTCCACAAACACATCCAAGTTTGAGGATGGAACCTGCAAAATCCAAAAGCAGTGTTTATTCACTGCCTCCTCTGGTAAGTCTCCCCTGCTGGCTTACTTCTGAAGATAGTAGTTGCAGATTTGGGGGAGATGGTGACTGAGAACCTTTGAGCCCCAGAGCCATAGTGGCTGCTGCATGCTCCTTTGTCCTGATCCGCCCCTGGGCCAGCTCTGCCCTGCCACAGTGTGTCTCTGAGACCATCATGGCCTTTGTGAGAAGCTCCATCTAAGGCATTGGCCCAACAAACGACCCCACTGGCTAAATATGCATCTATCTGTGTCTTGGAGCTAAAGGCTCAACTCTCAAGAAGCCATAAGTGGTGAGAAACATGCTTCTTTTTGCACCTTCTGGAGTAAGGTCAGAACACGTGCATCTTCTGGAATAACGTGCTTTTGCAAAATAGAACAGAAGGTGCCGAGGATACAACTGTCCTACAATTCTGTTAAATGCCTTTATTTATAGAGATGAAAGTTTGGGAGCAGGATTAACTGCTGCCAATATGAAGAAAGTAGAAACGAATTAAAAATAAACATTTTAGCATGCTATCAAAGGGCTGGGGCTCCTTTGAAGGTGCCCTTTGCAAACAGAAAGAGGTTATAGCCTGGAGGAATTATTCTTCTCCTGATTTGGTTACAGAGTCTCTCTCTCTCTCTCTCTCTCTCTCTCTCTCACACACACACACACACACACACACCCCTCCTATATATCTCAGTATGCTTAGAATACTGAGGTCAGAGGAGAAAGATTAAAAGGTGGCAGACCCCATCTAACCTCAGCTCGCTACATTCCTTTTCTCTATTTCAAGGGTGAAATGAAAGGTGAGGGAGTTCAAGTGAGTTCCTACATCAAACCTAACAAGGCATCAGGTGCCAAGGGTCATTTCCAGGTCTTGACAGGGTCAGACAAAGCCAATGGCAAATGGTCACTACCCAGTAGCTTGTTGGGGAGAGAAACTTACTTGGAGGGGCTAAGGGAAGGGGGACATAGTCATGGCAGCCCGGGGGACTACGCCGGCTGGCTGGGTACAGCCTTCCTTCCACCTGAACCCGTCCACAGTGACCCATTGCTCCTTGGAAATCCTCCCAGTGAATAATAGAGCATTTATTCTGCATTGCCCATTTATAATACACCCTCGCTACCCTCGTTACAATGATGAAACAAGCATGGAGATAAATAGGAAAGGGAACATCTGCATGCCAGGATCTTTTTATTATTATTTTAATAAAGAAGATACTCATTTGAATAACAAAGATAAAACATTTTTTACAAACAAAGCTGACATTGTATGGCTATTTTAATCATTGGTGATAAAAATTGACCCATTATTTGGTGTCACCACAAAAATTCTCCTCTGTGACACCGAATTGCTCTTAAACTCACTTCTCTGTATTCCCAGGCAACTTTATTCACTGCCCCCTTGGGTCTACTCTATTGGATAATTTGGTCTTTTGGATTGAGAAACAGTCAATTTCACTTTCCTCCCAAACGGAACACATTTTTCACATTTTTTTTATCCCTGACCCCCAACTCTTTCACAAATCTCACATCTCTCTGTCCCACTTTGGTTCTCCCTGCAAAGAAAAACTAGCTAAACAAGACATTACACAGCCTACTTGGGGGATGTGGTCTGTTTTTTGCTTTTTCCAAGACTTATTAACTTGGGCAGGACCTTAGGAAAAGGGGGAAGGGAGTGAGGCCAGGACTGAGGATGCTCTGAGCTGTGGTGGGTCTAGAAAGGGGACCTGGCATTTGGTGTGTTTAAATGTCTGCTATTTCCGCCTCTCAGAGGGTCTGTGTGCTCTGACCAATTCACCCAAGCTGAACAGAGTTATAGCAATACAACGCTTGCACCTAGGGTATCTTTCGCATGATAAGCAATCTTGCTATCAATTCCCCCCAAGTACCTGGTGCATAGCTTTAGTTGGCTCTCAAAATTGTGAAAAACTGTGGTCTTCTGGAAATGCTTATGTAGGTCTCCTGGCCTAATGGGTCTTAGTTACTCACATACAGGAGACCGATTTCCTCCCCTAGTAATGTCTCTCCAGCTCATTCCTTAAGAACTCATCTCCTAGGGATGCGCTGAATCAAAGCCCAACCATGGTTATGTTCCTTTCCAAGAGAAGAGGTCCCCCTGGGTCTCTGAGGCACAACGAGCAGGTATATTTTACAGAGGAGAGGCTCAGTTTCAGCTGGCTGGTTATTTTTGTCTCAGAGATGCAAAGCTGTTTTCACCTCCCAGAAGTGTTTTATATATGTATTTATGTATGCATGTATGTGTCCCAATCTGACCACTCACAAAAGCCATTTCCCCAAAGCCCCCAAATTCCCACATGTGCCTTCTCCTCTGCCCTTAGAGGCCTTCTCTCGGCCACGGGCCAGCTCCCTTCATGTGGAGTTGGTGATACATTGTCATCTGGGAGAAATGACTTTCAGCGGGGCCAGCTAAGCCCACAGAGGCTCTCCGTGGGGTGGAAGCTCCTCCCAGTCCAGAGGGAGTTATATAAAGACCTAAGGAAAATTTAAAATCCTGGATGGCAGCTGTGGGGGCTGAAATGAACCAGCCGATGACCCAGCGCCTCTCTGACGGTGAGGGTTAATTTATCACATGGAATCCAATCACTTCTTATAAACCCAGCGCAGGTTTCATTTAGTTTGATGAGGTATATTGCAAGATTTCAGAAAATCAATTTTACTGAGAGCCATATTAAGCCCCAGGGAATATAACAGTCCATGTACCTCACATAAGTTTCTGTTATTATTCGGAGGATCACTGGGGAAATTATATACTTAGCCAGGTGGAGGGGAATGGCTACCTTCATTGTCTTAGGCAGTTCCCACTCTGCTTACCTCTGAGAAATAACAAATAAAAGTGGTCGGGCTCCAAATTGGTACTTACCTAAGCTCTGCAGATGCATAAGAGTGAGCAAAAGTGACTTGATTTCCCAAAGTTGCTGACCCCTTACAATATAAAAACGATCAGGCATTATGGGGACTCCCCCGTTCTGACGGCATCCTCTAATCTGAGTTCTCAGAGTGCTGTTTCCAAAGGGGGCCAGTACAGGCTCAAAACTGCTTTCATCCAATCCGCCAGGTGACTATTTCCACAGAGGTATATTTCTTAGTATTTCCACTGTGGCTAGGGAACATGCCTCTCTCTACCCATCTGGTCTCTTGGAGGCTTTTGTTTGCAGAGCAATAAACCAAACTAGCTTTTTATGGGGCCCAGAACTGGAAGCTAGTGGCAGGGAGTGAACTCCCCAGCCAAGTCGGCAATAGCTTCTTTCTCCGAAGGCCATTCGAATTGACAGCAGAGGGCCCGGGGAGTGTGTGTGTGGTCGGGGGGAGGAGCCGCCAGTCTGTGGTGCTGCAGTCCTACTGGATCTCACAAACATCACAGCTGCTCTTATTTACCACGGGTCTAGGACTGTGTTGGCCAACGTGACAGCAATTCTCCCCGTGTGGCTATTTACATTAGATTACTTAAAATTAAGTAAAATCAAAAATTCAGTTCTTCAGTTGCACTCACCACATTTCGAATGCTTAACAGCCATAGTGATTAGTGGTGACTATATTGGATGGCACAGATATAGAATATTCTACAGGATATAAAGCATGTCCACCATTGCAGAAAGTTCCACTGGATGCTACTGGGTAGCCCTTCAGCTCCTGGGACTCGGTAGCTATTACACGTACCTGAGAGTTTAGCTCAGGCTGAATTCATGGCCCATGTCCCCCAGGTGTGCTCCTTTTCAAGATCCTCTTTCACCAGCAAAATTTGGGGATGTATACAACCTCTTTAGGGTCTTCAGGTCAGAGAAACTCTCTTCCATTACAGCAGAACCTGCCCCAGGAAAAACCTAGAACGAGGTTAGAAATTTAGAAATGAGGATGAAAAAGCTGTAAGCTGTAGGACAAAACTGATATTTAGGAATCTGGGAAGAAAAAACGGTTTTCATCAGCTGAATAGATGTCCTGTACCAAAAGCACAATTTCCTACTGGTATGAGAGGAATTATATGCCTCTTCAATTCGTATGTTGATGTCCTAACCCCCAGTATCTCAAGAGGAGGCCATTAGGGTGAACTGTAATCCAATTTGACTGGTGTCCTCGTGAGAAGGTTAGAGGAGACCACGGTGAAGACGTGGACTGATGACGGCCGTCAACAAGCCAACGAGAGAAGCCTCAGAAGACGCCACCCGGCCAACACCTTGCTCTTGCGCTTCTGGCCTCCACAACTGGATGAAAATACATTTCTGTTGTGCAAAACACTCAGTCTGTGTCACTCTGTTGCGGCAGCCCCAGCAAAAAATTCACCTACCACGCAGATTCTTCACAGAGCCGACCAGAGGCCCGTGCCTCACAGCCCATCAGGATTCCTTCAGACCAAGCTGGAGCTCTTGTGAGGATATATTGCCCACCTCCAGCATCTCTACCTCAAGCATAACAAAGCAGCTGTTTGTGGAGGATTGTGGTTCTGTGCCTTCGCCTGTAGGGAAATTCAGGCTTTGACGCTGCTCACAGAGCCAGGAGGGAACTGGAACTCAGAAAGTGACAGACAAATTACCCAGGAGGAGGGGCAGGACGTTTCAGAAGAGTGTTTAAAAAAATCAAACTGCCTCCACTGATATAATGCTGGGACATCCGTCACCAACTTCTCCAGGTCAGCTCTAAATTTGATCTGTGTGTTTATTTACACACATCCACAACACATAGATTCAGCAGCCGAATCACTCCTCTTCAAGGTGTTTAACAAAAATGAATTAATGCTACACGCAACCTACCATACGTTCAGCATAACACATAACAACCCCCCAGGATGTGATGCAAACTTTAAAACCAAGTGAGGTTCTGATGCTAATACCTTTTGTTTGATAGGATCCCTGGAGGACAAGCTCGATGGTCAACGACTGGATGGAGACTGGAATATCTAGTTAAGAGAAGGGCTTAACAGTATCCAACTCATTGTCTGTGCATCTGAGCTTTTATCTGTAATAGAAATTGTCATCTTGATTTTTTTTTCCCATTTTTCCACAGCATTGCAGTATTGCATAAAGAAAGCCAAACTTCCTGCCATATTGAACAAAATAAAAAAATCATAAAAGTAAGTTTGAAGCAAAACATTTCTATGATAGTGTAGAATTACAAAATGCTTTTATAGCTGAATTTTTCACTGGGTGCCTGGCACACTTTTCAAGGTCAGGTTATGACTTTGATTTTATGGAGAAGGAAACGAAGCATCAGAAAGGTTAAGCGACCCTCCAAAACTTTCACAGATAGTTCAATAAGGAGCCAAGCCAACATTTAAAGTTGGGGCCCTGACCCATCCCTCACACGTGTCCAAATGCCCTGCGCCTTCCACCACGACACAACGCAAAGTATAGCTGACCCGTCACAGAGGGTGTTAAAGTGGTTCTGCTCCATGAAGCTGCTCCTCGCCCGTTGGTGCTGTTGATGGTGGTGCTTCTCCTGTCGGAGAAAATGGCTGCAAAGACAGACAGGTGGTCCCGGGGGCACCCTGGGTGAGACCCAAGGCAGCTCTGCGGAGGCCAGAGCCTGCCCCCAGGGAATCGGTCCTCTCAGTTGCTCCCACCGCATCCCACCGCCTTTCTCCTTATGAATGAGGTGGGACTAGGAATCCAGAGTGGGGAGTGGGCTTCCAGAATCCAGAGGTAGGGACAAAGAGGCCAAGGTGAGAAAAGCTGGGATGAACTTCCTCCCTCTGTGTCCCCTGCCATCTTGGCCACCTGCCTCGCCCATCTGGAGTTAGCAATTACATGTCTCTCACAGTGCTCACCCACCCTGCACTGGGGAAAATCACAGAGGTATGTATTCTGGAGCTGGGTCTGTGATCTGGTAAGGGTCTACCGTGCTCTCAGCCCCCTTCTGAAGAACGCTTTTCTGAAGAACAGCATTCTTGTGTCTCCAGCTTTGTGCATTAACTTAGCGGACCAGTTATGCTACCTGGGCCAAGACTGATGATACCTGGGTTGGTGCCCCAACCAATGCAGACTGGTCATGAGGAGGCCTGACACAGTCTTAGCCTAATCTGGGTGCTCTGTGACAGGCAGAACCCATCAGACGTCTCTCTTGGAGAATCTGAATGATGGGTGTGGGCTAAACCTACACCCCAAATAACTCAGGTTCTTTTCTCTCTAGTCCTGACTGAGCTGAGACCCTGAACAACTGTGGCTAATGAGGAAAAGGTGTCCTACCCTCTTCCTTTTCCTTGTGTCCTGGAAGTCAGCCCCCATCACCCAAGGAGGTCCGGGCTAGTCTCTTCTTAATGTTCAATAACCCACCTGATGGAGAATGGCTCTCAGAAGTAAGTCTCAGGGACCCACATAGAAATGTGAAACACAGAAGTAACATCATCCGCTCACCAGAGGGACACTGGCCCAGGACACCGATGGTTACATTATTCTTTCCCACGTTTTTTTATTTTCTGCTTCCTGTATTATTGGACTAAGAGAAAAAAGTACTGAATATTCTCCCCAAAAGACTCCCGTGGAAAGTAGCTGAAAACTGTCAGAACAGACAAAGCAGAGATTTTTGCTTTAAGGTCTGTTGCCTAATTTCCCTTAGGGCCCCTGCTGTGGCCAGTGGGGAGCTGCCTGGAAGCCAGGCGTGGGTTAATTTGCATGATTGTGTTAACTAACCATCAGCCGCTCCGTCCCAGCCCCAGTATAACCTAAATTAATTCAACAGGAGCAGGTGGTTTAATTCGTACATTGTTCATATTTGCTAATAAACAAGCAATTTGGGTTTTAGCTGGAATTTTCTCTGGGGGACAGAGCCAAATATCTGCTGAGGGCTGGGCCTGGGGAAATGCATACTGTGTGTTCCTCTCATCCCAGATACCACCTCTGACCTACACTTCAAGCTCTTCACACTGAGAAAATCTGATCAGAACTTACCTCCAGCAGCCTCACAGCCCTCTTCCTCAGGCTCAGGCCTGACTGCAAGGTCAACAGCCCTGTCTAACCTTTGTTACAGCTCAAGGTCACCTTTACTAGCAGGGGGCCCTGGCTGCCCCGGCCCTGTAAGACAGGGCTTCCATGTGCTGAGATCAGAGCGCTGGAGCCCCAGTTCTCAGATGGAGTTTCTACCTGTGTCTAATTCTTGGATTCTTTCTGGCTACCTGCCTGGTTGGTCACTTTTCTTCCCCAAACACCGCCTGTCCACTCTAGTCCTGCTAGCCCCTCCTTCTGACGCTGACATCTCATAGGGAACTTAGTCCAGGACTGGTCGTCCCTAAAGGGACCCCGACAAGGGGATCCTTAGAGTCCGCACAACTGCATTTCGCCCACCTATTGAGTGTGACAGCAATAACAATACTACGACTACTAGCAGTCAGTATTCATCACGCTAGTTCTATGTGTCAGGAATTTTGCAGAAGTTAACGTTGAAGTAATTGGGGAGTTGAGGAAACAGGCTCAGAAAAGTTAAGTGTCTTGCCCCAAGTCACACAGCAAGTAGCGAAGAGCTGGAATTGAGTCTCATCTGTCTAGATCCAGGGCCCGCATTCCTGTTACTCTGTCTCCCATTTCTGTTTGATGGATGTCCAGTGCCCCCTCCTGACCTCATTTCAGGCCAGGAAGAACTGGCCGGGTTGGCTGGGTTAGTCTGGGGATCAGGGACCAGGTTTGGGCAGCAGGAGATTCCCGGATGTAACTGCCACCTGTGCGGAAGCCCAGAATGAGTACTAAACCCAGAGAGAGGCCTGTGCGCCAAAGCCAGAGAAGCATGCTGAACGGCCAAAATAGTTGAGAGACATTCCACACCCGTAGGTGAGAAGAGAATAACAGTCCAGTAAGGGCTGCAGCTATCCTCTTAGAGATGCAGCCAGGGCGTGTCCCCTAAGTGGCCCACAAAGGCCATCGAGTTGGAGGATCTGCTTGTCTGGTGCCAACTAGCAAGACAGTAGCGTTCGGCTTCCAGACTGTTGTCACATCACTTCAGATGAACTATCATCAAAGGTAATGATTGAAGTACTTAAGGGGATAATTTCTGGGGTATCATTTAGCTTTCAGAAAAGCTTGTATGATCTGTTTTACATCAACTGCTAATAAATGTAGAGAGCTCATGTGATGTCATGAAACTCACACCCCCCCCCCGCAAACCATTTGTTTCTTCCAAAAGGAATCCAAGAGTTGTGCCCAACCAGGTTGGTTTGGGTCACTTCCCAGTGCATCTCCTTTGCAGCATCTGAGGTTGGTCCCTGAGTTATAACGTCTTTACTGGGACATATTCGTAAGAGAAAAGAGACCAGCTCCATCCGTGCAGCTCCATGAGCTGCCAGTCTTCCCCAATATCTCTTCTCTAAAAGGACATGGAGTTTCCTTGGAGGAAAGGAGCTGTTAAGGACTGAATGTCTGCATCCTCTGAAAATCCATATGTTGAAACCCTAACCCACAAGGTAATGATAATTGGAGATGGGGCTGTGGGAGATAATCAGATCATGAGGGTGGGGCCCTGGTCTGATGGGAGTAGTGCCCTTCTAAGAAGAGCCACAGAGAGCTCTCTCTTCCTCTCCCTGTCTTTGCCGTGTCAGGACACAGAGAGAGGTGGCTGTCTGCAAGATAGGAAGAGAGTCCTCACTAAAAACCAGATTGGCCAACACCTCGATCTCGGACTTCCCAGCATTCAGAACCATGGGAAGATAAATTTCCGTTGTTTTAGGTCCCCTTGTATATGTTATTTTGTTGTGGCAGCCCAGGCAGACAGAGACCTGCAGACAGAAACCATAGAAGGAGAGAAAACCCCGTAGCACATTAGTCAAAGTGTCTACCTATTCATGCGAAGGCAAAGCTCTGTTGGTCTGCCCTTTTCCCGGCAGACTTCTTTAGGCAACTCCTGCCATATTTACGGAGAGAAGCAGCAGCTGCCTTCACTGGGTGACGTGAAGGACTCTGAGAGTTCCACCTGCCACGGATGTCTCTGGGCCACAGTGCTGGGACCACCTGCCCCTCACCCGGCTGGGACATCTCCCCACTACATGTGCTAATAGGCTTGGAGAAAAGAAGCCCCTGGGGTGCTAACTTCTCAGCTGTTAAAGGGATCCTCACCATGCTTCTCTCTGTGCCTACAAGGACTTCTCTTTGGAGACACTCAAGCGAGGTAGGAGCTCATTGGTTGACACCTTCAAGATCACCACGGTCTTCAGATCTGGGGTTCAGGAGCTCAATTTTGTGAGTTCTTTGAAGTTCTGGATGATTGGTTCAAGCTAATCGAACTCATGAGACTGGCTGACAGCTGCTGAGTACATTTTTTTTTCCCTAAATCAGAAAGTACTTTTGAAAAACAAAATGACTAACTCGAGGCAAGGTCACAGAGCAGGGCCTGGGAAGATGTTTAACGGTTGATTTCATCCAGCCCTAATGAGCCTCTGCCCTAATAAGTGGCACCCCACAGTGGGCCAGAAGACCCCTGGCGCCAGTCAAGGTACCTACCCCTCTGGCCAGGGCCAGAGACAACCAGTAACTCTTCAACTCATTATTTTTATTTTTTTTAACATCCCAAGCAGACTACTCATTTCTATCAGTAATGTGGTACTATTTCCATGATTAATATTTATTTCAGATCAGTGGCATTCAGTGTATCTTCATGGTGCATCCAGGGTGGCCCTCTAAGCTAATTTGCAGCATGCCTCAAGTCATCGCTCCAGCAGATGACACATCACATCCACGGGACGGTAGGTCCTTGGGGCTTCAATTTCAGGTGGTGGCATTTCCTGACCCTGTCCGCATTTCATCCACTTTGGGTCACAGTATGGAAACAATGCAAAGTTTAAAGAATACTAGATTGACGGGAAGGAAAACAACACTTGGAGAGATTCTGGTTGGGCTTGAGGTAGGTCAACCTGACTTCCTCTTGTCCCAGTTTGGAACTGGGCACCAGGGTCTCTCATCGGTCAGGGCTGGGTCTTATATTCGATGGGTCCTTCAAAGGTACAGTTGGGGTGGCTCTTTCCTCACCTGGCAGAGAGAACAGAATGAAGCAGATACACAGAGATGAAGAAGCAACAAACTCTGCACATTTCTTGCAGACAGACAACCACCCCCACTGGCATAATGGCACAGACAGCCCCCGGTTGGTGGCACAAGACAGTGACTCTCTTGCAGATGATCCTATTCTGGCTCCAGGGCCATGTGAGACCCGGCTGAGCTGCCTGCTCTGGGGGACTATGAAATTACCCATCTCCCTCCACTCCATGTCCCTCTTTTCTCCAACTAGTTTTGGTGGCTTTACTTTTCCTGCAATCAAAGTGCTCCATGAGGACACTGTGCACCTCTCCTGTGACCAGGTAAAGAAAACATCAAATTGGTGAGTTGACACATTAAATAAGCATAAAAATCCAGGTAGGTTGACTTACAAGAATGTAAAATCATCCAAGGACTAGATAGGACTCGGGAGCCCATGAGAATAGACCGGCAGTGAGGGAGTCCCTGGGGATTGTCTGTGTGAGTTTCACAAACAGCACTCAGGTTCAACTTCATGTACCTTGTAACACGCCTGGATACCAGTCAGGTCTCCAGGAAAGGACTGTCATTAAGAAGACAGAAAGCACCGACTATTTTACCCTCAAAGATTGGCAATTCCAGAAAAGGTAGACATTTTGGAGCCTGAATCATCTAGACTGGTCCTCAGTGCATCACTGTACCTGGGCAGATTGCTTAAAGAGATGCTCTAACTTCCCTCCTTCTACCCCTCCCATATTGAATGAGAGCCAAACCGATTTCTTTCTCACTCCAGTCATACCTTCCTGTAAATGCTTGTCTATTCTCTGAAAGTGTAAGTGGATTGAAGGATTTTTTTTTTCCCCACCGTAGCTCTGAGAAAAGCTCAATATTTGTTATTCTCAGTCTTCCTGCTTGCTCATGGTGATGTTAATGCTGCATTTTAAAACTGCCATGGTATTTTAATAATACAACATTCTTTCTGGTATTGTTGAAACATTATATTATTCAATGTATCCAATTGCAATATATTTTTCTCTGCCCTTGTGGTGCATTATCACTGTGTACTCTTCACAGAAGTGTAATTTGGGGAGCAATTTTCTGGCAAACCATTGAAGGTGTTGCATTACAAATGTGAGGCGATATGCATTTGGCTCATGGGACCACATTACAAGGCGGAGAGGGAGTCTTTTTTCAGGGTAAACACTGTTTTAGAGCAGTGATCCCAGCGGGACCCTGCCTCCCACTTTGTCACCTCAGTCATCCCTGCCCCCCTTCAGGAGTCTGTCTTAAACAAATTCAGCTTCTGCTGCCCAAGATGCCCGGCCACATCCAGGGTTCCGACTGACTGATGCAATCACTTACTTCCTGAAGCTATTTTGTCTCTAGAGTTGGATTTCTCCTTGGCAAGGTCAAATTTGTCATTTCCTGTAACTGGAAATCCAACTGGCTTTCTCAAATACAGAATTCACACCCTAGATCAACAGATCGCCCTGACCCACAGCTGTGGGTTTCAATATATATACATTTTTTTTAATAATTGAAATCTCAAAACCATTTATAAATGGTTGTCCAAATTTAAAACTCAGGAGTTTTCACATGAAAATCCGGACTTCTAGATTATTTTAGTGATCACTGTGGCAACATGTCAAGGTTTTCTCAGGAAGTCATAGACCCTAGTTCACCATAGGCCCCACTAGTTCCCACTGCAAATTCCTGGAGTTTCACAGGTTATCATGCCTGACTACCTTTGTGTATGTTTGAGAATGCAACCCCAGCTTTCAGAGCTGTGATAGGCAGAATTCTAAGACCCACATCAAATTCCTGCTACCTGGTGTATACACCCCTCCCCTCGTGTAGTCCTCTCCTCCTGGGTGTTGACAGGACCTGTGAATACAGTGGCATATCCCTCTCTGGTTGGTGGCAAAGGGATTTTGCAGATGTAATTAAGGTTCCTAATCAGTTGACTTTGAGGTAACTAAAAGGGAGTTACTCTGGGTGAGCCTATCATAATCAGGTGAGCCCTTGAAAGAGACGAGAAGCATCAGAAGATGTTCTCCTGCTGGCCTTGAAGAAGTAACCTTCTGTGCTGTGGAAGGGCTACATGGCTTGTACCTGAGGTCAGCCTTTAAGGGAGTCACCCCCAGCTGAGAGCCAGCAAGAAACTGGGACTACAGTCCTACAACCACAAAGGACTAAATACTGACAACAGCCTGAATGAGTTTCAAAGAGGACCCTGAACCTCAGATGAGATCACAGCCCCAGCTGACACCTTGGCTTTAGCTGGTGAGATCACTGGCAGAGGAGCCATCTGAACTGTCCTAGATTCTCAGCCCACAAAAACTGCCAGATTTGTGTAATTTGAGTGGCTATAAATCACGAACTTTGTGGTGATTGGTTATGCAGCAGTGAAAAACTAATACAGTATCTTATCTGTTAGTTCATTTGCTTTAATACCCATGATCATATCCCTAACCAAACCAAGATTACGTGAATTGCTTTCACCAAAGACTGGTAAACACATTATAGAGACTGCTCTGTTACCTCCAAAGGAAAGTGGAGGAGTGGCAAACTCAGATGTCTGAGAAAATGCCTAGAGGACAAGCACAATCTAAGAGAGAATCATGGAATTTGAATGCTGTGAAATGTTCTCAGCTATCAGCTGATCTAGTTTCCACACCCATTTTCAGATGAGGAAACTGAGGCCCAGAGAAGTCAAAAGATGTATCCAAGTTCCCACACCTTGATAAATCACACTCACATTTCCTATAGTTGGCATAAGCCTTATGAATTCCTGACTAATCAGAAAGACACCTGCATCTGATGGGGGGTACATGCAGGGAGGTTTGAGTTGGTTGGTTTAAAGGTCACCCTTTACTGGAGGAATATGTATGCAAATGCTTGACACTGCATTAAATTGAAATGGTTATTAGTTTAACAAATATCTATTTCCCAAGCATCTTCGGGAGCAGCTGAGAAAGCAACAAAGTAGGATGTGCAGTCAGTGCCTTTCAGGCCTTTCTAATCTCCATGAGAAAGCTGACTGCTCTCCGTTTATACAACAGCAATGTGGTACAAGCAACACACACGTGACGTATATTGTCTTCTGATCATTTTGCTAAAGCCCAGGACCCCTCAGTTATTCCCCATTCCTGAACTCCCCCAGCCCACTGCAGTGCCTAACAATCAAACACATGTTCTTGATTTGTCCTGCTGTCACTGTATTTTAAAAAGCAGCATACAGCCCAGTAATGGTCACAAAATGGGTTGTGCCAGGGGTTTAAGAAGCATGGATTCAGGAAAGGGCAGGATGTGGGTTGTGCTGAAGAGGAGGTGGCGATAAGCCCGTGGTGGACACTCTGCAGATTTCCAATGGTCAGTGGAGAGAGCTGAGGTGCAGGCATCGTGCTGGGCGCTCTGATGGTGACAGAGATTTCAACCATGCTCAGCCACCAGCTCCTGCTCTGTTTTACCTTCAAAATACTCAACCTTCTGTGTCAGGAAAAACTATTGCGTTTAGCTCCCTGGTTTCAGGCAGAGCCGCGCCCTAGACAACAGTGACAGCTGCCTCCTCTATTATTAAACATCTCTAAGGATAGAGACGCTAAGTATCCCTTGGCCATCTCTTCTGTCCGCCCCACCCCAGCACACCAGCTGTCCTCCTGGTTTCCCCATTTCCATCACGGCTCCACTGTTTCCTGATCCACCATCTCCAACCAACTGTAACCAATAACCAATTGTAATTCTCCTTAGCTCTGTCCCTGCATCCAAACAGGGAAACAATTGGGTCGGTTCTGTCCCTGAATGACTCCAGTGACCTCCTGTGTCAAGGTTGGCATGGATCGTGGGTTACCATGACCACTCTTGGGGGGTAGATCTCCCAGGTCTTTCCAGCATCATTCTCCCATTTCTCCTGTCTGCATTGAGATAGACCCCCTCATCCTCTGGAATTTCAGCTGGTCAATGGCTTTTCAGCTCAGGTCTATATTTCTCGATCTTTTATGTCATCTTGTGATCCACTCTAGGCACATGGCATATGAGTAGAAGCAATGCGTCCAAATCCAAGTTAACCTCCACTTGAAGACAAGCCAATTTCCTTGTATTTCCTTCACCATCGTCCCCTTTCCTAGGCAGCAGAGATGGAGTTACAGGTTCAGGATAGTGGAGCCAACTGGCCACAAAACAGAACTGCAACTGAATTGCCCACCTTTGGACTACTAGGTGAGAGAGAAATGAATGTTTATTTGTTTATTTGTTTGTTTTGTTTTGTTTTATTATTTATTTATTGAAGTATAGTCAGTTACAATGTGTCAATTTCTGGTGTACAGCATATTTCAGTCATACAATACATACATGTAATTGTTTTCATATTCTTTTTCATTATAGGTTACTGCAAGATACTGAGTATAGTTCCCTGTGCTATACAGAATGGTCAGAAACCTTGTTTATCTAATTTATATATAGTAGTTAGTATTTGTACATCTTGAACTCCCAATTTATCCCTTCCCATTTCCTTTCCACCTGGAATTGTAAGTCTACTATGTCTGTGAGTTTGTTTCTGTTTTGTAGATAAGTTCATTACTGTTTTTTTTTCCTGTTTTTTTTTTTTAAGAGTCCACATATGAGTGATATCATATGGTATTTTTCTTTCTCTTTCTGGCTTACTTCACTTAGAATGGCATTTTCCAGGTCCATCCGTATTGCTGAAAATGGCATTATTTCACCCTTTTATGGCTGAGTAGTATTCCATTGTATAAATATACCACAGTGAAGGGATCTGTTCACTGAGTTTTGACAGTGTACACCCCCATGTAACCATCACATCAAACAAGATTCGGAATATGACATCAGTGTCATTTATTAAGTCACTGTCTTTGGGGGTTTCTCTGTTACAACAGCTAACCTGTAGCCTATCTAATACACCTCATAAATGGTCTCTCTGCCTCCAGTCATCCGATATTTCTTCAAGTAGATCTTTCTTAACAACCAAGTTAGGGATTTTGCATTTCTGCTCAAAAGCCCAGAGACTTCCTCATCGCCACCCTCACTAAAATCAACTCACCTGACCTTCAATAGAATTGTCCCTCTTTGCTCTAAGCTGGAAACTTATTTTCTTATGTAGGATGGGATGGTTTCCAACTTGATCCCATCTGCAGGCAGATTATGATAGAGTTCTGAGAGGTCTTTGGTCAGTTATTCAATGTGGTCCTGAAACTCCCTTGGGAAAGATACATTTTAATTCTCACTTGGGAAAAGATAGAAGATGATCAAAGTAACCCATTGAAACTTTTAACTACTATTCTAGAGTCACACCAAAATGTGTATGTACTATCTCTGGGGACTAAATTATATTTTACTGCAATAAATGGTATGTATGATGCTTCCAAATTTGACGGGAGAAATCACAGTTGGAAAATTGCTTGCTGTTTAAAGTCATTACAAAAGAACAGAAAGTGACCTGCCTGGGAAACCCTTACTTGAAGTAATGGGTTGTGATCAAATACCACACCCACCAATTATTTCTGCCCCAAAGATGATAAAAGGGGTCAGATACCTTGAAGCCAATGGCCCACTGTGATCGGAATGTGTATGTCCACCTCCCAAAAAGAAAAGAGAAGGGTTAAAACTTGCTGAGACTTATGAAAAAAAATTAACTCAAAGTAGAGAGCTGAAACAAATAAGGTAATATCTAAATAATTTTATCATTTTGTTTTGCCTAGAGAATAAGGAGCAGAAGTTCTGTTTTATGGAAATCTCCTGGAGTCCTGAAACTTCTTAACAGTGCTTTATGACAAAAAGAACCAACATTTTGCCTGATGCGGAGGAGGGCGTCACCTCTGATTTCAGCAAGAGCCTGATCCAGTCAGGCTAAGGCCACCCAGAGGGGTGACTGTGTTCCATCTCTCTGGTCCTGCTGGGCTGCTGGCTCTGGGCTTTATCCCACACTTGCCTCTATTGCCGTAACACAAACCCCCACATCCACTGTGACCAGAGTTGGTAACAGCTACATTGTCCTTGGATCCATCCCAGCCTTGCTTCTATGCCAGGCTGGCACTCAGAGGTGGGCAGAATGCTCACTCCTGGTTTGGAAGGAGGAAGGGAGCTACTGTCTGCCCAGATGTCAATAGGGCCAGTATGGGTTTTCTGTGGGCTACTCCCCGGGCAGAACAAGGATATCTGGATGGATGATCCCCAAAACATATTTCAGCTTGATATGGGAGAACTGCCTACCATTCTGAATGATGAGTGCGTGAATAAGTCCCTCGTCGCCGGACATGTCCAAGGAGTTGCTTCGTGATCTTCTGCCGGGAGATTTACAGAAGGGATCCTCACATTGTGTGGGGAGATGGATGATAATCTCTAAAACCTCTTCTTGCTGGGAATGACCTGCCTCTCTGCTCCAGAACCCCTCCCCCTTCAGTCCTGCAGTCCCTTGATTCTCACCAAGGTGCCCACCCCAAACTCAGTCTTGGTGCAGGCTCGGGGCAAATTGTGACCTCAGCCCAGTGGGAATTCAGCAGCTGGAACCCACCACTCTGGGACTTGGAGTGAAGAAGCAGAGCCGCTAAGCCAGGTGTGACATCACAGCTCCATTGTGACATCTGGTATGTCCCCTTGTTTCTGCAGTCAGTCCACACTTGTGAACTGTGGTCCTAGGCATAGAATTCTGGTCTCATTTCTATCTAATCTCTGGTGGGGCCAGGAGTGGAGCCTGTGCAGGGAAGTGGGTGGGGGCAGGTGCCTTCAACCTACCCCTCCACTACAGGCCAGGGACAGTCAAGCACTAACATTGGGTTCACATGCCTGCTTGTACACACACACACACACACACACAAAGAGTCCATCCGCCAAGTCCAGGCCCTGGGTCATCACACTCTAGAGGAGGTTCCACGAAGCCACCAAGACCATCAAAGGTCCAATAGTTAAGCCCAGTGGCCAGAAGGCCAAAGCTGAGAGAGGGAGCCAAGGCAAGCTGCGGCCCAGCGGGCCCTGGCTGTCGAAGTGGTGTCATCTCAGGATACACGACCAGAAGCCGGCCAAGGGCTGCCTAGAAATAGTTCTGCATCTGACAGCGACCAGTGGCCTCTCCCAGCAAAGAGATGCTTGTCCCCAGCCACTAAAGGCCCAGCAGGGAGCAGACTTTCCCCTAATGGCTCCAAGACCCCTGTTGTAATAACCTGCCTGCAATTCCAGGTGCCTAGGCAACAAAACTAAATACAGAATGACAGATTTGGACCAGGCTATTCCTGACAACAAAGGGATAAAGATGCAAAATTTTATATTCAAAGATGTACATGTGCACAGGCCAAAAAAAAAAACAAAACCAACTAGAGGCATAACTACATCAATGTGGTTATTTTGGGGGTGGGATTATGGGTAATTTTTATTTTTTGTCTGCCTTTCTGCACAACTCAAATTCTCCACCATGAATATGTATTACTGTTAAAATCTGTAAAAGGTTAGCTTTAAAATTCATATGAAATTACAAATTTATGGTAGTCATTCTGCAATCAAAGCTATTTTGCTTACATGTAGAATTCTGGTTTTTACTGTTCTTCCTTTGTGCATTTTCTAATCTCTATTTTTACTGCCCTGCTTTTAATGCTGTAATAAGCCAGCTATATTCTCCAGTCAGGCACTCCGTGTGTGTGGGTTTAAGTCATAGTTGTGCACAGAAAATGATTCCTACAGCACAAAAAATGCAGGTACCATTGCCTGATCCCACTCATACTCTGTTCCTCCACCCCTTCATGCTGTTCCCTCAGGCAGGACCAGATTCCCCACTTACCTCTGACAAACCCAATCCTACATTTTTTTTCTACTCTTTCAAAAATTCTGTTCCTGCAAAGTCCTACTGTGTAGCACAGGGAACTATATTCAATATCCTGTAGTAACCTACATTGAAAAAGAGTATGAAAAGGAATATATGTATGTATCTGTATGACTGAAAAATTATGCTGTACACCAGAAATTGACACAACATTGTAAACCAGCTATACTTCAATTAAAAAAAATTTTGTTCCTGTAAGAAACCTTACACAACTCAGTTCATCCATGCATTCACAAAATAAGTATTGAACACGGTCCACACACCAGGGGCTGTGCTCAGGACTGGAGTCACAACCACAAACACTCCCAGACCCGGCCCTTCCTTTGAGAATAGAGTCTCCCACACAGCAGGTTGCGGGCGGTTGTAAGTAAGCCCAAGTATTGATTGTCAGCCCTGGGATTGGCTGCCGTAGCTTGCTCAGTGGGGAGCAGGGGTTTACAGTGCCAAGGGGAATACTAACCAGTAATTGTCACAGCGGTAGTAATTGTTACATCACACAGTAGTCTGTGTTATAGATAATGCATGTATACATGTGTGCAGGTATGGGCATGTATGTACACCTGCCATAAATCACTGCAATTCCCTTAACAAGCAAGCATTATCTAGAGCAGCCAACGTTTATTGAGGACAGAGTATGTGCCAGGCCCCCGTCGAAGTTCTTTTACACGTACAACCTCTTTGTTCCTCACAGTAGCCCTGAGTTGTATGTATCATCATTATCCCCATTTTAGAGAAGAAAAAACAGTGATAAAGGGAAGGTAAGCAATTTACCATAAGATTACAAAGCTCACCACAGGGACTATAGCTAGTATTTTATAATAACTTTAAATGGAGTATAAGCTATAAAAGTATTGAATCACTATGTTGCACACTTGAAACTAATATAATATTGTAAGTCAACTGCACTTTAATTAAAAAAAAAAGATTACAAAACAAGCAAATGATGGGTCTTGATTTCAAACCCAGAAGTCTGACTTCAGAGCTCTGCTCACATCGTTGATTGCCAATTATTGACTCTGAGATCGCTGGGTAGTGAGTGTAGGCCAGGGAAGGTTCCAGCGTGATGAAGGACAGCAGGGAGCACTGGCCCCTTCTCAGGGAGTTACGGGAGACTCCCTAGAAGGAGGAGAACCTAAGCTGACACTGAAGAGGAATTGGAGGTGAGCTGGCAAGGAGGTGAGGAGTGAGGAGAAGACGCGCTGTGAGGTCAGGGAAGCAAGGCAGGTTCTACAGGAAACCTGGGGCGTCGTGGGGGCTGGACTTTGTACACCAAACTAAAGGGTCTGGACTTTTTCTTTTTCTTTCTTTCTTTTTTTTTTAAGCAGTTCTTTTTTAGGGGGTGGGTAATGAGGTTTCTTTCTTTCTTTATTTTGATGGAGGTACTAGGGATTGAACCCAGGACCTCAGATATGCTAAGCATACACTCTAGACTGAGCTAGACACTCCCCCTTGGACTTTTTCTTAAGTTTAAGGGAAACACCACAGTCAGATTTGCATTTAGAGCAATCCTCTGCTATATCAATATGGAGAACGGGTTGGAAGGAGCCAGACGGCAGACATGGAGATGGGGGATCCCACGTCACAGGGAACTGGGGACAGGGGACAGGACCACGACCTAGGTGGGGCCACGAGGGCACAGACAACCATCGTCTTCTCCTCTTGCATTTCCTCTGCATCTCGGTGTGAGGGCTCTGCCGCGCTAGTTTGTACTTGCTTAAACAATGCCTGTGAGCTGGTGGTCCGTCCGGTTGTTCCTGTTTATGTGTCTCGTCTCAACTAGACTGAAAGCTCCCTCAGAGATAAGGACCACGTCTGACAAATACACCTGTCTGTGCTCAGCCCAGCACCGGACACAGATCAGTTATTAATTCTTTGAATAAATTATCATGCTTGTTTTCTTACCAGCCTTCTACTCAAGGAATTTTATCATCTAAACACCTCTTACTGAAATCGAAGACTAGTTCTGTAGCTCTTTCCTTTGGGTTTATTGGCAATCACACACAGAGTGAAACTAGGTAACTATATACGTAAAATGGCTGATAAAACAGCGCTAAGGATCAGTGGGGAAAAAATCAATTACACGCTAATGGCGTGTGTGTGTTGACGTGTGCTGAGCACCCAGCGCACTACAGGGCACGTTCATCTTTATCTATATTAGCATCAAAGCTGGAGTCAGCCTCTTAAAGCCCGTTTTTTTCTTCTTTAGGCCTTCCCAAGGATTCATGCGCCAAATAACTAAATTATGTCTTGGTAGCTAAACAAATTATGCAAAATTATACACCATGAATATTTTATAATTCTAAACCCTGAAGCCAGACTCCAGACAGTTTTATGTCTGCAGCAACCCGTATCAGACCCAGATAAATTCGGCTAAAGACAAATGACTTCTTTCAAAAACTTAACTTTTTTTTCCTTGCTGCATTTCTCCTTAAGGATGCATCAAAGGCTTTACTGTATGTAGGTCCTGAGAGTAAGTGCCCTGCACCTTCCTCCCAGCTGGCTGAAGCCAGAGATTGTGCCTGGCATAACTTAACTCTCGAAATATGCAGGAAATTGATTAAGGTTAACAGTGGTCTACCTCGGGCTTGCATGGAACAGATATAATATGAATAAACAGCTGACAATGGGCCAAGGTTCAACTAGTGCCACATGCTTCCTTTTGTCTTAGAATGTTGAAATTGCATACAAAATACGTCTTTCTAAATAATGAGGTCTTAGTTGCCCAGAAATAGGAGCTGCAGCTCTGTCTGATGTGGGTGCTAAGGAACATCAGAACTGCTTGCGCAGTGTAGCTGGTTTCTCTCTCCTTCTTCTTTCTCAATTACCTTTGCTAGTTTTGATTCACCTCTTCTGGTTTTTAAAAGAAAGAGCTACCCTATGAAGGTTCATGGCTGTGTTCTCCAAGAGGCCAGGAGAAGAAAATGAGGAAGCTGTAAGTTACTAAGACTCTGCTGGTCCCTCTGCTTGGCCCCTGGGATGAGGAGACTTGCAGGTTAATGCTTCAAATTGAGCAACTTCAAAATGGCCAGGAGTCGGGGGAGGATGAGGGCAGATGTCTCTCCTCACTCTTCTGACTGTTCTGCAGGCTTAGAGAGGAGCCCAACAGAACTGGGAAACCTGCTCATGCCTCCAGCCAGGGACTGACCAGGAACACCAAAAAAGGGAGACAATTGATTTCGTGGGGGCGACTGTCTCTTTAAAAAAAAAAATTCTGGTAGAATTTCCTTTGTGCCATAAACAAATAAAATTTCTTTCTGAAAATCCTGCTGACTCACGGGAGCACCACAGAAGTCATAACATCTTTTCTGTCTAATCAGCAGGCTGATTTTCCAGAGATAGTGTTCCTATTTTCTTTCACAGAAAAGGAGGTGGTGGGAAGAAAGAAACAAAACAAAATAGGCTTGTTACTCAGAGGCCACTGGGCAGATCCTTGACTGCCATCTGAGATGGCCCAGCTCTGGGCAGGAGCCCCAGAATGTGTCCCGGAACAGGCTACACTGGAGGCTGGAAAGCACTCGTGTGAGGGGGTCATGTCTCATCACCCCCTGTCAAGCCAGCCCAAAGCGGGAGGGAATGAAGTGTGGGGGCCAGGGTGGCAGCTATGAGTTAGTGGAAAGAGCACTGGAGCCAAGGATGTAGGGAGGAATCCTGCTGCTGCCTCTATTAGTCATATGACCTTCAACCAGTTACTCAAGCTTGGCTGAGCCTCAGTGTTCTTATCTTTAAAATGGCTATAAATTCTACTCACTTTCCAGGGCTGTTATAAGATTGAAACAAAATAATTGCTTGCAAGCACTGAATACAGGGTCTACAGCACTGTAACTGCTTAATAGCTGAGGGGGCTTTAAGCATGAGCCCCATTGTAACTTGTTCTGTCTTGATAATGGTCCCACTGTCACCTGGATATGAAATGCACACCACTGTCCATGTGTTCTCACCAACATCCTTCTCTCCTTCACTTTCAGAAACCGGCTCAGATAAGGACCTCATAAAAGCATTCATCCTCAAGAATAAAGATCTAATAAGTTTTCCCTTTTCTAAGGGAATTTGTATTTGGGTTTTAAAACCAAAATATTTCTAGCAGTGCAATTTTAGGTCTCAGCAAGCTAATAGAAGAGAATTGTTTGCTTTTGTTTGTTTGTTTGTTTGCAGAATGTGTAATAAAGACTTCTTCAGTGAGCTCTTAAAATTATGCAAATAGATATCTCTTTAAATGTCTGTTTAAGGCTCTAAGTTTAGCTATCAGCTTACAAAAAAACATAGAGGATAGAAGAACAGAATGGATGACACTAAGAGAATGCTACCAGCAAAGTCCAGACTGTGAGAGCTTCTATAGGACAAACTGATACTTTATAAAAATTCACTGCAAGGAAGAGAGAGAACTATTAGGAGAACTTGTAGATTAAGAGATGTAAAACACATATTTAACCAATTACCAGGTGTAGACCTTAGTTTGGGCCTAACTAAAATAAACAAATTGAAAAATGAAAATTATGGCATTTATGAGATAATTGGAAAGTTATAGATATAGAGAGATATTAGATAGAGATTATTCTATTGGTTCTGTTTCTCTGGACAGACGACTCTGGTCTTTTGTCTGAGATTTGTCTCAAAATGATACGAGAAATGCTGATGAGTGGATCAGAGATGGATGGGGCAAGACTGACCATGAGTTTATGGTTTTGGGTGCAGGGTGATGGGTACTTTTAAAAACAAGGGTATTAGTCTAAATAGACATTTCTCTAAAGAACACATCCAGATGGCCAACAGGCACATGAAAAGATGCTCAGTATCACTAATTATTAGAGAAATGCAAATCAAAACTACAATGAGGTATCATCTCACACTAATCAGAATGGCCATCATCAAAAAGTCTACAAATAATAAATGCTAGAGAGGATATGGAGAAAAGGGAACCCTCCTACACTGTTGATGGGAATGTAAACTGGTGCAGCCATTATGGAGAATAGTATGGAGATTCCTCAAAAAACTAAAAATAGACTTACCATATGATCCAGCAATCCTACTCCTGGCCACATATCTGGAGAAAACTCTAATTCAAAAAGACACATGCACTCCAATGTTCCATAGCAGCAATATTTACAATAGCCAAGATTTAGAAACAATCTAAATATCCACAGACAGATGAATTGGTTAAAGAAGATGTGGTATATATACACAATGGAATACTACTCAGCCATGAAAAAGAATGAAATAATACCATTTGCAGCAATGTGGATGGACCTAGAGATGATCATATTAAATGAAGTAAGTCAGACAGAAAAAAACAAATATCATATGATATTACTTACATGTGAACTCTAAAAAAAGATACAAATTTTATTTACAAACCAGAAATAGACTCACGGACATATAAAACAAACTATGGTCACCGGAAGGGATAAATTAGGAGTCTGAGATTAACAGACACACACTACTATATATAAAATAGATAAACAACAAGGACCTACTGTTTAGCACAGGGAACTATATTCAATTTCTTGTAATAATCTACAATTGAAAAGTATCTGAAAATATATGTATATATGTATGTGTATGTATAACTGAATTGCTTTGCTTTATACCTGAAACTAACATTGTAAATCATCTACATTTCAACAAAAAATAAATTTTTTAAAGATATCTAACAAAAAAATAAGAATAATAGTATCTAAATATTATACATGTTCAAAATTCTCCAAAATAATAGTTAAAAACCAAATAAAACAAACAGAAGAACCTCTCTTGATCCATGTAACCTTTCCCCAGGTCATTGGCAAGGCACAAAGAGTTATATAAGCAAAGTTTTAACTCAACTCTATCCAGTACTTATAAGCCCACTTCCCTCCTCACCCACTACACTTTATCTCAAGCAGCCAACACCAGTGGGGCCAATTCCCCAGCAAGGCTGCCTTTCAGGCCCTCCTGGGACAGTTTCCAACAACCAAAGGCAGCTAGAATTTGGCAAGATCGATTTCAGAGGAAAGACCTGGGAAAGGGAAGGGCTCACTGCCCATCTCTCAGCTCCTGAGAGAGGCAGAACTGGTTCTAAAATCCTGTTCTCTGCACTTCCATCCAGAGCTCCCCACAAACACTCTTGTTTTCCTGAAAGGGGATTTGATCACAGCTCAGGAAGGAGAGAAACCATAGGTTCTCCTCTCCTAAGAGTTTGCTTGTCACCCCACCCCATCCCCAACAAACAGTAGCCCCAGTGCTCCTTTGAGACCCCCTGCATTTTTAATGAATGGTTTCAGGCTCATTAAAGAGTAGAGCTAATAATACCATGGGAACTCCCCATGAATTCACCACCCAGCTGAAAAAAAGGAACACGACTAACTCCACTGCAGGCTGTTGAGCCCTGCCCGGTCTCACTCCCTTGTCCCCTCCCTAGAGGTGACCGCTCTCCTGAGCTTAAATGTGTGGCGTTACCATGTGTTTCCTTTCTTTCTTTTGAAAAGAAAACAGTGGACTTGGGCTTTTAAACATTTTATTGATTGTGGATTTTTTAAATTCTGGTACTACATATATGCTATTCGTAAATAATATACAGTATAATTATCACTGATGCTTTAAATTTTTACAAATGTTTTCATTACAGTAGGTACCCTTATGCAACTTGCTTTTCACACTCCGCAATACATTTCTGAGATTTCCCCACATCCATGTGCGTCACTCTCGGGCATTCATTTTCTCCCCGCTGAGTCGTATTCCCCTGAATGAAAGACTCCAGTTTATAGACCGGTTTCTCCTGCGATCGATGCTCAGGCTATGTTCGATTTTTCTCTTTTACATACAAGAGTGGAGTGAACATTCTTGCAGTTTCCCTGTGCACAGCTGAGAGCCTTCCTCTCCACCCCTTTTTCACTCGGTCGTTTCCGCTCTGTCCTCCATCCCGCCAAGTTCATGGGTGAGACCCTGACAGTTACTGGCCTGTCTCTCTCCTCCGATGAAGGGTTTGCTCTCTGCCTCTGTTGGGCAAAGTGAAGGAAGGGCGCTAGGCAGTTAACTCATGAGTTTGATCAGGAATCTCTCACTACCAGAACATGACCTCACGGTGTCTTACTTTAAGGATAAGGTTTGGGGAACTTAGTTATCTGAATAATTGCCCTGTCTAGACTCAACCACCACCTCCCTCAAGCCCTTGGCAGTATCCAAAAGGGGTCAGCGCTCACAGAGCACAGTTAAATATAGACATCTAGGAATAAAAGGCCTAATTAAGAACCAGGAAGTTGCTCTGGGGAAATTTAAAAGGTTTGCCAAGGCACTCTTAGCTGTGCCAAAGCCTCATTTGGCAGGAAGATGTTGATGAGAGCCCCCAAGTCGAGGGAAGAAAAAGCAGATTTATCCCCCAAATCATCAGGGCTGGCTGGCTATCTGCTGCTTGTGTGTCCAACCCCCCACCCCGCCCCAAGTCACACTTTCTAGGACAGGGATGAAGGAAAACCACCAAAGGCAGTTGGGTTAGATTTCCTCCCGTGTCAGAGACACTCTCTCGAATTGCTCTAAAGTACTCATTTACCGAATGAAGAATTTTGGACACTCAAGATTCTTTCTAATTCAGCGTGCATTTCTGACCCTTCGGACTTTCTGCCCTGATGAGAACAACATTCACCTCCCCGCCCGAGGTCAGGCAGCGGAAACACCGTTTTCAGCCCAATGTGAGGGAACAGGTGAAGCCCAGTTTTCCAACTTTTAATGAACTCCTACTATATTTTATCAGTGCAGTTCGACAGACTCCACTTGCTCATCTGGGGTTGTGGCCATGTTTCTTATAGATTCTGAAGGATTAAAAACAAGCATGAATTCAGAATGTTTATTCATCATACCAATATAAATGAGATCCTTAAGAATCCATAATACACCCTCAATACAAAATGTAAAACTGTCATTTTTCTGTCTCCAACAGCAGGCTGACGGCGGTTATTCTGAACCATCTCAGACGGAGCGAGCGCCTTCTGATCTCACCTGTAAAATGGGGCTGTCCAGCTCCTAGGGTTCCCCAGGGGATCAGTGGAGATAATGTACCAGAGAGCACTTTGGAAAAATATAAAGTGCAATTCCGATGGACTATTGACAGTCCTTTGTTAAGTGTCCAATTGATTGCTGAATGCCCTCGGACGCAATGAGGCATCATTCCTTATGAACCGCTTTATAACTCAGACCTTTCCACTAATTCAGAATGACCTTCCCTCCAATCAGCTCGGCTCCCGTGGTTTCACTTCAAAGCCCAGGAAGTTGCTGCGTGGAAGGAATCTCGCAGAAGAAAGGGCTTTTAGAGGTCATCTCATGTCCAGCCTCCTGCCCTGTCCCGGGGACAGGGGTGTGGTCTCCTCTGCATCCCCGACCAGATAATCCCTAGACCTCTGCTTGGAAATCTCCCTTGAGAGCAGCTTCCTAGGACGTGAGTAGCCCCTCCTACTGAGGAGTATGAGGCCGAGGTGAACTCCATGGGGTCAAAAGTCGTTTCTACCACCAGCTCCAAGCCTCTGAACAGAGCAGGGGTTTGCAAACTACGGCCCGCAGGTCAAATCTGCCCCGATGCTAGGTTTTTGCAGTCTGAGGGCTAAGAATGGTTTTTACATTTTTAAATAGTTCTTTTTAAATTTTAAATAGCATTTTATGACATGTGAGATTTATATGAAATTCAAACATCAATATCCACAAATAAAGTTTTACTGAAACACAGGCGTTTTCCTATTTTCTGTGGCTGCTTCCACACTACATGGCAGCTTTGAATGATTGCTACAGACACCTCACAGCACGCAAAGCCTAAGATATTTACTCTGTCCTTCCACAGAGAAATTTTGCCGACCCACTTTAGAGTTACATGAGCAATCCCAACCCCTCTTTAAACGGGTGAACAATGTTTTCATGTCATTGATCATTCCTAGCAAACATTTTTGTTTTCATGTCATTGATCATTCCTAGCAAACATTTTTAAGGACTTACGATGGTGCCCAGGTGCTGTGCTGGGCACTGGGCAGGTTTAAAAAAAGAAAAAAAAACAGTAAGAGACTAGATCTTAAATGTTCTCATCACCAAACAAAAAATACATAGAGACTCCATATTAATTCAGAGCAAGGAAAGAGAGCATTTTGGAAAGATTTCACAAAAGGAAATTTGAATTTGAACTTACAGAATGGGATAGGTTTTGGAGAGCTGGAGAGAATTAAGAGGTTGTTTGCTTTTTGTTTTGGGGTTTTTTGTTTGTTTGTTTTTGCACAAAAACATTCCATTTAAAGCCATAAAGTCAGAAAAGCTAGAGATGTGTTTAGAGAATCCAGTGGTTCATTCACTGTGTACTTAGTATCGACAATGAGGCAGGCTGATTCCAGGTACCAGGATACATCAGCAGACAAAACAAGGATTCCCACCCTGGTGTAGATTACATTCTAGTGACCACGTGCCTGCAGTAAAAGGTTCACCCGGGAGAATACAGGGCCCAAGGTTGAGGGCAGGTTACAGGCAGAGCGGAACACCCACCACTCACTCAAGGGCACTGGAGTCACAATCAGAAACCGGCAGCACCTGGCCCCACCCTTCAGCCTTGCCACACACTCTGGCCTTGGGCACTTAACCTTTTGGTGGGTCCTCAATCTCCTCATCTTTAAAATTACGGAGTAGGACCAGATCTAACTCAAGAATTCTATGAAAACATCTTGATTTGCAAATCACAAAATTTCTGGGATTCATAGAAAAAAAAAATCTAGATAACCACTCACTTTGGTTTTCTTTACAAGTTGCAGTTGCATTTTCCTTATTTCGTTTCTTTAAAGCTCTCAAAGTGTGTGTTTCTTTAAAAAAAAAAAGTTCTATTACATGGTTCCTAACTTCAAGGTCTACAATCCAGTGGAAAACAGGACACACACAGTGAATAAGAGTGTGGACCCAGAAGCCAGATCACCTGGGCTTGGATCTGAGCTCTGCCCAGACCCCGGACCAGCAGTGCCACGTTTGCTGGGGAAGTGACCTGACCTGCCCCCGTGTCAGTTTCCCAGTGAAATGGGGAGAGTAATGATATTGACCATAAAAGGCTGTCGTGAAGATTAAATGAGATGGTAGGTGTAACGGGCTGGCAGAAGTTCCCGTGGGTACTACTATTTTTATTGTTATTACAGACAAAGAAATCAGTGTGATGAAGTGTGGCTGAGGAAGTTATCAGAAATTTCGAAGGAAGAATTGGGTCACAGAGTGGAGAGCGCTCCTGTCTGGCAAAGACGAGTGTTGAGACAGGCTTCCTGGGTGCTGGCAGAGAAGCAGGTGTGCTTCCAGCAGTCAAGTGGGCTGGTGGTATTTTGAGATGAAGCTACATGAGCAAAGATGTCCCCAGCTGACCCCGTCTTCCCCCACTCATGGCTCTGTCTCCTCTGTGCCTTGTCTCCATGAATAGGACTCCTTCCCTGCCCTGCCTCATCAGCACCACCGACTGCCCAAGATGGAAACATGGGGGTCTTCCTTGCCTCCTCCCTCCAACTCATCCTCCCACCTGGTCATGCGGATTTTGCATCCCGCACATCTCTCAAATCCCCCGTCTCTCTGTCTCGATATTCCTCTATCTCTCCATCTCTCTTTATGTCTCTAAATCTCTATCTCCATGTCTTTTTGTACCTCAGTAACCCTCTAATGGTTCCCCTTGCTCCCAGTATCAAATTCCACTTCTTGACCATGTGGGATCAGTTCCCTCTCTCCCCCTCTGCAGCCCAGCAGCCTGAATTTCTTTCATATTCCCAGATGCTTGCTGTTTCTTCTGTCTGGAATGTTCCTTTCCGATCTCCTCGCCCCCTCTCCTTGCAACCAGCCATACTCACTCTTCAGGTGGCAGTCTTAATGCCACCTCCTCAGGGACACATCTCTGACTCTTGCACTCGACTGGTACCCTCTCGGGGTTCTCTGTACTCATTACAGTCAGAATCCATCCATCGGTAATGTGCTTGTTGTGAATCATCTGTGATTCCACGAGGGCAGGGATTTTTTAAATGTCATTTGCACCCAACAAGCATTTTTTACAAAAAAAGAAAAGAATAGAATAAGTAGAACAAGACAGAATAGACTAGAAGAGGATAGTATGGGGTAGAATAGAAAATATAAAAATAAATTGAATATAGTAAAACTAATAATTTTTCTGAAAGGTTTGTCTCTTACATGTGTGAGCTTATGTGTATTCTGGGTTGAGATATCGAATGTCACTCTTAGTGTAGGTAACAGCCAGGCAAGTTGGAAAGCCAGGGTCCTGGGGAAATAGCAGACGTGTGCTCCCACCTGATGTCCCTCCCGTGTGTGAGCACCAGTCAGGGTGGCCTCCGCAGCTGACTGGCGCTCACACCAGCCCAACATTCCCAACTTGTTCCCCGGGTAATGTGGTTGTTGGTTGCCTCTCCTTGGAACTTTGTCTGCATCCTTATTATAGAGTGGCTCCTGGAAATGACAGTGACATACTCTTCTGCCATGTTTCCCTCTCACCAGTTGATTTCTCAGGACTTTGGCACAAGAATTCCAAAGGAAAGTGGAGGGGGAAGGGCAGAAGGAGGATGGTGGGGGGGACAGGAAGGGAAAGAGGAGGGGGACGAGCTCCTTGTCACCCTGTGCTGTGTTCCAAAGATCCCACATTCTTTTCAAAGTACTCACAAATTAACCCTTCCATACCCAACTCTTATCCAAGATGGACAACCTGCTTACCTGTCTGTACTCTGTAAAATAAACTTCCTTTCCGTTCTGAAACAGAAATGCACATGCTGGCCAGCATCTTTTTCCAACACAACTCCTCTTCTCTAAGATTCTTCCCATTTCAACTAGGAATGACTGCACAAGCTCATCTGCAAGTTGCCCCAGGAACTTGCAACATAATTCACTGAAATCTGAATTCAGAGTAGCTGCACATTTCTCCAAAGCTGGTCGGCTTCCACAGTGACCGGCCAATTCTCATTCTCTCTGTCTTCTATCCCGCCATTCTCTTCGTCAGAGAAATCAGGCAGAAGTTGGTCTCTCTGAACTCTGCCTCCTTTGGCCACCAAGCTGCAATTTCACCAGCAGCTGCAAGCTCTGTCTCTCCCTCCCTGATCTTATCTGGAACATCTGTAAGTCCCTTAGGGGCTTTACCAGTGTTTTGCATGCCTCATCTCACCTCCCCGCAACACGCCTCTTGTAATCACTCTTGGTTGCGTGCTTTTTCTCAATCTTACACAAGAGTCTTTTTAAAGTTTGGGATCATCAAGTCCATCACAGCTACCTTGGATTCTTTCAATACTTCGCCACTTCCTTCCACCTCGGAACCTGTTGTGATGGCAGAGATGAGCTCATTTCTGAGAGCGTCTCACTGTCAGGAGCGGTCCTCCCTGGAAGGGTCACATGTCACGGAAGCACACAGTGGGCTGTTTTCCTGAAGGCTTCATGGCATGCTCCCTGCTCGGGATGTGTGTCCAAGCAGAACCGGGTTTTCTCTTCTTGCTGATCAAGAACACTGGGGTGACACAAGTGGTGTCCACTTTCTTTTGGGCAGAATATCAAGTCTGAAAGCAATGATTTGCCTTGTTGCCTCCTATCCCCTGGGAGACCAATAGGCAATCCAATGAGTTTATTAGAAAACCACTGATTGCAGATGGAAAAGCTGGAAAATAAAAGTTTGCGATCTTTCTTTTTTGCTTTCTCAGAAAGGAGTCTTTTTCAGAGTAACAATAATAGTTGTTCAGTCTCACTGAGTGCTGATTTTTTGCCAAGCAAGTTTCTAAGCACTTGAAACGTACGATTTCATTTAATCCGCCAACAACGTTTTTGGACAGGACCTATTTATTACTTTCATTCTACAGATGAGGACACAGATACACAGAGAGGTGACATTTGTCCATGATCATAGAAAGAATAAATGGTAGAGGTATGACTGGGACACGGGTCCACTCAATTTTACAGTCTGTACTCCTGCCCACCAGGTCATAGCCACAGATGTCTTTTTTTAAATTTCTTTTTTATTTTACATTTTTGGGGGAGGTAATTAAGTTTTTATTTATTTATTTATTTCAGTGAAGGTACTGGGGATTGAACGTAGGACGCTGTGCATGCTAAGCACCAGATCTACCACTGAGCTATACCCTCCTCCAGCAACAGATGTCTTCAATCTTGAATTATTCCATTGGTCTTTTTAAACCTATTCTGAGTAGGGAGAGTATTGCTCAGTGGTAGAGTGCATGCTTAGCATGCATGATGTGCTAAGTTCAATCCCCATTACTGCCTATAAAAATAAAATAAACAAACAAACAAACAAACAAACCTAATTATGCCCCCCCCAAAATCCCAAAATAAAATAAAATAAATAAACCTATCCTGGACCATCTATTTATAGCCACTAATTATTACTCCTGCCAGCCTAACCTAGGACTTGGGGCATAGAAATGTCTTCTTGGGTTTTGATGAGCTGTCAACTCATTGAACACTGCCACTCTTATGTCAGAAATGTCTGCTTTCTCTGCCTCTGTTACGCTTCTCACTATTGCATAGCAATAATTTGTTTCCATGTCTGTGAGCTCCCTGGTCTGAGGGGCTATCACATACTCATTTTTTGTGTCTGCTGAATGAATGAATGAATGAATGAACGAATTTGACGTTATTCATTCTCATTAACACCTTTCAACATTTCGAAGAGGCTGACTCCAACTGGGAAACAGTAGCACCTGTGTTTTATTATGAACAAGGCTGTCTTTTCCTGGTGGAGTTGACCTTTCCAAGGAGGTGACTGATGGAATGCCATAAAACTCCCTCTTCTCACAAATTCTCACCCAGGCCTACTGTTCCACAATTAAAGACTTATTCCTTTGACCTATGTCTTACCAGCCATTTGCACCTTAACCCTTCTCCTCCAGGGAAGGAGGATGTCGTGGAGCCTAGAGGAGGGAGTGTAAAGGCAAGAAATCTGTACAGAGGAACACAGGGGACCTCCGAGAAGGGCCCGAGCCAGTGGTGTCATGGGGGTGGGGACTGGGAGTTCCACAGGTAAAAGAACGGACCCAGAAGTGTCCTCTTAGGTGACTCTCAAAACACTTTTCCATAAGATAATTCATAATTTCAAAGCAGAGAAGAAGCTTAAACCAACTCATCTTCTTTACAAATCCAAGTCCTTATCAAAGCACTTCTTTAAGAAAATAGCCTCAAAGGCTTTGGTAGAAATCTGAGGAATTAGGCCAAATGAGGTCAGTCTAATATGTGCTGCTTGCATCTATAAAGACACAGACCGAATTGCATCATACTTCTCAGGGAAGTCCTGAGTCAGCAGAAGAGGCCACCTGCACCCAAGTGCCCGCTTCCAAGAGACTATCTGTGGCTTTATCTTGGCCCAGGGCCCAGCCCTCTTCCCAGCACATTTCTGACTTTCCTGCTACTCACATCCAGTGCTGGTTTAGAAATAAAAGGTTGCTGTCATCTTGGGTGAGGGAAGGAGCCCTTCTCCACAGATTGCCTTAAAAAACACTTCTATCAGCTTGCCAGGTGACAGCCTCCCATTCCCGCTTCTTGCTTTCGCTCTCACTCTCTCTGGGGATCCTGGGTCAGCAAGGTCGGCTCCCTCTGCCTCAGTTTCTGCATCTGGGCTTGGGGATTTGGGGGTGGGGCAAAGGAAGTGATTATTTCATTAGCAAAGTGCTTAATAGCATTTCATTATCTATCAGCATCTCCCTTCCCTTCTTCCTCACTGGGATATTTTGAGAACTAATGAGATAATGGTCTGCAAGTGGTTGGAGCCCCTCTGAGGGAGTTAGATGGTACCCAGGACACCAGCCCCACTTCCTCCTAGAGTACTTCTGGTCATTAACAATGCCCATGTGTTTAGACCCAAGGAGTGACCTCACCCAGCAGCCGCAAGCCACACACACACACACACACACACACACTGCCTCATGGTCAATTACCATAAGAAACATCCATGTTATTTGCCAATTCTGATCCTCAAAGCAAATATATGAAGTAAATCAATGGCAATCCTGTACGAGACCAAGAATTTCATATTTTAAAATGATGAATCATAAATAAATAAGAAATAGAAACCCACCCAATTCTGACCCAGAAGTAAGGGGTTGCACAATGTACTTGCAATAAGTGTGCTAAAAAAAATTACAAATTCACACTGAATAAAATGCATTTGTGTGCAGGATAAAATATTAGTAAGGGATGCTCGTCTTCCTGGATGCCTCTAAGAAGCACACCACAGTGAAGGGAGTTCACTGAGCCCCCAGAACATGAAAGGAAAAGACCTGGTTCTATAACAAGCTCACAGAGATCAACCTAATTAACTGATCAATTTGAAATGGGGGCAGATGAGGAAATCTGTTCAAGTATCTCTTTGATGAAATTGACAGGCAAGTTTGGTGCAAATAGATGGGGAGAAAGGAGGGGGAATGGAGAGAGAGAGAAATGAATCTCAAGCAAGCAATTCCTTCCAGGTCTCTGGTTGGTAGATTTTGAGGCCAGCCCCCTCTCCAGTTTCACAGCTTTGCAAAATTTAACTGTTTCTCTGTGTTCCACTGAAATACTTCATTTCAGAATCCCACGAAATGATTTTGTCTCCTGTTCATTTGTATTAGGAATTTTAGAGTCTGACATCCGAGTGAAGCAGGCTCTGGGAACTTGGGAGAAAATGTTAGAACTGTTTAGATTTCTGCTTTTCATTCTACACATATAAGGGGAAGATTTTAAATATTGAAAGGAGGAAATAAAATATGGAGGAGGTAGTCAGACTCAGCCTTTATGGAATAATAATTGTAAACCTTTTCCAAATCTTTCTCCTCATTTTGTTTCGAATAGTGCCTCTCTTCAGTTTTGATAGCTACGTTCCCCTCTGCAGGATTATGTTAGGCAAAGAATTTAAATACAGACCGCTCCTCCTCCGGCTCTCAGCCCTGGAGACCCGACAGCTGGGAATTGTGTGGCAAGTAATCTATTACAAATAATGAAGAATTGAAGTTTATCAATGATTTATTACACAGCATATAAACGGAATATCTCAAGGTTATTACCCAGGTTCCAATTTGTTTTCACTTCCCTTCCTTCTTCTCTTTTGGACCACAGAGTTGAATTAGTTCTACTCTTTAAGTTCATGGTGCATTCATCAGTTCACAAAAGGTCCCTCTTTTATCTTACAGTGGCTTCCTCTCCTGACCCCCACTCCAGTCCTCCTCACTCCTATTTTGATTTAGACATATGTATAAACGTTCTTGAAAAATACATGGTATTGCTTTATGTCTGTGTGTGTCTAATTGCAAAAGGCAATGTGCTAAAGATCTCATTCTTTTGTTTACTTTTTAAAAAGATCCAACTCTATGTTTTGCAATCCACCCTTGTTGTAGCTGTGAGTCTAATTATTAAAGCTGATGGCTTACATGTGACCGCATTTGCCCTTGTCCTAGCAATGGACTCCCGGTCGACTCCAATTCTTTGCTGCAAGGAACATGCACAGAGCTGTCCCCTCACGGATTTGTGCCAGCCTGTCTCTGGGGTCTGCACCAGGAGCAGGGTTGCCGAAGCAAAAGACGCTCCCTCCAGAAGTTTGAGAGGCTTTCTATTTCCCTACATGCCTTTCCTCGCTTGATATTTAAAAGATTTCCAATTTTTGACAATGCGATAATTTTAAAGTGGATCACATTGTAATTTAAATTCGCATTTCTCTGATTACTAGTGAAGTGAATATCTCTTCATATGCTTATTAGCTATTTGCATTTCTTCTCTGAACTGCCTTCATCCTTGACCCATATTTTTCCTATGTGAGTTTCCTCTGTTTTTCTTGCCAACTTGCAGGAGCTTCTTGGGGGCATTAATTCCTTATTGATTTTTGGACACTGCAAACATCTCTCCCCAGTGCCATCTGTCATATAGGTTAACTGTTTTGAGCTGAAATCTTTACCTTTGATGCACTCAGACCCATCAATTTTCCACTTACGGTTTATGTTCTGTGGGTCTTGGTTAAGAAATTTCCTTCAAACCCCAGAGCCACAAAGATATTCTTCTACATACTCCTCTAAAAAATGTATATCTTTTCCCTTTTCATCTTAGGTCTTGAATGCATTTGGAATTTATTTTTACGTATGTTGTAAGATGGGAATCCAACTCTTTTTTCCCCCATGGTGAATCAGTTTTCCCAGTATCATCCACTAAATGGTCCATCTTCTCCCAACTGGTTTGGGAAGAAGCTTCACTAGGTACCAGTTTCTGATGGAAACATGTCAGTCTCTTCGGTTATTTTGCCTGTGTCTGCACCACTACCCTACAGTTTTATTATGGTAGCTTTGAGACGGGCAGGAAGGGGCAGGGCACAGCGCTTTAAGAAATAACACAGCAATTAATACCAAGGCGGCAGAAAGTGGGAGATTTGATCCCTAGTAGACCCTGACCTTCATTATACGCTCATTGTAACATATTAGCATGATAAATGGCACTCCTACAGGGCCATGACACTTCCAAGGCCAACCATAAAAGGCCAAAAAGTGGGTAGTGGCCCAATTCTTGGGAATTGCCACCCCCTCCCCAAAGTAGCTGAAATAATCCTCCCACTTGTTAGCATATGAAGTTACTGAGCCCAAACTAACAGCCCCCACACCTCATGTCTGCTCTCCCTTTTAGGTGAGACAGACCACACTCTGTCTATGGAGTGTGCATCTCCCTTTACTTTAAGCTGAGCACCCAACTCCCACACCTCATGGCCTTTCTCTTGCCTTCTGAGACAGCCTGTATTCTGTCTATGGAGTATGTATCTCTCTGAATAAGTCTACCTTTATTCAACTGTGGCTCACTCTTGAATTCTTTCCTGCATGAAGCCAAGGACCCACACTTGGTGGGGCACATCCCAGACTCAGCCAAGGCCTAGGACATGGCCATCCTCTCACACCACATTCATTTTTCCTGTATCAGTTTTGAAAAATGTCTTAGTCAATATCTTTTGTTCAATGGAAGAGAAGGCTGGGGTTGTAGTTACTAGACTGAGAATTATACACAGTCCCACAGTCTCCCTTATCCTTGTCCTAACCCATAATTCTCACACTGGGTCACCCGTGGGAGGGTAGCCTACATGTAACTGTCATCTGTAATGTATGGCAAAATGTGGAAAAGGGATTATGTCAGGCAATAACTAAGTGATCGCCTATTTGCCCTGCACAATTCTTCAGATTAAAATTGTGTCTTTCAAGATAAGAGAGTCAATATTTTTTACTCTTCATCCTGAAAGCTATTCCCTTGAAAAAACCTATAAAACAATTCTATAGAAATGAAAGCTCTTCAAGGATGGTTTTACTGGGTCTCCAAGATGTCCTAAGAGGGTAATATGTGTGAAGCCACTGAGGGGCAGAGTGGTTGGTCATTTATTCCCTTGTTCCTCTCTAACAGCTAATCTGCAGTGGATCTGAAACTAGGACCCAGATCTTCTGAGACTTCCTTGTCAAAGTCATACATAGTTATCCAATGTCTCCCATGTGCAAGACATCACTGCATGGAGAAGAAAAATGAATAAACAGACATGGTTTCTGCCCGCATGCTACTACTCAGTGACTTGTCTGGAACCTGGGTTGCACCCTAACTCATGGAAGGATGAACCTCTAACGAAGCTGGACAGCCTTTAGCCCATTCTATCAGCCAGAGGCCAATTCAAACACATTTTACACAGACCTGCTCGCAATCAGCTAAACATTCTAACTGGATCCTGCCAAGGTGGATTTACTGGCCAAATATGGGCTTCATCTCCAACTCAGATGAGGGGAAAATGGCATGCCAAGAATGTCCTTCAAGGGGGAAGGTATAGCTCAGTGGTCGAGTGCATGCTTAGCATGCACAAGGTCCTAGGTTCAGTCCCCAGTACCTCCTCTAAAAAGTAAATAAATGAATAAACCTAATTACCTCCCTCCCCCCCAAAACAAACAAACAAACAAACAAACAAAAACAAACACAAAAAAAGAATGTCCTTCCGGAACAGGAATGAGATTGAATCTGCACTACTGTTTCTGGATACTCACAGTTGAAGAATTTCCAGATGAAGGAAAGGACAGAATATTCAAGCACAGAGTGGGGAAAAAAGGAAGGAAGGAAGGGAGGAAGGGGAAAGAAAAGAAAAGAAGATGGAAAGAAAAGGCTGGTGCTCCGGTGGGAATAACTAGAAAAAGAAGACAGCATATAACAGGAAGAGACAGCCCTAAAAAGCCTTGTTCCTTCAATGTCCCTGACTTCACCAGAACCTGGTTACTTGGAATAAATATCTGTGCTTAAACAGCACACATGGGGGTGGCTGACACAAAGAAAGTGCCCAATAATTATTAGTATTTTCTAAAGTAGATAATTAGCTCTTAGAAATCAAGGAACCAAAGAGGAAATCAAACTATCATTTACAAGCATGAAATAAACTGAACTCTATTCGCATTGTTTCCATTTTTTGTTTTCCCTTAAGTCCTATTCCTGAAGGAGTCTCTCATTTTAAAATAATCCACATGTTGTCAATCGTAGCAATAAAACAAAATAAAACTAAAGAGAGGGAAAGGAAAGAAGCTCTAATGTTTGTCTAAAGAAAGTTTCAGCATATACAGATTTTGAATTCTAATTCAGTCCCCAAAATTATCCAAAATCGGCTGGTGGATTAAGAGTAACATGGAAGGATACTGAGAGTTTATTGAAGTTTAAAGGTAAGTTAGATAATGATGTAGCACATCATTTAACTATTATGCTGTACACCAGAAATTGACACAACATTGTACACTGATCATGCTTCAATTAAAAAAAAAAAAGAGTTCAGTGCCTAGAGCCAGACTGCTTGGTTCAGATTTTACCTCTTCCTCTTAAATAGCAGTGAGGCTTTGGGCAGTATTTTTAACCTCTCCATGCTTCAGTTTCCCCATCTGCAAAATGGGTCTAGAAATTAAATCTGTCTCATAAGATTCTTGAAGTTATTCAATGAATCCATACACAGAAAATCAGTCTGAACAGTGTCTGTTACATAATGAGAAGTCAATAAACGTTAGTTGTTATTAACATCATAGCAGTTTCATCTCATATCTATCTATCTGCATAGAAAAGTTGGTAAAGATATAGCATAAAATTTTAACTGTGTTTCTCTCTAGAAGGTGAGATCAATGGATTTTTCTTCTTTTTTTGGCATTTCTCTAATTTTCCAATCATGAAAATATATTGATTTTATAATAAGGATGAACAAGTTACTTTTACTTTTTTACAAAAGATGAGGAGGGGCTGGGGAGATTGGAACATTCATGTATTCAGGAGTTATCTGCAAATAAACAGTCTAGCAACAAGGCAAAGTTTTGAGTTTGATCTCAAAATAAATAGGGGGTTTGGGGGCTGATGGGGTGAGAAAAAAAATGGGGGAGAGTGTCAGTCTCCTCCTAATTTTCTGTTTTATGCTCAGGGTTAAGGTTCAATATTGCAGCAAAATGAACAAAGAAACCAAGGGCTGTGAGAGGTCACAGGGACAAACACGGACTGGCTCTGGAGTTTTGAAAGGCACTGGCTAATTTCATGACCATTAATAACATCTGCAGTCCTGCTGGGCAGGCTAATGGCAGGGGTAATTAGAGCCTGTGCTCCAAGACAGATGACTGCTTGTCAGAGCGGAAGAGCGAGCCCACCCTGGGGCCATGTTGCCCGTGGGTAGGCAGGGCCGGGAGGAGGCAGGGCCTTGCCGGGAAGGACCCTACATGACCACAGTGTAGGGTCAACCTGGACGAGTCTCTGTGGGCAGATTCTTCTCCTACAAAGGAAACAGCGGGTGTAGGTGCTGAACAGGGCTTCGGTCTGGATGGAAAACTGGCCCACGCTGGTGGTATCCTGCACTGAAATATTTTACGCTTCACATACCCAGGATTTAGGCTTACAAAAATACATTCAGTTTAAAGAAGTTGTGAAATCCATAAATTATATCATTAACTAGTAGTTACACAGCAGTGATTACGCACGGGTGGGGTGATTTTCTAGTCACCCAAATTAAGAAGCAATCATTTCAAGACAATCTTTCTTCAAGGACAAAGAGAACAATGGGATTGATGTGAATCTTTTGGTCTTTCCTTGTCTCCAAAGCAGCTCAAGCTGTTCAGTTCTTTAATCAAGATGACTGATACATCTCTAAAAGTTTTGTTTGGAAATGAACACATGTATTTTCAAGGTGCAGGTTTCCATCTAGATAAGTCTCAGAATGAATCGTTCCATCCACAGGATGGTTCACTAGAGATGATGTTAAAAAACACTTGTAATTTGTCCCAATAATGTCACTGAAGCAAAAACGAAATTAAATGACTACATTGTAGACTTCTTTCCTTTCTCAGAGAATGTTAGATCTCCCGATGCAGGGCCACACGATTCTACAAAAAGAATCCTAACCAACGTCAATTTAGATGGAACAAGAGTGATTATCTCAAATTTCTCTTAGAACCCTTCTAAAATGACAGAAAAGGAATTGAAGATGTTTCAAATCACAAAAGCAAAAAACCAGAAACATCAATGACAGCCGACCAGTACTGTCCATGAATCATTACGAGAAAGAAATCATCGGGATGGGATTTGGGACTTCCTTCTCCAGCAGTCTGACAGGCCAGACATTCTGACAAACTCTAGTGCCAAAACACACTGGGATCCTAGTAAATTACTTGCACGGAAGAGACAAGGAGATGGAAAACATGAGGAGAGGTTAAGAAAAGTAGAAGATAAGGTGAGAAGGTGTGACAGTGAGACAGGAAGAGAGCAGAGCACAGCCATTCAAGAAATGACACAGCAATTAACACCAAGATGCTGGAAGATTCAGCTCCCAGTAGGTCTTGAGGCCCAAAATGGCAGGAGATTTGACTTCCAGTAGACCTTGAGCTTCATTATACACTCATTATAATATATTAGCATGGTAAATGACACTCCTACGGGTGCCATGACAGTTCTGAGGCTGACCATAAAAGGTCAGTGTTCCAATTCCTGGGAATCCCTGCCCCTTCCCCTAAGTAGTTGGAATAACCCTCCCACTTGTTAGCGTATGAAGTTACTGAGCTCAAAGAACTAACAACCCCCACACCTCGTGGCCAGGCTCCCTTCTGAGTGAGATGGATCGCATTCTGTTTATGGAGTGTGTAACTACTTTTACTTTAAACTAAACACCCATCTCCCACACCTCGTGGCCTTTCTCTTGCCTTCCGAAACAGCCTGCACTCTTTCTATGGAGTGTGTATCTTTCTGAATAAATCTACCTTTACTCAACTGTGGCTCACTCTTGAATTATTTCCTAAGTGAAGCCAAGGACCCTCACTTGATTGGGGGGAGTGTCCCACAGACTCAACGAAGACTTGGAACACAGCCGTCCTCTCACCCCACATTTTTTTCCTGTATCAATAAAATCTCACAGTAGAAAACAGAGAGAACAGAGGAAATGCAAATGTTATTGAAAAAATATTAATGAAAAGCATGAATCTGCTGACCCAGGAAACAGAAGAAATTCACCAGTATTAATAATCTCCTGCTTTTTTCATTTGGTTGGTAAATTCATGGGTGTTCATTGCATTAGCATGGTTTTAATACACATATGTGTTAAATATATTCTTCAAAATGACATAACTTAACAGGTTAAAGAATTTTGAGAAGCATGAACCACTTAGGCCTCAGCTTTCACTCTTCGCTAGGTTCCTGGAGAAGAGTGAGGAAGGTTGGGGAAGAAGAAAGTCTACATGTGTGCAGGCCCCTGAAAAACCTACTTCATGAGGTTGTGGTGAAGACCCACAAATACCGGGTTCACAAGACACTTCGGACAGCAGGTGCTGAGAGCTTGGTCACTGCTCTTCGGGTCTGCTGCTGTTGTTATGTTGTCACTGAATCTCTGCAGGTCTGCTTCTCCATTCATTCATTCTGTGAATATTTACCAAGTGCTTTTGAAGAAGCATCATGTCACTTCCTTAACTTAAGATGAAGCTTCTGGACCTCAATTTTATTGCCATTAGCCTATAGGACTGAGATTAGATGTGCTAATCACCCGTGCAATGGTTTTCAAACATGCCCCCAGCACACACACCCTCCAGAAGGATGCCTCTTGTAAGTGCTGATCATTCAAGAAGGCTTGCTTCACCACCAGTCAGCAGCATCCCCTCCCTTCCACTACCCTATCAGAGGTCAGACCATGACCTCCTGATTCCCATCTGGGCCAGAACAAGCAGGCTGATCAGTGGCAGAGACAAGGAGGACAGCAACTCAAAGATGAGAAATACGTTCAGACATTCAGAGAAAGGAAGCGCTAGGTGACCAGGGACTAGAAGATATGCATTGGGATCTGGTGTTCATCTCAACTGTCACACTCTCCATTACTTCCCTCGTTTCCATTCCTAGTCATGTGACCTGACTTCTGGAGCAGGGGATTTGGATCAAGAATCAATGATCAGTGATTGAAATATTAAATATTGAGAAGTAAATAATGGCAAATTTATTAGGAAAGTAGTATAAAAGTTGCTGAGTATATTTATTCACTTGCCCATAGAAGAATTACAATTTTAAGCTCATAATTAAATGAAAGTAGAGCTTAAGACTATAGCTATTGAATAATCCTTGGATCAAGAACTAAAATTTATCACTATGGACTAGTTCTATTTCTCCTATGCCATGTTCAGAATTAACATCAATGATTATGTTCTGTCCAACCTTAGTAGGACTTCAAACTGGAACTCATAATTTTCTTCTGCAAGCCTGGTATTTTCCCACATTTCCTGTATCCACCAAAAAAAGTCATAAAACCTAGAAGCTATCCTTCATAGTCCTACCCCCTCATCACAACCAAAATATCAGCAAATCCTATCAACCTGAGCACACAAATATCTCTCAGATTGGATTTTTTTCTTAGTTCCAAAAAGTTATGCTTAGGATATTAAAAGAAATAAATTTTAAAAACCTGTAAAAACAGATAAGGAATCATTCAACAGAAACAGCCAATACTCTAATTAGAACAGATGGATGGGGAAAAGAACCAATTAGAAATCTCAAAAATTTCTTAAAAAGTCATTAAAATATTTTAAACAATTAGTAGATGCAATAAAATTTGGGTTGGATGTAGTCACCAAGATATTTACTGAGTGGAAGGATAGTCCTGCAGAAATCATCCAGAATACAACACAGAGAAACAAAGGAACACTGATCATGAAAGAGGAGTTAAGAGATACGGTGAGGTAGCCTTTCCCCCAAGATGGCCGCCATGAATGTCCTCTCTCTCTGCGCACACAAACTACCCACCCATCAGGAGGTGGATCTTCCCCTGCCCTGGGATATCAGGTTTTTATTGTTTTAAAAAAGATCTTAAGCTGAGTAGTAAAACGTTAACCATTTGTTAAATTTGAGTGGTGGGTTCTTTTGTGTTTATTTAACTATTTCAAATGTTAACAAAATGGATTTTTCACCGGTAATGTATGGAAATCAATTCCATTGCTTCCCCTTACAGTCACAATCCAAACAAAACTCTGCCTGTGTCTGTGACAGGGAACTTGCTCATCTGCATTTGGGTTTCTGATGCTGCCAGATGGAGGTGGGCTGTGTCTTCACTCACAAACTTATAGGGGGCTAGAGAAGAGGCTCCCAGATACATGACTATGTTGGATAAACTACATTCCCAAATGAAACCAAACTGCAAAAAAAAAAAAAATGCAGACCTAAGAGAAAGTTTACTCAAGAAAGGTGACCCATCCTTTTAAGTTGGAGGGATGTGCTGGACTAGGGAACATGGGCAAAGACCGGGAGCCGTAACAAAGGAGCGACCTGGACCGGAACAGGAATCCGGGTCCGCCAGGGCGTCTCCTGACCATCAGAGCCGGCAGGCTGCTGGTCCAGGACAAAGGCCATGCAGGGTGGACATCCCCAGCCAGCAGGGACCAGTACTGGGTGCCCCTCCTGGCAGGTAGCAGCAGGCAGGCAAAATGGGGACTGAGTGATGGACAAGTCTAATCCATCCTGGTGATTCTCAGGAACATTTTGGGTAGGAAGCTCAGGAAAAGTCTGAGGTTTCTCTTGATTTGACAGATAGGGCCTGCGCCTTTGTGATTTGGGGATTTGAGAGGAATCGTGTCTTATTTTGGAGATACAAATAGATGAAGGCCAGGCTTTGGGCTATTGCCTTTATCTCCATCATCCACACACACACTCAGTGAAGGAGAAGCAGAGGTGAAAATATTGCAACCCAGCAGCTTCCCTAACTCCGGTGTTGTCCGTGAGGCCTCCCTGAGCACCCTTAACCAAGCACTGCCCACCTGCCCTCCTCCCCACCACCACTGTATTTCCTTAGTAGAACTTGTGCCTTAGTTTTTAAAAGTACATAACATTTTTTTCTCTCTCTCCAACTAGAATATAAACTCCACGGAGTCCAAAATTAACTCTCCTGAAGGCAAGGGTATAACTCAGTGGTAGAGAGCATGCTTAGTATGCACGAGGTCCTGGGTTCAGTCCCCAGTACCTCCATTAAAATTTTTAAAAATAAATAAATAAACCTAATTACCTCCTCCCCCACCAAATTAACTCTTTTTCTCACCTCTGGTTCATAAGTTTTAGAGCAGCCTATACAAGGTAGGAACTCAGTAAACATTTGAATGGATGACCAAAACCGTGCTGCGTTTAGGAGCGTGGTCAGACATCACATACATCGCAAACACCCTCACACACACACACACACACACACACACATTCCTTCCCTGTGACTCAGGTTCTTGGAAAGGAGGACATCCAATCATGGATCATGGAGATTTGACCATAAATAGTCATGTCAAGATGGCGTAGGTTAAGAATGAAAACCTGCACAGTGGCCTCCCAGCAGCTCGCCCTCCCCAGGCCACAGGGTCTCACACTGACTGAATTGGGGGCGGGGGGATCTAGAAAGCAGGAGTGGCCAGAAGGAATGAGAACTGAGCACCAGCTTTTTGGTTTTAACAACGAGTTGTGGCCTGCACCCACCACCACCATTCCCACGGACCAGAGGTGAGCTGGAGCTGAGTCAGGCGGTACCCGGAGCAGGGGGCTGGATGGGGTGATGTTATGCCTGGCTCTCCACTTCTGTTCTCTGTCACCCCTGCAAAGGTGGTCTCGCCTCAGTGTCCAAATCCCAAACTTCCAGCAGCTTCTCTAGCTCCTCCCGCTAGGCCAGGAAAAAAGAGAGGAAGAGTTTAAGGAGGAAGAGGGGAGGGGCAAGGTATTGGGCAGGAAAGGGCTGGGGGAGCGGCTGCCCCGCGATGGGGAGGCAGGGCTGGACCGCGCTAGAGCTTTAATGGGATGGAGCAGAAGCAAGGTCACTTTTCTGCCCCGTGATGGGCTGGGAGGCAGGATTCCCGAAACAATGACCACTGTGCACTTCTGGAGCCTGGCTGGGCCCTGCTTCTGAAAAGGTTTTGAGTCCTAACAGTGACGAGAAAGTGGAGGCTTTTTGCGATGATCCCTGGACCACCTTATCTGACTGCCTGTCTTCCAGGAGGCCGAGCAAGGTGAATTGTTCACCTTATGTCACCTTCCTGGACAGGCCCAGGCTGTCAGGAGAGGACCTGAGGGGAGGGTGTTCCTGTTTGGGGATATTTCCTACTGTACACGCCGCCAGAGGCAATTACTACGGTGGAAACTAATAACTGCGTATAAGCTTCTCATCCTGGTACAACAAGCAGAGGTTATGAGTTTCTCTGCCTGTTTTAATCCTTGCTCAAAGTCTTTTCTTTGCCTGTGGAATTCAGCCCTGGCCCTGCTTCAGTCTCTGCCCTTTGTTCACAAACATTAGGGACAACGCCCTACTTGACCCATTGTTTCTCGTGCTTTCTGTTTCTCCTTCATCTCCCTCTCCCCGCTTCTGTCCTCCCCACCTGACCGGCTTCCCAAAACCCACTTTACTCCTTTGAAATGACCACCGCAGCATTTCCCACCCTGACACCGGCAGCCACAGTTTTCGATTCTGAGTTTCCAGTCCACTGCCCAGACGACTCACAGTACGGACTCTGTGTGCCTCTTCCAAGCAGAACAGGTGGCAAGAAATCCTAAGCAAAAAGCGAGTTTGCCGCAGTGAGCTCCCGCCTCTGCAGACTGACGAGACCTATGTAATGAAGTGCATGCAGTCCCCCCCGATTAGGGGTGCTGGCCCCCACTTTAGGGGTTGAAGACACGGCTGACAGGCAGCAGAGAAGTGAGGAGGGCTTTCCAGGCATCCACGACCCTCTCCTCCCTCCCCCTCTTCCAGGCACCATTGCTACCTGCCTCCCAGGCTCCATCAGCCGCGCAGCCATGCCTCCTAGCATCTCAGGCCCCACAGGGAGGAGGACGGTGGGCAGCAGAAACGGTCTTGGCCTCATTGTACGTCTCTAACGGCAAAACTGTCTTCGTCCCCAACTTAAAAAAAATACTCCTATATGTAAGCAGCACATTTCATTGACGGGTAAATGATCTCCTTCCCAGCTTTAATGCTGATAATCTTTTGACTTAGGAAGTAAGAACCCTCAGAACCTACCTTTTGATGCAGATTTCAACTAATTTTGCTGCAGATGGCTAAGGGATGGCAGGTGACATACAAGACTGATAATCCCTCAGTTTAAACTGAGACCACCAGAGAATTATGAGAGTATGTTTAATATTTGTCTCCAAAGCTTGGCTCTTTCCCCCTGTAGCTATTGGATCTGCAGCAGTGTGGTCTCTGAGCCCTGTCTGGGCTCTCACTGTGTGGGCGAGGCCGAGCCCCTCCCCATCTAAGCCCGGGTTGCCTCAGCTGTAAATTAGGAATGGAATTAAATTATTTCTAAGGTCTCTCCCAAGAATCTAATTATCTGAATCTGAGATTTGATTTGACTAGTAGGAATCCAAGTCCATTAATGACTATGAACCCCTCAACGTCGCCACAAAGATGTGAGTTCTTGGTGACTTCCAGGACTTTTATTTAAAAAGAAAATTTTTGTTGAAATACAATATACATACAGAAAAGTGCTCCAAAGGCTACAGGCTGAGGAATTTTCTCCAGACCCAGCATACCTGTGTGACCAGCTTCCTGATCAGGAGACAGAACCTTATCAGCTCCCACAGAAACCTGGCTCGTGCTCCTTCCAGTCCCAGAGTATCTCCAACACATTTTGACTCTGCAAGTCATGTGCCTCCAACTCTTTTACTTGGGCAAATCCATAAATAGTTCATACCTGCATTGTAATTGCAATAGGAACAAAACAAGTAATTTCAGTGACGAGAAGTGGTCCTTTATTACCAAGAAAAAGAGGTTGTCAAACATGGAAGAAATACACAAGACTGTGAATAAAAGGAGAAACAGCTTAAAACATGACAAAAGTGGTAGCTGTCAACTGTATTGATTGATTGAGTGTTCCTGGCTAGACGTGGAAATCAGTCCACTACTGAAAGGAAAACTGCATCAATCATACACGTTTCCACTACACACTCAATACATACACATACATACACATACATACACATACGTATACACATACGCATGTACACACACACACACAGACACACACACACAGAGGCGTGGTTCATCTTGGTCCCTGAAGCTAACTCCTTCTTTAGGAGAAAAACAAATTTTTTGGCTTCACAAGTCATACAGACTCACACAAGCAACACTGAAAACTTAGTTTAACTTCTACGACAATGTTTCTGTAATTCCCACATCAACTGGTGTAGGAGTCACTGCAGGATCTGCCTTTTTAAGGCTCTGAAAGCAAACGTGGAGCCTGATTCCAAGGTTGGGAGAGGCTCAGAGGTGAGAGAAGGGGGAGGCAGCACCGGTCCTCCGATGTGCTGGGATCCTCTCTCCTAGCGGACAGGGAGGGAAGACACAGGAGTTTCGGATCTGAAAGGAATTTCAGATCGAGCCCCTCATTTGTAGATGAGGAAACCCGGCCCAGAACCGGGAAAGGAGCTGGCTGGTTGCTTGCTTAGCCAGTGGGCTGGGCCTGGCCTGCTCCACCCCGACCCGTTCCCCCATCCCTCCGCTTCCCCATTGCCCCCACCAACCCCCAGCCACCGGTCCTCGGCCCCTCTGCGCCTGCTAGGGCAGCTCCCTGAGTCCCTTCCAGAGCACCCAAAGCAGGAAGACAGAGAAAGGTCAGCCCGTGCTCATAGTGATTCCCTGGCCTGGTCATGGGCCCTGCACGGAGTCTGCAAAGACCATCTCCCGCCCTTCTTCCTTGTGGGACGCAGGTGCGGGTAAACCAGCAGCCCTCTCCCCAGTTCAGGCCACACCAGCAGCAGCATCCCTGCCACTCCCCTCTTTTGTTGGGGCAAGATCTCTGTTGTTTTCTCCTCCATTCCACCCCAGATCTGCCTTCCCTTCCTCCCTGGAGGGACCAAATCCTGAGGATCTTGACCATATCGTGCTTCAAACTGTTATATTATTCCCTGAATAAAACCCAGAACCTCGCGTGGTTCTGCTACCCCAGAAGGGGAAGGGAAAAGACCCCAGTTCTTGTCTTAACCCAAAAGGTAAGAATTCAGATGGGAAACAGAGTATTGTGTAGAGAAGATTTTAAAGGATTTATTAGCAAAGGGAAAACACACCTCCAAGAATGAGAGGCGGGCTGATACAGGGCAGGAAAAGCAGTGGTCTTTGTTTGCCCCCTTCTCTTATACCTTCACTTAGAGGTGGTCTCTTGATTGATTGACAGCTCTTGCCCTTGGAGTGCTCAGTCGTGTTTGTCCCCTTTTGTCCTTACCCATGATGCACACAGAAAAACCCATGGAGGGTATCTAAACCACATCAATGAAATTACAATGAGCACTGGGTCATGTCTGCTTAGGTCCTTGTCTCTACCATGCAGTTGCAGCTGTTGGATTCTAACTGGTTTCTTACTGGCTCTCATTTAGAAGTAAAGCCCCTTTACGCTGCAGGCTGGCACAACTCTGCCTTCCAGACCTGCCTCCCTCTCCTCCACCTTATCTGCCCGGTACCCCCACTTATCTAACCACCCAACAGCTCATTCTTAGTTTAGTGTCACGTTTGGAGAAACACAACCCAACAATTTAAATTAATTACTAATACTTCAATTCTTTACCCCATCTCTCTAGCAAATGTTAATGGAAAGAGCACAGGGCAAACAAAACAAAGTCTCTCTCTTTATAACAGTCCCCCTTGATATCTTGCAGGTGGAAGGCAAAAGTTCTCCACTTGGCTCTTTTTTTTTTTTTTAATGAACCCAACAGCATTTTATTATTTTCTTAGATCTTTTTTTTTTTTTAAACTGGTGGTGTAGGGATTGAAGCCAGGACCCTGCGCATGCTAAGCATCAGCTCTGCCCCTGAGCTATGGCCTCCCCCACTACTTGTCTCTTTACCACCATCTTCCCTTTTGTTTTTTCCTAAACCAGAAATGATCACCAACACTTCCTTCCCTCTGCTCAACTCGCTGGCTGGGTCACCCAGGCCGGGTGGGGGAGGGGCTCTTCACCTCTCCCAGCCCTTCCGCTCTGCGGAAGGACAAGCAGGGAGACCCCTGGGACATCTAATTCCATCAAGTCATTTTCCTGTGGCAATCTGATGAACAGCCTTCTCTGCTTATAACAGTTATTTAATTTTGTAGCAGCCTTGTGGTTTGGGTAAGATTAACCACAGCCCAGCCCCGTGGTATAATTTCATCTGTGAGCCACGGTTAAAGGATGGGCCTGAGCCCCTCGCCCCATGGCCTTCGCGTCCAGTCCCAGGGAACTGTGGGACTTGGCTCTTAGTCGGGAAGACGGGAGCCTGTCTCGCCCTGATGGGTGTGTTATGCAGGGATGAGGCCTGACAGCCTTTTTTATTGCTAGGAGGGTAGCCAGTCTGTGGTGAGACCAGTACCACATGGAGGATGTAGAGACACAGAACTGAAACCCTGATAGAACTGTCCCTGAAATCCACTGTGTCTCAGTATTCACCAAGTTACTTAGCCCATAAATCCTTTTTGTTGTTTGAAACATGTTAAACTTAGTTTTCTCTTAATTTGCAGCCAGAGATACTCCAAGATCTATAGACCCACAAGTTAATGAACTTCCCAACCTCAATTTCCTCCTTTGTAAAATGGGATTTTTAAAAAATTACTTCACTTCACAGGATTTTTAAAATCACCTATATCTGACAGGATTACAGGAAATACTGCCCAGCTTTTTGTCTCACACTTAATAAATAAGCATTTAGTATATTGTTTCTTTCACACTCCCCTCCTTCCTAAAAGGATTGGCAACTAGCAGGGAGTTAAGAGTGTTCCGTTTCATCCTGATATCCAGAGAAGAAAGAAGAAAGGAAAAGAAAGTGTGGATGTAAGCAGGACTCAGTGATAGGAATCTGGCCTCCAATCCAAGCAAATGGGGAATGGGCCCCAAGGCGGGCTCTCCGAGATTCCTCAAGTCACGTGGCAAGGACCCTATCCTCTCTGCCTCCGCCTGCAGGGAGCCCTGCACAGGCTGTTGTGTCAGTAGGTGATTGTCCCCAGTCAGTGTGGCTGGAACAGAAGGCAATGGGCTCTATCTGGAGGGAACGCTAATGCAAAAAAGACACCTGCACCACCATGTACATAGCAGCACTGTTTACAATAGCCAAGACATGGAAACAACATAAATGTCCAACAACAGATGACTAGATAAAGAAATTGTGGTATATTTATACAATGGAATACTACTCAGTGATTAAAAAAGAATAAAATGATGCATTTGCAGCAACATGAATGGACCTGGAGATTGTCCCACTAAGTGAAGTAAGCCAGAAAGAGAAAGAAAAATACCATGTGATATCACTCATATGTGAAATCTGAATAAAAAAAAGACACAAATGAACTTATTTGCAGAACAGAAACAGATTCACAGACATAGAAAACAAACTTATGGTTATGGGACAGGGGAAGAGGGTTTGAAAGGATAAACTAGGATTTCGAGATTTGTAGACACACACTACTGCAGATAAAATAGATAAACAGCAAGTTTCTACTGTACAGCACAGGGAACTATATTCAGTATCTTGTAGTAACCTATAATGAAATAGAATATTAAAAGGAACATAGGTACATATATGTATGACTGAAACATGATGCTGTACACCAGCAACTGACACAAAATTGTAAACTGACTACATACTTCTATTAAAAAAAAGAGAGAGGGGAAAAAAATAATAGGTCATGGCTACGACCTGTAGGGGACCTGCTCTCACCAAGAGACAACGACAACTTTGCACTCACTTTTCTTCTCCAGGAAACAAGCTGAGGCTTCTTAAGGAATGTAGAGACAGCATTTGTTGTTACTGTTTTTAATCATTTCACTTTGGGCAGGGTGTTACTTCAGTTTATTTACTAATTTTTTTTTTAACAGAGGCACTGGGGATTGAACCCAGGACCTGATGCATACTAGGCATGTGCTCTACCACTGAGCTATACCCTCTCTGCCAAGACAGCTTTTTTTTTTAATTAAAAGAAAACTTTCTGCTGTGGAAAATTTCACACATATGCAAGATAGACACGAGCATACTGACCTCCCACCACTCAGGACCAGCCTTGACCGCCATCAGCACCTGGGCGGTCTCACGTCTCCCTGGTCCCTCCCCACTTAGCCAGGTTCTACATTTCCTCTTAAGCAAACCCAACACAGGTCATATTTTGCAGGAAATATTTCAATATATATCTCTAACTTTTTTTCAAGCATAACTATATTACCATTATCACAGCTAAAAACTAACAATATAAAGATAAATTTTCTGTACTTTAAACAGTGTCCAGACCTGGTCACTCTATGCTGTTAAAATGCTTTATTGTCACCTAATAAAAGACTGACAAGGAATTTCATTAGATGAGGATAAAAGATTCACCAACAAATATTATTTCCCTGAATTTACTCCCAGAATAAAACATTTAAGAAAATCTCATTACCAAGTTTTTAAATGTGGAAAAGAAATGTGTTAAAAATTCATCTGATTTAGAGGTCACCATGGCTGTTTGACAAACTGTCAATGAAGGACAGTATTTCTCAAACAACATACCAGAATTTTCCCCATAAGTCGCACACCCATCTAATATTTTACTTTCAAGGATCTCGTAAGACGTGAAGGCAGCACCAAGAATGTGCCATCACTTGCTTTGGCTTGTACCTCCCGTCTTGATGGGGAGACATTCCCGCACTGGGGATGCTGCTGTCTCAAGCTAGGGCAGCTGGCTGAAGTGTCGCGGAGGCTACTGCATCTTCCTTTCATTTCTCTCAACCCCAGGCATCTGTGTTTAAAAAGACTTCCTGTCATGGTTGTATTTTCGCCCTCCCAGATGGGTACCTATTTTAGGGGGAGGAAAAAAAACCTCTGCTTTCTTGTACCTTTTTAAAATGTAAAGTTGGAGAGCTCCTCATCTTTATTTCCTATTCCCGGAAAACCTGCTTTATAAACTTGGGGGGGGGGGGTCACGTTCTTTTCTATTAAAAAGGGTATTACCTTGCCTTGAAATAATTTTCTGAAAAATCATTTGGGATTTTTTCTACCGCGATGATGTAGTTCTCATTTCTTAATTTCCTTCTCGAACATGTACCTGTTTTGATCTTCGATTTTCTTTAAACTTACAGTGAGGCAAATGTGGTCTGTAACCACTACCTTTGATGCATCCCAAATTATACCCCTTGGAATTGCTTCCATATTATTCATTTCAAAATGGTTTCTCAACATTTCCTGAATTTCATTTATACAGGTAAAGTCTTTAAGCAAAAGGTTACTTTGGGGCCAGTGCTCACAGAATCCTGAGCTTACTCAGCCTCCTGAGATGATTTCCTTTGGAACCAGCCCAGGAAAGAATTCAGGTTGAAAGCTACAAAGCACAGCATAATGGGAAGAGAATGAAATATATATCTGAATGCATTTGCACTTAACAAAAACTGGAGTGGGATGCCTGATTTTTTTCCAAAAATCTATTAGACTGATGTGTTTGTTTATGTCATAATTGAATCTTTCAATTGCAGATTTAATATCCAATTAAATCCCCCCTTTTAAACAACACTCGCTTCAGAGAATAATTAGCGTTTAAAGAAAAGAAGTTTGCTTATTATTTCGGTTCAGTCTACAGCTCAAGCAACCGCAGTCGACCTCACTAAAAAGATGATTTCCAGTAGCCAAGTAGATGATTGGTGAAGTAATTATGTTATTTAAGGCCCTTCTCTGGCGCTGAAAGATGAATCACATTTGCATAGGTGAAAACAAAGCCTCATATGGGAGAAAATAAACCAAAGTTGTTTTGCAGAAACAAAGAAAAATCATGCTTCAGTGCTTTCTGTTTCTGAAATATTTTCCTGTTACTGCCAATCTATGCAGGCTAGAAACCAAATCCTTGAGGGGACGTTGAGTGTGACCCTGGGGATGTCCCCGTGGCTCCAGGTCGCCAAAGAGTAGCTTCAGCAGCATTGCAATTTTATATGCAGGTTCATTCAGTGATAAAGAAACCAAGTTTAAGGAGGCAGTACATTATACACCCACATCACAGCAACATTATTCATTAGAACTAGAACACATAAGCCACCAAACTGTCCATCAGCAGAAGACTGGATAAACAAAGTGTGGCCTATACCTACAGTGGAGAGTAACTCAGCCTTAAAAAAGAAGGGAATTTATAGCTCAAGTGGTAGAGCACATGCTTAGCACGCAAGAGGTCTTGGGTTCAATCCCCAGTGCCTCTTCTAAAAATGAATAAACCTAGTTACCTCCCCACCCCCCACCAAAATAAAATACATAATGCAATAATTAATAAATAAACTATCAAAAAGAAGGAAATTTTGACACATGTAACAATATGAATGAACCTTGAGAACGTTATGCTAAGTGAAATAAGCCAGACAGAAAAGGGCAAATACTGCCCGATTCCAGTTAAATGAGGTACTTGGAGTGGTCAAATTCATAGAGACTGAAAATAGAACGGTGGTAGCCAGGGGCTGCGGGAAGAGAAGGGTGGGGTGTTATCATCCAATGAGTACCGAGTTTTAGTGTCCCAGGAGGAACAAGTTTGGCAGGTGGATGATGGTGATGGTTGCATCCTGTGAATGTACGTAAGGTCACTGAATTGCATAGTGCTTAAAAACAGTTATATGGTAAACGCTATATTACATATATTGTACCACAATTTAACCATGCATGTTTTAAAAAAGACCAGAAGATTGTAGGATTTAAGCAGATGGACAACCTCTTTAAGGTGTCATTAAGAGGTAGCACACATCTGTAGGGCTCCTCAAAATATTTATACCCCCACCCATTCCCTTCAGTCTGTGGTGCTGACTGACATTTCTCAGCACCATGACCACTAGTTGAGACCAGGGCCAATGTCAAGGGCATGCAAGCAATGAAGTTGCACAGGGCCCTAAACTTGGGGTTTAAGGCTCTGAGGCTCTGTCTTGATATCCTTAATCATTTTCTCTTTGAATTTTGTGCTTGTGAAGTGAAATCTAATGGGACACTGCTGCCCTCAGCACCTCCCCGGGACAGGTCCTCAGCACCCAATCTCTGACCTGTCCAGTGACCACTGCCCAACGCCCAGCAGGTTGTTGGATCTTCTATGCAATGCCTTCGCGGGTGACTCTGCGGGGATAACCTACCCCATGGGTCCAGCGGCTGACGGGCGGAGGAACGGACAAGAACTAATCGCCCTGAAGTGTTCCCTGGGACCCCCTTGAGGGCCTGACCTTGCTCCGCCGGGCACACCCTAGGCCTGAGGGGCCCTCTTTTCCTCCTTTCTGAATCTGCCTTGTGTTTGTCACCTCTGGCCAACTGAAGCCACCCTCCAGAGATAAGCCAGGAAATATGAATTGTGCAATTTCAGTGACTCAGCATACAAATTAAACTCTCTTATATTTGAATCTAAAAGATCTATTGTACGATGTGAAGATGAAAGGTAAAATTCATGCCAACAGTTTTAATTTTTCATTTTTCTTTCTTAGCATGACATTAAATAGCATGCTAAAAACATGACAATCTGAGCGAGAAACCACAGAAGGAAAAAGCTTTATAGTTGAGTCTTTTTTGCAGCACGTTTTCCTGCCTTTTGGATGGGGGTCTGAACTTTTATTTTGCACTGGGCCCTGCAGACTATGTAGCCGACCCGGTTTGGAACTTATCATTATCTCTAGGAGACCCATTAGGATACCAATGTGTTATCTCAAGGCAAGGATCTGCAGACTTTTTTTCTGTAAAGGGCTAGAAATAGAATTTTAATATTTTAGGCTCTGCCAGTTATACAATCTTCATCACAGTGACTCAGCTCTCCCACTGTAGAATGAAGGCAGTGTGCCAATATAATATAGGTATATTTCAACAAAATGTTACCTACAAATAAATGGGGCCATGGACTGTAGTGTGCCAATTCCTGTCTTAAGGGGCCCATCCATGGCTCCCCTCAATCCCATTTACCAGGTCAGTGAGGTGCCTTCTTAGAAAACAGGCTTGGGACCCTGACAAGAGAGTTACAGAGAGGCACTCACTCAATAGTTTTGTCTTTGCAGGAATAACCTGGAAAACCCTGAAAACAAAGAGCCTGTCATAGAGGTTCCATAATACAGTGTAGTATTGGCTCATGAACAGACAGAAAGACCAGTGGTACAGAAATAGGTCCAATCACATATGGAAATTTAATTTACAATGAAGATACCATCACATATGAAGGGGGAAAAGATGGATTTTTTAAGAAATAATGTTGGGTAATTGAAAAGGCATGCTTCAAAAAGATAAAACTGGATCTTTTCTTTATCGAGACACAAGAAGACAAATTTCAAACAGATCAGAAAGTTAAATGTAAATAAAAGTGAAACCATACACATATTAGAATAAAATATGGATGAATTCTCTTATCACACGAGAGTAGGGAAGCTTTCCTAACTATGACTCAAAACTCATGTATAGTAAGGAAAAGACTAATAAATCTGACTCCTAACAATTTAATTTTATTTGTTTTTGTACAGCAAAAAGCGCCGTAAGAAAAATAAAGAAGAAAGGAAATAAATGACAAGCTGAAAAAAATATTTGCAATGAAGTCACAGATAAAAATATGAGATGGAATAGTAAAAATCCTGTAGTCCTGAATTTTAATTAGGAATATCAATATGAACTGGAAATATATTTTATCTTAAAAAATATTAACATATTTATCCTCAAAAGGCCTAGAAATGAAAATCAATCCTGTACCAGTGAACATTCCTAGTGCCCAGATTGTGGTCTTTAAATGCATTTCTATTAAAAAGAACAAGGAGAAAAAGCCGATTTCTCCTGGAGAAAAGGCTGACTCTAGGTCTAGGGTAGGAACTGTGTGAGATGATCCTGGAGCACCTTGTTAAACAGGGAGCAAGGAAGACATCAAAGACCACTGGAGCCAGGTCAAAACACTCAGGAGCCAACTTGAAGAAGTTCCCAGTATCCAAAGGCAGAACATTAGCATCATCAATAAAAATAGTACTGCAGTGGATCGAAACACCTCGAATACATTTAAATCCACAGGTTCAGAATAACCCTTAATGAAGAAACTCCTTGGTCACATCTAACAGACGCTAGGGAACAAGCAGATTTTGAATCAAACACTTATCTTGCCTTTCCTGTGACCTATAGCTTAGGGTCACCAACTAGATGATGAAAAGTTAGAAGCAGTCTTGCTAATAAATGAAAAAAGAATGATCAAACTAGGACATCACCACTTTGCAACCCCCAATGGTCAAATGGATCTAGGCAGTGATCATCAGCTAACATCACCAAAAGGGAGACCAAAAGACATTCTGTGTAGCTTGATGGAGGTACCCAACATTGCCTTTACAGCACTGCCAAAAAGTTGAACCTGAATCTGAGTGTGACTCCAGTCTCAAGCTAGACACCAATTTAAGGACAAGAGAGGGGACAGAGGAGCATTTTAAATTACAACATAAAAATGTGGTCAGCAAAATCTAGACTATGGAAAACTACAGGACAATGACCCTTTTTCTTCAATAAGTAAATTGCAGGAAAAGAGAGAGAAAGGGAATGAAAAACAGAGAGGAGGGAAAAATGAGGCAGGAGAGGAGGGAGTGGGGAGAAACTTATAAATTAAAAGAGACTTAAAATATCAACCATTATAAGGTGTTAAATTTACTTGGAATATGATTCAAATAAGAAAACTACAGATGACTGAATAAAGAAGTTGTAGTATATTTATATAATGGAATAGTACTTAGTCATAAAAAAGAATAAAATAATGCCATATGCAGCAACATGAATGGACCTGGAGATGGTCATTCTCAGTGAAGTAAGCCAGAAAGAGAAACAAAAATATCATATGATATCACTTATATGTGGAATCTGAAAAAAGAAAGAAAGAAAGAAAAAAGAGGACACTAATAAACTCATCTACAAAACAGAAACAGACTTGTAGACATAGTAAAGAATCTTATGGTTACTGGCAGAGGAAAGGGGATGGGAAGGGATAAATTTGGGAGCTTGAGATTTGTAAATGATAACCACTATATATAAAAATAGATAAAAACCAGATTTCTTCTGTGTAGTACAGGGAACTATATTCAATGTCTTGTAATAACCTTTAATGAAAAAGAATATGAAAATTGATATATGTAAATATAGATGTATGACTGGGACATTATGCTGTACACCAGAAACTGACACATTGTAACTGACTATACTTCAGTTAAAAAAAAAAAAGACATTGAGAAGACAATCAGGGAAATTTGAACACTGACTGGACACTTGATAATATTACATAACAATTATTATTTGAACTTCATTGTGATGATGGTATTTTGATTACATTAAAGCTTTTCCCCTTAGAAACATACACAGCAATACCTGTGAAAGAAAAGAGATGATATTTTAGGTTTGCTTCCAAATCAGCATGAGAGAAGAGGAGACAGGGGCCGTATGTGAATCTAGAGATGAAACAAGATTGGTCCTGAGTTGATTGCCCCTAAATCTGTGTTATGGATATACGGGAGTTCATTGTTTTATTCTCTCTGCTTTTTTATGTTTGGAATTTTCCATAATGAAATATGTATACGTTTTTTTAAAGTTGTGTTTTCTTGAGTGAGGAACAGCTTTGAGGAGTTCTGGTCAGTTCGGGTGCAGCAGAGGCATCTCACAAAGCACTGAATGAGCATTTACAATATACATGACATAGGGAGAGCACCTGGGACACTGCAGGAGTTCAGGTGAAAGGCAATGTCCTATTATGGTGGTGACAGTGGAAACAGGGAAAACAAAGGGACAGAAAGTCGTTTCTTTATTAGGAAGAGTGTTAGCCACTGTGAAATCTATGCAGACTCCAACAAAGGAACATTCATATGTGTTTTATTTAATGTCCGTGGAAGGACCCCATGAACAAGGCAATTGTCTGAAGAGATAATAGATTTCTCTCTTTGAATGGACGTTTAAGGCCTTTGAATTTCATTAGAATTAAATACCTTGAGAATTTACATCTTTTTAATTCATTTATGTTCAAAAACCAAACGTTCTACTTACAAGGTCTGCACTGTTGTCTGAAAAACAAATGGATAACAAGATCCCCTGCAGAAATAATGAACAGTGCTCCCTATTGTTGCTGCTGTTTATCACTCCTGACCTTTATTTTACCTATTTCTTGCAACCTCTGCTCTCTTACAGCAGCCCACACTGGGCTTGAGGTCATCGCTCCGGGAGTCCATCCTCAAGGTGCCTCAAGGAACAGGGGGTCTGTTGAAATATGGAGAGACTGTGTCTGGAACTAGAAAACCATCAGGAACCAGGGCAGAATCAACCAGGCTCTCTGTCCTTCTCCTGTACTGCCCCTGCTCTCTCTGTGCAGAGAGTCCCTTCTCCTGCACCTTTGGTTTCCTCTTCTTTCTTTTAGTTTCTCTGCAGTCTTAACTTCATCTCACAGAAGGCCCATTAGAGCCTCTTACAGCCATGCCTTTACAGTTTCCCCACTGTTTTTTAGTTTCAATTACTGAGTGAGGAAATATGACCGGACAGGCCGAGCTTACATGGGTTGTTTGGCAGCCAGAGGTCAGCTGTGGCCTGGGCACGAGCGGGGCTGAGGGGCACGGCACACATCATGGCCGCCTGGGACTGGCCCTTGAGCGGGGCCTGTGGATAGGGCAGGGTTCCTTGAAGAAGCCTTGGGAAGACTAGGACTGAAGAGCTTTCTCATACATCCTGCCAACCCTGGGTCTGCAGCTGCTAATTTTGATAGGCGTCTCAAAACCAATGTGGGCCTCCATTTAACCAGCTCCAAATTCTCACTCATCTTAAGAGAAAGAGAATTCATTTAGGGTTTGACAGGCTACTCAGTGCAACCCATCAAGAAATGACTTTGGGTGCCAAGAACAAAACCGTGATCAATGCCTGCTACTCTCTCAGCTCCTTAGAAGATACAGATGGAACAAACTGCCATCTTGGCCACTTGGGAAAAATACATGGGTCATGGGTTGGGGGTGGAGGTCAGTTTCACCCTTTCTGATATTTATCAATTTTTTAAGGGCACCAAAAATTATTTGACTAACTCCAGTTTGTTGTCCACGTGTTGTGCGCCAGGCTGGGTGCCCTCAGCTTGTCTATGCGCCATCTAATAATTCTAAGTCGTCTAATTTTCCCACCAACAACAGGCATTGTATCTATTTGACAGATGAGGAAAATGGGGCTGAGAGATGCAGAGTAGTTTGCTGAAGGTGACAAACTGCTAAGTGGCACATCCGGAATCTGAATCCAGAATTGACTCTTTAGTCCGTATATTATATTGTCTTCTGTGCTGAGACTCACTGGCTTCATTGCTGCCTTGTGACTCCCTGGTCATGTCACTTAATTCATTGTGTCTTATCCTTTCTTCAATGAAGAGGAACCAAATTTTGATCACTGAATGTTTTTCCCACCTGGGCTGAACATCAGTAGATGCCCAAGATAGAGGGTCAGAGAATGACCTAGTTCATCCGGGGACAAATATCCCTGCCTGGGCAAACTCATTCAATGGCAACAACATCTTCTGTCAGGGGTGGGTCTTGGCCTGCAGGGCATGCAGATTCATTTCAAAATGAACTCATTTATGATTGCATTAAGGAAAACTCCATCATAATGAGTTTCCGTGGCCTTGTTTATGAAAAGAGAACTTTTAGACTCTGCAATTACCCAAAGCAGTAAAGCAGTAAAGAAAGACAGCATGTTAAATAATAATTGCAAATGTTACATAAATGAGCGTGGTTTGATTGAATTTATTAGCTATGTGTTGCTGGCATTTTAAGATATAAAGCATTTATCACAAAACGATGATTTCTTCACTTAAGCTCATTAGGAAATCACACATCGATTCACACGTAATTACAGAGGAATTCCTGCTGCTCCCCACAAATCATTACCACAGTAGCTAAAGTTGATTTTTACATGATTTGGAAAAGGGGGTTCTCAACAGGAACCTTTGGAGAAAGGAGTCCACCACACCAAGGGCTCCATCCCCTTTTGAATGAGAGGAAAGAGGGGCCGAAGGACTCAGAGTAGTCCCTGAGGCAAGACCTGAGTCTTCTCTCTTCCCATCAGAATCTCACCATGTGGATTGTCCTGCTTTAGGTAGTGAAAACTTAAGTGTCTATAGATAACTATTTGAACCAAACAAATGGTCACTCTTTGAAACTAAATTAGAAAGAAGAAAGAATTATAAGAAAAACAGAAAAATAGGACAGTATGTTTAAGAAGTTTGTCCAATTTGAGCATTCATTTACAGTCAATGAGCAAAACCCAAGGCTACCAAGGGTCTATCCATCAACCAAGAGGAAGAGGGGTCTTTCTATACTGATAGAGATGCCAGGTAAAGGGCCTTTTTCGCTTCAGATTTTCTTTGTATATAGCTTGTAAAATATATACTCTCTGGATATTCAAAGTATACGTCCTTCCAAGCCTGACTCTTTTCCTTCTTTCTTGGCCGTATGTAAGATAAAGTCAACATACAAGAAAGCACCAGGAGAGACAGAGTGGGAGAGGGAGTGGAGGAGGTGATATATAAGAGCAATAACTGGTCATTAGAAGTAAAAGAAGGGGGTGCTTTAGATGACACGAATCATTGATTCATTTTCTCAGTAGATAAAAGACTTTTATGAATCATCAAGAAAATAACCAACGGTTCAGCAGGGGGAAAAAATGGGCAGATTATGCAAAGGGAGCCCACAGAGAAAGAAATACAAATGGCTTTCCAACCCAGCGAAGATGCCCATTCTCATTTCAAATTAAATAATTATAATTAAAACAAGAATGAGATACAACTGTTAACCTATCAGGTTGACGGAGATCAAAAAGTTTGGTAATACAGTGTGCTGGTAAAAGTACCAAGAAACATTCATGTAATTGGTGAAGCTTAATATGCAACAACTTCTTTGGAGAGCAAAATTCGTCAGTGTGTATCAGATATTAAAATGCACAAGCTCTTTGACCCGGTGATTCCACTTCTACAAATTCATCTCACAAATACATTTAAAGATGTTGACAGTCTGTACCGGGATATTCATCATAGCATTATGATAGCAAAATACGGGAAATGCTGAATGGTCCAAAGATTATGAATTAGTTAAAGAATGCCATGTAACAGTTAAAGAAGAATAAAATAGATTTATTTCTATGTATTGATACATAAACTTTTATACATTAGTACAAATCCAAGAACTATCACAAAGTTTTAAAAAGGGAAAAAAAACTATGTAATGTGTTAACATTTATATCAAAACAAAAGGATATATGTATATGAATAAAGGAAATATTTATGTAAAGAATATGTGAAAAAAGAGCACTTTTCCTATTGAAAATGAGTAGTAGATTTTAATATCATTGTCCACGCTAAACTAGCATTAAGAATTATAAAATTTATTAAATATATCTCCGGAGGCTTTTTCCCCTCTCTGTGGGAAAAGCAATCTTTGAAATGTAAACTATGTGTGTGTGTGTGTGTGTATACCTACAAACACTTATATGCCTGGAAATAGACTATTTCTAGAAAGACATTAAGGAGAATGTGGTCACCTCTGGGAAAGGAGGAGTCTGGAAGACTCATCTTGAATGTTTTTTACAGTAAATTCATTCATATAATTTTTTTTTACCAGGTTCCTATATTACATTTTTAATTAAAAAACAGACTTATGGGGGGAGCTCCTTGTGCTATAAATAGAAATGGCATCTATGGGAATGATTTAAACCAAGGAAAATCACAAGTTGGGTTCTTGGGAACCGAGGGTTCTCATCTTGAGAAAACGGACAAGGTCAGGTGGAGGGGGCAGCCCTGAGGCTGGTTGCTTCTGGCCGTCGCCAGACTCGTTTCAATTTCTCGGCTTCCGAAAAGGAGCAAGTGGTGGAGGAGGGCTGTACTCTCAGCCCCTCCCCTGACCTCTCCGGAGATGATTCAAGGGTGAAGGAACTATTATACGGAGGGCTTCCTGATGCCTTTTCTACACTATGTCTTCCCAGAAACGATGTAGGAGATAAATGACAGACAACGGTATTAAAATTCCCCTTCCGAGAGCAAACCACCCTTAGGAGGGATGTTGCTTTGGAAAGTCAATGAACTTCTTCAGGGAATTAATGCAAGTCAAAAATCTTCAAAGAAAATTGCTTAATTGAAACCTCAAGACCTTGACCTATGAAAGGGTTCAGGAAGCGGGAATTTCTCTTCAACCTGCCTCGGGCCTCATACAGCATTTGTTGCCCCTGTTCCCACCTCTCCACCAGCAGAGCAGAAGCAGGGGCTAAAAGGGCAGGGCTCATTTGTCCCCAGTCCTCCGGGAAGTCACCGGTAAAACATTTCAGTGCTCTGAAGGTACGCTTTGAATCAGATCACCCCTCTTCCCAGACCTTGCCTAATTCCCAGTTCCCAGGTTCCAGGACTGAGTCTCTCTCAGACTTCCTGGAAGGGCTCAAGGTTTTGAATGATCTTACCCTCATACCAGTGGGACCGGATGCCAGCTGTAACATGCCATCTCAGAGCTGCAGGAGGCCAGTTAAGAAACCAGAACCAGAGCTTTTTAAAAAAAACAACTCTCTCGGTGCTGAGACCCAGGAAGTTCAAGGCATTTTCTTCTGTAAGTGACTTTTGCATAATGAGCTCAGCATGTGGCTAGCAAGGGATCTCAGGTGCTCAAATCCAAAATTTGCTAGCCTATTAAATAACCAATAAAAACAAGCAAAAAGAGAGTAGGGGGAGAGAGACCCCAAAGTCGTCTTGAAGGATTAGTTGAAGAAATCATTCTCTGCTTTTTTAAAAGCTCAAATTGCCAGAGAGTGAGAGTAGGAAAGAGATTCTCTTGTTAAGAATCAAAGCGGGGCAGAAATTCACCTCCCTTTTCAGGTGTTGAAGGAGAAAAGGGATGAGGAGAAAAAAAGACAGTTTTTTCCTTTTTGAGAAAGAATAGTTTTAACCTTCAAGAAACCGCAGAGGTTATTGGAGTTTCTATATGGAAAGTCTTCAGAAAGACAGGGACATGAATCCTGGGTTGTTTTATCTCCACTTTAAAGCACTTGAACATTCAAATTCCCTAAAGAAAAGAGGGCAGATGATCCAGTCTAATGGATTTGTTAATATCCCCGCGCCAGCCCAGGAGTTTCCTCAGCTCTCCTCTTGGTGACACCAGCAGTGCTTTTTCTGAGTTTGAGTCAGTTTCCCCAGTCGTGAGGCTGAGGTCACTGGAGAGCGGGGGGTAGGAGCCACTCTGGGTGTGCTTTTTATTTTTAATGTACTAGTGAGAAGTCGGCAGGACCCGGTTACAGGAAGTCATGGGCTGAAACAAGACTGCTTGATGTTGGAAGTTTGACGAACATCTAGAGAATGTTCTGTTAACAGTCTGAAGGCTGCGGGTGGCACGCCGGGAAGGAGTAATCCAACAAAGTGCATTTCAGATCACCCGGTGCGGGTTGCCCAGTGCAGGAGTAGGCGCCTCCAGGTCAGTGAAGAAATGAGAGTGGATGGGAAGTAGCTGGCTCGCCTTCCCCAGTCATCTGTATGAAGGATTACGGGGCAGAAGTCTTCTGATAGGAATTTATGTTCTCTGGGAAAGGACTGAGGCCTTTCCTTTTCCAGCAACACACATCAGGGCCTAACATTTATTTGACACTCTCTCATCCAGTATTCACAAGCCCACACCCTAAGCTGAGCCAGGGACTTGGAATAATGAATGACGTGGAGACCACGATGGGTGAGACCGCTTCCCTTGGAAAGCTTTCAGGTTCCTGGGTGGTACCCACGGGGAAGAAGCAACCACGCAGTGTGTGGTGAGGACCACAGTGAGGGTGAGCACGGATGCCTGAGACCCACAGGAAGGGCCTTTGGGGTCAGAAAAGGTGTCTTGGGGGAAGAGGCAATAGGCTCGAGCAACATATGACATAACAGAAAACATATATTGGTCTCTGCCCTTCGTTTCTGGCACAGAATTCTTAAAATTCTTCTGATCTCCTAAGTGATGGGGTCACCAGGAAGGAGCGTCATTTGTTTTAATATTTAACCAGTAATATTCTGGTTCCTGACTCCCTTGGAATTTCCTGGGTGATAATGTCTTTTGTTCTAATGAGGTGACCCCGGATGGTTCCTGGATGGGGCGGGTCACCAGAAGGATCAAGACATGAATAGAAGCATGGAGCTTTCAGCCCCATCCCACCCCCAAAGGGAAGAGGTCTGGAAACTGAGGTAATGACCCATCAAGGCTATATGATGAAGACCCCAGGAAAAGCCCCGAAGCATGACGTGCTGAGAGTTTCCAGGCTGGTGAACACATCGACACATGTGGGGGGGTGACACACCCCAGCTCCGCAGGGACAGAAGCCCCTGCACTCGGGACCCTTTTGGGGTCCTGTGTATCTCTTCATCTGGCTGTTTATCTGTATTCTTTACCACATCCTTTATTACATAAGAAACTGGGAAGTGTGTTTCCCTGAGTTCTATGAGCTGTTCTGGCAAATAGCTGAATCTAAGGGGAGGGTCATGGGAACCTCCAATTTGTAGCCAAGTCAGAGAGAAGTCGTGGGTACCTAGGAACCTATTACTTGCAACTGGCATCTGGGGGTGGGGGCTGAGCCCTAAACCTGTGGGGTCTTCGCTAATTCCTGTTAGTGCCAGAATTGGGTTGGATCATAGGATGCCAAGCTGGTGTTGCAAGAATTGCTCGATGTGGGAGAAAACCTACATTTCTGGTGTCAGAAATGCTGTGAGTGTGGTAGCGGGGGTAGAATAAAGGAGACACATGGGAAAACTGTTGTTTTTTTCATTACACAAAACAAAGAGGAAAGCAGCCCAGGAGGAGAAAGTAGGGTGCACAGGTCCCAGTGCCAAGATGGAGCAGAGATCCCTCCATCTCCTTGACACTCAGTATCTTTCTTCCGTGTCATCTGGCTCCTTCTGAACTTTGACCTCCATGCCCTTCAGGACCAATGCAGGCCTGCCCACCTCTGCCCACACCTCGCCCCACCTACAGGATGTAGGACTCCCAGTCCAGCAGTTCCAGCCATAGGCAGCCCCGAGCCAACCTGATGCTCCGTCCCCGCATCTGACACCAGTCCCAGCTCAGTCCTGCTTGGGACACTGGCTCTTTGAGCTCCAGCTCAATCCAAGCTTTCTCCATCTCCCCTCAGTTTCCCTCTCTTTCTCCCTCTCAATGAAAATGATGGAGGAGAAGGTGAGAGACAAGTAAGTAGATAAAAAGTAGGTGACAGGGAATCCATGAATGGTTTCTACCAGTAACAAAAACAAAAGCAAAAACAAATCCTTCAATTAAATAAGCCCCTCCCAGGAAAACATCTTGCCTTACCCCTCCTCAAGCCCTAGCCAGTGAGACTATGGAGCTGAGAGAACAGGATAAAATGTAATCTGACAACAAATTTTTCTACAGACTGTCAAATGTCCCTTTGGGTGACTTTTCACTAGATATTCTTGTTTTCCATGATAGATCCTTGGACCCATGTGATATTTCCAACAGAACCCTAGTAGACTTTCATAATGGTTTTAGACCTTTGTATCTTCTTATCCCCCTTGTGTCTAACCTACTCGATAAACAAATTTTGAGTGAATGAATGACTTAAATTGTCCTTGGGTTAAGTTTGAAGTTTCTCCAAGGCACGAGCCCAAAAGAAAAGCTCTCTCATCCAGGCAAAGTGAATTTCCTTTGTAGACATCACCCATGGTTCCCATCACCCAGGAGATAGAAGAAGGGTGAGTTAACTTTTCTAACTCTCGGCTAATCAGATCAATACCCAGCTGCTCACTATGAACAGAATGCATCCAAATAATATCAGTGAAGCAAACTCTGCCCAGAGGAATTTCATCTGTTTAAACTTTCAAGGTCTTGTTTAGATGTTGGAAACAGAACTGTGGGAGAGAGAGAGAGAAGTACTTTCTGGAGCAAATGTCTGATCTAATCATGTAGAATCATCTCCCGGCTCACTCTTGGGACTTCACCCTCCCCCTTTGCCTCCTGTCTAACAGGCCCATCACTTTGCACAGATTTATAAGTCAATCCACTGGACACTCCCTGCAGCCCAGCTCACCATAATGGGTATTTAATGGAATTTGGATCTGGGAGTCCATCCAAAATTATTACCAGAGAACCAGAACAAGCTCATGGCACAAACCCATGCCAGGTGCCCCAAGGCTCTCAACAGTTTATATTCAAGACATCAGGGTCCTTTGGGTGTGGGTGAGGGGTGGAGGAATATGCTTGTTCGGTGGCTTTTTTTTCCTCTTCCATGCTTTTTGCAAACACTGAGAAACAGTACAATAAACTTTTATGTTATGAGACTCTTAGGGATCCCCAAATTCATCATCTTTCCTCAGAAACCCAGTAAGTAAACGACAACAAAAAGCTGGCCACTATGTGGTTGCCGGGCAACGGGGTGGGCTCACCACCCACATCAGTGCCTCAGTGATGTTCAATTCAGAACCACGGTGAAAGGGTAGACTCTCCATGCAGTGAACTTCAGATTGGAAAACAGACAAACCAACCCAGAAAGTGAGAATGTTAATCTGTGGATGCCAAGTCTCAGCCATGATATAACCTCATAGATTTAGGTGCCTCACAGTTCAACACAACTTCACATCATTTTCCCTGATGATAATGGCATGGAGACAGAAGAGCATCCTGGTGAGTCTGAAGGAGCAAGGTCTTTACTGCCTGAGCAGTTACAGAAAGAGACCAAACCATCAGGAAGAGGCCCAGCAGACACATTCATCAATCACCGTGATTTTTGAGCCTTGTAACGTGTTAGATCCTGTTCTGATTACCAGCCCCTCAACCTCTACCCCTGTGCATGGGACATGAGACCAAGGAAGCCAGCGCTGGGTGGGCACCACTGGGACACTCCCAGGAGCCTGGCTTACACAGCCACCCCCTTCCTCCACTCTAAGACCTCCAGAGGAGCAAGTCCCCTGAAATTTCCACGTGGAGGCTCCAAGTCTCCTACAAAGGCCATAGTGATCACGACTGGATGGCAGAGGGAGCTGTGTCCAGCCAGGGGCTGGGGACAAGACCTGAAAGCTTCCTCAGTCCCCTGCTGGCTCTAGTCACCTGCTGAGTTCAGTTTTCTCCATGTGATTTATCAAATCCCCTGGAAGCAACAGGGCAGGAGGCAAGGAACATGCTCCAAGCAGGAGGCTGTACAAGACATAACTTCCAGCAGCCTTGTGAAGACAGCAGAGGGGTGGGAGATCCTACGCAGATAGAGATGAAGGGATTTCATAATTGAATAATGTTTGCTGATATATTAAGATATTTTTATAGTGCTGTCTGTGCTGTTAGCCATAAAGAATATTAATTAACTTTATAGATATTTGAAGAGTAGGTGTAAAACAGCCATTAACCATCATTTCTTTTATTAACAAAAATAAAATTAGGTTCTGTGTGTACAGGGCATTATTTTTAGCTCTCCCATATGTACCTGCCTCTTTGGACTGCAGACCACCCCCACTTAGCTACGCAGACCTTACAGATAGACTCAGGATCTCTCTGGAGGGTGGCTTGGGTCAGGAGAAGAAACTCTTCGCAGAGAGAGATGATGAAGAGGATGGTGATGGTGGTAGACGTGGCGATGATGCATTGGTAGGGCTGGAGAGGTGATGGTGAAGGTGGTGGTAGAGCCGTGATGCTGGTGATGGTGGAGATGGTGTAACAGAAGCATGGCAGTAAGGAAGGGAAATCAGTTACAACAATGGCCTATTTTAATATTTTAAAACAACATCCTATGCGTAGTATTAGGCACTCAATGAAAGATTAAATTCCACCAGCTAGCCTCAGGCCTTTCAGGTTTTTCTCTTTGGCACCTAGAGGATAACCAATCTCTCAAAGGTCAAATCATAAAGATAAATTATTTTATGTCTCCAGGTGCCAGGGTCATTTCAGGATTTAAACTAAGACTCACTTTGCTCCAGGCACAGGAGCTCAGCCTCCCTTTCTTTGAGGCTTCACCCAGGAAAGCAACTTCTAACTTCTTTATAAGCCTCCTATGTACTTGTTAAAGACACTCTCCTAATATTCTTAGCATTTCTTCTTTTTATTCTGGCCCCAAGATGCAAAGTCACCAAGACCCAAAGCAAATCAGCTACGTGCAAAACAGGGGCGAACAAAAGTAGAAGAGTCGAAGAATTATGACTGTGTTCTTTTGCACCTTTGATATGAGAGTTTCCACAACATTCAGTCATTTATTCATTTGTTCCTTCATTCATTCAACAAGCATTCACTCCTGCCACTCTAGGTTCGTCCCTGGGGGAAAATGAGAAACCAAGATTCCCATCCTTCCCTCCAGGATCTTAGACTCCAGAGGATACAACAAAAAGAATATTCCAATTTGAAAGAAGTCAAGCCTGGGAGGGTTCTACACACCCAAAGAATATGGGAAGAAAAAATAAAGCAGTTTTTGAAATATGACTTTCTAAACACCCTGTGGCAATCTTTTTAAAATCTCCCTTAAGGACTTTAGGACTCCATGACAACTAAGAAGCTAAGAAGGCTGTTTCTTGAAATTGGCCTGGGGACAAATGGCATTATAATCACCAGGGGCTTTTTTAAAAGGCGAATTCCAGTGTTCCACGGTAGCCTACTAAATCAGAATTTCTGAGAATTGGGATCAGGGAAACTGCTTTATGAACATGCCCCTTAGTGATTCTGAGGCACCCAGAATCATTAAGCAAAATTCAAAGAAAGGGATTGAAAAACTGAGACCAGGATGGGCTTCTTGTGACCGAGGTGTGGAAATTAAGATACCAAGGGACAGTTAAGTAGACAAAGCTTTTGAACAGCGGAACATTTGAGAAACTCTTTGGACTAGGAGCCAGCTCTTTGGGCTGACAAGCTGAATGGTCTTTGCCATTTCATTCTTTTCCATCTAGTATTCAACCTCCCCATCTATCTACTGAAGGGTGTGGTCTAGATCTGCACTATCCAATACAGTAGCCACCAGTCACGTGAGAATATTGGACGCTTGAAATGTGACGATTCTGAATTGAGACGTGTTGCAAGGGTGAAGTACACACTGGGTTTGAAAGACTTAGTATAATACAAAGAATGTAAAATGCCCAATTTTTTTTATATTGATTACATGCTGAAATGATAATATTTGGGTAAATACAATTAGGTTAAATTAAAATGAATTTTACCTGTTTCTTTTACTTTTCTTAAGTGTACCTACTAGAAAAATTTAAATTATAAACGTGACTTGCAAGTGCGGCTTGTTGGATGTTTAGACATGACGTGTGACCTAATGTTGGACCACACTGGTCTGGATGCCATCTCATCAGCGTTGATATTCTGTGCAATTTTTAGACAGATTAATGGAGAGTTAAGTGTCGTTTGAATGGGTCCCGGGTCAAGGCTTTGGCTCCCAGTCAGAAGTCAGCCAACCTCTAGCGGGAAGTCCTGCCCACCCAGGGCGAGAGGAAGGTACAGAGAGAGGAGGTGAACCCTGAGGAGCCGGGCCATTGTGTGACCTCACACACTTTCTATGACAAATTCGGGCAGCGCTTAGCTATTTTTTTAATCTTCATTCACCATCCCTGAGGCTTGTGTTAGGTCTCCTCTGATCTCTGGCCAGCACACACAAACGGAAGGTTTTCCGGGCAGTTTGACATTCCTGGAATGCTACTTTGAAGTGAGTTTTCTTTCTTCTGTGCAGACTTTATCTTGGAGACCATATTTGACCACACTGAGCATTGGGGTTCTTCTTTTGACTTGCCAATAATGAAAATAAATTTTATTTTTCTCTCTTCTGTGGAAGTGAAAATAGATAATGCTGCTATGGACATTAGGATACATGTATCTTTTCAAATTAGTGCTTTTGTTTTCTCTGGAAAAAGTACCCAGAAGTGAAATTCCTGGATCATAAAGTCGTTCTATTTTTAATTTTTTGAGGAATCACCATAGTATTTTCCATAGTGGCTGCATCAGTTTACATTCTCACCAACAGTGCACAAGGCTTCTCTTTTCTCCATGTCCTCGTCAACACTGATTATTTGTTCTTTTTTTGATGATAGCCATTCTGACAGGTGTGAGGTGACATCTTACTGTGGCTTTGATTTTCATTTCCCTGATGATGTTGAGTATCTTTCCATGTGCTTGTTGGCCCTCTGTATGTCTTCTTCGGGAAAATGTCTGTTCAGGTCCTCTGCTGATTTTTTAACCTAATTGTGTTTTTTTGGCGTTGAGTTGTATGAATTCTTTATATATCTTAGATATCAACCCCTTATCAGATATATCATTCGTAAATAGCTTCTGCCATTCAGTAGGCTGCCTTTCCATTTTGTTGTTGGTTTCCTTCACTGTGGAAAAGTTTTTTCGTTTGATATGGCCCCATTTGTTTATTTTAACTTTTGTTTCCTTTGCCTGAGAAGATAAAGCCAAAAAAAAATGTTGCCAAGACTGATGTCAAAGAATGTACTACCTGTGTTTTCTTCTAAAAGTTTTATGGTTTCAGGGCTTACATTTAAGTCTCCAATCCATTTTGAGTTTATTTTTTTATATGGGATGAGAAAGTAGTCTGGTTTGATTTTTTTTTTTCTTGGCATATAGCTGTCCAGCTCTCTCAACACCACTTATTGAAAAGGCTGCCTTTTCCCAATATTCTTGTCTCCTTTGTCATAGATTAATTGACCTTATAAGTGGGTTTATTTCTGGGTTCCCGATTCTGCTCCGTTGATGTGCGTGTGTGTTTGTGCCAGTACCACACTGGTTTGATGACTGTAGCTCTGTAGTACCATTTGAAATCAGGGAGCACAATACAGAGTGAGTCTTTTAAACATAAAAGCTGCCAGGCCACTCCTCTTGTCACTCAGTATCTCCTAACAGTGGTGACCTAAGACGCCCTATATGATCTAGCCTCTGGCCTTTCTGTTTCTTCCTTGACAAACATACATCAAAATTTGACATAGTAAATATTTCCTTTATTGTCTGTTTCTTCCTTTTGTCTATTTGTTCAGGCTTAATTCTCAACAGTGCAAATCGTTTCGAATAAATTAACGGGTGAGTAGTAGCTGTTCTGTAAGATGAGTCAAAGGATGAGCAAATGATGGAATTGATCAGTACATCCACGCTTGGAGTGGTACCCACCCTCTTTGCTCGGGCTTATGAGGGTGCGAAGGGGTATTTATGGAAGCAGAGTGTGACCACTGCCCTCCCTCTTTCTCTCATCCAGGCATGTATTCATTCAACTGGATTCACTGATCTGGGCTTATACCCTGTTACATACGGGGCAACACTCAGGGTCTTCCATGAGCTATTGTTCACCCAGGAGACATGCAAACATGTGACCTTAGAAATAAGGTCGGTGGTGATGCAGAGCTGTTTCTGAGGGGCAGTGACGTCACACAGGGAAGCCATGGGAGGCCAGGAGAGGTTTCTCTGAGGGAAGCCAACTGAACTGATTCTTGCGGGATAAAGAGAAATTTTTCATATGGGAAGGGCTAGAAGCACTCCAGAAAAACAATGTTCTGGGAAACGAAAACAAAGTCACGGGACAGTTGCGGCACTTTGAGAAACTACGAGTTGCTGGGCGTGCCCACAGTCCAGAGCAAAGCTCAGTGAGTTATGAGACATCAAGTGAGAAAAGTCAGCAAGGGTACGTGGGAAGGGCTTGTTTGCACACTGGGGCTTCGTTCTCCAAACAACGTGAAGGCCTGTTAAACAACAGATGAACACGATGGGGCCGGGAAGCAGGGATCCAGCGTAGCCTGGGGGTTGGGGTGCAAACGTTGAGCTGTGTGGCGATTTCTGTGGGCTGCAGGGAGCTGGGCAGAGCCTCAGTCAATAGTTTGGAGGACTGAGGCTGGAAGGATGGAGACCCAGGAGGGGCCACTCAGACAGCAATGATGGCACAAGGAGGAGGAAGCCAGGCTGTCTGGAAAGACGAGGACTTTCCCTGGAAAGGAGCATGTTTCAAAGCCAGGGCAGGAGAGAGCCTGGGACGCAGCTGAACGCCCACATTAATAATCACTCCTGAAACCTAAAAGTGTTGCCTAAATCCTTTTCTAGTCCACAGATGGCTTAATCCTCCTTCTCCTGGACTGTCATCATAAAACCAAAGAATCATGAGACCAAGGGGCTGGAGGGCATCTTAGAGCACATCTCATCCAGCGCCTCCCAGCCCTCCCTGCTCAGGTACCCTGAACAATAAGGGAGAGAACATGAACCAATTTTCTTCACGTTGCTTATTGCATCACTTTTAAAAATATATATATAAATGTTGCATTCTGAGCCAAAACATCTGTATTTGTTTTAATAGAAGAATAACATTTTTTTTCCTCTCAAAAAGGTTGCTTCTCCACAGGAAGTTGCATCATCTGTATTCACAAACCTCCCTGACCACAGCCCCCAAGTGTGTGGACACCCTTGGGAAAGCCCTCCTTATGGATGAGGACACAGAGGCCAACAGAGAGGCTGCGTCATCTGCCTGAGGTCACGCAGTGGGTTAGGTGCAGAGTGAAGCCTGGAATCAGCGCCAGAGCTCTCCTTGGACCCTCTTTCCTCAAGGGCCCTGCATTTGACACCGTGACCCCCTTTTCCTTCCTGACTCTCTCGCCTCCCTTCCTCTTTCTCCTGTTTCATTGACTGCGGCACCTTTGTTCCCTCTTGCTCCGAGCCCTCCTAACCTCACTGGGGCTCCAGAGGGCTCAGAGGGGAGCAGGATGAGGCAGAGCCCCACCAGGAGAGGAGCTCACAGAACTCAGTGCCCTGAGCAGCCCTGGCCTGATCTCATCTGCTGCAGCTTCTCATTCCTCTGGGATCAAAAAGGTTTATGAGGGCTGTTTGGGCTGTACTTGATTAATTATACCTTTGCTTCCTGAAGGCACTTAGAACATATTTCTGTGAGTTTGCTTAGAGCACAGAAGTGGAAATGGACGGTCCCGGTGTCTGTTCCAGGAAGCGCCCCACCTCCACCCCCATCCATTTTCACCTGTGTTGAAAGTTTTATGAGCATCTCCAGCAGGACAGTGCCCAGACTTCCCTCCCACAAAGGCAGAAACTTGCTGTTTGGGAAAAGCCAGAGTCACTCTGCAGTCCCCTGAGTGAACCAGTGGAAGAAAAAAGGCCAAGAAGCTTGTATGGTTTCTCTTCAAAACACAGGTCTGATCTGGTCACTCCCTCTGCCTAAATCACGTCAGCAGCTCTGTTCCCAGGATAAGGACATCTCCCTGAGCGGCCTCTAAGGAGTCTGTACCCTCCTTTGTTTTGCAGATTCTCCTTAAGTTCCTCCCTTTTCTTTCTCTGCTCCAGTCACACTGAGCCCTTGGCTCCTCCATCCATGCCCATCTCCCCAACACAGGCCTTTGTATCTGCCATTTCCTACCACGGGGCCTTTGCACTTGCCATTTTCTTGGCTTGGTCGTCTCTGTCACCCACTTTGCGCCTGATGGAACAGCCCCATCATCTTCCAGCAATCAGCTCAAATTTTCCTTCCTCAGAGATGCCTACTCTGACCTCCTAAGGGTCAAACCTCCCACCACAGGTTCACAGAGCACCAGGTGCCTTTCTTCACAGCACCTGTCGCACCCACACGTTCGCACTGATACATGTGATTGATTACCGGACTACCATTTATTCTCCCACGAGGTTGTATGATCCACAAGGCAGAGTCCATGCAAGAATTTGCCCATTTTCACATCCTCACCACTTAACATTGTGCCTAACACATAGTTGAAGCTTTAAAAATCTGTCAAATTAAAAATTAAATAATGAACAAATAAACAAGTAGTAGATTTGGTAAGTTCAAAATGTGAACTGATGAATTCATAAATACCCAGAATTGTTTATAAGGGTCTTGGGGCCCCTAATTTAATCCTTAGACCTACATGTCTATTGGGCAGCATTATCGTGTTCAGAACACTACCCCTCGGTGTTTCCCACTGCACCATATGTAAGTGTCTTCTCTGTGCCTGTCATGGGGGAGTGCTTTACTAGAAACTCTCCTGACTACCCTCGTCCCCTCAGTATCTCCCTTATTCCAGCCATCAGCAAACCTTGCCAACTCATTCCGAGGTATATCAAATTCCATCAGACATATAAAAACATAGTTTATCGCCAACAAACTATCACAAAAGGAACTTTAAAAGATAAACTTTTGGAAGAAAGAAACCTATCTCTGAGGGAAGAGTTAAGATGTAAGAAGATACGTAAGCCAAGAACAGGCAAACATGCAAATAAACATAAATGAATAGTTACTGTATAGAGCTACAATAATAGTGCACAGTTTAGAGATTTTTTAAAAAGCAGGCAACAATAATGTATGAGATGTGAGGGGGTGATCAGATTTAAATGTGCTAAAAGTCTAAGAAAAAGAGTAAGAGATACTGTGTCACTTTAGGCTTTGTTGAGTTGACCCTTGAATGTTGCAGGGGTTAATATGCATATAATTTGTAGTCTTCTGTATCCGTGGTTCCTCTGTATCCGTGAATTCGACCAACCACAGACCATATAGTATTTACTACTGAAAAATATCCATGTGTAGGTGGACTGATGTAGTTCAAACCTGTGTTATTCAAAGGTCAACTGTACAGTTAAACTTTTAAGAGTAACCATGAAAATAATGAAAAGAGAGTTTATAATTTCCAAAAAGTAATAGAAAAATATTTATTAAAAAATTTTCAATCAAAAAAGGAACAAAATAAGGAAAAAGGATATCCAAAAAAATTAAACAAATAGCCAGGATAGTTAAAAAAATTTTTAAATATAAACAATCACAATAAGTATAAATGGGCTAAAGTTGCTAATTAAAGATAAAGATTGTCAGATTATATTTTTAATATTCAGCTGTATGCTGTCTATAAAAGATATATCTAAAATGAAAGGAATGGAAAGATTGAACTGAAAGTAATCAATTACTTTGGAATATTATACAGGTATTAGCCAAAAGAAATCATATGTAGTTATATTAACATAGATAAAATAGACTTTGAGCCTTTTAAATATTAGAGTGCCACTTCGTAACGATGATTCACTAGGAAAAATAATAATTTTAATTTTATATGAACTAATCACACAGCATCAAATATTCAAATCATATTTGAGAGAATTATAAGGAGTAATTGACCAACCCATAAACATAGTGGGAGTCTTTACCATACCTCTCTCTGAACCTGATACACCTAGCAGACCAAACAATTAATAAAAAGTATAGAAGATTTGACAACACAATTAGCAACTTGATTTAACACGTATGTAGAGAGTCCTGGATTAAAAATCAGAAAACACATGAATGAAATTTATTTTAGAACATGTATCAAATGAGACACGTGTAAAACTAACAGGTCAATAAATAAGTCTCAACATACTTCAAAGAAACTGTTCTGTTTACAGATCGTATTTTATAACTAAATGCAATTAGCTTAAAAGTAAATAATAAAAAGGTAAACATTTAAAACATTCATTTTAAAACTAAAAACTTATTTCTAGATTACTAGCGTGTCAAAAATGAAATAGTGATGACACTATAACAAAGTCATTATGAACTGTAACAATAACACTACATGCTAAAGCTTACAGAATGTAGACTGGGGTACTTAGAGGGAATTTTGTAGCCTCGGGGTCTAGTGGAGCTTTCCTTCATTTCTCCAATTATGCAGTTCATTGATTTATGTGTTTGTTCAGTAAATGCTCAATCTGGCATGTGGACATATTCAGTTGGAGGCTGCAGAGCTCACAGCCCCTAAGTGGAAATCCTGAGCCAGCCTGGTCTGTTCTCCAGTTACTGATCTCCAAGGGCTGCCCGGAACTCAGCTTCTCTTGCGATCAGGACATCGCAGGATGTCCATTTCCCGTGGCTATCCCGCTGGCAGTGGAGGCACTGGTCTCTCGCTCAGAGGGACGAGAGACCCCGCAAGTCTTCAGACCAGAAGGTGATACAGCGCACCCCCAGGCTTCCTCTGGGCTTGTGCTCTGGGCTTTCTATCTCATGCACTGTATTTCCCATTCTCTCTTTTTTGATGGGGAAGATCGTCTCCACATTCTCTCCAAAGTGAGATGGCTCATAGTGCTAAGGGATAGCTATTTCTTTTTGTCCAAGAGCTATTTCAAAGACAATGTGGGAGACAGAAGATGAAACCAGTAACATCTACAGTTTTCCCAGAAGCAAATTTCACATGGAAATGTCAGGACAACAGCCACCAGAGTTTCCTCAGAACTGCAGCGACGGAACAATAATGACACAGTTAGCAATGGCAGTGAGGTTGATTCTAAAGAGCTAAACAAAATGTATGTGTTCTTATTGTTGATGTATCATTATTTTTTAAAAAGCCATCATCAGATTCTACAGTAGAATCAGGATGGGTTCAATCTCCAATCCATTTCTTTTTATCTTTCCAGGTTGTCCCTAGATTACCAGTCCTTGTCGAGTGAATTGTGCTCTCTGTTTCTCCACAGCAGTTGTCTAAATCCCATGTTGGAAAGCTTGGTCCTAATCTTGTTTTCTCCGCTGTCAAAAGCTGGAACTCATCTCTCAACTGTGGGACAAGTTTTGAGGCTTTATAGCAGTAGCTGGATTTTAAGGCGAACTAAATCCCTGCACTTGTTTGTTCTGATACATAAAGCTTGCTGTACTTTCTGTATTAGATTTCCTCATTATGCAGGGCATCTTAATTACAGTGCTATCACAGATTACACTAGATACAGCTCCTCTTTTTATAGTTAAAAATAGTGAGCACGATGCAGCCCACTTGATAGATGCTGTATCTGGGCGGATAACACGAGTGTGTCACTGTAAATGCAAACTGCTGTAAATGCAGATAAATACCGCTGCTGATCATCCCAGCCCGCTGTGGGGCTGTTGCAGTTTGACTGTTCCAGCTAAAACAGTGGCTGAGTCAGACTCTTCCTCCCCCAGGCTTTAGAAAACTCGTGTCTTTAACCAAGGTGGGTTTCCACGTGAGTTTGCACGGGATGAGTTTGCTCAAATATGCCTGATCTGGAGCCAAGTTCCAAGGCAGAGGATTGGAAAACAGGAGGATGGAGGCAAAAGCAGAGTCCACAGTTCTCCTCCTTGAAAACCTTCTCTAGCCAAAGCTTTTCTGCTGTTTATTTAAAGCTGAGATTCCGCAGATTGGTCTTTGTCCCTGGGCAAACTTGATAGACGACCGGCCTTGAGCAACACACAGTTTATGGCTGTGGAAAACGCGTGCTCTGCCTCCGCTGGTTCTTCAGAGATGGGCTTTAGGGCAAGTGCGAGATGCCTGGGTAAGGTACAAACCAGCATCAATAAGTACCTGCAGAGGAAACACCTCCTACCTCTTCCTTCTGAGATTAAATTAAAAGCAGCTTTTAATGCCTACTTTGAAGACTATGACTGTACACTTCCTAGGTTCCCTTTCGTTGTCTTTGTTGGCAGATGCCCTGAGCTAGTCTTTAATAGAAACTTCAGATACAAAACCCCAACCGGAAGCAACCAAAGGGACTAGTCTTCAAAATAGTATTTTCTACTAGATGCAAAACTAGTAAGTGTTCACTATAGAATTCTTGCTAAAAACAGGAAAGCAGGCAGAGAAAATAAAAGTCACCCATGATCTTCCCACTGAGAAATTCTCACTATATCCTTTCAGTATTTTTTCCTAGGCCTGTATAATTTTATAAGTGTACATCATATATGTGTGTGTGTGTGTGTGTGTGTGTATACAGTATGAACTGGAGGTTTTCACTTAACATTATCATAACCATGTTCTCATGTTATTATCATTGTCTTGAAATATTTTTTGATAACTATAGAGTATTATATCATATGAATGTGTGATCATTTTCTAGAAAAGCCCCCTATTATTTCATATGTAGATTGTTTTCAAGTATTCACTATTATAGATTCTAAAATCGTGAATTTTTTTGTACATGAGAACCATCTTTGCATTCCTGGCTCTGTGTATTAATTATTTAATATACTTTTAAATTACATTTTCCAGCACTGTATTTTATTCAGAAGTTTTGCATCTTCTCATGGACAGTTTCCAAAACTTGTGAAATGCATGCAGGCAACATCGCCGTGTCCCGTGTTTCAGAGAGAATTGTCTTGGGGAAGGGGGTCAAAATGGGTGGCAGCTGATGCTGTCTGGGAATCATCCTGGTCCCACAGCTCTTGAACACTGTACTTGCTACAGGTCCTCTGAAGAATGCAAAGCCAAAGTGATTCCATTGGCATTGGAATTAGAGCAACTGTTCTATTATTGTGTGCAAACTCCTGCTATAAATAACCTGACAGTACCCATCTGCATGGGATGCAAAAAAACAAGAAACATGCAAAGTAAAGACCAAAATAGACCTGGGGTCCATCTGGTGCACCCTCTCCATGGGGCCCCAAACAGATGGTGCAAATTCCCAAGATATACCTGCCCAATGGCCTTGTCCTCTCTTGGGGAGGAGGGGCGATTCCTTTCAACAAATGGCCCAGCCAAAAAGGAAAGGGAATTGAGCCACTGAGATCCATCCTTTTATTCAATAAATAATTTTTTGAATATCTGACATATTCCAGGCATTGTTCTCAGTCCTAGGAATACAACAATGAACCAGAGAGACAAGTTCCCTGAGCTCTCGCTCTCTATTTTCCATCCCCATTTTGCCAGATTTTCCTCCTCTCTCCCTACCTGACCTTCTTCTGTTCTCCAAGTTGGATGATGCAGGCTGAGGGTCCTCTTTCCACTGAGTTTTCTCTCGAGAGCAATTTGCAACAGCTGAGAACAGTTCAGTACTTCACCATTACTTCAGCTTGACTCCCCATCCTCTAGGCTTACTGGCCAGTCCTGGAGGTCAGAGGCTATGACCTGTTCATCTGTAAACCTCTGACCTAGCACAGTGTTCAGCACCTACACAGTGCTCAGTAAGCAATGAACTTTAGAAGACTTCAGCCTTTCAAAAGAAGAGACCCACCATCTCTGAAGAAGTTCTCCAGAAACAGGCATTGCCTTCTCTCCTTGATCTCTCCTCTGAGGACCAGAAAAGATAATAATCGTCTCCTGAGGAGAAGTGGCAGAGGGTCCAAGGCCGGTCGGGTCAGGTCCTCCCTAAGGCTTGGTTACTGTACGTTAAACTGGGAGGGGCTCTTTCTTTCTGGGTCTCGCTAGCATTTCTCAACTCTGACGGTGGAGATGGAGATATAGATAGAAACAGACAGGTAGATATATATAGACAGACCGGTAGACAGATAGATGGATGATAGAGGAAGCGGAAACTGGCAGGGAACACCGTATGTCACAGGCAGGAAAGAGATGAAAGGAGAAAAGTAAGACTGATTATAGCCCAAAGCACCAAAGCGCGGAGTGATCCACAAAGAGGTGAGGCTCATCGGGACACGCAGGAATTAGCACTTTCCAGAGACAGTGGCAGGGCTTTAAAGGTTTTTTTAAAAAGCAAGGGCTCCTCACTTCTACTGCTTGTAGCCAGAGGGGAAAAAAGAAAAGAGGACTGTCTATGAACGCCTTTAGCAGAGGGAAATGAAGACACATACTGATATACACAGGTATTGGAGTCATATGTCCTAAAAAGTAATGCGATGACTTCAGGCCACCCGTTTCTGATCAAATCCAAATCTGGTCGTGTCTCAGGGTATGTTTCTCACAGCAAAGTTGCCTCAGTTCCTGAGGGAGAAAGAGAGCAGATTTGCAGTCCTTCTGAAGGCTGGGTCCTGGGGTTCTGCAAGGAAGGTTTGGAAAATGATGACTTTGCAAACAGGGGGCTCTGCCCTTATTTATTCACTGCCTGCACCCCACACGGTGTTTTCTCACAGTGAGGGGGTGCTACCAGTGGGGGCTGAAGCTACAACACGACCTCCAAAAGGTAAACTAACGAGAAAATGAGGGCAGACCCAACAGGACATGTGCTTGGCCCAGTGTCTTTGAGCTTCCTGGCAAGTCATGACTCATGAGAAATCAAGCCAAGTAACTGAGAATGAACTCAGGTCTGAATGTGGTCCTTAATCCAGCCCAACTGTCAGTGCCAAGAGGGATAAAATCAAGTAGAAAATCTTTCCAACTGCCAGAAAAAAAAAGAAAAAGAAAAAAATCACACATTGCAAGAAATGTCCGGTTAGGTGTGCCCTCTAGTAAAACAGGAGGAGGAGGAGGAGGGGGAGGGGGGGAGGAGGAGGAGGAGGTGTGGGCTCTCAGCTATGCTACTTCTGCTTCCCCAACCCCCTCTTATGAAGCCCACCTTTGAATATTCTATGTTGCTTCTGGTGGGATTAAGAGTCAGGGGCATGTGGGATGGATTCCATTCCAAACACCCACCTGGTCCTTTTTATTGCTAGCAAACACTCTGGCCAACCACTGGATCCATGGAAATCTCAAGCCAAAGTGAAAACCTCGCTTTGGAGGCTGAGTTTCCCCTAGATCTCCCCCATCTTTTCTCCCTGAGATTAATAAGAGCCGTGTCCTGATATCAAGAGAAGAATAAGCCATGAAACGAGCCCAGAGAGACAGGCACAAAATGCTTATTAAATGTGATCCATCATCACTGTGTACAGAAGACATCAGAACCATTTCCATCACCCTTCCATGAACACCGTTTCAACAGCCTTATTGTGGGGAATCACCGCAAGTGTCAATCCTGCTAGTTCACCTCCAAAATTAACAAGACTTTCTGGAGGCGGCCTCGCCTCACCTGTCAAAACCATAACTCTGCCGAGCGTGGAACCCAAAGGCATCGAGGAGGATGAGCCCTTCACAGGTGGGAAAGCGATGGTGTCAGACCCAGGCCCCTTCTCTCAGCAAATACTGGGACTTGCTGTCAGGTCTAAATATATCCTTTTAAGAAAATAGCTTAGTCCTTTCCTTAGCAGGTAGATATTGGCCTATATTTTCAATTTGAGGGTGGGGGTAGATCCTCTTTATGCAGCTGTTTTCTGGCTGCAGGTTGAGCCTGCTGGCAGTGTGACGGTGTGTGTGCATAAGTGTGAATGCAGAATCCACTAAGTCCGGTAGCCTGTTCCCCAGGGGTATTGGAGGGAGCTCTCACATGGGCAGCATAGCTGGGCTCCCATGGAATATGTGGTCTTAAACTAGGAATCTTTGACATTGACTTTGTGGGTTTCAATAAATTTCTCACCTACTCATAGAGAATGGGGAAAAGAGATATCGTCACTGCCCACAGGGTTAAACTAGGATGACTTTTCTGGAGGGGATGATAAATTGTGCTCTGTCCTACAAGATTCCTGAATGTGATTAAAGATTTATTGATCGAATGCTAGCTGCATTCATGTACAGCATCTCCTTTATTCCTCACACGTCAACCCCAGGAGGTACGAATGACAAGTTCCATCCTTGTGGACGGGAGAACTCAAGCTCAGAGAGACTACATGCCTAGCTCAAAGTCACCCGGAGAGTAGATGGCAGAGCTGGGATTTAAACCTAGCATTCTAGGGCTCCTAATCCCGTTCTTACCGCTACTGGTCATTGATTTATGCACGGCCCCCACCACGCAGTGTTCTGAGAATTTCAGTTGGGGAAAAGAAAGCAAGTTGAGGTCAAGCATGGGGCTAGCAATGGCTGGAGGAAACCGACTAGGGCAGCTGGCAAACCCCCTTCCCTTAGGGAGGAACCCACGGTCCCCTACAATGATGCAATTCAGGTACCCAGCGTCCAAGGTAAACAGCCCAGAGCCCAGTGTGAGGACTTCCGGACAGAGTGGGTCTCCATGAACAATGGGATCCTGGGTCTGCAAGGTGGAGTCTATCCAAGCTGAACTCAAAGATAGATGTCAGAGCCAGCTCTGGGGAACGCAGTGCACAGGAGCAAGGAGAGAAGATGTGCTTCTAAGTCCATGGCTGGAGCTCACCCTGGTTCAGCTCCCCGAGGGAAGGTGGAGGGAGACAAGGCTCCATGGAACTGAACCTTGGGGTCTTGTTTATTGCTTCCCAGGTGCACCCAAGCCTACCTGTGACTGGTGCCTGGAGGAGGAGCCGTACAGTAACACCAGATTCAGGCAACGCTCCTGACCGCTTCCCAGATGCACCCTGCCTGTTTCTCCCGGCATTTTCCTCCTCAGTTCCCCACCCCAGCAGCCTCCTTGGGGCCCTGTGCCTCAGAACCCACTAGACTCTCCTCTTCTGCCTCTTAGATCTTCGATCCCCGACCTGATTTCTTGCTCCCTGCAACTCCCAACTTCAGTCTCCTGTTGTAATCATCCATTTTGAGCTAAAGTAACTTGGAAGCAAAAATGGGAAAATGAAATCATTTTCCTGGCCTAGTACACAAATATTACTAAAATTGCAGCCAATGGGAATATTTGTGATCCCGTGCCCGGTGGGAAGTTCACTGGAATTGTCTGATGGGACTTCATAATAATTATGAGAGTTCTTCCAGTGGGTTTAAATGTTTGAGAGGATAGAGTTGGATTTTATAACTTATGATGTAGGTTTCAATTTCAGAGACAAAGTAAAGTGACATGGTGAGTGTATTTTTACAGGGAGGTAAATCGAATTTGATTTGATGAGGTTTGAGGTGAGGGAGCATGGTATGAAACGTTGCTTGACAGTTTGGTTCAAGAATGGAATAGTTAAACACTTGATTGCCTGAGGCTTCACGTTGTTCTTGTTGAGTCTTTGTGCTGAGAACCACAGCTAAGTCGACTGAGCCAGACTATCAAAGGGAAACAGGATGTCCCGCTTCACAGTGACGTGGTCTTTATTTACAGACACCCCCGGGTAAGAAGCCTAGGAGAGCCGCAGCAGGCAGCAGGACCCTCCTGGAGACACCCCGGGAGCAAGGCACAGAGTCCCCCTCTTCCCGAGGGGTGCTGCTCCAGCTCGTTCTGTAAGGAGACAAGGATCAAGCCAACAATGAGCAGAGGCAGGACAATGGGGGACTGATACGGCCGGAGCAGCCTTTGGGGAGGAGTCTTTTCGGGGGAGGGACATGGGAGGGGACATAATTGCTTTACAGAACCTTGTGAGTTCCAGTGTCATCCTGTCCGGTCCCAGACTGTGAATGCCCACATCAGTGCCAAACTCCGGAGGAGCCTTCATGAATCTGCCTTGCCCTGTCTGCCCTGAGCGCCCACTGCTTTCTGGGATGAAAGAGCAGAGAGAGGTTCTGTTGCCCTGGGACTTGCTGTTTGGATTCTCCTGCTGTCTTGGAAGACCTGCCCCCTGACAGGGCCCAGGAGACAGGGGAGGGGGGGTGGTTCTGTGCTGTGCTGTGTATAAAATGCTGTGCTGACCATAAAGGGGAAAGATATGGGAAGCTACACACAGGAAGCACACAGTTTAGTTTTCTAGAACTTCCTTCTATGGTCGTTTTCTTCCAGAATCATTTTATAATTATTTCCCCAATAACTCTGTGAGGACTTCATCTGACATTACATTAAGTCTAAACATCATTCTGGGCAGAAGGGACAACTGCACGACACCTGCTTGTCCCTCCAAGGGCAGCGTGACTGGCCACTCTCCCTCGAGTTTTCTTTGACCTTTTATGAAGTTTGTCATTTTCCTTCATACAGGGCACACACATTTCTCTAAAGAGAGCTGCTTCTAAGTAATGTTCTGTCTTGTTAATGTTTTTATTCTTTCAACAATATTGTGCAAGGCACTAGGAATTTAGCAGTAAGCAAGTCACCCTCTACTCTACCTTCAGGATTCGGTCTGGTGGAGAAGCTTGCAGCCTAGAAAGAAAGAGAGACGCTCAAGCAATAATTGGTAATTTCAACGGACAAGATAAGAATGGGGTTCTCAGAAAGCACACGACGGGGGGCGCCTGGCCAGTCTAAGGGATCTGAGGAGCCCTTTCTGTGAGCTTAATGTCTACAGTTCCATCTGATCCACAGCCTGAAAAAGCCCCAAAGAGAGGAGAGGTAGTTCCGGCCACTTTGTTCTGTGTATTTTCCTGATAGAACATTCCAAGTATACAGGAATGTTATTGAATAGTATTGACTTGTGTATCCTCTCCTTTTACCTGACCTTTATACGAAATCATTTTATTAATTCTAATATCTTTTTAGTTAATTTCTTTGGGTGGTCCTGTTAAATAATCTCACTATTTGCAAATTTAATCTTTTCAAAGGCTATTTATAATTTTATTTTTTCCACCTCTTGTTCCAAGTGGATTTTCTGGTAGACTACATAGCGTTTCCATCTGTTTGTCCTAATGTACAAATGGCACGTGTTACCTCCTACCTGGTATCCCATAATATGATGAACAAGCCCACGGTCACCCCACTTCTACCTTCTGTGGGAAACAGTGCATTCACAGACTAAGAGCGAAAATGCATGGAGTGGAACAGACAGGTAGCCGCCCCCTCTTGTTTCATCAGGAAAGTCCAAAAGAATTTCCGTCCTGGGGACCACAGAGAGGGCCATTTGATTGACAGTGTGAGGCTCTTGTGACATCACACAAGAGCAGACTCCAGAAAAAGCCAGGTGCTTCTGAGTACAATAATGGCAGGGGCTAATGTTATGGAAGGGGCAGGAACAAAGCTTTTCTAATAGGAGCAATGCCATTTCCTTCATGTAAATTAAGATCGTGTCCTCTCCAAGACAAGGTAAACGTTACCTAGGTGAGCTGTGCTTACCTCCTAGGGGAGCTGCTGGGGAAGCAGCCGCTGCAGACTGAGTTAGCATCAGCACACCCTCCATTACTCTCACTGCTGCTGCTGAAATCCATTGTCTCCCCAGGATGAGTCAGCAAGACATGGGAAGGGATGGGGGTGGAACTTCTTGCTCCTATGAGGAAGCCTGGGGCCTCCCAGGGAAGAGGATGAAGATGACGGACCAAGCGACTTGAAAAAGGAGACTTCATGGACATGGGGCATCAAAGAGAGAGTTGAATGGGAAGGAGCATCCGTGGTGGATACCCTTCTCCCGTGACTCAGGTCTGGAAGGGCCGTTCCTTATGTTGGACAAAGGTGCTGATTGCACTGAGGAAGTTTCCTACCTCTGGTCCGCCATACTGGTTACTAATCTGAGAACTTACTGACAGATCAGGAGAGAACTTCTTTTATCTCCCTGGGGTTCCTGCCTGTCTGGTCTGGGGGATGAAGAGGTGGAGTGACTCCAAGAAGGCCTGGGCTTCCCCTGCCTCACTCTTCCTAAGGATCATAACGCTGACTCAACACGGGAGTCAAAGATGAGCCCAGATTGCACTGTTCACTGGCTGGAGACTCCCTTGTAGACAGAAAACAAGGGGGCCTGTCATATTCCAGTTACAAGTCATGAACATATTAGAAAAAGTAAGAGTCAGATCCCAGCAGGCCAGCTTCCGTACCACCTGGAGGACTCACCAAGGCCAGCCACGTGACTGTTGGGGGCATTCCAGGGCAAAGTTCCATTGTTAGTGGAAGTCTGATTCCCTGACCCTCTTGGGACTGAATGAGAAGCCAACCCATCCCTACCAACAAGCCTCTTCTGGAGAAGCTGGCCAACCCCACATCAGTTCTGTATCCTGCTAACACTCTGTCTGTGACAGAAAGGCTTATATATTATTCATTTCTTTGAATCCTCACAACAGGATTATTAAGGTAGGTATTTGTGATCCCAGTTTTACAGACGAAGAAACAGACTCAAAGAGGTTGTAGCAGATACCGTCAGTTGCTGACTCAACAGCTGCTCACCTCTCATCTCCCTTTCTGACAGAACCCTGGCTTTACTTAGATACCTGTTCTTCCCTGTGCGGCCAGGCACTTCAGGGGTCCCATTGCCAGCCTGGCAGGGAGGAGGAGGAAACTCTGATTTATCTGAGCCAATCATGATGAGTCCTTTCCTTCCCTTTGCCAGCGATTGGTTTAGAGGTGGCATGAGACAAACTTCTGGCCAATAGGATGTGATGCTGTATCTCCAGGAGAGCTCCCAGGAAATGCTTTCTTGCTGGTAAAAAAGATAAGCCCTCTGCTGCCGTTGCACACTGTTGGGTATGAGTGGGATTCCTGGAAATGAGGCGGCCGTCTGGCCATCACAGGGCTCTGCTAGGAGCCCAGGCCAGTCCCCAGAGGATGGCAGAGGAAAACGCTGGACAGAATCTGGGCTCTTCAGTTTCAGTGATGAGCTACTGAATCCAACATCCCTGCAGTTACCTTAAATCAGAACTTCTTATTAGAGGTTATTAAACATTATTCAGTCATTCTGGGTTGGAATTTTTCTTATTTGCAGCCAAAAGCAGGTTGACAGATAGAGAAGGTGAGTGACTTGCCTGAGGTCACACAGCTTGTAAGCCCTCAAGCTTAGATAAAATTCCAGGTCCGTAGGATTTACCAAAACCATCCTCTTTCTACTCGGCTGGGGTGGACCACAAAGGAAAGAACAATTTTACAGGATCCACTAAGCTGTTTCTGTGCATAGGAGTTCGCTGTTAGTCAGGCATCTGTTGACTAGTTGGACTAAAAAAAGACTCCGTGAAAATGATTTTTTTTAAAATATGAAACAAATCTCCTTCTCTCTCCCCATTGTGCTTTTCTGCTGCGAAGCATCACAACTGCTTCTTCTTCTGCCCATCATGTCAAGATAACAGGATTTAATTAGCAAATTTATACACCACCAGCATGGCATCAGTGCATTGGCCGGGGTGAAACTGAACGCAGCTATTAGGAAAAGAGACGCCACGTCCACACAGTGACAGCAGACGCAGAGACGACGGTTTTATTTACTTTATCGCCTTGCAGGAAGCAGTTAAGCCATTGCAAAGTGATTATTGGGTTTTAATGATCCAGGACATTAAAAGATATTTCTCCCAGCGACATTGACATTGTACCTCAGGTAAAGGAGGCGATAAATTCAAGAAATAATGGCCTATTTTTGGCAACCCCTCCCCACTCATTCATGATGGGCCCCAAGGTGGCTGTTCTCCTGTCAGCCTGGACCACTGGCTGCTCCCGGATCCCTCCAGATGGGATACGGATGGCCCTTGAATGGGCGATTTTTGAACTTCTAATTTCTCCACCAGCAACCTCGCTGGCTGGTAGCTACGGTCCAGGTACATAAGAGTGTGAACAGTGCTCCCTCTTCCCAGGGGCGGTCTCCTGGATTTACAGAGGACAACTCGGTCGGCCATTCACTGGAGCCTCCTGATATGGTCAGAATCAACCCAGCCTCCGAATACTTCACCGGCCCCCGATATTTGGGGTAAGAACTGTACTCTAGAGCTGTTTCCTTGGAGCTGTGAAGAAAATAACAACTTTGGTCACCATTTTCCGAGTGACACGTCCCCCTCCGCCCCCAAGCGTGTTGGTGCACGGCTGAGTTTTGCAGACATTTTGGGACTTTTCTGCTGAGCTTAGTGAGAGTATCACATTTGGATGCAGTTATAATAAGGTCGCAGTATCAGAGGTGATTTTATGACTTAAGTGAGGCCTTTGTTCTTTATCCTGGGGGAAAAAAACTCCTGGACAACCTAGCCCAGAGTGCTCTCCGGAAATTGCATTTTTCTAGGAGGTCAGGGCCCCGACACCTGGGCTGCTGGAAGGGGGCCTGGGGCGCAGCAGGTGTGAGTAGGTGTTATGATGCTGATGTGGGAGGAGGAGGAGAAATCCGGGTTGGAGCTTGTAAGAGGGAAGACGTTGGTGCCCTTGTCACAAAGGTGCTAAGACACCAGGGGGACAAGGGATATTGAGGGAGTCCCTGAGGACAAGAGAGGCCAGCGTGGCCATCCGCTGGATAAGGGCGCCCCAAGGTCAACTCAAGGCCTCAGAAATAAAGGCCATTGCTTACTACACACCGTAGTAGTACTTACAAACACAGATACGGAGACAGGCAGATTCTAGAAGGATTCATCTCTTGAGCCCTTCACATCTTCCAGAAGAAAAAGAAAAGAAAGCTCATCTGTGAGAAAAATGCCTTTGGAGAAGTAGGTCAGCAGCAGGTCACAGCCAGGGGCTGGAGCCAGCCCGTCTAGGTCATAGCCCATCTCCCTGCATGAAAGCTGAGCCATTGGAGACAAATTTCTGTGCTTCTCTAAGCCTCAGTTCCCATAGCTGTGAAATGGGTATAATATTAGCACTCGCCTCTTAGAACAGCTATGAGAATCGAAAGAACATGTATTTAAAACAGAGTGCCTGGCACCCTTGACAATGGTCAGCCAGCCTTAGGCATTTCCCAGGGCAACTCTGTGGACCCAGTCCAGTGCCGAAGGAGGAAACCCCAGAGAGTCGCATCAGGGGCTCACAGAGACCACTCTGGTGGCCCCACCATGTTCTGGTTGGTCTGAGTGGCTTGGGAAGAGAAGGCGCAGGAGGGGAGCACATCCAGAAATCTTTCCAGGCTCTCAGAGAGCAGGGAGCTTCAGGCTGCACCACCCCAGAGATCAGACTTGAGTCCCCCTGCAGGGAGACACTGGCAGCAGCCCAACGAAGTCCTTTCCCCTGATGAGGGCCGAGCAAGGGCAGGTGCTGCCCGGAAAAGCTCTGAGCTCGCGTCTTCAAAGTGGTTTTCAAGTAAATAACCCTTAGGAGAACAGAAGGAGTGAGCCTTTGCCTCAGGGAAGGTTGGAGCCAAAGTGGGAAGCAATGGTGCAGTGCTGGCATTGGATGCCCTGCATGGAGCCAGGCTGGAACCAGGTGACCCACACCTGGGGCACAATGTCTGCAGCTCAACTGCGTGCAGCACAGCCTGAGTGCCAGGCGGGCCCAGGGCCGAGGGCTCCACACACAGTCACTGGCTCTGTCCCCACAACACCGACAGGCACCCTGGAGAGGACACAGGCGCAAGGGTGGTAAGTCACTTGCCCAGAGTTGCAGTTACTAGAATACAGAGCCAGGATCCAAATCCAGTACAGTTAACTTTGGAGCCTGTGAGCTGACCACCACTCCGCACGGCTCCAACCGAGGCGGGGCTGGCCATTCCCTGTCTCCGTGCTGCCTGTGGCCACGGTCTCTGGTGACAGAGTGGACAGGAGCCGGCAGACCTGAGGAGCAGGCGGCGGCCGGGCTGGGCAGATTGGCAGGTAGTTGGGGACCACACGTCCCTCCATCACAGCGAGAGAAGACCCTGCCGGGCCCAGGAGGGCTCTGGGAAGTTTCTCTAGCATCACTGGCTGGTTGTTGCTTTGCGTGCCTACTGCTTTCTGCAGGTGGTAGATACCTTATCCCCCATACCAGGTTGGGTGAACCTTCCCCCGCAGCCCTCCCCCAACTTGGCGGCTCCCTCCCCTCCCCCTGCTTTACCACATGGAGGTCGGAGTCATTGACAGCAAGTGGGTGAGAAGAAACAGAGAAAGCAGAATCACGAAATGAAACCCTCAGGGCAGCAACAATTAATATTTAACTTGAAAATTGCCTGGGAACAGAAAGTGCAGGCTATTCATATGCAAATCATACGCAAATCATATGCAAACAGCTCCACACCTCCACACCTCCACACCCAGCCGCTGTAATTATTCTGTAAACCTGTCTGGCCAGCTCTAAGGGCAGCTCGAGGCCCCGTTCTGGTCCTGCCCCCACTGCAGGAGGGCTCCCACGCCAGGACCAGGTGGCAGGCTCAGGTGACACCAGCTTGCCCCAGGATTCCTCAGGTCAAAGCCCCTTCTAAGTCTGAGCTCGTGCTCCTCCCACCAGGGAGAGTTCCTGGTTGTGCATCACAGCGCCCATCACCCCGCCCCAGCAGTGTCTTCAAATGCGAGGCCTCTGCTCCACTCTCCCTGTCCAGGCAAGACCCAGCACAGCTGCAGGGTCAGGGCGAGCCCGCTCTGATGCGGGGGTGGGGCTCTCCTGAGCATGTGCCAGGGCCCCCCCTGAGCTTCCCGTTGTACCGTTCAGATCACCCAGGGCCAGCCCCCAGTGGGAGTAACCAGGAGCCTGGGGTTCTCCTGCAGGGTTGGGCAACCTGGGCCTTCCAGGCCTGAGACCACAGACTTGGGGTGAGGGGCAAGAAGTGGCCCTTGAAGCCTGTGCTCACCCCTGCCCTCGGGGCCCACAGCCGAGAAGGGAGAGGAGGAGCATCTCAGACAAAGGCCCCAGGGGCAGTTCCCAGCCAGCCCGGTCCTGCAGTCGGCCCTTCAGTCCACCCACTAGCCTTCATCTCTGCCTGCATCCCTCACTGCGATGCTTCAAGGTCTAGGAGGACAGGGACCTGATATTATAGATTCTGTGCCTGAGGCTCCGGCATGGCAGGGCCTGCCTCATATGCTGGAGAGAAGCGCCTTTGAAGAGTTCAGCCCACGTTCAGTACCTAATCAGTAATAACTGCCCTTGACAGTAAATGTTGAAATGTCGTGTCCTTCCTGGGTCCCCAGAGCCCGGAGCAGCGTGTTGGGAGGCAGAGGCCACTCTGGGCCATCCCCACCATCCCCATGCCTAGAGACGGACAGGACAGGCTGATGGTGAGGGAGTGAGCAGGCCTGTGTGCCCTGCCGGACAGCCCAGACAAGTCCTGCTGCTGCCCCCAAAGACACCGATGGTCCAGCTGACAAGATACACCAGGACCGGCCTTGCCTGGTTTTGTGATACCGTGGCCGCAGGGTGAGGGCAATGAGGCAGCAGTGATATTTATGCATCGAAGAGTGGGTCTCTTTAAGAACGCCCCTGGAGGAGGAGTGGAGATTTACCCGTTGGAGTGGGAGTTTAAGGAAGAGAGAAGAGAGAACAGCTCAGGGTTTGGAATGAGCTTGGGCTGAAACACCCACGTGGCCGGAGGCAGTGCAAGCTCAGGTCCGGAGGAGAATAAGCTGGGCTTGGAAGCTGTGTCCTGGGCAGCTCATCCCGTGACAATTATCTGATGTGATAATTCCTGATACAGCAACAGCCGGGACAACCGGGTCACTCATTTCACCAAACAGTTACTGAGCATCTGTGTGTCCAGCTAGGTCCTCGCCCTAAAACAAAGCCCTTCTTCAGGGCAGCTTTCCATACCCTTGGAAGAGAGTGGTCCCCAGATAAAGCCCTGACTGACCACCCACTTTGAGAGGAAAAATTAAGACATTTACTGCACCAGACATACATAAGGAGGTAAAAAGTGAGGGAAAAGTGCATCCCATTTTTAGAAATATTAAATTTTGGGGGGAAATGTGCGTCTGAGATCTGAAGAACTATAATGTAATTTACAGTAATATATTATTACTATATAATATAAATATATAATATAATATATAATATATACTATATATAATATATGTGATATACCACATATAATAATATATAATAGTATACATAATGATATGTAGCATATAACAATATATATTATATATTATATATAGTGTATAACATACAATAATATATAATATAAACAGAGATAGTAATATAATAATAAAGGGCACTTTATTTTTATTACAACCTCCTGGTTGCAAAGAAGAAAAACTCGGTCACAGAAGCTCAAGAGCAAGGCCATGCAGCAGTTTCATGACAGTGAACGGCCAGACACACCTCTGGACCCTGCGGGAACTGTGCTGGGACTAGGGTGCCGTTGAGGGCGGCAGCATATCCCCCTCCCCAGGATCTGCCTTCTCAGCATCCTTCTCACTGCACTTGGCTCCACGCTCCTCTCTTCAGTTTCCTCTTCTTCCCCGGGGTCTGCGTTTGGGCTGGCCATGGCTTGGACTGTGGCCATGACCTTTGGGCCCTCCCACAGCTAGTTCCCAGGGTCTCCATTCCAAATTCCTGGGAAAGAACGTCGGTGGGCTCCGGGCATTTGTTTGGCTATCAATCAGAATACTTCAGCGAGGGGACCCCAAATAAGAGTTGGCTTAAAGAAGAGCATTTGTTTCTCTCTTGGGAGATGGGAGAGTCTGTCTGCCACAGCAGCTCTGCTCTGCAAAGTTGTCTGAGATCTAGGCTCCTCCCACCTTGCTGCTCTGTCGGCCAAGGGTGGCGACTTTGCCTAAATGGTCCAAGATCGCTCACCACCACTTCTGCACTGCAGGAGCCCTGAAATGGCACGCATCACCTCCACTCCCATGGCCAGAATTTATCCACGTAACTGAGCCTGGCTTCAAAGTTGCCCAGAAAATGTCTCTTTGCTAGGCAGTCAGTGGGAGGGAAGCAGCTGTCTTGGGTGTACGCAGGTCAGTCATGGTGATGGGAAGCAGGGAGAACCCAGAGGGCCTGCGTGGTGGAAACATGGTGGCCTGGGCCCTTCCTGCAGCAGAGCCAGTGAGGAGACTGGGACCCAGTGCTCACCCAGTACAAGCCCACCCTTTGCTGAATCCACACTCGGCCCTGCACTATACACAGTACAGTTATGTAGCCAGACCTCCCACTTGCAAAAGCATGGAGGGTAAACATTTAGGGACCGGACCTGGGAGAGAGGACACCCCCTAGGGCCAGTGGCATGGGAGAGCCTTGGGAGTTTCATCTCAGAGAAAACACTTTATCTATTTGAGCCAAGGAGAGTGTATTACATTTCAGTTTTGGGGAAGGAGAAAAGAGAAAACAGGAGAGACAGAGAAGGGGCAATTTACAGGGGTCAAGTTCAAATAAAAGGACTTTTCTGTGAGTGTCAGTAAACTCTCTTACTCTCAGGTTCCTCCTCTAGATAAAAAGCGTTCATGAGAAAACTGGCTCCCGTTTGAGAAGCATCTCTGGGACCAGAATGTGCAGACCAGTTGGAGACATGGAAACACTATTAATAGTGCGGCTGGGCAAAGCCAAGCTCCAGAAGTGTGAAATGCTTCTTCAGGGAGCTGACAGGTCCTTTGAGAGCCCAGGGCATCTCTGACTGGAACTTAGTTATCTTGGCCGACACCTCAGATGTGACCTCTGGGGCCCTGTGTAAGGTGGGGCGCAGGTGACCCAAGTGCAGCCCTCCGTGAAGTCCCTCCTTCTCCCGCACTGGGCACAGGGCAGGTCCTTGGTTCTCTGTATATCATATTTATTGGGTTTTTTCCCCCTGATTACAGAAGAAATAGACAATTGTCATAAAAAGTGTTTTTTGAAGATAGAGAATGGCACAAAAGAAGACTGAAAGCCACCTGTAATCCTATCATCCTGAAATAACCATTAACATTTTACAGTAACACACTATTGGTTTTACCTATGCATGTATTTGCATATATTTGCATATATCAAATTCGGATTTTACCAAATCCTTACTCTGTAACCTGCTTGCTTCGCTTAATGATACCTTACAATTTCCCACATCGTCAGAGGGCCTTTGGTCATCTCATTTTTAACAGCTCAGCTCATTTTCATGTAAGGATGCACAACAATTTAACTTGGACGTTTAGGTTAGTTCTATTTTTTGTTTATTTATTTTATTTTGCTACTATAAATATTGTTGCACTTCCATTATGATTACGGGAAGTTAAATTCTTAGGTCAAAGTTGTTGTTTTGTAAGTTTTAGACACACATCACCAGAGTGTGAATATTCAAGTAGTGCTCAAAGAAGGCAGATGAAGGCCAGAGGTCCACACCGGGCGTCAGGGGGTGGAGAAGGCGGTGTAGACTGAGGACACTAACTCACTTCTGATACCACAAAGGGGCGGTTCCTCAAGCCTGGAATTAGTTGGACCCCATCTCCCTCAGCAACCCCTGCTCCAGGTCCGAAAAGTCCCTTAATGATCTATAGAAGATTTCTCTTCTGTGACTATATTGGACCCATCTTAGGGATTCTGGCAAATCTTGATCTGGCCTACAGCCATTATTTCTGAAAGCCAGACTTTTGACAGAAGTACATTAAACCTTGTTAAAAAATAGCATTTTTAGTTCACGCTATCATCATCGTTACTTATTCACATGTGTTGACGGGGGAGTGGGCGGAAGGGTGATGTTTATGTTGGCATGGCAACTGGCAACTCACTGAACTCCCTTCACAGTCCATGGTGGCTTCTCTGACTTACCAGGGCCAGAAATGGATGTTTTTCCCTATGTGTCGTTGGCTTAATGGTAGAGAACAGATTACCCACTCATGACCTAACCCTTTTCTATTCTGTTGATATTTTCAGTTTGTGCCGCCTTCGGGGCCAGTGAGTTTTGCGAGTTTACTTCCCACCTGTGAAGTCAGCTTTCTTTTCATCTACAGTTACCTCTTTTAGACTGTGCAACATGCTCCCTAATTATTAGAATAGCTAATACCATGGTACTATGGTACCAGGCACTCTACAAAGTGCTTTGTATATGTTACCTCTTTTAATCCTTAAAGATTGGATGCGGATACTGTCATTACCATCTTTTCTTAAACGGATGAGGAAACTGAAGCAGAGGTCAAGGGGCTTGCTGTAGCATACAGAGTTCACAAGATGAGGATGTTAGCCTGAGCGGCTGGACTCCTGGGGCTGAGGGTCCACCCCCTCCCCACCCTGGAGTCCAGGGCATACAGGGTCTTCTCCTTCTGTTATGGGATCTGGATCTGGATCTGGGATTGAATGGACCAGTCCATGGTCAAGCATGAGTTTCTGTCTCATGCTATAGTCCTTGAATCTATTCTTTCTCAGACGTTCTAGGCTGGAAAATGTGCACACATCCACCTGTCTTCATGTAAAGGTTTATTCCTTTATTTGCCTGGTTTAACAAGTCCCAGAAATTTAAACAAGATTTTCCTCTCCTTTCTTTTAGTCACACAAATAGTACACGAACCTCATCAGCTCTCAGTTCCTTCATCTATAAAAGGTAAGATCTAAAAGCTGGCTCATATGAGGATGGTGAAGATGTTATGGGAAGAGCCTGGCAGGACCCAGGACTTTTTACTAAATCTGTTAAAAAGGACAGTCTCCTTTCACTGGAATGGCTAAGCTGGTAAGTTATCAGTTTAGATCTTCCAGGGCCACCAGATAAAGAAAGTCTGGCTAAGAATGAAATCAACACCAAAAGACAGAGAAAGGAGCCCAAGCCTTGATGACACTGTATGATTATGAGCCCCTGGATCCAGCCACACCTGAAGCTCCTCTACTTTTAGACTCTCCAGCTAAATGAGCTAAAGAAATCTAACCTTTGCTTTTCATTATTATTTAAACTGGTCTGAATTGGGTTTGCCGACATGTGTTCCTAAAGTCTTCAAGTCCTGATTTACCTTAATTCCCAACGCCAGACCAAAGGAGGGTGGAGTAGGTCTCCTCTTCCCTAGAGTTTAAATGAAAATAAGTACATAGAAAAGGACACACACATACACGTGCATGTGCAGATGTACATATATGTTTTTTTCCCACCTACGTTAAGTCCTGTTCAGAAACTGTCTACCTAAAAATGTCGGACAACAAACCCAAGAAAATGGAATAAATACTCTTCTTGCCCTTTTCTTTGATTGAGTTTCCTCATCCCCAGGAGAGAATTTTCAGAGCTGAAAAAAAACTGTGTAGAGGGCCTCTTCATTGCTGGATGCTTATGATAAGAAGATTGATTTTACTGGGGAAATTTTGAGTCCAAGGACTAGGAAGGTTGTCGAGAAGGCTATATATAAAACAAACACTACTCTCCAAGTGTCGCAGTGTTACTTGGCCTCCCAGGGGTTTCCAAACCAGTCTAAATGTTTACAGTGAGGCAGGTAAGTGCCACCAGGTGGACGCATTCTTGAAAGAAAACCACGTGTGTGGGAGAATCAATAAAATATGCAAACGAAGCGTCAGACTGGAGCACGTGGATGGGGGTATCTCAGCTCCCCTTGATGGGGACAGATACAGCTCTGAGAGTTTCTTCGGGGCTTTGTTTGTGGGTTGTTTGCAGAGAGTGCAAACTTGGGCAGCAATTAGCCAAGGAAGGGGAAGCATTAGCCCCCGCCCTTCCTCACTGTCCTAGGGGGCTGTAAATTACCAGAAGAACATATCAGCACCAGGCACCCCCAAAATGCACAGATCCTCCCACAAAGCTACTCCAGGGATGCGCGAAGTCAGGTCTAAATGATGAAATGACGTTTTGTTCTTCCGCCGGCTCCAAAGAGCTGCTGTTTGGCTGCTACCGTGTCTTTGAAACTCACCGTAAGGAGCGTTGATGCCACTGGAAACTTAGTTGTGCCCTGTTTTAAAGACGTATCCTTTGGTGGGAGATTGCAGCTGGGTTTTCCAAGCCCAGTTTTGGTAGTCTATCACTTCAGCAAGGTCTTCCTCAGGTGAGCCGACGGAGCCGAGGCCGCGGGGCTGTCTTAGCAGCCGTGTGGGGCCCGTGCACTGAGGATGCCTGCGGCCAGCTCAGCCCTGTCACTTAAACAGCTGTGATCATGGCACCTTGACAATCCTTTTTTGAGCCTTGCTTTTTCTTCTGTGTAAAATATACTAATACGTATTTCATAGCTTTGTGGTCGAGATTAAAAGTAGGTAATAGATTCATGATCCCTTTGTAAACAGAAAAGCACCAAAGACACAAGAGATGTTATTTTGTGGACCCCTAAGGTTGTGTTTCAGAAGCCACATATTAAATATTCACACACAAACACACCAAAAATCCAGCTATATGTGGGGAGAATGTGATTTTCTATTATGCAATAAGTTTATTAAAAATATAGCAGGTAAACTTTTACACCCTAGGGCTTATCCATGGAAAAGAATCAGAAGGGACCCAGTTCTGAAGTAGATAAGGATGCAAAAGTTTTGAATCCCTCAAAATGCTGAAAAGGACCAGAGGAAGTTTTGGAACTTGCCCTTGTGTTCCTTGTGGTTGGATGGCTGTAGACTAGTTGTGAGCACACAGGTTTTGGAACCAGAATAGCCAATGTTTGAATCCTTGCCGATTTGGTCTTCTGCATATTTCTTTCCTCCGAGCGGTTTCCTCATCTGTAACACTGGAATTCAAACACATACCAGGGAGCGTTAGTTAGTGTGAGGGTTCAACGAGAGGATGCAGGGAAAGCTGTTAGCCAAAAATAGCTATCTTTGGAGAAAACTTGAGCTTTCAGACGAGTTAAAGAAAAGTCATTTTTTTCAAGGCAACGGAGAAAACAGACACATAAAAACTATCTGAGGTTTTGTCAGCAGATTCGGCTCTCTCTGTCTTTTCTGCTTTCCAGCCACTGATGATTTTCTCTCTCTTCTCTCCTTATTGTCATCTCAACTGCGTGTTGCTCTGATTTCCTATAAACCCTGTGGAAATGAAACACTTAATGACATGTCCAACTTTTAGAAGGATTTCAGTAAGGGCAGCTCTGCTGTGGGTGCTGCTCCGCATTAATCCGCTGGATGAAGAATCTATCCCCCGCATCCAGACTGTTGGAGGAGAGGTTCAAACAGAGGGGCAGGCGAGCAGAACTGGACGGGTTCCCAGATCCAATTGCTTCAAATCCTTCCAGTTCTGCTTCATCATGTTGTTTGAAATAAATTCCCAGAACATAAGATTCTGCCACATGAAAATAAAAAAGCCCCAAAGCCCCATATAAACGTTATTTGGCTGATCAGCTTCTTGAAGACAGTCAAAGCTGTTTTCTTCGCCATCAGGGAGAAAAGAATCGAGATGATGCTGGTAAAATGGGGAATAGCTTAGAAACACCAGAAACAGTATGTTTAGCATTCGATCATACCTCGTCTTAGGATGACCAGATACCACCACCTGCTTTCTTTCTCAGTCCAAGCATGAGTTACAAATCACATTTATATAGTAAAATGACAGATCTCCCCACAGGTTTGACAGAGGAATGAGGACTGTGTCTTATTCCACACTACATGCATAGCCCAGCACAGTTGCTGGAACAGATAAAAATCTATATAAGTGGATAAACATAAGATTTCTCCAAAGAACAGTTTTGCCTTCAACAAAGTAACTAACTAGTTAGAAAGAGTTGTAGAGGGGTAAGCACTTCCATAACATGCATTGAAAGCCTTACAGCTGTGCTAAGTGCTAGGGATTCGAAAACAAGCATGGCAGGGTTCCTGCTTCACGAGGCTCAGTCCGGCAGGAATAAGGTCCATGTTCTCGGTTGCAGACAATATGATCCACTGTAGCTAGTTTAAGCCGAAAGGGATTAATTGAGGTTTATAAATATCTCACAAAATCATGGGAAGAAACAAGCTTCAGGCTGGGCTTCCAAGACTCCACCAGGATAGCTTGCCAAAAGACAAGCTGTCGTTGCTACAGACAGGAACCTCTGAGTTAGGAAGCCATCGCCACCATGGCTGGCTGGCGCCGGAACCACACCACATCTGCCATTATCCGAGCCAGCAGAATGAATGCCCTACTTCTTGCTTCTTTTCCCGTGAAAGTTAGATCTGACTCAAGTTCTGCAGGAGCGTATCTGACTGGCAAACTATAAATCAATATCTGACTCGAGGGCAAGAGGCTGGGAAATGGAAGGCTTTCTTCGAAGGGAATCTGAGATTTGTACCACGGGGAGCCATCAGAATATGGAGAAGCTGTTCCAAAGATCCGAGGTTGCTGTGAATGACAATAGTTCACTACAATAAATAAACCACTCCGGTAGCAGGTGCGAACCATGTGGCTGATGTGTACCCAGAATGCTTTGGGACTACAGAGACGTTTAAATAACCATGCATGACAGGGGCAGCATGGAAGTTAATCTGCTGAATTGGGCCTCGACTGAGGAGGACTCAGCCAAGCAAAGAAGTGCAGGGAAAAAACCTTCCAGTGACATTCAACATCCCAAAAACTATGCCGGTAAATGTGAACCAACTGGCCTCGTGCTCTGGGTGAGGAGCAGCTGTGACTGGCGGGCCCGTGCCTGGACCTGATGGACCCCGGTCCAGGGCAGCAGGAGGAAATCTCCAAGCATCTCTAGGAGGCCAAGTGTTCCTGACGTGGACAGGACATCACGGCGCTGTGCTGAGGGAGATGCCAGAGATGGCCTTGCTGTCTTCTCCCCTCCCCTAGCTGTGGAGTGGCACTGGCCTGAGGACAGCTAATCCACATGCTGGCCAGTGACCTCCGAGTCGGCACGGAGCCGCACTGGGCCTGGGCAGAGACAATAGTGATCAGCTGCTGAAATCTGATTCTCTCTTTCCAAGGACTCAACTGGGGGGAAAGTGAGATAATTTATCAGTGGATTCACAGAACCAAAAACAGAAAAGACTCACCTGCACATCAGACAGCAGAGACCACGGGGCCCAGAGAGAACCCAAGTTAGGCATAAAGAGAAGACATGAAATCAACAAGGTATAGGACGAATGACCTGGCCAGGGGGTGGGGGACTTCATTGGGAAGGCGGGAACAAAGCCCCGGCAGAGGGGGCTGAGTCAGTGAGGACAGAGAATCAAGAAACTCCTGCTAAGGAGGCATTGAGAGGACCCAGTCTCAAGAGCTGTGCTGGATCCTTCCATGTCCTATTCTCTGTCCCAAGCTCTGCAAGGCCTGGCCTGTGCTCCTGGGAGGTCCTGTCTTTTTAATTCCCCCCTGCAGCCTTCCCCGGCCACCCTGGGAGGTAGCTTTCCAGCATCTCTGTTCCTTGCATCAACTCACACAGAGGAAGCTAAAAGGCCTGGAACCTGGCCCGACCAACATGAAGGGTGAAAATATTTTTCTTAAAACGAAAAAGGAAACCAGAGTTAAAGTGACAACAGCTTAAATTTAGATTGAACTGTATTGAACTTGTACCTATATATTTGTTATTTACCCAAATGCCGTGTCATGTTTATTGACTTGAGTTGCTAAGAAAATGTTGCTCAGAGTAAAACAATGTGTGCTCTGATCACACCCTCCCACTCCAATATCCTTTGACCCCCTGGCTTCGTTCCTGGAGATGAAGTTCAAGTGTATAAGGGAGCTGAGGTCACCGGTAAAGCAGGGAGCAGATGTGCATGTTTTATTTTAAAATTGTAAAGGAAACAGCCTTGATATTCACAATGATACTGTCCATCTTTCTTACACATATCTGGTGCTTTTAAAAGCACATTGATTGATAATGTTTAAAAATCAAAGCTCTTTCAAATAAAAGTGTTTGCTTCTGTGTGAGGTTAGATTGGAGAAAGAAGGGCTCTGGGTTACTGCCCTTCCTTCTCCAATCTAAACAGAGCAGCCGTCTCCCATTACATGCGATTTTTCCTTGGCAGGGGGTGTTCATTGACCCTCTGCCATCACTAAGCTCAGCCCGTCCATCCACCTGGCTTCCACTGGTCCTGAGAAGGGAGGGGTGCATGGGGCCCAGTGGGAAGCTGAGAAGTGCAGTGGGCGAGCAGGAGAGGAGAGCACCCCTCTCCCAGGAGGAGCCAGAGCCCTGGGAGGGCAGAGTGAGCAGTGACCCAGCAGGAGTTAGAGAGGATGTGGAAGTACACCCGGACCTGGGGCAGGGTCATTTTTGCATTCATTCATTCCTTCATTCCTTCCTTCAGCAAGAACTAAAAGGCATTGTCTCTGTTCTGAGTTGTTGAAAGCCAGGGAGTCTGCCCATCAGGCTGATTCTACATAAGGTGACACAGAGGAGGTGTCTGGCCTCATGAAATAGATGGGGAATTGTGTGATGGGGTGACTCCCAAGCGGGCCAGCTGGGTTCCTGGGTGGGCTCCAGCACCATCCCACAGGAGCAGGTCAGAGAGAGGTGACCGGCAAACAACATCAACAAACAGGTACCAGGGACCCCAGGCAGCATGTCGGTTAGGACATCTGCTTTTATCATTAGAATTATTAGCTAAAAGCTATCTTTTATCTAGCGCTTACTAGGTATTGGACACTGTGCCAAGCACTCCCTGTCCTCTTCTCGTTTAATCCTCACAACCACCCCAGGAGGGAGGTAAAGCTGCAAGTCAGTGGCCCACAGCCTGCAGATGCTCAGGTGGGACCCACCCAGGTCAGGGAGGCGCTTGTGGACCGCCTAGGTCCAGGGGCGTCTAGAAGCATAGCTGTTCTGGTCGCCACCTGCTCTGGTGGGAGGAACTACGATTTAAATGCATGGTTCTCTCAGAGCCTGGGATCCAGGGCAGCTGAGATCAGGCTGGACCAGAAGGATGGAACCGTCCAGCATCTGCCCGTTGAGCACTGAACCGGCTCTCTGAGGTCGTGCCTCCCGACAAGTCTGCGTGAGACGTTGTAGATGTTCTGGCGCTGAACTAAGTTCAGCAGATCGGGGGAAACAAAACAGGGGAGTGAGGCAGAGCCTACAAGAAGGAAGATTGTTCTAGATTTGTGGGGCTCAGGGGCTGTCTTTCAACAGTTACTTTCCTGAAATGAAAGGTAAAAGTGTCCAAGAAGCCTGGGGAAATAGGGACGCACAAGGTCAAGCGGCAGAAAATTAAAGGACTCGCTGTTAATCAGTCACACAAAGGAGCCACCCGCACCGGTAGCAGAGAAAAGTACCAATAAAACAAAAAAGCACAGGGATGAGCGTTGGAGACAAGGGACGTGAACCTTGAAGAGGGATTTGCACGGATGCAGTTGGGAGGTTTCACCGTTAGCGATGCCCCTCTTCACTGAGGCTCTGTTCTTTTCTCCTAACGTGCTGGTCCGGAGGGGTATTTTACTGAATACCCGCTGTGAAGAAATAGGCTCATTTAAATACAATTTAACATTAAGCTGATAATCAGTCTTTAAACTGGAAACTAGGGGGCCAGTTTGTCTTGGTCGGTCACGTCACCATTTAGATGCTGATTTATTTTTGTTCTTTTCCTTTCTCCCTCCCTGAGAGTCCTCCCCAACCTTCTTTGCTGTGATTTCTTATTCGCTGCTCCAGTATTCAAGGCACTGCTCACGGGGGCTGTCCATTCCATGCAGGCTCCACGGGGCGGGTAGCAAGGGTGACTCCCAACCAGATCTCCTTTCCTGGTGCCCCAGGGGCTTGGAACAGGAATTGGACAGAATGTCGTGGGAGTTGAGCCAAGGGAACGGGTCTTCCTGCTGGGAAGGTTCAGGGATGGCCTCCTGGAAGGGGAGCTGGTCCCGAAAGGGGGCATTTTTAAGTCGTGACAGGGAACTCCAGGACAAGAGAAGAAAATGTCAGGGCAGGAGGAGAGGGATGGGAGAAGAATGGGGAACTGGGAGAGAGGGAGGCGGGACCAAGAGTCCGGGGAAGGACGCGTTTTGCAAGATAAACCTATTAAAGCTGCCACTTGCTCTGGCCTTTGTACCCTGTGCACTTGGGTCTCTGGGGACGGGAGGGGTCACCAGAGTTCCTCTCCCAAGTCTTCCCCAGATGGAGTGCCATCAGAAAGCTTTTTGTGATGAACAGATACACACTACTATACATAAAATAGATAACCAACAAGGACCTACTGTACAGCACAGGGAACTAGATTCAACACCTTGTAATAGCCTGTAATGAAAAAAAATATGAAAAGAAAGTATATATATGTATATGAATAAGTGAATCACTTTGCTATATACACCTGAAACTAGCATTATAAATCAACTACACTTCAATAAAAAATAAAATTAAAAAAAAGAATGCTTTTTGCTTTCAGTCACTCTTAGTCACATCCACCTGTGTGTGTATTTTCTGAGCAATGGTTCTCAGTCCTTAACAGACACCAGAGTCGCAGACTGCTGACCACCCAGCACGCTCTGATTTTCAGACTCAGAAGGTCTGAGGGGCCAGGATTTGTCTGTCTGGCAATTTGATGCTGCTAGTCTGGGACCACACTTTGAGAAACACCGCTCTGAAGTCTTCTTAAAGAGGTCACTAAAGCATCTGAGTAAAAACTACGTTTGTTTTGTCAGGATAACAGCTTTATTGTTCTTTTTAAAGAAATCTCATCAAATGAGATGAGCCAACTGAAGTTCCAGGACTCCGCCTCCCCCAAATTCCCAGGCTTCAAATGACCGAGTTGGACCCAGAGCTCATCTACTAAGTAGAGAATACCTTTGGGCAGGAGTCTGTGAGCCACCCGGGGCAGGAGGTGGGGTGCCCTGAGACAGAGCGGTTCTCACAGCCACTCTAGCTGGGATGAGGCCCTCCATCCTCAGGGCATCACTAGTAAACTTGCACTTAAATACCTCTCGCACCCAGGAGGCTAGGGGTCTCCAAAGAAGTTACCAGAACCAGTCCTGGGTCTGGACTACAAGGCTGCGCCTGGTGCAGACCCCCTGAGCCTGTCCAGAAACCGCCCTGCTCGCTGCTGGCTGAGGGGAGACCACCTGGCTCTCTGCTCCTGTGAGCATCTCATTCTCCCAGGGAGGGCTCGGCCTCTGGACTCTCCAGCTTGGGTCTTATTTTCCACTTATTAAAGAAAGATAAAAAATCTTTCACAAAAACCTCCCAGAAGCTTAAGAAGCAGGGGCCATCAGACAGGTCGTATTTGTACAAAAGAAATGTCTATGTTAAGGTGATCATTTCCTTCCGGTTTATCACAGAGAATTTCTAAAAAACAATCGTGTTCTCTCTTTCTCCAATAAGCTCATGAATCTGCTGCACACATTTTATTTGGAGCAAATGGGTAAAGGACGGGGAAGGGAAGAGGGAGGGCTTGGGAAGAAGTTTTCTTTAGAAATCGCATTTGAGAAGATTGTGTATGTATGTAGCCAAAGCAAGCCACCAAGCATGCGGAATATCATGTTAATTGTTGCCATTTCTGGTGGTGGAATTAGGTGTGGTCTTTATTTATTCCTTGCTCTTGTGTGTATTTTGCAGTTAAAAAAAAAGCATGTTTTTAAAACCAATCTTAGGTCCCAATACCTGTGGGGTGCAGTGTGTGTACAGCAGCCCAAACCCACAGGCAAATGGTGACAAGAGAGAAAAATTCAAATAGGGAAGAAGGGCTGCCATCCAGGGAAGTCTGAGGAAATGGGTGTCGGCTGGTTCGAAGAAAGTTAAAAATGCATACAATTTTATTTCTGAAATCAGAACTGATCTTTAATCCAGGAGAAAGAAGAGGCAGGTGCGGAGCGTTCAGTTAACGGAGGGCAGGGGTGCAGTGGGCGAGAGACACCTTCTGTACCCCGGGGTCGCCCTGTGTCCTCATCCCGGGGCCACAGGGCCCTCACCTTCCTCCAGGGACATGGGGTGAGGAGCCTGGCGACTGGATTCCCACGACTGCTGAAGCAAGCCCTGGCTGCCTCCTCTCCGGAAGGGATTGAGTTTCTTTTCCTCTTCTTTATCTCCTCCTCTCCTGTCCTCTCCGCAGCTCCCTGTAAAGAGGAATTATCCCCAATGCTGTGAAGTCTCCCCTTCCTCCGGGTCCTGCCCTTCTCTCTTTGGCTCTTCCCTTGCACGTCCCATCCCTGTCTCTAGACCCCTGAGAGACGACACTGCTACGTGACTCACCTCTTCAGCCCACAGGTGCCTCTCACACACTGTGGGCTTCACAGTTGGGCTCACCTTCCCCCGGGTATTTGTTGTCAGCATTCTTTGTGACCTTTCCTAATTCTTGGACTAGAGATCACCTATACAAGTCAATGATGGCCATCAAAACTGACAGCTCATTAGAACAGTGGGAGCTTATCTCCAATCTATCAATTGACAAAGATTTTTAAAGGACACATGTGGAGTCTTGGGCATCCATCCTCTCATGTACAGGTATGGGGCGTGTAAATTAATGAAATGTTCCAGGAGAGCAATTGGCAAAGTTATAAAAAGTTTTCAGACCACAGCATACCACTTGACCTAGCAATTCCACTTCCGGTAATTAACTTAAGAAAATAAATCAGAGATGGACATGAACAATTATGCTCAGGATGTTTGTTCATTATAGCATTATTTATATTATTTTTAAAGGAATGACAATAGAGGATTGATTAAGTAAATGGGTAATAAATGTATATAACGGAATACTGTGCAGTGATTATAAATTGTGTTACAGACGTCTGTTTGGTTACATAGGAAATCGTTCGTGGTAAATTGTCAAATGAATTACTGAGTACAGCCAGCCTGCTGGGACCACAGCCCTCTCCTGAGCAAGTCGTCATCAACAGCCACTTGCATTCATAACATGTGACACCTCCTCCTGCCCTGGTCCAGAGGTCTGTGGTCTAGAAAACTAAGACAAAAATCACCTTTCCCCCGCTGGCCTTTTTAAAAAACTGTTGGTGAAAGAGAACCCAAACCATACAAGTCTAGGAACAAAAGGTATTTAATTGGCTAATAACCCAAGTCAGGGCTGGATTCAGCTGAGAAAACATCAGTAGTTCAATGATGTCACCTGGTTTCTTTCTAGGGCCGTATTTATCTCTCTTCCCAGTCTCCCACATGAATGGCCTCTGAGTTGGTCACTGACAGGGTAATTGATGTGTTGCAGTCTCTGCTGGGAGGCGGCTGGAGTTGCCCCTTCATTTCATTACCCCTTAGATTGAGCAGGACACAGAGGCTTTCTTCTCTACCCTCCAGGGATCTGATGGCATAGTTTTATCTTCACTTTATGGCTGCAGAAATTTCATCTTTACCTCCTATCTTTCAGAGGAGGAGAGAGAAAACCTTTGGTAGCTTCTGTGCAAGTTCTGGGATCAAGGCCTTCATTTGCCCAAGTTCTATCACATGACCATCCCTGACCCAATCACTGAATTAAAGGGGATGGGATGGGATGCCCCAGTTGGCTAGAGCCAGGTCACCAGAGGTAAAAGGAAGAATCCACACTGAAATGGAGTCCACCAAACACAAATTACATAAAGAAAAATAATCAAATAAACATGGAAAATGTTAAATAAAGTTAACCTGACTTCTTTTCAGCCTTTAATACTCCTTTTTTCTTTTAATAGAGGTACTGGGGATTGAACCCAGGACCTTGTGCATGCAAAGCATATGCTCTACCATTGAGCTGTACCCTCCCCCACTGGCCTTTAATATTCTAATGCGCACCATAAACCAAGAAAGAGGTGGAAAGAGGGAGGATAGTGTTTCACACACAGCACATCTGGAAAATGGTAGAGTAAATCTAAGCAGATCAGTAGCCTATCAGTAGAGTGACCATACATCCCAGTCTGCCCAGCACAGTCTTGGTTTGTACATGTGGCTCCAGCTCAATTATGATCAGCCCTCGTGTTCACTCTCAAGAGGGTCCCAACCTGAATGACAAATTATATGGTCCCCTCCAGTGACCTAGATTGAGGATTCCATGTTTCTCCATGTTGAACTGTGAAACACCAACTAGATCCTCTCTTGGAGGGTTGTGAATCTGAGACTTAGAAAAAGAGAGACATTAAGAAGAAATCAAAACAGAAGCAGAAGCAGTAGTGGTGCAGACAGAGGGGGGCTGAATCCTGAGTCTGGTGGGTCACCCGAGTAGCAGCAGCATGGATATGCTTTCCTAAGATTGACAGGAGCTGGAGGGTATGCATGCTGGTGAAGGGGACCCAACACTTCACATACCCTGGCTCCCCTAACAGCTGGGCTGCTGAGCTGCCCTCCCCTGTGGCTTACTACCCCGGATGCTTACACAGCCCTCATCTTCAGAGCTCACCTGAGCACCTCTGCACAGCCCTTTATCAGCATGGGTCTCAATTCTGGCTGCACATCAGAATCACCCATGGAGCTTTTAGGATGTACAGACGGTCTCAACACCTCTACCCACTGACCCAGGTTTTTCATTTACAAGAAAAAATTCTTCAAAAATATTTTGAAATCAGGCTTCAAAAATCTGATTTGCTCTAGACGATGAGATAACAGCATGTTTTAATATATTCTCTTTCATTGTTTGTCATATTTTCCAAAACTTTTGCAGTAAACAGGTATTTCTTTTATAACGAGAAAGTAATAGTTATTTAAAAAAAAAACAAGGAAGTAAGAATGAAATCATGCCATCTGTAGCAACATGGATAGACCTAGAGATTAGCATACTAAGTAAGTCAGACAGAGGAAGACAAAAGTCATATGGTGTCACTTATATGTGGAATTTAAAAAGTAATACAAATGACCTTAGTTACAAAACAAATAAACTCACAGACATAGGAAAAAAATTTATGGTTACCAAAGGGGAAATGGGGGAAGGGATAAATTAGCAGTTTGGGATTAACAGATACATACTACTACATAGAAAATAAACAACAAGAACCTACTATATGGCCCAGGGAACTATACTCAGTATCTTGTAATAACCTATAATGAGAAAGAATCTGAGAAAGAATATATGTGTGTGTGTGTGTGTGTGTGTGTATACATATATATAAACTGAATCACTATGCTGTACACCTGAAATTCACACATTATAAATCAACTATACTTCAATATTTTAAAAAACCCAAGGAAGTAAGAAATAAACCCTCACATTTATAGTCAGTTGATCATCAACACTGGCAAGATAATTCAATAGGAGAAAGAACAGTCCTTTTAATAAATTCTGCTGGGGGCAACTTGATAGCCACACATAAAAGAATGAAGTTGGATTCCTAACTCACACCATACATAAAAATGTATTTAACTTAAAATGGATCATAGACCTAAATGTAAGAACCAAAACTATAAAATGCTGAGTAGAACACATAAGCATAACTCTTCATGACCTTGGGTTAAGCAATGATTTCTTAGATACCACACACACAGCAAAAGAGACTGAATAAATAAATAAATAAATTGGACCTCATCAAAATTAAAACTTCTGTGCTTCAAAGGACACCATTAAAACAGGAAAAAGACAGCCCATGGAATTGGAGAAAATATTTGCAAATTGTGTATCTGATAAGGGATTTATATCCAGCATATATAAAGAACTCTTATCACTCGTCAATAAAAAAACAATAACACAATCTTTAAATGTGCAAAGGATTTGAGTAGACATTTTTATAAAGAAGATGAACATGAAAAGGTACTCAATATCTACTATGATGCATATGTTCATCAGCTTAATTGTGGTCATTATTTCACAAAGTATACATACACCAAAACATCAAGATGTACATGTTACAAATACAAAAATTTTATTTATCAATTATACCACAATAAAGCTGGAAAAAAAGAGAAAAGGTACTCAACATCAACAGTTATTAAGGAAATGCAAATCAGAATCACAATATGATTCATATCCACTAGGATGGCTAAAATAAAAAAGACAGACAATAACAAGTGTAGGTGAGGAGACGCTTGATCCCTGATATGTTCCTGGTGGGCTGATAAAATAAGGCCAGCACTTTGGAAAACAGTTTGGCAGTTTCTCAAAAAGTTAAACTTAGAGTTACCATATGGACGAGTAATTCCATACTTAGGTATATACCCAAGAGAAAAGAAAACATATGTTTATATGTAACTCGCACACAAATGCTCATAGTAACATTATTCACAATAGCCCAACATCCCAAACATCCATCAGCTGATGAATGGATACACAGAATGTGCTCTATCCATACAATGGCTATTATTCAGCCATAAAGGAATGGAGTGCTGATACCTACATATGACAACATGCGTGGACTTTGAAAACTTTACGCTAAGTAAAAGAAGCCAGTCAAGGAAAATCATATATTGTATGAGTCCGTGTTTATGAAATGTTCGGGACAGTCAAATCCATGGAGACAGAAAGTGGATTAATAGTTGCCAAAGGGTAAGGGTTGGAGGGAGTGACTGCTAATGGGTATGGGATTTCTTTTCCCATGTGAGAAAATGTTTTAAAATTAGATAGTGGTGATGGTTGCGTAACTCTGTGACTGCATTAAGGACAACTGAATTGTACATTTTAAAAGGGTGAACTTCTTCGTGTATGAATTATATGGTGATAAAAAACAAATCAGTGATTAAAGAAATCAGTGGTAAAAGAATGTGGGAGTGAACAGAGGGCATTTCCAGAGATGCTGAGGTTGTAAGTGTGGGAGGGGCTGGGAATAGATAAAATTGAGTGGAGGTCAGAGGATGGGGGGTCCCATCCTGCCTCAGTTGGTCCACTGGTCCACTGGTCTGAATCCCTTTAACTGTCCTAGTGCTTTGGGACATTTTTTAAAATCAAAATATAATTAAGCAACCAACTATATCTTACTAATTCATCTGCCCCTATTTTTTAAAATAAACTATTTTTTAGAACAGTTTTTGATTTATAGAATAATTGTGAAGATAGTAGAGTTCCCATCTACCCTGCACATCTTAGTCACGTCTTAAATCAGTTTGGTATATTTGTCACAGTTAATGAACCCATATGGATACATTCTTACTAACTCAAGTCTGTCCTTGGTGCAGGTTTCCCTATCTAATTCCCTTTCCAGGAGCCCACAGTTCATTTAATCATCAAGTCTCTTGGGCTAAATTTCTTAGACTTTCCTTGCTTTTGGTGACCTGGACAGTTTTGAAGAGTACTGGTCAGGGGTTTTATAGAATGTCCCTCTACAGGGATTCGTCCAGTGTTTTTCTCATGTTTACACTATGGTTATAGGATTTTGGAGGAAGATCACAGAGGTAAAGTGCTGTTTTTTAACCGTTTATCAAGGGCATACATTATCCACATGACTTACAGTGATAGGTCTGCGTCACCACCAGGCTGCGGCACTGTGTGTGTCAGGTTTCTCCTTTTGGAAATTACTCTGTTCCTCCTTTCCGGGCCGCACTCTTTGGAAGGAAGTCACTCTGTGCAGCTCACACTAAGGAGGGGGGGTTATACTCCACTTCCTGGAGGACAGAGTCTACATAAGCACATGAATTCTCTAGAATTCTTCTACATGGAAGATTTGCCTTTCCTCACCCATTTATTTATTTATAGATCATTTTTAAAATATCGATATGGACTTATACACACTTATTTTAAACTTTCAATTATATACTTTCAGTTATAATGCTACTTTTCTGTGTGTGTGGCTCAAATTTTTCCAATTTTGGCCACAGACAGCTCTTTCAGTTGGCCTGTTCCCATAATTAATAGTGTTGTGTTTTGTTTTGTTTTTCTGAGCCCTTCCATACTTTCTTGCAGTACAAGATGAGATCCTGTTTTTTTATTACAAAAAAACTCTATCAAACAGAAAAGAGAAGAGAACAGTATAAAAAAAACTTCACACATTTATCTTTTAGATTTAACAACTGTTAACATTTGTGACATATCTACCTTTTTATTTTTATATCTAACAGATTAAGATTTTAAAAACATAACCAAAATATCACGATCACACCCAACAGAGTGAATACTAATCCCTAAATATCCCCTCTTACGAGTCAGTGTTTATTTTTCTCTATTTAAAAAAAAAAAGAAAAACAATTTTTACAGTTGGTTCAAATCAGGTTTACACTGGATTTGGCTAATTGTATCTTCACGTATGTAAGATGACCATCTATCTTCAATGTTTCTTAAAAACTAGAGTTAGATTTAGGAGCTGGATTATATTTTCCCCTAAAGGCACTAATAAGGACTTCTTCACCCTGAATCAGATTTTTCACATTGATGGAACTGATCTCCAGTGGAAGTGAGCACCCTGCAGACCCCCGCAGTTAGAGGACGGAAGGGAGAGCCCTGGGGGTGGGCTTGAAGGCTGAGAGGAATTCACAGCCAGTGATGCTGAGAGCAAACGCCAGGAGACACACACCCAGGCTCGTGTTTTATTAGGGCTATGACTGGTTTTGCTAGTGCTGTGGCTACCAACTTCCACAGATTTTTATGGACTGCCCCAACTCTATTTTTCCCATATGACCTATTATTTTTTAGTGTGCCATTTTGTGAAGCTCAGGGTTTTTAGCAATGTATATATGAGGACAGAGCAGAAATGCTGGTACATCCTTACTGAAAAAAATAATAGGAATCAGATCAGTCCCGGCAATCTCTGAATGTCTGGCGTCTGTAAGTCCAAGGCACATCCCATCTCTGCTCAGTCACTGCTGCAGGACTGATTTCTTTTACAAAATGTTATGGACCAGCTGCCTGACTGATGCCCAGGACAGCAAACGGAGCATCCTCATCAGCTGCACTGTGCGGCCTTTCAGAAATATTAATTGAGGAATCTGGGTGTTGACAGACCAGCCCGGGAAACAGCTCGTGTGTGCCGGGTACCGCTGTTCCCACGCCAACCGGCAGATCTATTCCTGCTTTGGGAATTTTTTTAAATGATTCATTTACAGAGCTGGGGGAAAGGACTTTTAGTCTCATCTCTTTCTATTTCATTCCCCTGCCCCTGCCCCCATCAGTGTTTCAACAAGTGATTCTTGGTTCAAATGTCTTAAAAGCCACTGAGAAAATTAATCTTTTTTCCAGTATTTTACTGCAATCTATTTTTTTTAATTGAAGTACAGTCAGTTTACAATGTTATGTTAATTTCTGGTGTACAGCACAGTGGTTCAGTTGTACATACATATATTTCTTTTCATATTCTTTTCATTATTGGCTACTACAAGGTATTGAATATAGTTCCCTGTGCCATACAGTAGGGCCTTGTGGCTTATCTAGTATATATATATATATATATATATATATATATATATATATATATATATATATATATATATATATAAAATATATATGTAGTAGTATCTGCAACTCCCAAACTCCCAATTTATCCCCTCCACCCTCCCCTTCCTCTGGTAACCATAAGTTTGTTTCCTACATCTGTGAGTCTGTTTTTGTTTTGTAAATAAGTTCATTTGTGTCATTTTTTTAGATTTCCACATATAAGTGATAACATATGGTATGATATGATATCTTTCTCTTTCTGGCTTTGTTTAGTACAACAATCTCCAGATCCATCCATGTTACTGCAAATGGCATTTTTTTATAGCTGAGTAGTATTCCTGTGTGTGTGTGTGTGTGTGAGTGAGTGAGTGTATAGTATATATACCACATCATCTTTATCTAGTCATCTGTCAATGGACAGTTAGGTTGTTTCCATGTCTTGGCTATTGTAAATAGTGCTGCTATAAATATTTGGGTGCATGTATCTTTTTGAATTAGAGTTTCCTCCAGATATATGTCCAGGAGTGGAATTACTGGATCATATGGTAAGTCTGTTTTCAGTTTTTTAAGGAATCTCCATACTGTTTTCCATAGTGGCTGTTCCAAACTACATTTCCACTAACAGTGTAAGGGGCTCCCTTTCTCCACAGCCTCTCCAGCATTTATTGTTTGTGGACTTTTGAATAATTGCCATTCTAACTGGTGTGAGGGGATATCTCATTGTAGTTTTGATTTGCATTTCTCTGATAATTAGCAATACTGAGCATTTTTCATGTACCTATTGGCCATTTGTATGTCTTCATTGGAGAATTGCTTGTTTAGGTCTTCTGCCCATTTTTTAATTGGGTTGTTTGTTCTTTTGTTATTGAGTTGCATGAGCTGTTTGTATATTCTGGAAATTAAACCCTTGTCAGTCACATCATTTGCAAATATTGTCTCCCATTCCATAGGTTGTCTTTTTGTTTTGTTTCTAGCTTCCCTTGCTGTGCAAAGATTTTTAAGTTTAATTAGGTCCCATTTGTTTTTGCCTTTATTTCTATTGCCTTGGTAGACTGCCCTAGGAGAACACTGCTAAGGTTTATATCAAGAAATATTTTGCCCATGTTTTCTTCTAGGAGGTTCACAGTGTCTTGTATTATGTTTAGGACTTAAAGCGATTTTGAGTTTATTTCTCTTTATGGTGTGAGGAAGTACTCGAGCTTCATTGCTTTACATGCAGCTGTTCAGCTTTTCCAACACCTGTTTGCTGAAGAAACTGTCTTTTCTCCGTTGTATATTCTTACCTCTGGCTCTCAGATTAATTGACCGCAGGTGTGTGGGTTTATTTCTGGGCTCTCCATTCTGCTCCATTGAGCCGTAAGTGTCTGATTTTGTGCCAACACCATGCTGTTTGGATTACTGTAGCTCTGTAGTATTGTCTGAAGTCTGCAAGGGTTATGCCTCCAGCTTCTTCTTCTTCTTCTTCTTTTTTTTTTTTTTTGAAACTGCTTTGGGAATTCTGGGTCTTCTGTGACTCCATATAAATTTTAGGATTATTTGTTCTAGTTGTGAAAAATGTCCTGAGTAATTTGATAGAGGTCACATTAAAATCTACAGATTGCTTTGGGTAGTAGAGACTTTTTAGCAACATTCATTCTTCCAATCCAAGAGTAAGGGATATCTTTCCTCTTTAAATCATCTTTAATTTCCTTAATCAATGTTCTGTAGTTCTCCATGTGTAAGTCTTTCACCTCCTTGGTAAGGTTTATTCCTTTGTATTTTATAGAAAATTAAATTGAAAATATACAATTTATAAAACAAACAAAAAACACTTTATGGTGCTTTTAGGAAGAGAGGCATCACCATCAAAGGGAAATCAAACCACCTTCGACTGACAGAGCTCCGGAAAAAAACTGCTTCCTGTGACCTGGCCCTGGCATCACACCCCCATCTCCTCTCTGTTCCAAACGCCAGTGTGGCACCTCCTCCTTACCTCCCCGACCCCCGCCATCCCCAGCGGCCTCCAGGGAGTCATGGAAACAGAGACTGGGTATCAGGACTGCTTCCTACTACTTGGGGAGAGTATCCCCAGGGAGTGGCCTCCTGCCCCCCCAAGCAGGGACAGTTTGGGGGAAGGGTCTCCAGCTCCAGCTAGGGTTCAGTTGCCAGGCCAGTGGCTGCCCTACTGCCCCATATTCCATGATGGAGGAGTTTCTGGAGTGGTCTGTGCCATGTCCCTCCAGGTGCCATCCTGACCTTGGTCCCCACACTCAAGGCTCTGGGAAGTTTCCAACGTTCTTGACTCAAGCAAGATGGGGAGCAGAAGCCTCACTCCTCATCCCCCAGAACCTGGGACCATGAAGTTCCTTCTGTTCCCAACACCCTGCTCTCTCTTTGGATCCTTCTTTCTTTGCATTCCTTCCCTCCTTTCCTGAACCTGCACTTCCTCCATTTTCCAATTCTACGCCCTCCCTCAAAAATCACATCTCAAGTTTCTTCTTATGTCTGACACCTTTCCCAGCTTTCAGAACTTTCTAGAACTGGGCGGGGTGGGGGTGGGGTAGCTTTAGTTTCCTTACTGGAGGCTAATCTCTGATCCCTACCACCCTCTGTTTGGGTCACTTTAGGCAAAGGGCAGGTGTGCACTTAGCTTCCGTTTGCTCATTGATAAAACAGAGAGAAAACTCACCCATTTCTAGGACTCACTGTAAAAAGAGCTCTCTGAGAGGTGGCTGTGGTGGCTGTCATGATTTTAGTTTCCCAAGCAGTGTTCCTGTTCCCAGCCCATTCAGTCCCGGCAGCATCTTTCCTGCAAAATCAGACCTCGAGGCTACAGGTGGTGGTGGTGGGGTGGGGGGGATGCGAGGCCCCCACGGGGACCCCAACTTCCCAGAAGCTCAGGATCCGGTCTGAGCCCCTCCGGGCAGCGCTGCGCTGCTGCTCCCCTTTCAAGGACTTATCTGATTGTTGCCTCTATAGTTTCCCTCTCCGTCCAGTCGCTCCACAGACCCTGGGAGTCGGGGTCCCAGTCCACGGCCTGCCCCCCTGGCCTTGCTGGTCTCCCGCTGCCTTCCAGTCCAAGGGAGGGCCCTTCCCGAGCCCTGTCAACTCCCAACGCCGTGGGGGGGGGGTGTGCAGAGGGGACAAGTGGCAGTTCTACAAACTCAGGGGACTCCAGGATTTCTAGCTCAGCTGCCTGAGGATAAAGTTTTCCTTCCCTCCTTACACAGCTCCTCTTGGAGCCGCAGGGTGAGGGTGGCTGCTCCAGTATGTCTGATGGGATTTCTCTTCCTCTGGAAGCTCAATTCCTTTGTCTGCTTCCCTCCAGTTGTGCCTGGCCCCCCAGGCCTGCTCGGGCAGCCCCCAGGGTGTGTCACGAGTCCTTGAGAACCATGCTGCTTCCGGGCAGCCCGATTCGGGGAACAGGGAACAATGTGTTTTCTCCAAATCAGTTCTGCTGAAGGATGGCGCGCCCTCTCTTCCCCAGACTCCCAGGAAGCTTCTGCAGTGTGCCTGCCGCCACAACTCAGCATCCACTTGGTTAAAATAGCTTTTTTATTTATTGACTGGTAAAATCCTCTATTTGTCAACCCATTCCAGGTTCCTCTAAAGATAAAATGGAGGGGAAAACCCAAAAGGAGAATTAAGGCTTGGCTGCAGTCTTGCCGACTTTTGCTTCATTTCATTGTAAATTGAGTGCGATAAAACAGTGTCGGCAGCCTGCACGAAGCAGCTGTATAATCTTCTTTTGTGCAAGGAACTCAATTCCGGAGCAGGGGATTCGCACCTAAGAGAAGTCTAATGATGGTGGATGGCTTCCCTACACTAATTACATCTTCCTTTATATCTTTGGCTTGAACTCTAATTTGCTTACAGTTTAACGAACATCAGTTCCTGCAGTGAGATATCTAAGTCCCGGGGAGACTGAATACTTGGGCAGTCAAATGCTGTCACTGCTGGCACTCATCTTCAAACCCTCTGCCTTCTCAACAGACTTCTGAAGGAGAGGGGCTCTTTAAAGGCTGGCGACTCACTTTTGAGCAGTGACTGTACACTTGAATTACCAGCCATGATTGGGCAGGAGATTTGGGTTGTGCTGAAAAATAAATAATAATTTTGACAAAAGGCTTTCCTGGTTTAGGTACCGACAGGAGTGGTCAGCTTCCATCACTGACTGATGCAAAAGCTGAACATTTTATATTTGTTTGTTTCCCCGACTTTGGTTTCCCCAGAAAATCTCTGTTGCTTTCTTCAGGGGGTTTTCTCTTCAACTCTGAGAATCTGGGAAATGAGGAACAGTAGAGGCAGGGCAGGGGCTCCAACCTGGCCCTGTGGCTCATTTCCAAGGTCTCACCCTTGTCACACTTCCCCACCAGGAGGGAGACACTGAGGTTGCTTTGATGGCAGATGACATCACTTTATACAATTACAACTAGCAACGATCATCGGTTACTTTACTGATTTTGATTTCAGTATCTGCGATGAAGGACCGTGCAGGTGAATGACCCAGAGGTCATGCAGATGGTGATTCGGCAGGTCTGGGAGGGGACCCGAGAGTCTGCATCTCTGAGAAGCTCACTGATGATTCTGCCACTTCTGGTCTGCAGACCCCACTTTGAGTCTCTTTACCACGATGATCTGGTTTCATCTTCATGGCAACCTGTGAGTTAGAGAGTCCTTCACAGATGAGGCTGTTGAGGTGCAAGACGATTAGGTAACACACCTGAGGTCACCTGGCTTGGATGTGATTGACGCTGGTCTGGCGCTGCAGCCTGAACTCACAGCTGCTGTACATAGTGCCTCTCTTTTTCAGTAGGCGCACTCGTGAAAAGAGATGCAATGAATTTGGTGCAGTGACCTTCACCCAGAGAATTCTGTAGGGAGCCCTTGTTAAATTAACCAATAAGCCACCTCTCCACCATCCACCCTGTCAATCAGGGTCTGCATCTGTCCAGCCCTGGGCCCTGACCTGGACCAGCCCAGAGCTCCTGGCAAGGCAGGAGGAATCAGCCAGACATCAGACACCTCTGGTCACATTGCAGTAACACTTTCAGCAGCCCCCCAAAAACCAATGTTCTTTTTGATTACTTTGGGTCAGATTGCTCAGAAGTGATTGCAGGCAGAAGAGGTTAACTTTTGCACCTCATCTAAGAATTACAGACAGCACAATATACCTTCCTGGGGTTGCTTCTCCATTTTGTTGAAATAACCCATTATCCTCCAAAACCACGCACCAGAGTCGGGGTCCAAAGGGAGAAGCAACGGTGTGTGGTGGGTAAGCGTGGAGGCTCTGGGTTCAAATTCTGACTTAACTAACTGTTACGGGCTTGGCCAATTTGCATAATCTTTCAGTGCCTCTGTTTTTTCACCTGCAGAGGAGAGACAATGATCATGATAATACTGACTGTCTGGGAGGAAGACATCTCTCTCTAGATTCTTCCGGCGGGTCTAAGAATTAAGTTAACATGAGACAGATTAACTGAAGAAAATCACACAAAATTTGAATAACACGTATCGATGGGAGAGGACCAGGAAAACTGAGTGACCCACTAAATGGCCAAAGCCCTCAACTGAAACAGTGCCCTCAGCAAAAGACGAAAGAAAAGTTGGAGACTTCAAAGGAGAGGAAGACAATTCACACGGAGATGAAAAGCAAATGTCTGAGAAATAAATGTTGTCTGGGCCCCCGGAGAGACAGTGGGACACAGAGTGGACTCTGGCCCCTAGGCTCTGCCCAAGCTTCCCCACCACGCCAGCCTGTATACTCTGCAGACATCTCTGGAGATAACTATATTCTGGGAACGGGGCCTCTGTGTTCATTCTTTTGGACAATTAGGGAGAAGGTCAAAGTTTTTCCCTGAGTCTTTTGGACATTGGTTATTTTTAGCTTGAAATAATCCACATGCCAGAGACATTTTGGGGTGGCAAGTTTTGTTCCCCTCCACTACTTGATGGATTTTTTGTAAAAATTACATGAATTAATTCATGTGAGGTGCCTGCTGTGCGCTAATCCCTCAAAAAATGTATGCTACCATTATCAACAGGGATCTGGAACAGCTTTGCTGAGATTGTCTCCCAAAAATGTAGGTGATGTTTCTTTTTTCTGTACATACATTTAAGGCCAAGTAGCTAACTTTACTGATTCTTCCCAGTAGGGAGTAATGGGAAGAGGCCTGCCACCAAAGCAGGGAGAGAGGAAAACAGACAAGTGGATTTCAGTACTTGTATGAATTATGCTTCTGTTTACACACGGAGTCTTGAGGCTAAGATCCTGTTAAAAAAACAAAATTCAGCTGAGTAAATTTTAAAGATCTTATTGACTTTTGGCTTTATTCAACAATTCATAAATTGGGCAGTACCCCAGCTAGCAAGTAGAAAGGAGCTCCAAAGAGCTATACAAAATGAAAGACTTTCATAGGCAGATGGAGGCAGGATGAGAAAGTTATTCTAGCAAAGAGTGGATTGTTCCAGGCAAGGTCCCCTTCCTTTGGGGAACGTCAGGGGTCTAATCAGGTGAATTACCTCACTAGGGCTGATCAGGAAATTCCAGACTGACTGGTTAAGTTGACTTTGCCGAGAGAGGCTGAAATCGCAATGACGTTCAGTATTAAGTCTCAGTTTGGTGATGTGGGCTTAGCACAAGTGACTCCACTTGGGCCCGTTGTCTCTTTTCACAGCCCTCTCCTTTAACTACAGCTGTGTGTATAGATGACACTTGCCAAGCTCAGATCCTGTGCTTTCAATGCAGGACTGAAATGCAAACATACTTGTAACGTGGAAACACACTTTTATTTCCTAAGGGCCCTGTAATCAAGGCAAAAGCTATTACTTGATCACATAATTAACCTTAGGAATAGAAGTGTAAACAGCACAATTCATGAATTTGTTAATTGGCCTTCCCTGCTACTGATATTAGCCCAGGTTGATCTGTTGTTCTCTGTTGATTATCTGAAATAGGAAGTTTGCTAATTTGGATTTCTCCAGGGTAAGCAAGGGAAAAGAGTGAAGTAAGGGCTTTTGAACAATTTGGGTATATTTCATAGGTAAGTGACTATTTTTTTTTCTCTTAGAGATGGACACACTTAGAAGGAAGCCATTCTCCATCTTAGCAGCTCTGGACCGCTCTCCAGATTTCCGTTCTGTGCACTGATTAGCCAGATTGCTGGTTACTGATGTGGGAGGCCACCCCCCACCCCCACCCCGGGCAGCAGAGACATAAAACAACCAGTAATGCTCATCGGCAGTCATGCTTTCAGGACTCTGAATCTCAGCCTAATTTAGTTCTAATTTATTTTCCCCATTGCAATGACTCCTTAGCTGAGTGGAAATAAACAGAAACACTAGGGTGTGTGTACGCTCAGGCCCTGCGAATGGAAGACGCGTGCGTGTGTGGTCACAGGTGGGGAGGCACAGTACCACGATTCCTCTGAGTTTTAAAGAATTATACTCACCAAAGCAGAAGTCTTGGATTCTGAGAGAAAGGAAATGTCATGGCATTCCTCTCCTTGGTGTTTCTTTTCCAACAAGACACACCTGTGGGCCGATTTCCAGAAGCAGCCAATCAATACTGAAGAGATCCTTTCATTGGAGCCCTGGTTATGAAGCAGAGTTGCTTAATTAAGTTGGACCCTGGGCCTCTGATGGCTGCTTTAATTAAAAAGAAAAAAAAAAGAAAAAAAAAAAAACAAACCCAAAATTTCACTGAGGGTAGTGATATCAGGCCCAATCTGTTCATACATACTTATCATTCAAGGATCCATCTTGTGAAGTCACTGATGACCTCAGAAAATTAACAAGCTGCCCACTTCAACAAACAGCTTATTTCCGTTGTCAAGTGATGGTTAAATAGCTCTCGAAAAAGAAAAGCTTGCTAATGGCCCCTGAAGTTGCTTTGAAACCTTTAGGTCTCTTGCTAGTTAAGAGCCAACCAGGAGGCCACAGTGAAACATACACAGATGAACAGCCTGGGGCCACGGGGCTTGAGCACCACAAACCGCCAAGTGCAGACAGGGCATGTCTGTGGTTTGGGGGCCTCTGGCAATCTGGGATATGTTCAAAAGGATCAGGTGGCCGCAGTCTGTCTGTCACCGGGATCTTAGGACTCAGCCTGGGGCGCTGAGCTGACGGCAGTGAGCCCCACCCCCAGGCTCTGGCCCCGCCCTGCAAGCCTGTGGGCCTCTGAGGCTTACCGATTCCAGCGCCTTTCCTGAGCACGGTCAGGGCCGATGAAGAACTCAAGGCACTGCTGCTGTCTGTTAGGCAGGTTTGGAAGGTCAGGAGTAACTCACAGTGACAGCGCCCCAGTCACGTCTCTTCTGGGGACCAACATGCACCCAGACTCATTCGCGCTGCACACTTCCCCTTGGGGGTAACCGTGCGCACACCCTCAACGCTGAGTTTCAGCAGGACCTCACACAGACACAAGGGAAGTCTTCCAGCGCATGGCTTCTGCTCTTCTACTGGCCCCTCTCTGGCCTGGTTCAAATTTTGATCTCAAATTTCAAGGGAAAAACAACATTTCCAAAAGAGATGACTCTGGACTTCCCTTTACAAAAAGGTTAGTCATTTTCACTTGTCTGCGGAGACGTATTTCCAAGCAGAGAAAATGCTTAAGATACCTGGTGGGAGAGTTTGGAAGTGCAACCCAATGCTAGTTCAAAGGAGGTCGTGGAAAAGCAGGTCAGGGAGGGGATGGCGGCCGTACCCCTGGGGCTCCAGAAGCAGCCAGTCCTCTTGATGTAGGACACATGGGCTACAACTCGGGTTCCCTATCCATCCGTGCTCAGATCAGAACCTGATCAAAAGTGCGGATTCTTCTCTTCCAGATCTTAATGGAATGTAATTTTCACCTTGAGACTGAGCGATAAAATAAAGCACTTTTTATTTTATCTTTTATTTTAACTCATAAACCAGAGACCACACTGAGCACATCACAGGCATGGTCTACTCAGACCTCCAACGGCTTACTGAGGGGGCTTATTTTGGGGCCCCCTTTACGGATGAAAAATGGGGACAGAGCACCTGGGTCATTTGCCCCTATACAGCTCTCACCCTGTGGAACTCCTCCAGGGGGAGCCTCCAGAGACCCCTTTCGTGCCATTAGACCAGGTGTCATAGTGACTAGCTTGATCAGTGCCTTGTTAATGGATGCTGACTGGCTGGGTAAGAACGCCATTATTTCTGAACTCTGCTCTACTAATTTTTTTTTTTTGGCCTTACTTTATTTTTTTTTATTATTTTTTATTTTTTTTGGCCTTGCTTTAAAATGTATACTTTTAGAAAAGTCATGCAAAAAAAGGAAAGCATATCAAAATGCTGTACCCCTTTTCCATCCCCTCCAAGCACAAAGGCAAACATTTGTAACTTTTTCAGCTAATTCTTGAGGGATACCTTCTATCTTTTCAGAATATGCTGATCCTCTTATTTCTTAGTTTTTTTTTTTTCATTTTCAACATTATTAATTTCTGATTATGGTAGATGAAGATTAAACTCTTACCCCCATCCCACTTCCCTCCCCTCCCCCGCAGACATTTTAGCACAATCGTTGATCAGTATTTATATTTTTATAACTGCATGAATGTGCTTTACTTCAGGGCTACACAGTGCATTAACGATGCTTAAGTTTTTTTTTTTTCACATTCTATTTTGAGTTAATACTTCCCTCGCTTTCATGTGTTGTACAGCTTTTGATATATTGAAACCTTCAGATTTTTTTCTGAATTTATTATCAGTTGTCCTGATACTGAGATTTCTTTTCTCTAAATGCTCTATCACGATAGTGAGATAATTTATCTAATTTATCATTTCCTTTGTATTCTAAGGCCCTCCCTGCTCACATGTCATGTCATCTCGTTGACTGGTAGGTTTTGAGTCCAAATTCCTATGATCCTTGAACTCCCTTGACCCGCTCCTGTGTTGAAATTTCCTATTTGCTGTATGCCAGGTTGTCCTCTTTTGTGATTTAATTCATTGTTCTGTAGGACCATATTGTCCACATCTTTTTAAGAAAGAGTTTGTAAGAGGTAGTCTGTCCCTCAATTCTGCTAATTTTTCTTGTATGAATTTTTAAATAATTTATTCTGTGTTGTTTTGTTTATTGAAACTGTCATTTAGATGTCACGTCTCAGACTGATCCTCTAAATCGTTTATGTTTCCTCTGCTAATTTCTGCCTCTTCTTTTTAACTTCTGTTTGATTTGCTCAATTTTTATTTTCTACCCACAGTTTTTCTTTTAAAATTTCTACCACATTTTAGCTTCCAAGAGGCCTTTTAAAAGTTGCATCCTGTTCCTGTATTATAAGATACAGTATTTTATCTTTCTGAGGGTATTAATGATAGTTCTTTTTCAAAGTTTATTTCATGGCATTCTGGGAAAGGGTGGGAGAGAACTGCAGACTGTAACTTAATACCCATTGTCATTTCTGAGCCACACCCTCTGCTGCCTCTGCCTAAGGCTGGGAACTCAGTTTGGGCTACATGCTCTTTATAGTTCTTGTAAACGGTGTGTATGGTGGTGGTGGTGGTGGTGGTGGGGAGTTATACAGGTGGTCTCCTGGCTGCAAGAAGATGCTACTTGGCTCTCCTCTTCTGTTGCCCTTTTGGGATTATGCCTGTTTAATTTCTCTACTATGATTTAAATGGGTCTTTGGAGAGAAAAAGATAATTTTCATTTTGAACAGGATTACTTCCTAACAGGGGAGACTGCTCTCTTAGGTTCCTGGCACAGTTTGGAAGGTAGTTTGGGCATTGTGTTCTGGAAGTCCCAGATCAAGCTGGAAATGGTGGCCTTAAACCCGGTCACCACTGTCTGTATTGTTAGCGGCAGTAATAATACTACAGGGACCACCACTCACTGAGTACACGTTTAGCCAAGCCTGTGCCAGGTGCTTTATGTGTTACCACCTGTAACATTCACAACTTTCTCCTTTATACATGAAGAGGTTCAGAAAGATTAAAAAAAAAATCTTCCAGAGTCACACAAGTGGCTGAGATGGAATTTGAATACAACTCTTGATAACAATGGGAGCTAACGTGTACTGAGGATTTACCATATATCAGTCATGAGAGGACAAAAACGTGCTCCTCGATTGCCCAGTTGTTTGGGGGACACAGTGCATCAATGGTGATTTATTTAAAAAAATTCTTGTACAACTAATGTGTCCATCTTTTGTAGAACTGGGATTTTTTTTTTCCCTAAATGATCTGGAAACAACCTTTCTTGAATAATATGCTATTTTCCCCACTTTGCCTATATTCTCATTGCTGTGCGAATCTCTTACAGGAAGTCTTTTTAGGCAACTCACTCTCTTTCGACTCTGCAATTAGAAAAACTGATTCCAATATTCCAATAAAAGGGGATTTATTATAGCCAAATCACACAAGAAATGACTCCATACTGTTCTTCAGGCCTCCCTTGTTGAAATCCAGGCCCTTGCCTGCTTCTGTGGCTTTATGTCGGCCCCCAGGTCCGCAAGCTGGGACCGAGGCGGCCTCATTTTCCCCTATGACCTATATGACCTGCTACACGTTCCCGTATTTGCAAGGCAGTTGTGAATCACACATAATAAAGTAGATAAGGGTTTGGGCTCTTGAGTCACAAGTCCAGGTTTGAATCCCAGTTTCTCCAAGTCTTTTTTTTTTTTTCCCCTTTGTGGCCTTGAGCAAGTCACTTGACATCTCTGTACCTGTTCCTTCATCTGTAAAACAGGACTAATAATAATACATCCTGGGACAGTTGAGAAAATTAAATGAATACATGATTTTAAAATACTCGTAACCATGCTAACCACGAGAGCAGCCAGCTGCGTTATTATTGGTAATATCTACAAGGCTTTAGCGGATACTTACCAGGCATGCGCACCAGGTGCTATGCTAACTGCCTGACGTACAGCGTTTCCTGTAATCCCCACAACGCGTCACTTACAGATGAAGGGATTAGAGTTGGGAGAGGCAGAGGCGGATTTTCCTTGACGCTGATGAGGCTGAGCTTCGGGGGCCCCTCCTTTAACAGGTCCCTGTGGGAGCTGGGGGTGCTGGGAGGGGCAGGCGGGCTGGGGTCAGAAGCGCTTTTATTAAGCATGTCTGGTAATTGCCTGAAGATATCTCAGAAAAAAAGGGATCTGCATTACCAAGGCTTCAGTAAATTGCTATCTTTATCATTCTAAATATTCACTTTGGGATCTAATTTTGCAAGTTTTTTTCTTTTCTGTAAGAGGATCCTTAAGTTTACAAACTTCAGGTCCCCCATGCCCGATCTGACCCTTCCCAGAGGTGCATGCAGTTTCACTTGTAATCTCTACACCTTGCTGTGTCCTTGCTAGATTGATTTGAGCTACTCAAAGTCACTCATAGGAATCGAGAGAAGCCTCAAATTGAAAGGCTCATGGTAGCAGGGGACTAGCCTGTCTTGCTGACTGTATGTAATAAGGCACAAGGGTTTGCTGAAGTCTAAACAGGCTTCACCAGTATAACTTTAAAAAGTCTTGCAAGTAGCCTTCCTCTTATGGTGCGTAGTGGTATGATGTCTCTTTTATAATCTATGAATCTCCTAGAAAAATAGCAAATTGGCAATATATTTCTGTGGCCTATTATATATGAACCTTTGACTTGCAAGAGTGATTTCAACATCATTTTTCTTTTGCAGAGCATGAGTGCTGGAGCAAAACAAAACCCAAAGATAAATAGCCATCATAGGTTTTGCCATGATAGATTTTCCAAAGCAAAGAATGAAACATCAAAATGTCCACTCAGTGCTTCCTTGTCCTTAAGAATCCTGGGGAGAATCAGATCACCTGAAATAGAAACTCTGCTATTTTTATACCCAATTGCAAACTGGGAAGTCGCCAGGCTTTCGTCTCAGCTATGAGTCTTCCTAGGAACTGGATCTAGAATTTATTTATACTTTACACTTTGGAGAAGGGTGCATTCTGAGTCCTTGCAGCTTTTGGGGCTTCTCCTTTTTTTGATGAACTTTTGAAATTACCTTTTGATATTTCTGGTCTCTTCCACCCAGAAAAAGAAGGTAGCAGAGGAAAGAAGTTGGCAAGAACCTCCCTCATTTGGACATAACTAGTATTAACCGGGTGGACAATGTGTTGCTGGTGAACAATGCCATGCTATGTTTGTCTGCAGTTTAAATCAACGGCTGGCACTCTCCAGAACGGGGGTGGGGGGTGGGGGGAGGTGTTGGGTGCAGCCAAAGTGGATCTAACTTAAAATTCATCTCCTGGGCAGTAGACAATGCCAAAATAAAAAACTGTGCACCAGCTTTTCAAATTACCACATAGTAGCTTAATGCAGGACTCCAGGAACATTGTGTAAACCCCCCCCACCCCCGCTTTCACACAGAGGCCATATCATGGAAAAGAATTAGCAATCTCCCCTTGGCCACCAACACCTTCCCTTTATATGGTCCATTTCTTTATTTTCATGGATGAAGAAGGGAAAGGCTTAATGGAAATATTATGCCTCACTGAGAACAAGCAGCTTATTCCCAGGTGCCCATATATTCCTGTGTATGTGTTATGTACACACACACACATAATCTATCTCCAAAATGCAGTGAGGCACGGAACCTTAAAACAACCTGCGTCAGAAGCATTTATTCAAATTCATTCATCAGCAACACTAAGCCACTCACACGAGGTAGAATTACAAATGGCTTTACAAAACAGGAGTTTCGCCTAGAACTGCTGTAAGAGACAAGAAGGTCGAATCTTTCATTGCTGATGAATCTGACAGAGGACAGTTTACCATCCTGACTAATTTTAAGGGGGTGGTGGATGACTGACAGAAGGAAAGTGAGTAGGGCCACGCCTGAGGGAAGGAGTCAGAAACAACGTTACGTGAATCCACTCCTGCTATGCACAGTGGCTTGTTTCTAGTTTCTATTAATGTGGGATGTCAGGGGTCGCAGGAGCCAGGACAGAGCTGGGCAGCCTCTGTCAGGCATCTCTCTCCACCTCAGAGTCTTTGTTGCACAAAGCGCAATGAGCGCATCAGGGAAAACAGTGTGGAAGACAAGGCACAGCCTGGGTCTGGGGAAGCTGCCCTCCATCCCGGCTCACTTCAGGGAAGAGAAAGGCACAGAGGTCTTGACTGTCGTTACTTGATCGCAGCCTTCAACCAGTTCAGAATCGAAAGGAGACCCTGTAACAGACTGGCTCACAAGGCAGAGAAAATGGCTTAAAACGTTCACATTAATACAATTAACTAAATGTCAATTACTTTTTGAAATTAAACAAATAGGTTGAAACACTTACTTAAACACTGGGCTGTACTAGCTGTTGCAAATGAATTAAACAGCTCTGGTGTCTTATACAGCAGTGAGGGAGTTTCCAGTTGTCAAAATTATAAACAATTCCAATTTAAAAAGGAGATAGTAAACCCTCTTTGCTCAGTTCAGCAAGTATTTACTGAGCACCTGTTCCAGGCTTTCATGGGTTACTACGTGTCCTAATTTTAGTTTTAGTCCCAGGCAATGTTTGATCTTTGGGAACTTGTAACACCTGAATGCGAGGACTGCCTTTTTTCTGGTGTGAAGAGTGGAAAATTCACAGTTATATAAGGTGGTGAATTTCTTCATGGAGGAGGCCACAAAGCAGGGTTCCCTTTGTGTCCTTTCTTACTTCAATGATGATACTTTAATTCCTTCAGGAGGAGGTTAACACTTTCCCTTTCAGGAACAGATCCCCTGTAATGAAGAGTATTCATTTATTCATAAATAATATTTAATGAACACCTAAGTATATTCAAAATCACTGCTAGGTGCTCCATACCTGTCTATCTCCCAAGATTTCTGTAAGACTCAAATGAGAAATCTATGTGACTCCACTTAAAAAATGTCAATTGCTATATATAGAGACATGCTATTTTTATTACATACCTGAATGAGTCACAAATACATTCAGCTGTGCCTAAATAGAGCAAGTTATCTGGGCCTATTTTCTTTAATAGTGGCTACCACTTAATTGAGCTACAAGTGCCATCAGTATGCTTGGTGCTTTATAGCATTTCATTTAATCCCCACAAGAACCTAAGGAGGTGGGCATTCTCTGCACGCTAGATCTGATGACTAGACAGATAAGCAGACAGAGGTGGACCTGGGTTCAGGCTTGCCTGTCTGTGAACTCATGCTCTTCTATAAGGTGTATTTATTTTTATAGATGACGTCGTTCTTCAATAGCATTGTAGTTAAGCCACAATTACATTACGAAAAATCAAGCAGTTCAAGACTGCCAGGTAGAATGACAACTTCCGGATCAATCCGCGGCGTCAGCGTGAACAGCAGTGACTGCTCTGGGCTACGCCCTGTTGACCCTAAAGCAGGCGGGGCCGCTGGCCGGCACTTTACCGCCTACTGAGATTTTTCCCCGTGCTCATTAGCCTCGCGGTCTTTCTGTCTTTTCCCCTAACCCGTCGCTTCTCTCTGACGTTCTTGTGCTTGTAACAGGCTGTGGCCTAATAAACCAAATCACCAAAGGCACTGCGACGGTCTCCAGGGCAGCGCTTCCCCGAGCTGTGCCCGTGACCGGCCCGGTGAGCTCCCTTACGCGCAGGCTCCTGCGCCCTCGTCCCTGATGCTCTGATTCAGCAGCTTTAGGGGAGCGAGGCCCCGGAAGCGCTGCCCTAGGAGTGAAGAACACGGACTTCGGGACTGCATCCGTATTTAAGTTTTCGATGTTCACCTCTGGCCTGGAGAGTTGGGATTCCTGGAGACAGCTGGGGTCGGGGGAAACCGCTATCTGAGAGGCTATCTAATTTGAATAACTGAACTTCAGTTTTTTCCCACTTAATGTATAAAAGACTAGATTGGTTTACTACAACGGTGACAAAAGAGCCCGGAACCACAAAGTACCACAAAGATGCCCTTTTCCCTTCAAAGCCTTGCTTTAGTCTGTCAAAACTCTCGGCTTCTTCCTTCTTACAGGGCAGAGTCCTGGTGCTCGGCTGGTTAATCTGACTTCTGACAAACACCCAACCCGCGCGGGCCGCCGTCTTGCCCTCCTCTTTAAAGTGGAGGTAACAGTGCGTGCTTCTCAGGGGCGGTGGGAGCTTCAGAGAGAATGCATAGAAAGTTCCTGGTAAGTACGTGATATGTGGTCAAATTGGAAAAATGAATTTTTTTATCGGAATTCTAGTTGTAACTTCCACAAAAGTTTGATAGCTCGCTGAGGGACCGGAGTTCATAGGTAACACAACCCGACGGGAACAGGGGAAAACCAGTGCGGTGTTTCCCTCTGGACAGCCTGTGAGATAAATGCAGTCTGCATTTTCAGCTCACTGTTCTCACTTCAGCTGCAGGAAACAGGCCTGGAAGCATCGATTTCTATGCCACGCTACAGGGGATGCAAAGGAACCAGGACTTTGCTCTTTTAAATGTCAGAGACAAACCCTAAATATTTATAACGAAGTGTTATCACCTCAGTGGAAGAAACAGGCATACTAACATGAAAAAACACATTTTATTGCACTTAAGTTATAAGAAAATAAAATTTCTAAGTGAATCAAACCATAGACACAATCCCTTTAAAGGTTGTTTTCCTCCATCATGTCAGGTTGTTACATAACTAAAATTAACCAAGTTGAATCTGATTGTTTTAAATCAGACTATAAATAAAACAAACAAAAAAAATAAACAGGAGGAGGAAAAAAAAAAGATCACCTACGATACAGTGTTAAACCACTTTCACAGTTCAGCTTGAGTTGTGGCTCTTGGAGAATGAGGCAAACCATTTGACTTTTTCATTCATTTCGCTTGTTTGCATGTGACGCCTTTACTACAAAAACTGGATCGTTTCTGCTTTGTCAGTTACTCAGAGCAATAAAACTGTAACAGTTGTTTTCCCAAATACTGTAAAACACTAAGACTGACCAGCAACTTTAATTTTGTGTTTTATGGATTTTTAAAATATTTTGTCAGTTTTCTGATGTACGTTCATCCATTCACCACAGCCCTCAAAAAGAAAGGTCTCTCCGCAGAACAGGCGGCAACAGCTCTGTTCCAAGGAATGTGTTTTAATTTTTGCCCAGATAAAAGAAAATAAGCTTTGCACACACTCTCAATTCTTTACTTGCAGGCAAACTTCACTCTTTATTTTCTGAAACTCTCCCATTCTCAGCCTCTTAGAGGCACAGATGGTTCAAGTTTCAGTGGCAAAAAGTCTTTTTTTTTTTTTCCGTAACCAAACTAGAGCAAATTTGGAATTCAGTCTGGGACTAAAACGTCACAGCAGAAAAAAAATAAAAAAAAATAATTTGCTTTTTTTTTTTCTTTCTTTCATTTAGCAGCATAAATAAGTTTGGCCACTGGGAGTACAGTACAGGGGTGGGACAACGATCCCAGATGTGAAGACCTACTTCTAGCACCAGCATCAAGAATTACATCCATCTCGGGACTCACAGAACCCAGGACAACTTGCCACCTTTGAGCAACGTATGCACTGAAGAGTGTATGTGGAAGCGACAGTAATAGATTAACAGAGACTAATACTGTGATTGATTGACATTGGCAATGGTTGGCAAAAAAAAAAAAAAAAAGAGCTTTTCATGATAACTGTACAAAAACAATTCACAGTAATTGTTTCTTTTTCAGCTTTTCCACTCCAGAAAAATGACTTTTTGTTGCAGATGCTCTCTGATTAGAAAGTCAGCGGGTACTGTTTGGACGTTACTGCAGCTTCCTTCCAGGTCTCAGTGGTAAAAGAACAGGCGAGTGGAATCTGGAAGGACGCTCCAGCGTGGACACTGCCCGGCGACCACTGGAGAAGAAAATAAAGAAATAATTGCACCTGGTTTGATTTAGAAAGTCTCCTTCTGCAAAGCTGCCCTCCGTCAAAGTGGAGCCCCTTCCGTGACGACGGCGGTGCCTCTCCTGTCAGCTGCGGTTCGTCCTCTCTTCCTTCTGAGTCCGTAGGTCTTTTCACTCTGTTGCCCCAAGCCAACATCCTGCACCACTGAGAACAAGGGATTTTTTTTTTCTTTTTCTTTTTCTTTTCTTTTTTCTTTTTTTCTTTTTTTTTTTTTCTTTTGCAGGGGGAAGGGCTGGGGGTACGTCGTCTGCACGTCCGGACGGGCCGTCTTTCCCGCTCCTCACTTCATGTCCACGTCAAAGTCCAGCACCAGCAGCTTGGTTTCCTCCGTCCCATTGCGACTCCCGACTGCACACACCAGCTTTGTGTTCGAGGCTCTGATCCGCCACACAACTCCCCCGCTCCCCCCACTCTCCAATGTGACTAGGTTGCGAATAAATTCACCCGTTTTCAAGTCCCAGAGTTTTACAGTTCCGTCATCTGAGCTGGTAATGACAAAGTTCTTGTTGAACTGTAAACAGGTCACAGCACTCTGATGCTTGTTGGGACCTAGGCCAAACCAAAGGAATTTAATTACTGACTAGAAACCATGGCTATGGGTTAGTGACATTGTACTTTGCAGGCTTCTACATTGGAACACACAATAAATGAAATATTTAAAATGCTGCACATTTAGAAACCACGTTCTGAATATTTTGGGATCTGCGGGGATGGAAGAAAATCTGGTAGCTATTTGTAACTGAAACATTCATTTTTGAGGGTTCTGTCTTCCAGGAAGTGTGGTTTAGCTACCAGGCCCACATTCTGTTTTCTGGCTGTGTGACTGAGCACTTTTCTTGGTGGTGATGTAGAGAGTCCAGTTTCATGTGTTCTGCTCATGGACAAGTGAGCATAAGAGATCTATGACCCTACTGCTTTGGACTGATTAGTCAGAGGCTGAATGGACACTACTCCAAAACACTAAGTGACACAGTCAAGGAGTTAAAAGACTGCAATACAGCCCACCAGATGGCCTGACTGAAAACAACCCGCTTTCTAAGGGCTGTGACCAATAAAAAGAAGTCAGTCATGATACAAGCAGTTAACACTGCTGTGCCTCAATTGACTTCAGTGGCTTTCATGTGTTTCTTCCTCTAGTTTATTAGTGGGCACTGTTCCTCGTTCCCATCCTAGTTAAGCAGATGGTTAAGGGTTGAAGTTGAGGCCAAAGCAATTTTCTATCAGATTAGAGATGCCTTTTGTTTTTGTTCTTTTTCAGTAAGGCAGCTCTTTAATTTCTTTAATTTAAAATTGGACTACAAATTCAAAATTAAATGATCACTCAAAAAATAAAATGAGTGTGCTGCTTCTGTAATACAGCCAAGATCTCTCTTCACATTGTTCTTTAAGGTTAGGGAGCGCTAACTGGACATGCAGGAAGTGATTAAAGAATTTCGTATTAAAAACACAATTTAAAACACCTTCTCAGGGGTCGCCTAGTTCCGTCAAGTCCGAGTGAAAACGCTCATAAACTTGTCCAAAAGAAGCACTTGCATTTTGTAGGAGGTTAATTCTTTTCGTGACCCACAAGCTCCACATTCCTCTTTTGACCGACAATCTCACTTTTAAGGAACACGACTAAAGGTGGGTAGCCAATATTTACCTTGCAATGTTTGTAAACACTGTCCTGTTTTGATATCCCAGATTTTAACTGTCGAATCTGCATTCCCAGAGACAAGAATATTGTCTTTGAGTTCCATTCCACTTGTTAACGACTGGTGTCCTGTTAACGTGTGAATGCAATTCCCTGTCTCCACATCCCAAACGCGGATTGACGTATCAAGAGATCCACTCACCACATGGATGCCATCAAACTACAACAGACACAGGTTGTTAGACCAGAAGTGTAGATATTCTCGATGTTATTTCTCCCTAATCCTAAAGGGGAGGGAGCACAGCATGAGAAACGGGTCACGACAGGCACAGAACGAGGTGCTGGGAGAAAGCGTGTGCAGACAAGCAACTCTACAGTCATGTTCTCGGGAGCTTTTATCAGAAATGCTAATTTTTTATGGCCAGTGGCTTCAAACTAGATGCAGAAACAATTTAAAAAAAAACACCTGAAATGAACATATTTTCAGATCAGGCCCCATAGGCTACATGTGAATGATCTGATACAGACTGCCATTTGAGGTTTACTTCACTACTGATGTGGTCTGTGATAAAGAGGGTGCTTATCAACTCCTAGAGCATGAAAAGGGCTAGACATAACTTTTATGATGTTTAAAAGTAAGTTCCATTAAAAACTGTATATAAAATAAAAATTTCATTTACAAGAACCTAATGCTATTTAGGAAATGTGCCAACAGATCATTACATCTGGAAATAGCTGAAGTGGCATTTTGATAACAAAGCAAACTGTATCTAGCACCTCTTCTCCAGCTTCCCAGCTACACCGAAGTCAATAAATATCCATCAATTCCCAGATCTGTCATAATGCCGCTACCTCTTTTCTCAATCTAATGGTTTATTTAAATGAGATCATTATATGCATTAATGTTCTGAACATACTGCAAAACACAAAAACAACTGCAGCCAATTCCCTGCCCTCCGAATATCAGACACCTTTGCTGTATGTCGGTACTTCATGACAGACACTGTTCTATCCATTAAGACACCAATACCCCAAACACAGAACTGTGAGCACTGGGACTATGTACTAATTTGCTGATCACTAATAGGCAGTAACTGGTACCAAATATATAAGTAACAGGAAATACAGCTGACCCTTGAACAACATGGGTTTGAACGGTGAGGGTCCACACTTACACTTCATTTCCTTCACTAAGGAAGGAAAGTCCAAGGTTGGCTGGATTCTTGGATGTGAAACTGCAGACAGCGAGGGCCAACTGTAAAGTTAGGTGAGGATTTTCAGCTGGAGTAGGTGGGGCTTGGGGCCCTTGACTCCTTTGCTGTTCAAGGGTCAGCTGTATTTTTGAATTGAAAATGCTGTCTTTCAGGAAAGGAAACAAGACCCATTTTCTAAACCTGCTATTAATGTAGTTATTTATGTCAAAATATGGCAATCTATTCAAAGATATCAGGTTCCAATGAAAACCAACCAACCAAGGGTCAGTTTGGTCAGATTTACTTCTTTGCGGCTACAAACCAGCAGCCCTGTGCGGCCGAGCAGCTCTGTGCAGAAAGCTCCACGCCCCACTTTGAAGGGGCCAGAATCACAATTACATGGTCCATCAACCTTCAGCTATCAAGGCAAAGGGGGAGCTTTTGGCCAATTACTCCTCTGCTGAGGAGTTTATTAAAATCCACGTTATTCTCCTGTGAGACTGTCTACCTGCTAACTGATACAGCAAAATTTGGGGCTCCCGAGTCTCAGGTTCCCAGACACATATTTGCATTTTAGAGGGATGTCAATCACCAAAAAATTGAAACAAATCATTTAGATAATTTCAAAACTTATGCTTTCTTCATGTCAATTTTAAAGTATATGTAAACAGCAGAATAATTTGATTTGTCTTTTTTGGACTGTATCGGATCAGCAATTGACAGTGATCGTCTGACGAAGACAGTCCTCTGGCTCGTCAGCAGAGCCCCCTACGGAGCCGCGGAGACCGACCTCTTACCTGTAAGGAGTAGACTCTGTTAGTGTGCCCCTGCAGTGTGTGCAGACAGGTCTCCGTCTCTGGGTCCCACACCTTCACCATAAAGTCATACGCTCCACTCACGACCCTCCTGCCATCATACTGAACACAGCGGACCGCGGCTACGTGACCCATCAAAACATGTAAACACTGGCCTGTCTCAATATCCCAAACCCTAAGAGTGGCATCTCGAGAACCGCTAACAACCCTGTGGTGGGGGGGAACAGAAAAAAAGTGCATGAGAATTTTAACAACATGAGAAAACATGATATATACAGTCAGTGGTCAAATACAACTTTTTTTCCTTTTCTTAAGCAGGAATGCCTGTTTTCAAAAGAAATACATACTACATAAAACCTTGTTATATAAACATACAAAGTGAGTTACTCTGACTGGATTAGGAAGCTGGAAAGCCTACAATTCTGCCTGTTTGGTTCCCCCACCTACAAGGGGTCCAGGAGCACCCAAGTTTTCAGCTTGAAAACTACTGGATTTTAATTAGACAAGATGAAGATGAAGAAGAGGTTCAAGCAGCAGCAGCAGCTCTAAATAAATACAGTAAGACCTTGATTTTAGAAATAAAATGCTAATGTCGGCAATGTGTATAAAAATGTTAACTCAGACGGTAGTATTTTGAAAAATTTAGATTTTCTTCTTTCTCTCATTTCCCCAAATTTTAATTATGAACATATACTTCCTTTGTGGCTAGGGAGAAAATTCAATAAAGATTTTTCAACAAATCAGAATTTGGAATTTGAACAGCTAAAAATCTCCACTTTACACCATGCCTTCCGGTAAAATTAACCAGTTTTAAATATGTCTTCAAACAAAGGCTGCTTAAGTTTATATTTACAAATATTCAATAGGCTATTGGGGCATTAAGATATATAGATTTTAGAAGACACACATGTAGGGGAAACAGAAATCCCTTACAAATTTGGCTCAACGTTATTAAAGTGAAACTCTTCTGAAGACCGGAGTGATACAAACACTAAAATCAGCTTTGAATTACAAAAGAGAGCTGGAAACTCGGGTATCTTTATGTCATTCTTAAGAGATAAAGAAAGGCCAGAGTTTTTATATCTGGAAAAGCAGAAAATGAAAGCATTGAGAGATTTAAGTCAGAACATACTGGAAACTGAAATGCAAGGTCTCCTGATACCAATTCCCCTAATTTTAACAGTAGGGCACGCTGTTCAAAGCAGATACAAATTATACGTGAGAAGGTACTTTTCTCCACATAATCTAGAGTGAAATCTGCCTAATGTAATGGTCCTTAATAAAAGAAGATGCTATGGGCAGAACTGATGGTTAAGTCTGGAGCAGATTCCCTCTAAGGACCCTTCCGAGAGACCTTTCCTGATAAACGAGGCAGAAATCACACTGTTTAATGGGGGCCACGGAGACACGCCGGGGGAACGACAGGAAGGACTTTAACAGGAAGGCTTAGTAGGAGGAGGTAAAAGCAACAGAAGAGGCGCTGAGAAGAGAAGGCAAGCAGTCTGGTTTGGCTGAAACTATTTTGAAAACTGGATCGAAGGTTTCTTCCTTAATCTGGTAAGCAACAGAAGGCTCTCCGAGGGCAGAAGCACTATCATCATGGAGGAGGTGTCCTGCCAGCTGTGTGAAAAGCGAGCATGTCTGAAGGCGATGTCAACAGTTCAGGTGACAGGTAACGAGAGAACAAGTCACAGCCCAGACACAGGGGCCATGATGGAGTGGGGGCAGGGTGCGTGACTAGGTAAACAGATCCAGAGGCTTGAAGCCTGAATAACTGAATTTGTCCCACTACCAGAAGTATATCCAAAAATTTTTTTTTGAGGATGGTGAGTCATCAAAGATGTAGAACAAAAAAGTAAGGCACTATTCAAGATAAGAGAATGGAAAGTTTCAAGGTGGAAGCCAGTAACGGTTAAATGAGGAAGGAAATTTGAAGACAACTGCCCAATTTTAAGGCAATACACTACCACTTTCCTCATATAAAAACATCTGAAGTTGAATAATTAAAAGTCTAGTTTAAGAGCACATTATCACTATCTCTCTATCAGACACAGTAAGTACTGTACAACTGAACTCTACACAAAAGGGCCCAAATTCACAAGTCACAGAGGAGGAATCCCCACCCACAACCGGCCCTGCCCTCACCTTTTCTCATGGAGATGCATGCAGCGCACAGTGGAGGTGTGCCCGTACAAGGTGTGTATGCACTCCCCAGTCTCCGCGTTCCATACTTTGAGAGTCCGGTCTGTAGACCCACTAATGATGATATTGTCCCTCATCTGTGATGACCATACTCCACCTGTGTGTCCCACTAATGTCCTCAGACACTGGAAAAACACTTAAGATGATTACTTTCGGGTAGAAAGAAAAACAATTTAAATAACATTTCAGTAGTTCATTAAAATTTGCAGTGAAGCTATTTACTCAATTTATATGTTTGGCATATTAGAAAATAATTTCTCATATCAATATGACACGACCCCATCACTGTTAACTACTTTGTATATCCAGTAGTATTACACATATCATATACACACACAGTTAAGGAACACGTATGTGGAAAGTAAACCTTTCTCACTCAAGTATGATAGCTCCAGCCTGGCCTCTTTGATAAAATGATACTAAAATTGCAACTTGGTTTCCTCCATGGGAATGGATGCAATGAAAGCGGGCCAACAGCGTTGGGTGTGGCTACATACCACATTTCATCTGAATCTGCCCCAAGGCAGTAGTTAGGAGCCAGGCAAGGTACTTCTAAACAAGTAAAGACAGACATTAAAACCCCGAAATAAATCCAAAACTAATATTACACTATAGAAATATGAAGCTGCTTTAAAAAATTTTAACATCTGACTTGGAATATTTAGAAGATTCTTGCCCGAGTCAACATGCTATAAGACATTTTAAAAGAGATTTCGCGCCCCCCACCACGTTCTTCTATTATTTTTTAGGTGGTCAATTACTTAACTCAAAATATTTTCCACTGGACAGATAAAAATAGGTATTCAGCAGAGAACCACTAAAGTATAATATTGTATGCAGTGAAATTGATTGCATGACTGCTTTTTTCCTTCAAACTCCTATTTAACTAACTAGTCTGCTTAACTTCTCTTACAAGGTTTGAGATAAGTCAGAATTAACATGATTGACTTAACTTCTAAACTACAGGTCGGTTATCAACAAAGTAGTTTATAAGGGCAAAAAAAAAAATCCCTCAATCATATTTTTGAAAAAGATTAAAAAGGAATGAGATATAACTAAGACAGTTAATAAAAGTGAGAAAAATTAAGCAAAAAAAAAAAATCACATCTGTAAAATCTTAAAATTAGCCAAGTCACAAAGATAGACAAACTACTTAAACAGGAAGGAACTAATGACATCCCTATCATGAGAAACACCATTTTCATGCCAAGGGAAAATCTGAATTAGAAGCTCTGATATTTGCTATCAAAATAAGCAAGGGTCAAAAATGAATCCTTGTTCTTCTTTCACTGGTTGGTCCTTGCAGATACACACAACATGGTGGGTGAATTTGGGAAGTGCAGAAAGGAGTGAACTCACTTTGCCTGTGACGGCTGACCAGACTTTCAAAGTGTTGTCGTCGGAACCACTGACTATTCGGTTCCCACAGAACTGTAAGCATGTGATCACATGATCATCATGCCCTTTCAGCACCTACAACACAGACGAACAGATTAGAAATATGTTATTAAAATATGTTTTTGTAAATACTGGTGAAAAGAAAAATGAGGCCATCAATAGCAACAGTAATCTGTAGTCTATTTCTAGAATTAAAATGTATATAAAATATGAAGCATCCTTCCTGGCAGATGAATCACGTATTAAACGTTCTGTTTCCACATTCTATTATTTACACTGGAGACATCAACTTCTAAAGTTTTACTCAGTCAAGACCTCATGAAGATGGTCTAAACACAGATGTATTTTATAATCATCTATTTTGTCTGTTCAAACCAGAAGAATATGCACTTAAGTTGTACAGTTTTGACCACAAAAGCAAAAGTACCTACTAACTAGAAAGACAATAACTATCAACTTTTTCAGCTTAAAACAAACAAAAAAGCCTGTCATAACACATACATATTGGGGGGTGGGTATAGCTCAGTGGCAGAGTGTGTGCTTAGCATGCATAAGGTCCCTGGCTGAGATCCCCAGTACCCCCATTAAGAAAGAAAGAAAAAAAAACACATATTAATACAAAGTATCTCCTCAAGTTGCTTTTTTCCAGTTGAAAAAATTTAGCTAAGAATTTCAAGCTTATTTGCTATTCTTTATATACTTAAAATGTTATAAGACAGAAAATCAGAATTATGCTTAAATTTATAAAATTAAAACACACAAGAGCCACCACCAAAAACCCCCCAAACGTGGGCACTCCTGAAAAAATCATGTTTGGATTTTGTGGTCAGAGAGGGAACAGTTTCTTGGGTAGTATGGCATATGACCCAAAATTCAACAGGATATTCAGAAATTTTCATTGACATGTAATAGAACAACATGCAATTCAATGCATCTTTTATTCAAGTACAGTTAGTCTTCAGACTAGAGAAATTAGCAAAGAGGATATTGTCAGTTACATTTTCAGTTATTTTAAAATATATTGTTTTCCTTCTATAGAAGAGAGGCTGTCAAGTTACACTGCTTGCCAAGATGTGAAAGAGCACACTACGTCCGAACACTGATGCACGGTCTGTTACATCACTCAGGAGTTCAGTTACCTTAGGAGACTTGAGTTCTCCTCGCCTCCAGTTAGTATCAATCCTGTGCTGCCTGATGTATGCACTTTTCCATGGACTGTGTATGAAACCTGGTTTTATTACTTTTCTTCTCTTGATGTGCAATGGTTCATCAATACCTAAAATTTTTAAAAAAGAATAATTGCCTTCACCAATAATACAAATTACACATTTTATAATGTAGATATATTCTCCCCTATGCTCAAAATCACTGAAGGGCAGGACACTGCCTAATTTCTAACAGCTATTATAAAACAATAATGTAAAGTTTGCATTCTGTAAGGCATGTTTTATGTTGACTATTTTATGTCTTTCTCAAAGTAATTCTATGAAACGTTGGTGAGGGTGTACAGAAATCAGAACACTTGTACAATGCTGGTGGGAATATAAAATGATGCTGCTGCTATGGAAACAGTATGGCGTTTCCTCAAAATAAACTAAACATAGAATTACCATATGATCCAGCAATTCCACTTCTGGACATACACCCAAAAGAACTGAAAGCAGGGACTTGAACAGATATTTGTGTACCTATGTTCACAGCAGCATTATTTATAACAGCCAAGAGATGGAAGCAACCCAAGTGTCCATAAATGGATTAAAAAATGTGGTATATACAGACAATGGAATGTTAGACTTTAAAAAGGAAGAAATTCTGACACATGCTACCACTTGGATGAACCTTGCAGACATTATGCTAAGTGAAGTAAGACAGTCACAAAAAGACAAATACCAAATGATCCCACTTACATGAGCTACCTAAAAAAGTCAAATTTATAGAGACAGAAAACAAAATGTTAGTTGCCAGGGCTGGCAGGGAGGAGAAATAAGGAGCTACTGTTAAATGGGTATAGAGATTCAGCTGCGGAAGATGATAAAGTTCTGGAGATGGATGGTGGTGACAGTTGTGCAACAATGTGAATGTACTTAATGCCACCAACTGTAAACTTAAAAATGGTTAAAGTGATACATTCTTTGTTACGTATAAATTATCACAATTTTTTAAAAAGTCATTAAAATAAAGATTCTCTGAGAGAAGGCAGGAATAATTACTACCACTTTATGTATACTTGAGAAGAGAAGGTTTTCCTGATTAGTCCAAGCCACAGGCAGGGCAGAGGCAGGATTAGAAACCAAGTACCTGGGATCTTTGCCTCTGAGCTTTACTAACCATCAGTGGTCCCCACTAACCATAACCTCCACAAAGGGGAGGACAACATATAGCATATCTGTCTTATGCTCTGATTCTTTCTCAAAAATTCTGTTTGTCAAAGGCAAATAATATTTTTTCAAAAATAATACTTTTCTAGATGCCTGTTGGAAAAGAAAATGTCCTTTCTTAAATTCACATGTTTGATACCTACTCCTTTACTAAGAAAGGGGATTTTTTAAACAATCTCAGAAGACAAGCTCCATGGGGGTACGAAAATGGAAATTCACTACTATATCCCCAGAATTTAAGAATATCCAGCACATGAGAGGTGTTCAATAAATATTCGTGGAAGAAATAAATAGAATATAAATATTTCAGTTCTTAATTGCCAGTTAAATTCTGGGGTTCTCTTTAAATCATCTTCGTCTTGACCTTCTCATTGTTTATAAATTCCACTGGAGACCGGGAAGCAAATCAGATATACTTACTATTAGCTACATACAGTGCTCTTTATTAAAGGGCTTAGAGGCAGGATTCGGCTCATTTGAACATGTGGAATACCCTGTGGATTTTATATAAGTAAGTGAATGTAAATGAAGATGCATTCTTAATTCTTTCGTAAGTTCTTTTTTTATTTATCCGCCATTTTATTATTCTTGCACATCAAACTTCCTATTTTTTAATTTGTTTTTAGAATCATGTTGCTTTTTTGAGATACCAACATTTTCTCTCTGTGATTTTGAACCTTACCCTCTTCTTTGCATTTCTCTCTCCAGAGAAGGTTGTCTTCAGCCAAAATTCTCCAGTAGCGACACGTCTGAGCTGCTTGTAGCAGGTCTTTGGGTTCCAGGAATGACAGCACATAAAGTGCCAGCTATGGAAAGAAAAAGCAGAGTGTATGCATACATCTTGTTTTAATTGTAGAAAACAGTTATCTGTATAGGATGAAGTAACTGTAGATAAATGTAATGTAATTCTACATTCTAGTTTCTAAAATTATGAAAGGCAGTACCCTTCTGATATTCAGTTTTAACACATATATGCCAGACTTAAAACATCCTATTGATTTTTATGTCCTTCACTAAGTCCTCACCTCTTCAAGGATACTTATTAAACCTCTCTGCCTCCTCTCTTGCCTTTGCTCTGTGAGCCTCAACTCAAGAATCCTATTATTTATTTATACATTTTTTACTTTATTAGTTGCTTTAAATTTTGTCTTTTTCTGTTCTCACTATAATTTAATTTCACTTAAATGAGATTTCTATAGATTCTGTGTGACATGACTTCAGATTGCTTCGGACAGTTAGATATAATTAATAGTTCTTTATCTTAGCAAAGTGTTTATATCACAACGATGAACTTTTCAAATATTCATACACTTTGCTGTAAATGACAAAAGGGAACAACTATTAAACCATTCTACAGATGCACAGATGTAATTGGGTTCTAATTCCTTACTATTGCTTATGGGGATTTTCTTGATGGGCCAGATAAGAGTTTTATTCTTGAGCCAGGTCTTTGATGCATCATTGATTTAAAAATTTTATTTCCAATATTTGCAAATCATCAATTTTTTTCCAGTGTGTAAAGTCAATTCAAATAAATGAAAGGAAAGAGAAGGAAAAGGGAATGACAGCTTCTGATATGCTCATTCAATTAGCCTCACAAATCACATAAAAATTTAAATTATGATGTTAAGACAGAATGATCTAAACAGAGTAATAAAGTTTAGTTTTCATATAGACTAAGTTACAAAGATTAAAAACAAACTATCATTAAAGGGCCTAGGGTCATATAGGGAGTAAAAGCATAACCTGAATTATTTTTTGATGCTAACTAGGAATTACATGATATAAATTATGCTTTTCCAATGACTTTGTGTATATAGAGTTCATCATTAATCACATATTTATTGAGTACATTCTATACAGAAAGTACTTCCACCAGTGAGAATTCAATTTAATACTACTACTGATAAATGACAGTGAAAAGCTTTTTGTGGAATAATTGTTTTTGGTCTATCAGAGAAGACCATTGAGCATCATACATAGAAACTGAGTTACTGAAAATAAAAAGCATAACAATATTCAAATATCTATATGTGGGTTCATACCTACATACACATATACAAATAATACATATACATACATAACTCAACATTGTATTTTTTAATGGATATTCCATAAGCCACTTAATTTTGAAATTATCAATCAATCAAAGCCTGCGCAAGTTTGCTTAGTGTCAGTAGGACAGTAAAGTGGTAACACCACACTACCTTCTTAACACCATCCTTAGTCTTCTATGTGAAATTGATATTTAACGTAGAAATTATCAGGCACAAGGTTATATTTGCAGAAAAGAGATGCTATTTAATGCCCAAGATATTTAGAATGGTCACATGAAAGTCTATTTTTTGCTTTAGATTTCCAGCTGAAGTAGAAATCAGGTAATTTATAGAAACATTCAATGGATCCTAAAGGCTAAGAAAGAAATCCAGAGTGGCTTAGATTTCAAAGGTTTATCCCAAAACCAACAGGTAAAATTTCCGTCATTGCTGGTAGTTAAGAGATCAGCTAGTCCAGTGCCAGCATGCATTAAAAAGAAATATAAAGAAACACTCAAGTGCTGAAGAAAGTTGAAGTGCTAACTCCATAGGTAACTGGCACCCATTCCTTAAAAATAGCAAAGGCCTTAACTCAACCATGAACTTCAACGTATAAATGTTTGTCTATTCCATCAAAACATCTCTGTAATATAGAAAATACACACAACAAAATAGAAAAATATGAACAAGAAAATCAGAACCAGGAAATACATAAATCAGAAAAGGTGTAAACCGGAGAAAAAGTAGAACACAAATATGCTGACAATAATACCTGACGTGGTTTTTTAATTAGGCTGCCAAGCAAAAATAAAACTGCGCTTAGTTACACAGTTCTTGGTGTGTATTATGGGGAAGTATACCAGTTCCTCAGCGGAAACAAAGTTTTGCCATCTAGAGTTTCTTACAGGGGACAGAGAGTAGGTATTGTCTCAAAGTACATCCTACAACACCACAGTAGGGGCTTATAGGTTTCTTATAGCCAAATCAAATGGTCTAGCGACACTATTTCTATTCACTTGTCTTAAAGGTAAAAAATCTAAATTAGTAATTCTTCCTAAGGACTACTTCCACAAGACAGAAGCTCTTAAATTGAAAATTTATTTCAGATAATTATCTTTTCCTTGCCCAAATTTGTCATTTCAATGAGAGTTGCTATCTTTTGTTTTTCTTTATGACTTAATAAAAGACTACCATGTTATATTTAAAAAGTAGCTAATACTTTCCCAGAATTGGTGTATTTCAGTGGAATAAACTAATGAAAGGAAAAAGAAAAAAGAATAAAGAACATGCTGGCTGATCCTATGTTAGGAATTTAGGTTTTCTCTTGGATCATGTGCATTATATGACTATGCTTTTCTCAGTATTTACTTAACAAATAAGGATAATGCTGTTTATCACAAGTCTCCCACGTGAGACTAGTGAGATTTTTGTCAAGGTTTTTTGAGATTAATAAGTAAATATTGGTAAAGAGCTCAGATCTATTGGAAGGAACTATTGAAAAATTATTATAAGTCCATTTCCTGACATGAAGGTAATACCGTTTTAAATAATAAAAGTACTTAGTCTCCAGTAAGACGTTAGTGATCTTAAGGACTTAGATTTATATACTATTATTTCTTGACATATAAAATAGAGCATTTTTCAAAATAGAAAAATTTTTCCCTACTAATTAAAAACAAAGGGAAACAGGTGACGTGTTAAGTCAGGCTCACTCATTCTCCCATCTAGCCTCACTGCTTTCCATTCAGGCAATCTTTAAAGGAACACTTAATCCAAGAAAATCCTTATTGCATTTACCCTAGTTGTCAATAATTTGTGCTTAATTCTTAGATTCTTGAAAATAGTCTCACTTTCTTCTGATTTTAAATCACATTTTTGTGTGTGTGTTAAGAAACCACTATGAAAATCCAAACAAAGCAAAAGCAAAGGAAAACAAGAACCTCACAATCCTTAGAGATAAGAGGACAAACCAAACCAAGAGAAAGTCTGTATTTTAACAAAAATGCTACCTTCTAAAATGGGGAGGATTATCAAGGGAAACTATGAAGAATATATCAAAGATGAATAAATTCACTCTCAGTCAAATACTTATGAATGTGTTCCCTATTATTAATGTCCTTCTGGAAGCAAAGAGAGCTTATGCCACTTTCATAAGCCAAATCTATTCAAAGGGTTCAGTTTCAGATTGAGACAGCAAGAATAAATTTTTTTTCTGGGACAATGTCATTTTTAAAAATCACTCCAAAGAAGCTATTGCTTCTTTTTTCAGGAAAAAAGATGTTTTTTCCACTTTGCTTTTTCCTGGAGTTATGCTGAGTTTCACCCACTAACCATGATGAAACCACTTTATTAATATCCAATATGAAATAATTATTACTGGGACTCTCTTTAATGCTCTTAGAATATTTAGAATGGTTATCTGAAAAAAATCAACTCCTGCTCTCTTCAAATTTGAAGTTTCAGGACCATTTGCATTTATATTTATACTTATGTGAATATAAATGGTATTTTATATTATCTTCTTAGCCGATCTATAATTAGTGGCATATACATAATTAGTGAAAATATAAATCACAGTAACACTGATTGCTTAATGTTATATTATTTCTGTTTGCTGGCAAAAATGAAACCATGAAGACTGAAACATCAATAAAAGAACTATACCTAAACTTTGTCTCATTAAAACAGACAAGAATGCTCCTATGATTATAATTCATCTATGATAAAAAAAAAACCCAGATCTCTTATATAAAGATATTAAAACAAATGGGCATAAATAAAAGAAATGCTGTAAGAATGTAATTGGCATGGGAAATCTGATCATGTATATGTATGCATGTGTGTGTGATGGGGCGGGAAGGGGGTTGATTAGCAGAAAAAGATATACATGTGAAATTTCGTATATTGCAAAAATAATTACATAATGTAAGTAACAGAGAACTACAATACAATCCAATAGAATCATAAAACTACCAGTCCTGAAGGAACCTAGGATAAAAAACAAAATAAGAAAAAAAATTGCTGTTTTAATAAAATCAGCATTTTAAAAAATCTACTACTATAATGAACATACCAAGATAATTAAAGGCTGGATTTCAAATAACCTGGGAAAAAGTTCTGGTAAAGAAACAATCAAATTAATGACTCTCAATAGCTTAGTGTCATACATGACTTATCTAGGGTGGAAAGAAGACACACAGTCCGTAAGCATACTTCAATCTGAAAATTATATTAAGTCCAGGCAGCTTATCATTTCTAGCCCTCTTTAATACTAATTAAGAGTGTTAAACTGACAATACTGAATACCATAATTAGCATGCAATGTCTAAAGGTGGTAGCTGTTGATTTATATTCTCAAATAGCACCCAATGAAGAATATAATTGATAATCCTTACCTCTTTAGGGAGCAAGGAAATGAAGTCTCGCTGAAACTGGGGTTCTATCACTTGCATCATATGTTTTACTTGGGTTGGTTCACAACTATCAATAAGTTCATCTAAAGCAAGCAATTTCTCTGGTCCACTCCAGCTCTATCAAAGAGGAATTAGAAATTTTTATTATTTTAATAAGTGCCTCAAATTATAAGCTCATAAAGGAAAATCTACATCCACATACAACATAAAAGGTGGCAGCTTGTAGTGACATTTTCTCCAGAAGGCACTGAAGTCATAATCATTTAGTCTCATCAAGTTTATCAGCTACCTTTATTTTGTAAAAGCTTTAAAAAAATCATGGTTTTGACTGGAAAATATTTTTGCCTTATATTATTCTAATTGTTATATGTTCATCTGCAACAAAGATACTGGCTGAGAAATCATAATTTTATTAAAACATCAGTTTGGGCAACTGAGTAAATAGAGAATTTTGACAGATGATTTTCCTTCCTTTCTTTCTAGTAGGCACCAACCATAAAATTTAATAGTTTTAGTAAGGCACTCATCGGAAGGAGACTGGCAACATCAAGTAGAGAAAAATTAATAACTGGATAGATTGCACATCTGACAACTGTCTTCCAGAAACTAAGAGGATTTTAATTTGCTATGTGAAAATAATTTCAGATAAAAAAATGGTAAACAACAGAAAATGGTAGCTCTCTTAGTAGTAAAAATAGAATATAAACAAAGGCTGAAATAAAAGAGGGTAAGAAATAAAGTACACATTATGGAAAAACAAAAACACATATTATGCCTTGAAAATATGAGCTCCTTTAAACTATGTTAAGGAGATTGTTTTCATTATTTTTCCCCCATGAGGAACACCTGCACAGAAATGCCATGATTCTTAAAAGGGAAAACCAAAAAGCCAAGTGAATCATTTAAAATGTTAGGACCTCCCCTCACAATAATCAAGTAAAACATTTAAATAACCTTGAAACACTTACATGAAAACACATCCTTGAGCAGGCTGATATAGTACCTTTGTGAATTATGATGTCCATTTTGGAAGTGGGTGAAGAGAGATCAGCAGGTAAGGTTTGGAGCTAGAAAGATCTGGATTCTGACTTTCCATTTCTTGCTCAAACTAGGAATCCGGATTTTGTAACATATAAATAACTGAAAACTGAGATATACTGAGGATACTGGAAGCTTTATTTAGAATACTTTTTAAAGTATTTCTTAAGATATTAACCCCTTCAGAACCTCAAGGAATCTCATCTCTTCCTTCCTATCATTAAAGTGTAGACTATGGTAATGCTATCAAACGTTTCAGTGGTACTTCCTTAGTACTACAATGTAATAATGTCATAAACATTGTATCTTAATCCTCATTTAATGAGGAGAATATCCCTGAGGAGATGTGAGGAGAATAACCCTAGAGAATATCCCCATTTTACCATCAAATATGAGGAAACAGAGGCTCTAATAAGCTGTGTTGTTTCCTTTAATTTTGATACATACACGAACCTCGAACATTCTCCTTGAGTACTCACTGTGTATCCTTTTTGGTTAGGGTGAGGATTTACACATAGAAATTAAAAATACTAATATACATGTATACGGACACGTATGACCAATTAAAAGCAGTTAATTCATACTTTACTTCACTCCATCTCCCTCTAATAGCTTCAAACCCTGGTTCAAAACTTACCTCTTTGACAAAACTTACAATGATCAATCTCCACTCATCTCTGACTTAGTAACAATACTATAAACTCTGATTTATTGATTACATTCCTTACAGGATTTGAGGTGGGTTTTTATAATATGCTATACCTCTCCATCTATATTACAAGGATTCATGGACTTTATTATGAGGACAGGCCCTTCTGGGTGATGAATAACTGTGCTGACCTGATTAAAATGCAGCTTTAATTAAGTCACTTGATAGAAAAATTTTAATGCAAAATTCTTAATCTCCTTTGCATATATGAATGCTAGCTTCAAAAATATTTTTTGGAAATATTTATGGTTAAATTTTGATATAAAACTATAAGATGTGATCTTCAAAGGAAAAAAAATAGTAAAAAGATCTTTCAATATACTACTACTCTATAATTTACATATATATTACATTAATGACTACTATGAATATTTCTAATTTAAGGTAATATACTATGCATGTTTAATGTTCTCTATTTTTTCAGTTAATGTATTTTACTGTTTTTTAAAAAGAAAGTAATAGAAAAACAGTATCTGTACATGGTATATAACTGCTAATAGATAAAAAATGTCTTTTATCAAGGATTTTAGGCACTGGGGTGATTCTAGAATGAAAAAAGCAGAATAGATGATAAATAACTAATTCAGATCTTAGGTATATGTTAGAAAGTATGTCAGAAATTGCTATATATTTAAGGCAAAGTCTATGATGAAAATTATTTCCACATAGCAAAATGCTTTTAAGACTTTAAATAACGCTCTTATGTTGTTTTAAAATAATATTTAGCAAGTTAAATAAATTTAAATTATATTTCAATTTGAATTATACATACATTCAGCAGATGTTACTTTGTGACATTTTACTGAAAAGTATACCACCGACAAAGATTAGCAGCATAAGCTGTAAACTACAAAGTTGACGAGACTATTTTCACGGACCATACATATTCAACAGTCCAATTACTTAAAATCACGTCTCTTATATGGTTCCATCTAAGGTCTGGACCACATTTCTCTCCAGCCTGGATTTCATTCCTGAACTCCAGACCTGTATATAAAATTGTGTCTGTAACAGAAAATTACTATGTCTACAATCTTTCTCTTCAAATATGCACATCCACAGTCTTTCCTATTTCTGTAAAATGTAACTCTTATTGTATTGCTTTGTTCAGGCCCAAAACTGGAGTCATCCCTAACTCCTCCACTCTCACCATCAGAGAGTTCTGATCCATCAGGGAAATCTAAGGCCTTAAAATTCAAAATATATCTAGAATCTATTAGTAACGGGCCTAAGCTACTATTATCTCTCGCCTGGATTATTCCTATAACCTCTTAGAGGGTCTCCCAGCTTCCCACCTTAATCCTCCTAGTTCTCTTCTCCACAAACTAGTCAGAGTGATAGGGCTAACAGTCACCCCCCTCTTCCGCTTGAAACCCTCCAGGGGCTTCCCACTTCACACAAGTAAAAGCCAAAGCCTTCAGGTTGGCCTACAAGGTTCTAATTTCCTACTCCTCTCCCTCGTTTACTCTACTTTAGCCCCAGATACTTTCTGTGTCTCAAACACAGCCAGCAAGCTCTGCTTCAGAGCATCTTCTCACTTGCTGTTCCCTGGACCATTCTGTCCTGAGATGTTCACATGCTTTGCTTCCTTACTTCCTTCTCTGAGACCTTCTCCAGGCGACCGTTCTAAGACTGCAAATCCGTGTGAAATCCCCCCACCCAGTTCCTCTCCTGACTAGAATTAAGTTCTCCAAAATAAGGATTTTTTTTGTCTGTTTTGTTTATTACTGTATCCCAGATCCAAATTTAGGGCCTAGCATCTTAAAGATGCTCAGTAAATATTTGCTGAATAAATGAATGAATCCTCAAAGAGCCAGGAAATACTATACTGACACTATCTCAAAACTCCTTCTAGAAAGAGTTTCTATTCTTTATATTTGATGGTATCAACTAGGATCTGCTTGCTTAGTCTGGTTTCAAGACTGATTCCCAATTTTGCATATATTCATGGTTTAGCAGCAAGGGAAGGACGTATTAACTTGAAAACCTTGTAGCTAATGACTATATTAAAATAAAATGACAACAACCCACACCAGTCTTTAATGAGGACTAGTGGAAAGAATACTGAACCGAGGATCAGGAATCCCCAGGAATCCCTAAAATGCTAACTTTTGTAGGAGATACTGCCATTAATTAGGTTACAGTTTAATCTCTGCAGGCCTTAGTTTCTTTATCTGAAAAAGTGTTGGAAATTCTGATCCTAATTATTTTATTTCTGCTCTGAAAATAGCTGTTCTGGAAATGAAAAGAGCATTTCCCTTTGGTCTTTCATGGTAAAGTTATGTGGGGATACATGGAAGTGGGTAGGAAAAACATTCCAAATTCAGAAAGGATCCAGATAAACAAAATTTAATTTGTAGACAAAATTGCAAATGCAAACTTGAAAATTCCCCATGAAAGTGCTGTTTTCTTTCAGGTAATTAGAGAATACAGGCAGCAGAGAAGAGCAGAAGGAGCCCTGAGCTGTAATCAGGGGCCTAGGTTCCACCCGTGAACTCAGTGCGCAACTGCATGGAAGCCCCTTATTAGTCTGCATCCCAGAGACCCGACCTGTATAATGAGGGGCTTGGCCAGACCAGCGGTTCTCAAATGCTGGTTGAATGGTGCAAGCATCCTGGAGTCCTATAACCCACCATCAAAGAGTCTGACTCAGTGGTCAAGGTGGGGCTGAGGACACTGCATGTTTTAAATAACCAACTCAGCCAGTGCTGATGCAGGTGACTCACAAACCATCAACGGCATACTAGTCTGAATGATTCTTAGTATTCTGTTCAGACAAATATTTTATGACTTCGGGCAGTATAGCACCTGAATTTCATGTGGTCAAGAACTCACTTCTCTAGTACCTCCAGGACATGGGGAGCCAGTCTGTTTGAACAGCTCCAGGTTTGGAGTGCTTACTATCTCCCATTCTACTCTGGGTCAGTTCTCATTGTTAAGTTCAACTTAACAACAAAGTCCAACTCAAAGAATATGATTCAAGTTTTGTTTTCTGAAGAAACCAAGAATCAGTCTGACTCTTACAGAGAAGTCTTCAAAATGTCAGACAGAAACATTTTCCCTTACTTTTCTTTGGCTAAATACATGACTTTCTTCAACTCTTCCTCATACAACAGAGCCTCTTAATCATACTGTTTCAAATACAATGGCAAAGTAATACTGAATTCATTTTCTTTTGGCACTATCCTGTTTTAGTATTTTGTTGACTAGCAAATAAAAGAGATCCAAATACCTTAGAAAACATGTACAATTTCTAAGTGTTACCAGAAAACTTAAGTCTTTCACAAGAGTAGCTTTTACTCCACTTTTAATTTCAAAACACAGTATTTTCTACTTTATCATTTAAAAAGTATTATGGGAAAAAATAATAAAAGAATATTGTGAGTATAACAGGTATTTTCAAAATACATTCATTTAATACAATACAAATATGTTTTGATTAAAATAATGCTAATAATATTAATCTGATGACATTTATATGAAGCTCATGTTAATAGCCTTTTTTTTTTTTCACACCTGAGGAGACTGAGGCTCATAAAGGCTATTTCTTGACTAGGAGAGGAAACTAACATTTACTGAGTTTCCACTGTATTTCCAAGAATAGCTTTAAGCACATTTACATGTCTTCTCCCTTTTGACAATTTTTTAGTGTTATATCTATTTTACAGAGGCTAAGAATAAAGGCAAGAGTAGTTACATAATATCAACAAAATCACCCAAGTGTTAAGAGGTAAGGCCAGGATTTGTACTAAAAGCTTTTTCTTCTAAGTCAAAGTGCTTCTCATTATAACAGGATGCCTCTGAATATTAATTTCAACATAAGAGACTGTTAATGCTATTGGTGTCTTTACCTAGTGAAGTGAAAGTTTACTAGTATTTGCAAGTGAAAAACTATTTGCAAGTGAAAAACTATGTATTAATACCCAACGATACAAAAAAAAAAATGACCAATCATCTCCCCCAAAATTAACAAGCTGAAGCATCAAATCTGGTTGCCAAAAAAAGAACCAATGGCAACTGAAAATTCAAACAGTACAAAATTTCCGTTGGGTTTTTTTTTTTCAGTTTTGTTTTTAATTTGCACTTCTATTTTGGAGTGGCATTCTGTTTCAATTTCCCTTTATCTAAAATGGTGTATCATTTGTTCTCATTCAATTTATAAATTGAGTACAGAGTACTTTGTCAGAATAGATGGCGCTGGACCAAAACAATGCTGTATCACCGTCTTAGGAGCAATAGCAGAACAGTAAGGGGACAAGCTCTCCCATTTCGCTTGTTATGCAACAGAAAAGTCATCATTAAATGCCCCCACAGCATATCTGCAGAAATCATGCCAGTTTAATTATCCCTCAACTATACCACATAGGTCAACTCACGACTCCCTCACTTTATTAAGAAATTCTCTCTCTCTACAAGTTAAGCGTTAAAGCATTGTAAGCCTTTAGGCAAGTGATTCATTTCTAGTTACTTTGGCACCAGCCCTGAAAATAAAGGGCGGTGCACCACAATGAGGCCCTGGGTGTGTCGAGGCAGACATGGTACTCAAAAGGATTAAGGTTCTCGACCTACCTGTATAGTTGGACTTCTGTTGTGAGTAAATTTCTTTGCTACATAATATTTATGTGAAAAAAAAAATACGTATATAGTACTATACCTGTAGGGATAACTGTACATGGTATTCCTATTAGCTAAGAACACGTTTTCTTCACTGCATCTACTTCTCAAATGAAAAGTGATCAAATGGACCTTTCTGCAGGACAAAAGCTAGCCTAATATTCTTTAGTTTACCTAAGACACACTTTTTTTTTTTTTTTTACAATTTACATTCTGAAGTTAGGATGCGTCTAGTAATCTACGGTACATGAGACTGATGATATACAGTATGTGGTAACATGAGGACATTTCATTAAGGGAAGTGTGAATGAGCTAAACAAGCAAACACTGTACACAGGACCCGCTAAAACACCCTCATGGCAAAATAAAGCACAAATGCCCCCCACTATAGATCAGTATTTGAAAGAGTTCTCTTAAAATGGGTAAAGAACTTAAATGGCTAGCAAAGAATATTCTGGAACTCTAAAACATTGGAAAAAATAGACCCACCTCACATACTAAATAAATCTCACTCTAGACTACCTTCCAATAAGAAGCAAACCATTTCATATAACATAAACATTTTGGAGGCTGTCTACAACGGTAAGACTACTACTGATAGTGTAATTTTCCATCACGCGGGTACTTGCCTATAAAAATGATATGAAAGTGGCCTCTGCACACTCGCAAGTGCTGTGTTGCTCACACTGTATGCATGTGTAAACGTGACAACACACACCCATACTCCCATCTCCTTGGCTGAATGAGAGATGGTAAAAACTCTTTAAAGCATTTTTTAAGACTCTGTAAATGTCTGAGTTCTTTTTTCACCTCTTATTGATGGGATACATCTCTTAGATGTGACACAAAACTTAGAATTCTGAGGGCATACATAGGAAAAAATTAAAATGAAAAAAAAATCATGAACCTGCGATAAAAGAACTAGGGTGAGGACGGGGAATAATCCTTAAGGAAAGGTAAGTATAATTAACAAATGACTATGAAAACAAAACAAAAAACTTTTTAACTGTAGTGGTTCATGACATTATAATAACAGTAAAGTAGTTTCCAGGCTTGTACGGTATAGATTCTCAGTCTCAGCACAACTGATATTTTGGGCTGGATAGCTCTGTGTTGTGGGAGGCTGTCCTTCACATCGGCTCTTCTTGTCAGATGCCAGCAGTGTCTGGCCCCCACCCCCTCAGCTGTAACAAACAAAAATGTTTCAGCCAAGGGAAAATTTGCCCCCTACCAGGAACCACTGCTCTGATCTCTCAATTACCAACTCCTCTCAAAAAAGGTTTTCCTAGTTTCTCTGAAGTCACCTGAAGGGTAGAAAACAATTTTAAAAATCCATTTTAAAGAAAGATTGCTTCAAGTGAGTTTTCCAGCCACAGAAGAAAAAAACTGGGACATTTAGTTTTTGCCCAGGTATTTAAAATATTGAGATTTAGACGAATGGACACCTTAAAAATCTGAAATATCAAATAAAATCAATAAAGTATTTTCTTCAACCATTATTCCCTATGTATCCATAAAATACTACCAATGGAGCAGCCAGAGGTAAAGAAAATATATTCATTTTACATTACTACGGTGGCTAGTATCAGAGATACCTTCACTTAACGTAATTTATATTATTTACTTTTTACAAGGAATAAGTAACCAAATGTTTAACCCATGACAACTATTTGCTAAATACTTGATTTCTATGCATTATCTCCCTAGAAGAAGTGATAAATCAATTAAATGTCACTATCATGAGTTACGAAATTTGTAAGATTCAAGGTTTGGTTGTAGCCAATCTTCCCGGTAAACTTCCAAAAATTTAAATGCTAGTAAAATACAGTCATCAGAATTTGAGCACAATAAGCCACACCCAAGCACGGCACAGATGAAAGAAGCTGCAATCAACTCTTAGAGGCTACGAGGGTAATAGTGATGCATAAGTTACCACGAGTGACTAGTGTAATTCTTACGCTACTGCTAAATGCTTAACTTCCAAACAATGCAGTTTAGGAAACAAGTACATTCAGGAATCCCAGAAACCCAAACACATAGGAGGAAAAGAAGAAAGGTCTTTTTATCTAAAAAGCAATAAAAAATGCAAATGCACACTTACACAAAATAAGCACTGGACCCTCTTGATTAATACACCTAAAAATTAAAGTGTGTTCCCTTATTTTTAACAGCATTTTTTATTGAGACATACTTCATATAACATAAAATCCACCGTTTAAATGTTCACTTCAACAGTTTCCAGCACACCCATCTTGCTGTGCAACCATCGCCACTATCCAACTCCAAAACACTAACATCACTCCTAAAAGAAACCCCGCACCTACAGGCAGTTAGTCTCAAACGGCCCTCCCAGCATCACCTAGCAATCACTTATCTGCTTCCTGTCTCTATGGATTTGCCTGTTCCGGGTATTTCATATAATCACACATTATGTGGCTTTTTGTGTCTGGCTTCATTCACTTAGCATAATGTTTTCGAGGTTCATCCATGTGTAGCATATAATAGCTCCTTTTCATGGCTGAATAATCCTTTATTTTTTGCAGCAATTAAGTGAACATTTCAAGTACTGTGTTTAGACATGTCACCTGAAACATTTTCAGCCATTCCTGGAGGCCTGTGGGTGGTTGGACAGACGTAATTCGGCGTCGTTGTTGTCCTTGGCCATTGGCTGCTCTCAGGTCTCCAAAAGTTGTTGGTGTTGCTGAACATGGTACAAGCCCAGTGGTACTACAGAAAATACAAGAGTAGAAGCAAACATAGATATTTATTAAGAATAATGGGCTCTAATACAGTAAGAATGGGATGATATAGCATAGTTCAAACATCAATCAAATTATTATTTTCATTTGCTTATTCCCAGAGAGCAAGGACACACAAAACCTAATCTGCTATTCTTAGAGCAAGTTTCCTCCCTCCTACATAACCACCTGTTTTTATCCGAGCAAAGCTAACTGCAACCAAATGACAAAATCTCTACGGCAAACTGAAAGTTGTTGATAACATACAAATGATGTTAAAACATTTCCTTAGAAGATTTAGATTTTACTTCTCTTATGACTGGTCTCCAGTGACACAATTAAACAAAAGTTTTAATTTTTTCTACGAAAAGGAGTGTGAGACTTATTAATGTTTTAAAAAAATTAATATGTAGAAGTAGTATGGTCAAATGTTTCAGACATTTTACCAGTCTTATCAGTCATTAAGTTGCCTCAGATGCCTTCTAAATAATTTGTAGTATTTGTCTATTTCTTTCCCATTTTCTATTGTTATTTTAAAGCTAGTATAGATAATACTAGATAATATTTGACAGGAAAAAGCTTTGATTAGAAATGTATTTACTCAAACAGGTAAGTAGTGAGAACTTATTATATTATATGCAAAATTAAATGAGATCATCAAATACTTTTATCCAATAATTTAAACTTTGAGACAGTTTTTAAAAAAAACCCATAAACCTGAAATTCAATTAATTCTGCCACTAGTAAAATAAGAGATGATCTATCTTTAAAATTGTCCAACTCTCCTAAAAATGACTAATAGCAGAAAAAGTAGTTAGAACTATGTTATTAATATATTAAACATTCTACTTTCTAATCTCAATGCCTAATTTAATTATTTAAACGCAAGGTAAATAATGAACATCTCTATTTTAGAGACGTGGGGGAAAAGGAGCAGGAAGATTCAGTTAACAAAATCACATGTGTAAAATAATTTTCAGTTTATTGAGCTATGATAATAAAGTGCTTTAAATCCAGAGAACATATAAACTGTATCCTAACAGTTGACTATCAAGCTCTGAAAAATTACTAATGAAACAACTCCAATTCTTTTCTATCCAGCGTTTCTCATTATTTTGCTAGAAAATGCATCTCAGTCACTACTAAATTTTACAGAAAAATCTTCCTATCTACCACCTTTAAATCTTTCAACATTATACATCTAAGATGGTCTGTAACATTCAACAATTAAATTTATTTTTTCTTCTATCAAATTTCAAAAGTAAGCTCTATTTTCTTCTCTGAAATGAAATGTGATTATAACTTACATTTTCTAATAAAAATGATGAAAAAGTCATACTTTCATCTTATTATTAGAAAATCTTTCAACAAAACTGAAAAATATCAAATATATACTGACAAAGTCTCTAAAAAGACATGGAAATCAATATGCTGTTTGGTTTGCTTTAAGAAAATTGTATTTTAAAAAGCTAAAAATAAAAGTTTCACCTTTGCAGGTGCTTTCTCAATATAAAAAGCGAGCAAGTAAAGACAAATTTTACTAAAATGTGTTCTGCTTTAAAAATTCAGTTTTCATTAATAAACTACCTTAAGAACAAATGAACCATTTAAGACTTTTGCCCGGGTACTAGCTGTATTAGTAGAAGACCAAATTTATATGGCTGGCTAAAATCTATACAGTAAAAAAAACCTCATTTTAAACATTAAACTCAACGACTTTTGCCCGGGTACTAGCTGTATTAGTAGAAGACCAAATTTATATGGCTGGCTGAAATCTATACAGTAAAAAAAAACCTCATTTTAAACATTAAACTCAACTTTCTCATCCAAGAAATAGTTTATCAAGACTAGAAGAAAAAAGCAAAAATGAAGTGAGTAGTTTCACTTGTCTTTCTCTCATTCTACACCCTCTGGTGGCAGTGCCAAAGCACAGTGACATTGTTAAAAAGCAAAGGGTAAGTAAGAGGGAGGGGGGCAGTTAACATGGGTAAATCACACAAAAAACATTTCCTGCATAACCGAGATAGCTTTTTCTCTTCTGTATCATTTCTGAACTTTTTGTATATAAAACTATCCTAATTATTATGATTTCTGAAGGTCACAAAAGAGCATCTGAAAGAAATATTTTCCACAACTGAATGAAATAAAAATACATACACTGTTTCCCTGGAAAAAAGAGATGCAATCCGTAGCAATGTTCAATCGCAAAAATGTATGTCTGAGCAACGTTAATTTTACTGCATCTTACAGAATAAAAGTAACTCTACATCAAAATATTGAGGGGAAAAAGAGAAATATCACCATGATGAAGTTCTTATGGCTTCTTTAGCTAACTTTCAATCAGTCATCTGAAGAAGTGACAATTATGCAAAAAGACCCCCCAAAAGCCCTTAAGATGCTTTTGTCATTTAAATTTTAAAATACCACATTCCAAATGACGTACAAAGCCATTTTTAATTGGCTGGGTAACAGATATTGTGCTTAAGTTAGCCTAATTAGCGTGAGAGTGGGAAAAGTTTTATACTGATGCAAAATCCAAAAATGATGGAATGGTGCAGGAAACAAGACTACAATTGTAGTTAGTTGTTATGGAAACTATTCTACTGGTGTAGAAATGTATGTGCTAAAAACATAAGACTTACCAAGCAAATAAAAGGGGGTTTCTAACACAGTAATTTCATGAAATAAGATTTAGGTAGTAATCGTGGGGTCTATCTCACTGTTAATAAATATGTCTTCAGTTCTGCAAATATAACACTCCACCCTAGAATAGCTGTTGCTATGGTAACAAGATACATTTGCTCATATGCATATTTTAGGATTTACTTGATAGAATTCCTTAAAAATTGGGATTTAAAAATTTTGCTGATAGGAGGACTTCTGCCTATGTCTTACTTCAATGTATCAGCAACAAAATATAAAGCCATGGTGGTAGTCATTCTTCTCTATTTAGGTTGATAATGTTTCCCAATTTTCAGTGATTGCAAAATGTGTTAAGCAGCCAACAGTACTAGTGACATTATAACTCTATGAGAATAAACTGAAAGAAAGGCTTTTAGAATCATCAACTCTTTTAAGAGACATGAGCATCATGAGAGAATCAATCATTATACTTAATATTACCTTGTATATTCTGAGACTTTGCATGGTTTCTTTCCCAAAGAAAAAGAGCGGACCTCAGAACCATGGTCCAACTTTCTTTTCATCTATAAGGTAAAACAAATGAGATATATTTAAAAAGAATCACCTGTCCAACTATCAAATTTTAGCATTAGCATCAGTAATACTGAAAAAATTCTTAAATTTTTATATGCCTCTAATGTTAATTAGGCATAGTTAATTCATATAGAAAATAAATGTTTCATAGTTTCTTCTATTAGTTCTACTTTGTTTTACTCTTTATAAGACTATAAAGGTGAATCCACCCCCACTCCCAACATTTGGTCCAGAAGAACAGCGTATGGTGATTTAAAAGTTGACAGACATCATACACATTCTTTGAGAGTAATGTACCTTTCCCATTTTCTTTCTAGTTTACGAACCAACATAGGGAAACATGTCATGTTAACCTACACAGAAGAGAACCATATTTAACATGCCTTAGTGATTTTCATTTTCCTTTAAAAACATATTTTAAGAAGGATAAAAGAAACAACAAATTAAAAATTTCAAAATCAGAATGGAAGCGACTTAAAATACATTATTATATAAGGGTAAAAAGAACAATGTAAACAAAATGCTCTTGAGAAGTAATTATGATAAGGCATAAAGCAATGAATATGGGCAATGAGGAAAGTTAAAAAAAAGTAAATCCATAATAAGAGGGAAATGTGGAGATGATACAATAAAGGTAGAAAAAAAGTCATCAACTGATATTTAGACAGCATATAGTTCTACTTGACAGATGCTAACTTAGGACAAAATATTCTAACTTGAAAAGCAACAACAAAAACAAAAAGACAGAAAAAGAATGAGTTATGCATCTTTGTAAGGTATACCTAATATCTGTAGTTTTAAAGTATTTCATTATGCTGCATAGATATGTAATATGTAAATATATTCAGAATTGTATTTTGTCATCTTCAATATTAAAGTATTTATTCTTTATATTTCACTATTGGTTAATAGAGGTCATCTAGAACTACATGTATGTTACAAAACTATAAAATCAGATCTGGTAAGATTCAACTTTTTCTATCTCAGCATCCCCTCTCAGGTTTGTATCTGCTAGTTAATTACTGTATCACTGAAAATGACAGCAGTGGTGGAGCAGAGGGGAGGGAATCCCAGGGTGATAGACAGTTCTCCTCATTTTTATAAAAAGGTGAAAACCCTCACTTTGCAGCAGCCTTATTTTCTTACCTACTGCCTCACATGGAACATCATTAACTAGCATGCTACACCGTAAATACTAAAGAGAACCAACCAGACTCTAAAAATCTTTTTGAACCACATTCTGGTTAATAAAGACTGCGCTTTTATCATCATGAAGAAAGTCTTCTAAAACACAGGGATTATTTTCCAACGTTAGAGGCAAGAGGTGAGGGTAGGACAAGCTCCTCCACAATTTATACCTTGGCTCATGAAATGCCTACTGAAAGAAATGGAATTAGTCTTATTTCAACCCTTCAGAAGTTTCTGTACTCATTACATTATTTTAAAGTGATTCCTCTCAAAATCCCTTATTTTCTTTCTCCAAATAATTTTGTTAAAAAGCAAAAATAAATACTTTAATACATAGGTAACCACGTGCTTGAATGTGTATAAATTATAGGCACACATGTACATCCACAGAAAGGTATCCATCAGGAAGGTCGGTCAGTACAGATTACCCTAAAAATCTATTTTTTATAACTTTCACAGATTCTCATTTTCAAAACTATTATGAGAAACTTTGATATTCACTGCAATTAAGTTTGTAATACCGGCTTTCAGAACTTCTCTGGATAGCTTGTAAATACATTGGTGCAAATGCCATTTGCCACTAAAAGCAAACTTTATTTCCATCTTAGAAATCCTTCAGCATATAAAAATGCCCAAAATACATATCAAGGGAACCACCGAGAAAGGATTTTTATCTTTAGAATATTTTATAAAACAAAGCACTTTCTGTATGACTATGTAAATCTTTTAAATATTACATTGTTTACTGAAAATACTGACTTAAGAAACAAAAATTAATTCTGCAATTTTTAAGGGCTGCAGAAAGTAAATATAATCTCTTTAAATATAAATACCCAATATTCTAGTGACTGTATGCTTTAAAAGAGTCCACGAAAGAAAAAAAGAAAAACGTATATATGAGGTACAGAAAAATAAAAGGCAAAGGTTCACTAAAAGCTAACTAAGGGTAGAGTATTTCCAGGTCAGCATTTAACGGAGCCACGTTTCTGAAGTCTGAATATATTTTTAGAGAAAAATTCTCAGATTAAAATGTACATTTTATTTTCAATGTAAAGCTTCTTACAGCTCACGTTGTCTTTTCCATTATTTCCTCACATTCACGATCTAAAACAGAATACCAGACATCCAGCCACCCACCAAAATTAGAGGATACTGCAGCCATCTCTGATGATACAGATTTTCCTTCTCAGGCAGGCATACACACACACACACACACACACACACACAATCATACAACACAGGAAGAAAACAGATTACTTACTTTGTAAAAAATCATTTTTAGTGTGCCGTAGAAACCCATATTTTCTGGATTTTTCCCCTTCAGTGATTCTGTGCCCCCGTGTGTCCGGCTGCTTGGCAGTCTCTGACAATATAAACCTTTTTCAGGTAGGTATGTCACAGATTCTAATGTGGACATGCTCAGGCACGTCAGAAAAGGAAGATTAGGGAGCAGAACCGGCAACAAAACTCCACAGCAAAGGCAAATGCAGCTCAGTATCAAGCCGCTTCTCGGGACGCACATACATGCATGCAGCCTGACTGAGGAGAACTCGAGGGAATAATGAGAGAGAACCGAGAAGATTATTGGAGGAGACTGTGCCCTGTCAAAGCCTTGACTGAACAGATTCCTCCCTCAGCAGCAGAGGGATCAGATTACATCTTCCCTTGAACACAGAATGGTGCAGTCCAGGATTCAGCAATGCAGACTGCACATCAATTATATGGTGATCCGCTCCAGGGAGCCCGTAAGCACACAAGGCGCTGAACAGAGGGAGGATGTGGGCAGCAAATGAGACCGCCCCCACACGACAGCCCCCTCTCTCCCCTTTCAAACTTTCAGGAGGTTATTTTTGCATTTTGTAACACCTGCATTTTTGAAGACTTTTACATGGCCAGCGTCATTTCCACAAATAAGTCCTTTCAGAAGCATTTTGAAAATGGAATATATTTTCATATGGTCCTCCCAACAGAAGCAAAGCAGTCTATTTCCCCTAACTGTTACCCTACTGCAGTCCTGGCACAGACTGATCAGATTTTTTCAAGTAGCTTGGATGGTACAAAACGGGCAATTCCAAAGGGAGAAATTCAATATTCTTTGGGGCGATTTACAAGAAAGTAAACCAGTTTGGAGCATACAGCATTTGCAGAAATTACGTAATAAGTTATATTTCAACCTGTACATTTCTTATATTAAGATTTAATGTAAATATTCCCTATGCTTTTCCATTCCATTCGTTTAAAACGTAATTTTCAAGAAAATTACCACACACTTCATCAATCCTTACTAATCAAGAGAATATCTTTTTATGATTAACAAACCAACACTGAGTATAGAAAGTTTGGCTGAAAGGTTCTATTTCTCCAAAAACTGCTCACTGGAGAGTCTTACAATTATTTGTTAATTTAATCTTGGGTAAACAAGAGGCACTGGACTTCTACTTCCAAAATTATTTTCACAATGTGTACTGCTTATCATTAAAAAGGTATTTTATATAATAATAAAGGTTCCAAAGTTGGCCTGAAGGCAACCTTTTTCTTAGAATGACTACTACACAAATCTAGATGTTTCATCTTGCAACTTGCGTGCTACAAAACTAGCTTCAGAGGCAATTATAAGATTCTTTGGACTAGAAAGGCCCATTATTAAGGGTCTAGTTAATTAACTCCCACCCTCCCCATTAACATTCTTTATTACAAATAAACTGTGTGCCTATAGTTATTTAAGTACTTAGAAAGTTTCTTCAGGAAAAAAAGCAATACTATTTAGACTTACTACATTTTAATATTCTCTGACTTTTGTCAGGGAAATGATCCTAAACACTGTATAAAGCAGTATCATAATTTTAAAAATAAATGTTTACCTTTTTAATTAAGACATTAAGTCAGCACAATGTCTTTTAACTTAAAACATAAGCAAAATAAGATAACCTAAAATTTTATGAAAAGGTACATCTTGGGTCTTCTGGAAATTATATTCTACAGTCTATTATCTTTTTAAAAATTCTCCTACCTGGCTCTTAAATTAATCCTTACCCTCAGAAACAGTATGTACAGGTACCAGCAAAAGTTACTTAGTTTTCTAACTTAAAAGACATATTACTAAATGAAAGAAGCTAGTCTGAAAAGGCTACAAACTGTATGATTTCAACCAAATGACATTCTAGAAAAGGCACAGCTACAGGAACAATAAAAAGATCATGGTTTCTAGGGGTTTGGGGAGAGGGAAGGAGGGAAGAATGAAAAGATGGAGCACAAGGGATTTTTAGGGCAATGGAATTATTCTGTATGATACTACAGTGGTGGCTACATGTCATTATGCATTTGTCAAAATCCATAGAATGTACAACATCAAGAGTGAACCTTAATGTAAACTATGGACTTTGGTTGATTTAAAAAAAATTAGTTTTCTACATAAACAATTAGCTTACTTCAAAGGAAAGTTCCTTTTAAAAAGAAATCTCTTACTCTTAGCAAAAAAAATCCAACTGTTAGGAATGGATCCATAAATCCTTTTATTACAGCTTTGGAGTGCTCAGGATTTGGGGGTGGGGGGGAAGGACCCCCTCCTTCCCTCAGTTGTGGGCTATCTGAAGAAATTAACTGTAAAATGAACACCTGAAATTTCCTGTAAGGCCTGTTGGAGGACAAAGAGACTGCCCATCTAGCAGTCATAGAACAGTAAACATCTTGACTTCAGCTGAAACCATGTCCTATCTCTGGCTGAACTAACCTTTCCAAATTAATTCTACTCAGTTGAGGACACAGGCCAATTTTAATAAACCAAGAGCACTGTCTCAAAATCTAGGATGTTTAAAGAAGAAACTATCTTAACTTTGCATATTCAAAGAATGCTCTTCTGGTGACACGGCTCCTATGCATGGCTAGGATGCCACAGGAAAACATGATTGTCACAAATGTATGTTTATATGTAGGTATGTATATTCATATTTTATCTTTGAGTAGGCAAAATATCTACATGGCTCAAAAATCAAAATGATACACAAAAACTAAACACTGAGAAGACTTTCCAACACCCCCAACCACCTATCTACCATGGTTCCCACTTGTAATGATGTTTATTAGTTTGTTTATCCTTTAAGTGAGAATGTATATGTTTATAAGTACTCATGAAGACTTTATTTTCCCAAGTATTTAAACAATTCTCCCTAATATCTTGTTTACAATGTTAATTTGAACTGTGAAGAATTTGTCAAGCAAAGCTAGTCAACCAAATCTCTAACTAGACTTCAAATTAATAGAATAAAAATGAATGATTTGTAATATTCTTTGAAGTACCAGTAATGAAAACTGTGATTTATTAGATTACTTTCATCATAATCTATATATGAACAACACAAATGATTTCTCACATTCCTATTTCTGGGAGTCTTGGCTAAAATACAGATGTTTAAAACTTTATTAAGAGATTTAAGGTTTTTAGTAATATTACTGATAAAGACTTTATATGTGAATCTATGTCTGTCTTATCCCTGTGGTAGACAGAAATACTGTAAAGTTGAAATCAGTCCAAAATCTGTTAAATAAATGTAACAAAAACAAAAGTATTTTATGCTTTAGGCTGCAGTGTTAACAAGTAAGTTCACTGAAAAGGCTAGAGAGTTAACCATCATAGCTAAAAAAAAAAATACTTGTGTTTGTCATCATTTTTTAGAATTAATATCTCAATGTATTAAATATATTTTCACTACAATAAAGTAAATCTTCATGTAATATCAGCTAAACAATAAATTTCCCATTCTATAAAAAATTATTTCTTCTGCTGACAAGCTATAAGCCTTACTGAAAATCTACAAGCAAGGGCAGGGACTATCAGTGAAGTCCTGGACCATAGACTGTCTGCTAACTCAGACCCAATGCTCATCCCATCACAACTCCACTGAGCTGGGTGTATGAGGAATGCATGAGAGCAGTAGCTCGAAAAATAAAAAAACAGCACAAAGATATGAAGATGTGCTGCCCCAGAGTGTAAGCGTCTGGGAAATACTGACAGAGGAATGATTAGCCCGTGAGCTAGTACAGAGAAATGGCTCTTTCTGAGCAACTGGTTGGGATGACTAAGTTTTCAGAAGGGCAAGCTGTGGTTATGGGCAGAAACAAAAACTAACCTACATACAAATGGTGAGGAAAATACAAACAGTAAAACAGTCTCCACTTGATCATGTTATCTTCAGGGAAGTACCTATCTTTATATATGGTGTCAACAGAGGAAGGAACCCTTAACAGAGTACTTTTCCTCACCTTGACTCTCAGAGTTCAGTATTTCCATTTCAAACATATTCTTCTATTACTGCACTTATCACACCTCCTTGTACTTATTTTTATACATCTTTCTCTCCTACCATTTGAAGGTTCACTTCTCACATAGTAGAAAAATGATACATAACAAATAATTAATAGTTTTGAATAACTGGCCACATAAGCAAATAGTAGCAAACATAACATCATTTTTCTAAAGCATAAATGTATGCCTAGTACTAAACTATACTTAGTACTAAAAAGCTCAACTATTGTATTATAATTAGTTGATGATACTATAAATTTTATTGCTTCTTTTCATTACTTTGCCAACATTTAAAAATCTACTTCCATTTTATAATAGTAGGAGAATATGTTTATATCTGTATGTCAGTGACTTTCTTTATTACTATATGACAACATTCTTTACACTGATATTATACTAGGAAAACCACCTACACAGTTAGCTATCTTGCCCTGAGTACAGAATTTAGATTAGAGACAGTTTGGGATTTCAACATCAAAGAAAGGAATGCCGAGCATGTTGAGGTCGAAATTAATTTTCTGAAATCTCACTAACCCACCGTCATTAAGTTTCTGGGATGCAAGTTCTTAAAAGATTCACAACTAAAACTGGCAAGTTAATAGACCATTCTATCACAGGTATTATCCATTAAAATAGTATGTATGCCCAGCATCTACGTTTTCCTTAATACAAGTAGGTGGCAGTAATGATCAATAAGCTATTTTCATATTTATGCACGCATACTGCATTTATTTTACACCTACTATGTGTCAAGATAGTATATAATCAAAAAACTTTTTTTTCACTGAATTTATGGTCAATTTAAGACAGAAAATAATATATCTGATTCTTAGAACTCACACTGAAATTAATTCAAAAAAATTTTTTGAGACTATGTATAATGAAACAAGTTGAGTCAGATTTAGATTGAAATTACCATCCAAATAAACAAATATTAAAATACTACAGCATTTAAAAAATACCTAAACATTAAATATTGTTCTAAATAACAACTTTTTTTTAAAACACACTTGTTGGGAAATGAAAGGGATGCTTATAATAATATACAAAACCCTAACCTCAATAAAGCAAAATGCAAATTAAAATATCATAGATTAGACAGGTTTCAACATTTTAAAAAATAACTATGATTGTAGAGTGGTTCTTTTATACATTTTTCTTTTTCCTGAAGTTCAAAATATTTATAACTTTCTTTACAAAATGCAACCCCTGAGGATTTGACACAAATAACCTGCAATGTTGATTCAAGAGTAAAAGTTTTTTTCATCTCTTAGATTGGGCCAAATTAGTCACCTGCTAATCATACACACAAATGTATGTGTCTACCAATATACAAACATACGCACCTACAGAGTTTCACACAACGATGCAAATTAGGAGTTCTATTTACCACAGCCACAGAAGAAAACAATGAAGACGGGTTGTTTGCAATTCTGAAATTTGTAGTTACGGAGCTGTCAGAGACTTAACACATATACCAAACATTACTTACCATACTTCTTTACAGACAGGCAACATCTGCAGTAACTTGACAAAGTTAGTAAGTCACTCTGGAGTTTATCCTGATTTATCTAGAAAGCAGTTAATCTTTATATCTCATGCTTCAAATCCAAAATAAACTACCAGTAAGCATTTTGAATTCACATCTAAGAGTTTACTCTCAAATTTTTATTACAAATTTTTGGGTAGTAATCCCTTCAGTAAAGTAAGAAAAATATCATGGAAAACTATTTTTAAAAAGTTAATTTCAAGAAAAATAAAACAGCAAATATGAGCCAGGAAGGACTTAAATTGACATGGAGAAAGAATGAAATCAGTTTCTCTCCGTGTATGGTTTAGAACCATATTCACTCTTCTTTCTCTATTGAATTTGATAATTACTGCTGTTGTTTGTGATGTTCAAATATATTCACATGACTTGAGAAAAATTTTCTACAGACATGGCATACCAATCTTGTATCTTAATATTAAAATAACCTTTCATTTTAAGAACTGTTTAAAATTCTGAAATTAATTTCTTATTTTAGCTATTAGTCATGACCAAAAAGCTTAGAGAAAAGAGCTACAGACTAGGAAGTAAAAAGGTTACACCCACTGAATCAATAAAAAAACACTAATAGCAGTTAAGTCATAGAGTTTAGAACTAGAAGGGATCCTGGAAATCATCTAATCTAATTCCCCCTTGTTTGTGGAATGAACATAAGTTTTGGAATTGGAGAAATCTGAGTTTAAACACCGGCTATGCCATTATTAGCGTGTAAACTTCATAGGGGTTATTTGCCCTTCATGAGTTCCAGTTTCTCTTTTTTTGTGAAAATGTAATGGTAATACCATTTACCTTACGAAAGAACCTAAGCCACAGAATCATTGTGAGGACACAGGGATGCCCAGCATATAACAGATATCCTATAAACACCCTATAAAACAGTAACTGTTATTAACAGGTAAGAAAGGCAAAGAAGAGAATTAAGTGTCTTGCTCAGGGTTATATAGCTATTTGAGAACATTAGACTCTGGTCCCAGGTTTGCTACTTTTAACCAATTTCCATTTGATATGTGATGGCTCAAGTTGAACTTAAAAAAAAAAATCAGACATTACTGAAGAAGGAAAAAAGTGTTACATTTTGCAAATAGCAATTAAATATGCAAACTACTACTAAATCTTAATGACTGAGTTCATGGAGTGATTATCTGGGTCCATAGTTCTGCTACATGTGGGAAATGTGAGGTAAAGATACGGTAACTGGGGAAAAAGTCACAGAAACTGAAAGATTTAGGTTAAATGAAATCAATCAATTAAGAAATAATCACCTACTACATCCCAGTATCTGCAAAATGCTACTGAAGTCAACTAAAAACATCATAATAACCTCCATCCCCAAGAGACTTAAAATTCAACTGGCAAGACAAGAAACTAATAGAGGACAATATTTGACTAGATATTAAGTGCCAACCTGGGTAGTTTAGGAGGTCAAAAAATGGAATAGTCATTTAAATAGTCTGAGATTTCACAAAACATACAGTCTTGTTTCTAAGTTTAAAAGACAGAAATTTGGTAGATGTTGAGGAAATAGAAGGAAATTATCATCTGTGGACCTAAGATATATGTGGAAAGGCCACATCGTTAACTTGAAGGATTAACGACATCTATAAAATATCTACCAGCCACTAGTCATAGTAAAGTTCATTAGGGAATAACCTACTTAGTATTATTACTTCCTAATTCAAACATTTAATACTACAGTTAAAATAGTCTTTAACTTACTAGTAATGGTTTCTTCAAAAGTACTTCCTGCCATGACTCATTCTTCCATTTTAGGGCTAATATGTGTCTTTCTGTACAAGGAGAACTTGGCTGTGTGGGTGTGAAGACTGTAGATTTTTTATTTCAGTTACAAACGCTGACTAAGAAGGGGTCTTTCTGTTTCCATGGGCACTTATACCAGAAATCACACACACAAGCAGACTGTGCTCTTGAATATAGGGGGGAATGGTGCAGAAATAAGAGATTTCTTAAATAAACATTCATTCAAATCGTATACTTAACCAAAAAACTTGATGAAAAGACAATAAAAAATGTAACTCAGGGCAAAGGTGGATAACTGACTCATTGACTCTCACCAACACGTGGCCAAAAGCACCTCTGCTATTCCAAAATGCAGCTTGCTTAGAAAATGAACTACTTTGTCTTGTTCTACTCCCAGCCCCTCCTCCCCATGCCCTGCCCCTCCAGCCTCCAGACTCAAAGCCTCCTTCTAAGGAATAGACTTCACGATAGAGCATTTTGAAATCCTAGAAACTGTTCATCACGTGCAGAACGACAGGAAGAATTACTGGTAAGTAGGAGGCATGTAAGGCTCAAACATGATACAAAGTAGGGTCCTTTTCAAAATATATACGCATATGTGTATGTGCATGTGTACGCATGGAGAAAAGCCTACGTAAATATATAAAAATGTACACAGTGGTCAGCTAAGTGGCTTAAGAAGAGATTTTCCTTATTTTTTTAAGCTGTCAAACAAGCATTCCTTACTATGTGCTAACAACTATTCTAAGCAAACAGTGCAGATGAGAGCTCTAGTCGCCTATGGCTTACATTCTGCAGTGGGGGAAAACACATAATAAGTAAACTAATAAATGAACTAGATAACTTCATACAATGCTAAGCTGTAAGAGAGAAATAAAACGGGTACTGTGAAAGAAGTAGGTAGTTAACAGAGGGTAGTAGAGTATTGTGGCTAATTTTGAACTGTATCACTCAGGAAACAATTTTTAAGTCAAAATGATAGGGTCGAGCCTAGATCAACAAGAACCAGGCCAGTCTGGCCAAGAGGAAGGGACTGGTACAGGATGAAGTCAGAGAGGTAACCAAGGGCCAGATCACATAGGATCTTGTAGACTATGGTCAAGAGTTTGGATTTAATTAATTCCAAGTGCAGTGTGAAGTCAGTAGAGGATTTCTAGAATAAACAACTTCTGTAGATATGTCTTTTTATTACTTTTCATGTTTTCAAAAATGTATATAAAATTGAAGACTATTCATAAAGTAATTCTCACTTGCTGAAATTAGAGATAACAGAGAAAATGCGTAACTGTATTTGAAATCTTCAACTCTTTGATGTAGAAATTACTCTTCCATTTCCCTCATCACTTGTCACCTCATACTAATTCTCAAACTTAGCACCTGTCCCAGAAGATTCCTAAACTTGGAAAAGGGAGAGCATAGTAGGTAATACTTAATTATTCTGTACCATGTGCCAAGCACTAGTCTAAAGTCTTTCTATGTAGTGACTCAAATCTGTAAGAATGAAGGGGTATCTACCATACCATCTCTCTATTTCTTTGCTCTTCCACTTTCTATGTTGCGATTTTATCTTTCCATTTGATAATTTACTCTTTTCAAGAAAGAGAGAGATTGGGCTCAGATCTCTATAGATACTGTTAACTTATCTGCCAGCCTTACTTTAGCAAATGTCTACAATGGTGAAAGATATGGTCACCCTTAGTTACTGGAGGTGAAATGATTTTATCCATGATAAACTTTTAAAAACTGCTTCTCTGTGAGCATAAAGGAATTCAGAAGATAATCGTGGAATCTCAAGGTTGGAAAAAGCCTTGAAAGTTTAGTACAGCCTCAGCTACAACCCTCAGGTACACTCACTGGCCTGTAGCCATCTGGGATCTGTTTAATATAAAATACAAATGTTATTCTCAACTCTGTGGCTTTCTTACTGATTTTGATAATTATGTTCAATTATAAATAATTGACTAGCATGTACATGCAGTTCAGATCCAAACTTACTACACTTTTTAAAACATAACATTTCTTCTGAAGTATCTCAAAAATTTTCCAGAAGAATTCAAAATGAGAAGGGATAACTTAAATCAATCTTTAAAAACGCTAGTTCTGAATCAAAATCTGGGAACTTAAGAACTTATTTCACTTATTTAAGAACATTTATTAAGTACCTATTCCATACTGCTGTTAGCTAGTAAGAAACATAAATCATACCTGGCTCTTCCTCTAGAAAGTGCACATCATAGTGATTTTTAATCAGTTCTTTACTTATTTAGAGTAGCCTATCTGCTTTCTAAGTATTCAAGTGTTTGAGTAGTTGTCAAATGAGTAGGGAAAACCCCAGTAATCATGCCCCCACCACATTTAAAAAGGAGGATTCTAAATGTTCATCCTAGAAACATCAATTTACATTTTAAAGCAATTACTGTATATATAATTTAACAAACTGCATTCTTTGCTTTGAAAGTATCAAGAATCGTATGACTAGCATAACGCTTACACGATCCCCTACCTTTTTGAGGAGATTCCGAAAGACTGAAGATTCAGTGAATAAAATCTGAGTACAAAGAAATATTGCTGGAAATAGTCATGAATAGGGTTTGACATAATTTTGCCTGTCATGGAAACATTTTCAAAATAATTATTAATTTGAAAAGGCATTTGATCTATAGTAGTTTTTTATTTGCAATGAACTGCAAAATTGATGGTTAGGAGCACTTTGATATCTTGGCAAAACTATCACAATAGAAATATTTTTGTAAGTTTATTTTATTAAAAAGTTCTTTAATATTCAGCTCATAACTTAAAAAATATTTACCTAAAAATACTTAAGGCCTCCAAATGTATACAAATTAACTTTGAAAGTTTGTCACACTTGATACATAACTCTAAAAAGTTCCTTCTACGGGATGGACATCATGAGTTTCCTACCAGTTGCATGAAAGCATAGTATATAATGATGACCTGATGACTATTAAACAAATTTGCATACAACTTAATTAAGAACTGTTCTATACACACAGCTGGTCTGATGAAAACCACTGCATAGTGATCTGAAAACAGTTCAAAACACTAGATCTTAAATTGCTTTTTGAGTCAATGCATGTTCAAACTTCTACAACATGAAAAAAAATTCTGGGAGGAATAGCTTGAATCTACCAAAAAACATAAAATTAAGGCTGCCAAAAAGATGTTGAACTTGAGAATATTTTTAAAATTGTAGTATTTTGTTAGCTCTTGGGATAAACACACACACACAAACACCCTTCTTCATTTTAAGCCTTTCCTTTAAAGTTATTTTATCAAGAGACAAAATAGCATATTAAGAACTTAGAATATTTTTCAAGAGATGTTAAATGAAGACATATTAATCACGATCACAGTGTAAATAGCAAAGAGTAAAACTAAACACGAGTTTCTAAGATATCTTTACTCAACTAGCTTTTATTAAACAATTATAATAAACAGATTTTGCTAGGACAAAGTAATTTACTCCCTACCAATTCATTTATTTTCAAAGACTTTAACTTTGTGAAATTCACTGTATTTGCTTACATACAGGTAGCATAGGAAAAGGAAATTACTGTGAGAAAAATTCATGGTGAGCCTCTAACCCCTAATTTCATTATAATATCATCAGTCTCACCCAACAGAATCCTGAGTCATATAATGGTTTTCTATTTTCTAAACAATGAAACAAGAAGGGGGAGAAACTAAACATTTAATTCAAACATTTTATTTGTATAGATCTAGACCTATCACATCCTAGAAATACTTAGCCAGGTTAACCTGAAAGCCAGACTCTAAGCAAAAAGGGTGCAAAATTGAGCAAGACATAGTCTCTCTCCTGGAAGAACACCCCCAATTCAGAGGGAAGGATAGACAAGTCAATAAAAAAACTGACAAATCAATAAAACTGATAAATAAAATTGCCCAAGTTATATGACAATGCATGGACCTAGAAAGAGAAAGAGAGAATTGTTTTCACACATGACAATATTTTAAACCAAAAGAATAAAGGAAAAATAAACACTAGATTTTAATCTGCTTTGAGTGCTCCTTCAGTGCCTACTGCCAAAGATACTGTAAACTATTCAAGTTTGAATTAGCAATTCTTTTTTTTTTTTAAGATGTTCTCTTAAGAAAATGAAGTATACAGGGAAGAGAACTCACTATATGCCAGGCGCCCTTCTAGATGCTTTACATATATTAACTCATTGAAACTGTATAATGCTATGCAGTAGGTACTATTATTTTCCCATTTTACAGGCAAGAAACAGGCAGTGAGTTTAAGTAACTTTCCCAAGGTCACAAAACTATTCGGTAGGTAGGTGGGATTTGAACACAAGCAGATCTTGGTCTCCAGTTTATAGAAAATGAAATAGGGTTTTCACATACATAGTAAGAAGTATGGGTAGTTAAGAAATCTCTAAGATGCTTCATGAGCTAATTCAGTATGTCAATGTGTGATGTGTGGATGAAATTCATGTTAGACTCACAATAGACACAGGGAAGGAAAAGACAAACTAGGCAGCTAACAGCGTACTCTGATCCACTTTACTTCCGGGAATTTACTACGAGCAGCTCGAAAGCGAGTTAACACACTACTGCCAACGGGTCCTCGATGAAGAACAGCTCCCGCCCTCTCTGACACTGTACAGATGCTAGGCAGCCGTCAGCAGGCACAGTGGAAGGAAGACTGACGAAAGCGGGTCTACAGCAACACTTGGATTTAGGTTCCTTTTCCCAAATCCCCTAAGAACGCCTATCTTCTACCCTTATTTCTTCATGTTCCGTTTTATTTCTCTAAAAAGTGAAATAATGAAAAAGAGCTGAGAGCAGAATACACCAAAGTATCTCCACTGGAAGGTCCTTTCAAAGAGGCTACTAGGTCTTTCAACATTACTAAAATGATCTGAATGTTGCAGAAAACTGGCAAAAGTTACGAACACTTACTGAAGACACTACTTCGTGTTATCTTTATTGGTTACTCTAACCCAAATGCACTTAACCGGGAACTATGACTTCTACTTGATTTTGAATTTTTTAGTTTCGTAGACAGCCTAAACTGTACTAACCAAATAATATGTATGTGTGTATGTGTATACACACACTGAGGGCTTTTCCATCTGAGTACATAAAGAACATGCTCTTTGATATGCGGTGACCATGTTGGCCCTGTTTCTTAATTTCATCACATATGATCTTTTTCTAAGAGCCAACCCATCTTGAGTATATGTCAACTTGATCCATGTGTGGTTATCACCTCCTGGCAGTAAACATCATTGTTGATACTTGCATATCTCTAGGCTTCTATCCTACACTTTATTGTTTCAGGTACCTCTAATTATCTTTATTTTACCTAGGATATATAATTATAACAAATTTAGATTTATATGGTTATTTTAATCTCCCACAGACACTCATTCATTCAACATTTACTTGATTGCCTATTATACATAAGCTAAATTAAGTATGGTCTCAGCTTCATGATTAGAGTTTACAGTGTAGTAGGGGAGAAACATAATGAAACATTAAAACAGAGCAAAACTGAAACCATGGTAAATGCTACAGTGTCATAAAAATGCATAATGTTAAGTTTTGATCCAGTTTTGGGGTTCAGAGAAGGCTTCTCTTCTCTGAAGGACTAAGCTGTGTTGCGGTGGGGGAGGGGCACCACGAGGGCTGCAGTGCATAGAATAAAGGTATTATGACAGGTGCAAGATGAGGCTAGAGAAGTAGACATGGGTCAGATTATACAAGACCTCAACAAAGGATTTTGGTCTTTACCATAAGAGTAATGAAAAGTAAAGTTAGTCAAGGGAGGGACATAATCCAGACATACCTTTTGAAATACCATTCAGAATGCAAAGTTAAAAACAAAACAGGGGGGAGGGAGGATATAGCTCAGTGGTGGAGTGTGTGCCTAGCATACATGAGGTCCTGGGTTTCATCCTCAGTACCTCCATCAAATAAATAAACAAATAAACAAATAAGAATAAACTTAATTGCCCCCCCAAAAAATGGGGAAGAAAGTGAGAGTGGATGTGGACAGACCATGGAGGAAGATTTTCCATTAGACCATGCAAGAGGTAATGTTGGTGTGGACTAGCTAAGCGCATTAGAGATGGACAGAAGTGATATTTAGGACATAAAACTCATAGGATTTGGTGACAGATTGGTCATGGGAAGTAAGGCAGAGGGAGTTATTAACGATAATACCAAGGTTTCTTACTTATGCAACTGGATGGAAAATAACAGAGCAGACTGAACAAGGGTCAGTGTTTGTTTTGTTTTCTAGGGTAGGAAGGACCACAAGTTTAGTCTTACTTGGTTTGAGGTGTCTCTGAGACATCCAGGTGAGGATATCATGCTCCACCTGGCTCTGGAGCTCAGAAAAAAGGTCTAGATCAAAGATAAAAACATGGGAATTATCTGTGTATAGGTCATCTACAATTTCCTTCACAGAGCCACCTCCTCCCCACTCTAAAGCTGTTAACCACAGTGCTTGACAAACCCAACACCTTGTCACAGTGTGGGCACATTAAGTCCTTGTCTATCCTCCCTGTTAGACTGTAAGTTCCATAAGAGCAGTGACCACATCTATTTTGATTCTTGTTGTACCTCAGCTCCTCACCAGTTCCTGCACATATCAGGGTATCAATAAAAAATACTTACATGAGCTAATTAACGATGTGAGATATACTCTAATTTACAATGACAGAACTACAGAAATCTTAAGTGAAAAGTACTCATTTTCAGCATAATTTAAAAACTCACAATTTTCACAAGGAAAGATGATTAAGATCACCTTTCCTTATTCTGTGAACAATACATTTTATATATTTGTTATTTATTTAGTATTTTATTATACATATTACTATCTATAATATTTTATATGATTTCCCCCTTAGGGAAAAGTAATAAAATGTTCTAGATATTTAATGGTTACACAATTCAAGTATAAATTACATTGGAAGAAAATATACACTTTGATATGCAATGAAAATACAATTATCTTTGTTATTAAAAGCCAATCTGGTTTAGGACTTCTTGTATCTTAAAAAAAGCCCAACAGAATATAAACTTTTACTATTAAAGAGAACTCACAATTTTAACAACTTAATGTACATCATTTCCTACAGATCTCACTTATCAACTGTTTTATTGGTTCATAGGTCTTAACCTAACAGATAGCACTTTTTGTCTCTGTTTTACTGACAGGAAATATATAGCATGAAAGTTTTTGAGAGTTACCAAGATCATTATAACTAATATTAGCTTTAAAATTTTGGCAATATATCTTTTAATCTCTGTGAACAGAATAACAGGGTGAGTTCCATTTCCATTAAAATTAAACTGAAAACTAGGTATTTTACATATAATTGCCTAGCTTTATTTTGCTTTATCTGCTTTTTATCACCAGCTCCCACTGAGATAGATTAAGAAACACTACACTTAATGAAAAGGGTCAAAAGGACTAGGTCCCACTGAAATATCTTTAAAAAAAATATTGATAGTTATTTAAATTACTACTTTATTCATTTTGGTTTTCTGAATAAATTTAACAACAGATACATGTAGGGGCATATCATTCAATTCTAACTCTGAATGCAGTTGGAACATATCTCATCTTAATCTTCAATGTAGTCAACACTATACTATGGATTTCCAAATCCTCTTTGGTTTTCATCTCCTAATAAATATTCTTATATATATATATCAAAACTGAAGAATGTTATTACATTGCTCAAAGCATGTATACATGTTCAAAGCATGTATACAAAACACTTTTGTATATAAACATACTCTGAGAATGTTAAGTAAATGTATTTGAAGACTACAAAATACAGTGCAAGATGATGAGAAACACTAGCCAACAGTTATTCATGCTTTTTAAATGAAAAAGAAACAAAGTATACTAAAATAAAAAAAAGCTGATAAAAAATTTTTGGAAGAGGCTGTGGTTGGCCATTTATTACTTTTTTGCATTAGAGTTAATTAATATTCTAAAAAGGTCTACAAAAAGCTGAACAACCTCTCAAGCTCTGAATTCATGGCACTGACCTTAGACTTTCTCGGAATGATTTTTAATGCACTCTGTTATTAGTAAAACCTGTTCAAACACATGCCCCATCTGCCAGCACCCCATCTGCAAAAGAGCTTCTTATTCTTGTAGACAGTACAACTTCTGCTTGCTTCCTTCCCTTCTCTACATACCAGCTGTATGGTAATGAGTATGAGCAGCTGAAAATCCTGCATGATAACAAAGCTAATATGAAAACGGCAGAACAACACTTCCCCTCAGTGAAGCAGTTGCCGCAGGAACACAGCAGATAAGCTATTAAACACGGGTGTGGTGGTGATGAGAATTTTATTTGTGTATATTTGGGGGTGTGCGGGCTTGTGCCTGTGTTCGCACGTGTGTGTTTAACAAGGGGTTTCCACGTAAGTAAAAAATAAAAAACAAGAGCAGCACAGGGTACCAAAGATCTAAATTTCTAAGCACTGTTGTTAAGACTTGAGAATCAGATTCTTTAAATGTTCTAAGCCTCAGTTCTTATATAGTAATAATATATCAGGTGCCATTTTGATGAGCTGGTTTTCAAAGATATTAACAAGTTTGTTCTATTTCATAATTAACTTATTTTGGGAACTTCAGGGGCAAAAAATGAAGTCAGAACTTAAAAAGCATAATGGAAAACTATTTGCTAGATATTTTAGCTGTTAACATAATATGTGAATCAACAAACTATGTTTTTAATTCTTGCACAGCAATTTAATTTTTTAAATTTATTGGTATTTGAGGCCAACACATTTATTCTGAACAGAGAATCTCCAAACAAAATACTAAGATGGCAATGTTATCTCCTTAATTTAGGAAGATATATTGGGGTTAATTTATATACATGTGATAGTCATACTAAATGAATCTATATAATGCAAGTAGATCCAAATCACATTAATTTTTTATGTGCAGTATATTTCCATTTAGAGATTAACACTCACTCAGGAAATTGTTTAAGAAAAATGACTACTCAAAATCGGTCTTATGCACTTCTCTCACAATCTGAAGAGACTAAAAATGAAAAAATACTCAAAATACTAACTGAAAGTGAAAGAAACAAATACTATTATATGAGGAGAATTACCTTTAATTTTTACCAACACATCTAAGTAAGTCTTATGTGGACTTCATGACAGTTATTAAGTTCTTATTACATAACCATGCTTTCTATACCTTGTCTCATTTTACCCTTAAAACAACCCTATGAAGTAGGTACTATATTATCTCCATCTTAACAGAGGCGGCTTGGTAAGCGGTGGGGCTGAAAACTTAACCCCAGGTGTAAATGACTGTATCATCTCTGCTCCTAAGCTGTCTGCTGTTCTGCTAGAAACTCCACAAGGGCAAGGATTTGGGCCTGTTTCATCCTCTGTCATACTCCAAACGCCTGAAGTCATCCTTGGCTCCTAAGAGTTGTTGAACAGACTGAATGAATAGATAGAATGCACAGAAGAGATAACTACTCAGTTGTTTTCTGTTAAGTGAAAAAAAAAAAAAAGCTACTATAAATTTTTTGATAACCCTAATCATTTTGACACTGAAAAATTATTTACTAGTTAAAGAATCTTAAGCTTGTTTAGGAATCTAAGTTTTATTTACTTGTCAGGTTGAAAAATTAAGACTTAATTTAAAAAATTCTCATGATTAAACACTCATTTTGAAAGGCTGGTACAGAATGAATAAGAGGAAAATTGCACTAATGTTAGCATTTCCGTGAATCCACTTGTCCTCGTTTTTATTGTCTAACTATAAAAATGCATTTTCCCTGTTAACTTGCTTAACATATTCCTTGACTTCAAATATAAATCAAGGCTATGTGCTTCTTTAATATAATAGCTTTTGTATAATATATATAAGAACCTGAATTGAAAGAATAGTTCCAACTTAACAAAACAGTACCAATCATCCTTTAAAAAGTAAGACATAAAGTTGCATTTCCTTAAAGTACAAACTTTTAAGAACACTTACAGATTTATAAAACCCACAAATTCAGACAAGATTTAAAAAAACAGTACTATACTGCCCCTACATGTTCAAACTAGTAGTAACAATGACATTTTAAAATCTAAAGTGATATGGTAGAGATTTTTGTGGATTAGCGAAAAGCTGTTTAAGCTTAAATTATTCCCAAGTGAACTATATGAAATCACCCACACAGAAAAATGTAATTAAATATAGGAATAACTGACAAGTTTCCATTTTCATTTTCAATATTAGCAAGGAGAAGAAATTTAACAGAAATTCATCCAAGATCATCATATTTTTTTCTCTCAAAACAGATTTTCCCAACATTACATGAAGATATCATAAAATAATCATAAACAAATGGCTAACCAGCTATGTGCTTCAGGGTCAACATTAATACATTAATGTTTGAGAAAAACTAACTGCTGACTGTTCCCCCAGACCTAAAAAAAATTTCAATACAGCTCTTAAATATACACACAAACACATAGACACTACCAAAATCATAAGAGAAACTTTTATTAATCTCATATCAGATTTACTTAAAAAAAAACTACTGTAATTATTTTACCTTCTACACATTGTAGGAATAAAGCAATATATTATGTATAAGTAAAGAAATGAGTTGCACATAGGTACTTGTAAAATCAATAGGAAATAAGAGTGTCGGCTTTACCACAAATGGTAGTCCTTGCTGGTATTATTTCTATAGTAAAATTTACATCACAATTAAAAAATCCTAAATTTTATCTATCATTATTTGTATCTACCATTATTATATCTACCATTATTTAACTGATTTATATGTGAGACACACATTAATTTATGCAACTTTCCACAGCAAGTTAGGGGTCAACAAGAACTCTAATTTTGACCCCGGTACAACCCAGAAAAAAATCACTATATCCTATCACCTGATAGGATATTAAAGACTACTGTTTTCTGGCAAGAACATGAAAAATGAACTAATATGGAATCATATCTAATCTTTCAGAGCCTCAAAATATTCTACACTGGATACTACCTAATAGAATTTGAAAATTCATAGATTATACATTTCAATTAAGTAATCAACATAATCCTACCAAGTCAGGTAGAGTGTGTCTGCATATGCATGCATGTGTATGGAGGTAACCTTAGATACATATGAAGAAACTATAACACAAATTATCACCAGTTGATTTAGAAATGGAAAGTGTACAACTGAATAAAGGAGTCCGGTGACACACGGTGTAACTGCAGCAGATCAAACATGAGATCCACGTTGAAATGGAATTCTCAGGGTCATTAAAATGTTAAATTGTAAAAAAGGTAAGCTTTTTTCTGCTTTGTTCAATGATGTATCTCAAGTGCTTGGAACTGTGTCTGGCAACTAGTAGCTGCTCATTTGTTGAATGGAGTAATTAATCCATGTTCCTCTGATTGTGATATGTGATGATGGGACAGAGACAATGAAACAAATCTCACAAAGACCAAAAAGCATCGGTGGCCTCCTTAAGGGAAGGGCTCTCTGCCTTATTCATCTTTGTTATACTAGCATCACACACAGGGAGTTATGTATATGCCTAAACATATTAGCAGAACTAAAATTAATTTAGCAGTGTTAATATTCCATGGAAATACTGAGGAAAATAAAAAAGCGGTTAGGGCTCTCATCCTACATTTTAAAGTATATAGTCTGCTAGCATGAGTTGCATTTAATCACTGAAGAAAAATAATATATAAGCTCTAAACTATCATTGTATTATATGGAGCTGCCTGTAACCAGGTTAATAAAATTTAGGTATTCATTTATATAATGTATGTTTTAAAGCATTTAAATATGAATGTACTCAGAGACTTAAGATTACTTCGACATTTCAAAGTGTATTCTATTTTTCATATATGGATGACAGCTGTAAAACTCAAGGTCTGTGCAGTCAGTTCCACAATTTTGGAGAAATCCCAACTTTAAAACTTTTTGGAGTTTAGAAGGGCAATGTGGTATATGTAACAGTATACGACAGAACACTTCGAGTACATTACAACAAACATTTCTGCAACAAAATTTATGAATGTTCAGATAAACAATAAAAGCGACTGTCATGTTAGTTAGGGTTAGGTTTGGCTAATTTGTTGAAATATTTTTTTAGTCTTCAGGGCTTACTGGATTTCTGGTCTGCAGACAAGGAACCATGGATTTATTGCCTACTTGTTTACTCTGCCAGGAGCTTCGTAACAAGTTTATTTTTAGCATATTTTTTCATCTGTCTCCCATACTGCAAGTCTTAATTAATGTTGAGTTAGTTTCTATAAAACACAACTTACAAATTTAAATAGCCTTGCTCTGTGATGTTCAAATTACTAAACTATTTTGTTCAGATTGTTATCTATCAACAAAACGGATAACAATTCGTGGCAGTTATTTCTACGATGTCGTTGTAGATTTATAGATCATGTTATAATTTGCTTTGCATTAATATCTGACAACTGAGGCACACTTCATGACAAAAACACCTAGAAAGCAACGTTATCAGCAATTAGACATTGAGGTCATCATAAATTGTGAAAACAAAGTATGAACTATGTATCTAAAACTCCAGGATTACATTGCCAAAGTTAACCCTTGAAACATTTGGAAGCTAAGGATCCATTCACTCAACAAATCCTTCCACAGGTCAGCACACCACAGTGCTGATGCTGGTGCCAGAAGCCCAGGTTAGAATCTTAGCTCCGGCACTTACTATCTCTAGGGCAAGTTAGCCTTCCTATATCTCTGATTCCTCATCTGTAAAATTGGGATACTACAATACAGTCTACTTCATGAGGCTATTTTAAGGATTAAATGAGTTCATATATGGGAAGTACTTAGAACAGTGTCTCCCATGCACCCCAACTTAGATTCCATCATACTATTATCTTATTTTATCATCATCAAAACACTCGCATTAACAGTTACTTTTCTGTTTCCCTAAATTAGAATCCAAGCTCCATGAGGGCATGATCTTTATCCACCTACTTCACTGTTATATCTACAGGTTCTAGAAAACTTGTCCCAACTCTGTTCTAAGTTCTTAATATATATATTTTGGCTGATATTACTATTAATAAATTTCATATCCAGCTATAAATGAATAATTTGCAGCAGTATAATTAATGTGAAAAAAAACAAGATGTGGATCCAAGCAATAATACAAGTTCCTTCTATCCATAACTTCTTTGATTATCTTCTCCGCAAGCATCCTTCATGTTTTAATTTAAAGTTACTGTGAAGCCTTCATGAGCTACTTGCATTGAGACTTGGGTGATCCTCTTATGCTCCCACAGTACTCTGTATATGGGTCCACTTAAACAATTATCTTTTTTACTATAAAGGTTTATTTATGGTTTTACCACTAACTATAAGATTCTTAAAGGACTTTTATTTTTCATTTCTGCATATCCACAGGTGGAGGGGAAGAATCATCGCCTTTTTGTTTACAGCCACTGCCTTGCACAGTACAGAAATTCCACAAGAAAATTTATGATTCATACTTTGTTTACTCATGTTTATGCATGATGCATGAAGCTTTCTTAAGAAGAAACTGATAGGATCTAAAATAGAATGACCTAATTTGTGGTAACTAATTAATACTGATAAAATAAGTAGTGGCAATACATCTATTGATCTGAAAATGCCATTTTTTTTTCTCAAGTTCCAATGGAATGTATGTGTGGAAAGACGGTTTAGAAAGCCACATTTTAGAGTACTCACTTAGAAAAATTCAGGTACCCTATTAAAATCTCTCTCCAAACTTGATGCTCATAGCATCACCCTGTTCTTCCTTCTCTCCAAAGTACTATAATAATTTTCATTTCAGCATCTTCTGACTTTTTTGGCTACAGTAGACTCTAAAAAGTGCTCTCTAAATGACTGTACCCTGTTTGTTTCTCCTTCATTTTCAAAACTGCTAAGTAGTAATTACTTTTAAAATTAAGTGTCAAACTATATCTGAGTTTAGTTATATTTAGAAAATGAAATATTCAAAATCACAGCTGCACATTCATTTAAAAACATTTAGTAAACAAAAACATGCCATATTCTAATAGTACAAAAACTCCTGAAAGAATTTTCCACGCTTAACAAAAACTTCAACGGATTGGTCAAATATTTATACTTTCTCTTGCCTGTCACTGGGAATATAAAAAGATATTAAAGACAATTTCTGAAGTCTAAGAGTTTATAGCTTAATTGAGGAGACAAGACAACTACATGAAGCTGTCAAATAACACCACTGAGCGCTACGTATATGTCTAAGGCCCAAAGGTAACGGCAAAAATTACAATATGTTCCACTACTGGATGAGGACAGTAGTAGATACAGTCGGTGCCAGGAGGAAGGTTCCAACCAGAGAGATAAGCTAGACTGTGAGGTCATGGAAAGGATTTGGAGAAAGAGGCACAAATATAACTGGCAGATAACGAACACGCTGGTAAGGGGGAGGGGAACACGATGCTGGCTTTTTAAAGGTTTCATATTTCTGTATGTTAAGGAAATATCCATCTATTTCCTCCTGGCTAAGTGTTCCATAAAACAAATGCTGGGTTTCATGAAATGCTCTTTCAGGCATCAAGACATTTTAGAAAAGCAGTCTTGCTACAATTACCTTAAATGAGACTTAATCACGTCTAGACTAAAATGTAAAAATAAAAATAAAAGGTAAACCTGGATTGGGGCTAAAGGCAAAGCTATGTCAGAAATGTAAGACTAAGTCGTAGTGCTTTAAGAAATGTGCAAGTGTTTCTGGCAGCTAATTTTGCTAACGTGAAAAGTACTCCTGTAGTAGAGATTATTAATAGCAATATACTTTGGGAGAGGCTGTCATTTAAACTGTACAAATATCATACTAAAACTCAGAAGTGTAAAAGTATATATACTAAAATGACAAAAACTGAGATAACCATAATATGCAGTAAAAATTGTTCAATCAATGATAAATTATAAAACTATACTCATGGATCATTTATTTAGATAAAAACATAGACAATAGTTTTGAAACTATGGGAAGACAAGAAAATTGTAGTTGAAAGTAGTACAGGTGACAGATCTATGGCAAATACTATTTTTCAGAAAGAATAAAAAAGGATCACCATGAGCAACAAATAATTTCTGGACCTATTTATATATTTTTCTAATGAAGTTTTAAGTATAAACATATACCATTATTTTCTCAAAGTGAAAAAAATTCCTTCAAGAGAAAATCTAGAATAATAAACATAGAAATATAATCACATAGTATCAACCAAGTAAAATCCATAGAACTTTGCCATGGTAGGAATAAATCTGCTTAGAATAAGATTTCTTTCTCTTAAAACATTAGAAGTCCCTCGTGCTGGTTTTCATTTGGTATAATCTTCCTGGAAAATAATTTAGCAGCATTTCTCAAGAATCTAAAAAAAATGCATACTTCCTGACCCAATAAAATTCTATTTCTAGAAAGATATGTACAGAGATGTTAAAGATTCATGTATAAAAAAGTTCAAAGCAGGTCACTGGCCAAATCAACGAGAGGAAAACGATGATACGTTCATTTGGCAGATTATACACTTTTGAGTAACTACAGCCATGGCACACCACAGACAATGTACTAAAAATGAATTAAAGTAACAATTTTGTTAAAAAAATCATTCACTTAAAAATTTTACTGTGGTTATTTCTGAGCAGTGGAACTACTGATAGTTTAGGAAAATGTAAAGAAACATTTTTTTCTAAATCTTACATACTGAGATGTCTAATTTTTATAAAGAGAAGCAAAAGATATTAACTATTGAAAAAAATTAAAATTCTCTGTATCATCATTGAACTCAGAGAATTTAGGGGATTACCAAATTATTAAATTCAGGAGGGCAATAACCCACAAATTTGCTTTACCAAGAAAAGTTTATGATGGTTTACTTTCCGAGTATATACAAAATCTTTATACAAGTGAAAATTTTATGGCTGTTGTTTTCTGATTCAAAGTCAGTACAACTGTTTGGTAAAACTGGCAGACCTTTCTGAAAAGATCCCAGTGGATTCATCAACAATCTACTAAAGGAGCATAATAAGATTAAAATTATATATATTTTACACATAAAATTACACATACAAAAACAAATTATATTATTCTTGATGAGATCAACATTCTGAATATAGGTTTTTAGAAATTAGTATCATTAATAATTCAACAATGAAGGAAAGACTTGAATCCAAGAAGAGTATTGAGGAAGAGGTATAATGCTATTTTTAATTTTTGTCACCAAGTTCAAAAGTACTAATTGAACAAACTGATGCAATTTGAGGATGGTTAATCTGTCAGACACCTTGTTCTGAGTTGTCGTCTGCAAACACAGACCCTGATGTGCAACAAAGATTCTCTCCTTGACCAAACTTTAGTCAGGATCCTCTGAGCTCTTTTTCAACTAGACCCTGTCCTTGGGCATACTCTCATGAACCAAATTTTAGCAAGAATCCTGCTGAATCAGTCATGCTTGGTATCTCCCTCTCCATATCTGTTGGGTTCACTATCCTTTAACATCCCCCAAGTGACGTCTGACCACCTTGGTTAAGTTCATTTAACCAGAATCTCTTCTCTACCCCCGAAGTTACCTCTTAGTAACTTTCTACCCACTGACCCCCACACTTTTCTTTGTTATATTAAGAGTTAAGCCCAATCTGTCTCTCCTACTGTGAACCCCCCCATGTAGTGGCCCCTGTACCTATCATGACAGTCCCCCTCAATAAAGTCTGTCTTACGATTTTAACAAGGGTCCTATTTTTTCTTTAGCAGGTTATCATCCCTCAGCTTACAAAAAGACAACAAACATGCATACTGTCTGAATATTTCCAGTTTTTTATGACTGTAATCATTGCATAATCTATGGGGTAACTTAACAAATGAAACATCTTAAAGAGATTACACAAAAAATCCTAAATTTATAAATGTACCATGCTACCAAAAGTTATTTGTAGAATCTTCAAATGTATTTTCTCAAAGAAACAATGTCAAAAGTGATAGGTACCCAGGCTTAACCTCCACAGTACTAATGTAATAGTAGTTGAAAAAAAGCTCATAAAAAAAAATACAACAGTCACAAAACATAGCAGAAAGAGAATGGCTACTATCTGCAACATTAGAGTCCTGAGGTTAAATACCAGCCTTACTATTTACCAAGAAAATTGGGGAGAGGTAACTTGTTTGAATCTTAGCTTTCTAGTCCAGTGAGTGGAGATAATACCTAACTTATAGTACTTAACAAACATTTAAATCATTTAAGAATGAATTAAAATAGACAAAATAGCTGAACAATGCCTAGAAGAGACAGCAGGTTCTTTTAAAATGACAGCAATTATTAACAGCATTATTATACTACTACTGTACATCAAGGAGGGAAATTAATAAACAGTATGTTAAAATGCTAGGGATTAGACACAAATTTTTTTCTCTACATCACTACAAAAGAATTAGGAGAGAGAATGAGGGTTTTTAAAGGAAATGAAAGGCATATATGGCTCTCACAATCTCTAAAACTTTACTATTAGCTGAAACTTATTTTCAAGCAAAATGATACAGGCACAAGATTTACTATAGTATCATTGTAATCATAAAAGCCTATATATCACTGTTTCATAAATAAAGTTTTATTGAAACACAACCACGTCCACCCACTTATTCAAGTACTGCCTACAGCTGTTTCATGCTAGAACGGCAGAACTGAGTGGTTCTAACAGTGACTAGGACTAGCTGGTCTACAAGGCCTAAAATAGTTGCTGGCCCTTTGCAGAAAACATTTGTGGACCCCTGATTTAAGCCAACCCTCAATGATAACAAAACACAGGAGTAATATTAACTCAAATATTTTCTCAAATGACACAAACACTCTATTTTAATTTAATTTCCACTTTAAAGAAAAATTATTTTAAGTATGGTATTTTAAACAAAACTTGATATGGAATACAATCGCTACAAAGTTACTTCAACTATCCCATATACTTCATTACTGCCTGAGCTCTTAGGTTTCAGGTAAGTCCTTGTACCACGCTGGCCTCACCTCACCTCCCTGCTACTCCCACCAGCAGTTCTACCCTGTTCTCCTTGTCAGCTGTGTTGCTGATGCTTATGCTACACAATCAGTACATGGTTCAAACCCAAGAAATATATAAGGTGCCGTAAAAAACATTATTTGTCTATAAACCAGCACAATCAAGCAGACATCTTTAAAAGCCCTATATAAACCACTAGTTGCATGTCATTTGGAAATTTCTACCAAAATAGGAACATTGAAGGATAACTTTGTGAGAATATTTTAAATGTTTAAAAGTCTCCAAACAAAACCAAAATGAGTTAATAAATGAGGTTTAAGCATTAAATTTTTTAACACACTACTAATAATTATAAAGTATCATTCCTTCTCTTATTACTAGAAAGAAAAAATGCTGTAGGATAAGCTATGAAATTCCTTCAAGATGTATCCTTATTTATGTGTTTAAAATGTAGAATAATGATGTACCTTACGATTTAGGAAATACAGTATTATCCTAATTAGCTATTTCAACTTCAAAGAAAAATAAAACAATTTTCCAGTGATTTTATGTAAGTGAGTTCCTATAAATCTTCTTTTCCTCTAAAGGACAATCAGTTCTTTTAGAATAAAGTTATATACTCAACTAGTATTCTCAAATATTCCTGAAACTAAGAATTACCTATAGGACTTATATTTCTCTGATGAGAAACCAGAATAATCCACATGCTAATAACGCAGACTACCAGTACTAATATTATACTTAACAGTGAAGTAAATAAACTTCCTGAAAACATTTCAAGAGCTACAAACTGAAGTTGTAGTTATAACAACTATTTTACACAATTTTTCAAAATTTTCAAAATTATTTCATTGTGTAACATTAAATGGATCAACCCCTATGATGGATGGAGACGCAATAACACGCTTTTCAAATTTTAATAGGTCAAGACTACATACAGTCTTGTGAGAGATCACTATATATTAGCTCACTACTTGGTAGGGAAAAAATGGCCTACAAAATAGAGAAGTCTGTATACTTCGTTGTCAGTGTGTAACAATCTGACTCAAACAAGCTAAACATACCTAATGTGAAAGGCATATTAGATATTAGATACAAAATATGACTAATTACATATCTCACAAAAAGTCTTCTTTAAATCTTTGATAAAAATGCACTAAAAATGTCTAACTAACATTACCGAAGGAAGGTTAGTAAATTAAATAACAAAGAGCATGTGAATCAATTTAACGCTACCTAAATTAACCAGCTGCAAAAAGGAGGGGAGAGGATATAATTACACTATCCCTCTAATATTTCTAGTAGTCAGAGTCAATGAGTTATGCAATAGTAAAGTATTGGCAGGCAGTCTAAAACTCAATGTGTTAATTTTATTTTTTAACTATCTTCCCACAAACGTTCTAGTTTGAATTTTATTTTTTCAAATATTATTACATTGCATTAATATATTATTATATTACATTATTATCAATGCAAGGCTATAATTTAATATAACAGTAACTTAGAAAAGTCAAACTGAACAGTGACCCTAGGAAGCCCTGAGGGAAAGCCTTGAAGTTCTCTATTAATTTTTCTCATAGAATCTGCTCCTGAGCCTTTTAAGTTTCACGTGCTTGTTAAAAAGATGAAGACAGAAAACATACATAATCTACCATGTACTGTACTTAAGGCCATCAGAGATATTCAATAAGAAAGAACAAAATTATCTTGAGTGTTAGTATCTTAACTCTTTAATTAAAAAAAAACTACATTTCTTTTCCTTAATTCAAAAATTTACTTCTATTGGTATTTTCTTTCATAGAAGTATTAAAACAATAAATCAGTTTAGTAATGACTTTAAAGCTACTAGAGGCCTCTGTGTAAATGCTTAAATCAGAGCAGAGACCTCATTCAGAAGTTAGAAAAGTGACAAAGTCAAAGAAGACAAAATAAAAGAAACACTTTTTGAAAACATAGTAAAGAAGAAAACAGGAGTGTGACAGAGATACTTACATTCTATTTTCAATGTTGAAATTGTATTACATTTAAAACTCACTCAAAATGTATTCAACATGGCCACCACTCATTTAGAGTAGAAGCAGAAACAATTCAAAAAGAACTAAGGTAACTAGAAAACATATTTTCACAAAAGCTATTTAAGTCCCAGCAAATAGAAGATTCTCTTTACTAAGAAGGAGGAAGACTTCTTAGGAGTTAAAGAGAGTTAGGAGTTAACCTACTTGATTAATAGAATGTTTCCCTTTTAGTTAAAAAAAAAAAAAGCAAGGGGGTGGGGAATTAAAAAGGGAATTAAAACACTAATAGCACTGATATATATGCAAATACTCAGTATCCAACAGGTTTTTTATTTTTTATTTTTTTGGTTTAGTGTGTTCAGGATACTAAACACATTTAAGATCTAAAAATATATCGCTTTAGCTAGTAATTCAAAATGGCAATACCAAGTAACTCAGAAAATATAACAAAACTGTTAATATTAACAAGGTCAAAACTTGGTGGGGAGGAGGAGAATGTCATCCTGAAAAACATTCAATAGATCATAACCTGTTACAGATTAGCACGAGTTCTCCAAAATGTTTGTTAGTTCAGGATTGTCTATATATAAACTGATTCGTAACTGCCACACAATAGCATGCTATTTTTATTTTGTATAACAGCAAAAGTAATGTCTCTATTAAGTCTGAATTTAAGAAATAGTGATTTGAAAATATTACAGTTTAAAACACCAGATAAACTCTTGAAAAAAGAGCTAAATGTTGCAATTCCCACACATAAGGACAGTACCATCAGCTTTTTTGCTTTTCCCACAAAGTTACCATGAATTTGGGTCTTTAGTATTTGCCAACATATTTCAAAACCTACTTTTTACATTTGCCAATTTTAAGTAAGTTTAAAGAATTCTAATATCATAAAAATAAATGAAAGAGACAAAAAGGTGAATTGGGTAACCTTGCCCTCAAGGTTCTCTGTCATATTATTAAAACTATCATTTAGGTAAGTTTTCACTGGCTATATAATGCACTGATTGTTTCCGTTGTAAGCAGCAATTCAAAGTTGAAGCATTTCTCCACCAAACGAGGCAGAAGTAGTTCATTTAAATTAAGATTTCCATTTCTCAAACGTGTGAGACTTACCCGTCTTCGACAAAAAGGGAGGCCTTGGGCAATGATGCTAATGCTAAATATCTTCATCACAGTTTGATGTGGTAGAGGCTCTTTTGCACTTTTAAGATCAACAGGAACCAAGCCATGGTTTAGAGTAGCTTTTCCCGGTTTTGACATTTTAAAATTCCTCTTGGCTGATGATTACTCTCTACATGTAATACAGGCACATTACTAAAAACTCTAACCACCAAAATAAAATATAACTTCCGAATTAAAAAAAAAAAAAGGCTGAGAACCCAAGGCCTGCTGCTTTTGTCTTTCAACCTTCTCCTACCAAGTGTCCTGACCTGTCTGAGGCTTGGTGAAGTGCAAACTATCCTAGAATAGCCAGGAATTATAAACTACTGAAGTGAAGCTCCTGCTCCTGCCAGTCAGACAGCTGGTGAGCCTCCCATGCACAGTCAGTAATGCGAATACAACCACAGCAGGGCTGGGCTGTAGGGTCCCTCTTAAAACTTCTCCAGTGACTAACCTAGGTACTCCCCAGAAAGTGAAAGTAAAGTTTTCTTTAGCAAATTACAAAAGATAAATATAGTATTTTCTCTTGAATATCTTATTAAGTTTTGCTTACTCAAATATCAGCATTAATATTTTAGGTAAGTTTTGAATTGTGCTTTAAATTTAAGGACAGTGTTTATGCATGTCCCCCAAATATACATATGTATTTATTCTATCTCAGATATATTCAGAATGATCACTGTATCTTCCAGTGTTTGTCTTAAGCATGCTCTTTCCCTCTTCGATACATATCATTCTTTATCTTATACTAAGACATAATCTACTCTAGCTCTTTATAACTGTTAATACGCACTTCAGATTAATCTTACCAGGAGACATTTTAGTTGTCTGCAAATTTCAGTTCAATCTCTTTAATTCTGAAACACTTAGTGATTCCACTTGAAAGTATAACTGTCATGTGATCGATTAAATATATTTAAAAACCCAAGTATTTATAAAGACAACCTGTGATGGAAAGTAATTATAACAAAATGAGTAATAAGTAAACAGTTCCTCACAAATCTGTAGGGCCTGATTTCTCTAACAGTCAGGTACCTCTTCCTAAAACATGCAGAAGGAATGTGGTGTACAATCCACTCCTCAAGAACTTTCAATGGTTCCCCGATGCCTAAGACAAAGTTTGGAGATGAAGACACTCCTCAAAGTGGCCCTAACCTCAACTTGTCAGTATTATCTCAAATATTTCCTTAAATTAACTACTTATGCCAGTGTTAACTCATCTTTATGCTACATTTCATATTCAAATCCAAGAAGTGGACTGTTATAAAGGTAAGAAAAAAAGTCTAGTGTGAGAATTGACAGAAGTTTTAACAGATGATAGGTAATAGATGTGAACTATCCATTCACAATGTTCAGTTAGTTGATTCTCCTTCCATTCTGTTTTCTTCTTCCAATAGTTAGTCATTTCACTTATCTCTTCTTCCAGTAGCTTTTATGGACTGTTATAGTGGGAATTTAGAATGTGATATGGAGAGAATTACAAAGAAGAATGTCAGAAATGGGCGTTCTTTTTTGACTTTGGAGAGATATGTCTTACTTAAGTGGGTTACTTTACTAGGAAGTCAATCCACACAGAAGAAATACCCCAAGTCCTACCATAATGCTACTTTTTAAAAGTTCACCTCTCTCTGATATCACAATTTAAAATGTAGTCAAAAATGCAGTTATTAGCAGAGGTGACATTTTTAGTTACACAAAAGTAAACAACTGAATTTCTCCAAAGAAGATATATAAATGATCAATACGCACACATAAAGATGCTCAGTATCACTACTCATTAGGGAAATGCAAATCAAAACCAGAACCACAATGCATACCTATTAATATGGCTATTATTTAAACACACACACAGAGAAAAATAAGCATTGGCAGAGATGGAGAGAAACTAGAACCCTTGTGTACTGTTGGTGGGAATGCAAAATGGATGTAGCTACTATGGAAAATATAGATTCCTCAAAAAAATTACTACACGACCCAGCAATTCCACTTTTGGGTATACACCCAAAAGAACTGAAAGAAGGGCTCACACACACAGATATTTGTAAAACCATGTTCAAAGCAGCATTATTCACAATAGTCAAGAAATGGAAACAACCTTAGTAACCAGTGATGGAAAAAAATGTGGTACATACATATACAGTGGGATATTATTCAGCCTAAAAAGGAAGGAAATTCTGACACAACGTGGATGAACCTTAAAGACATAATGCTAAGTGTAATAAGTTAGTCAAAAAAGGATAAATTTTGTATGATTTCACCTATATGAGGTATCTAGAGTAGTTAAATTTATAGACAGAAAGTAGAATGATGGTTGCCAGGAGCTAGAGGGAGAAAGGAATGAGGAGTTAGTGCTTAATGGGTACAGAATTTCTGCTGGAAAAGAAAAAATTTCTGGAGATGGACAGTGGTAATGGTTGCACAACATTGTGAATATACTTAACATCACTGAATTATACTTAAATATGATTAAAATAGTAAATTTTATGTTATAGGTATTTAATTATAATAAAAATTGTTTCAATTAAAAGAAAAACAACTAAGAATACAACCATAACCACTGAAAAAAAAATAACAGAGATCTAGGCATAGAAGAGAGGGTACCAGAAATCTTGTAAGCAAAAGGTGAGACTGGTATCTAAGATAAGCACATCTATGGCCCCACCAGACTACTTACTACCTTGCAGAATGAAGGTCTCTAGCCTCATTCTTGTCTCAGCATCTCCTCCGATGCTCATTTTCTTTCTTTTCTTTTTCCTTCCTTCCTTCCTTCCCACCTTCCCTTCCTTCCTTCTTCCTTTCCTTTCCTCCCCACCCCTCCTCTCCTCTCCTTTCCTTTCTTTTTTTTGGGGGTGGGGTGGGGTGGGATATTTAGGCTTACTTATTTAATGGCGGTACTGGGGATTGAACCCAGGACTTGGTGCATGCTAAGCATGTGCTCTACCACTTGAGCTATACCTCCCCACCTCACTTTATTTCTTAACACAAGTCTAATCTTTTTTTGTGTGTATAACATAACCTTCAGTCATATTGTGTCTTTTTCTCCTTATTAGAAAAATCCCTTTGTTGAAGTAGCTCCTGTGGAATGCCCCCTCCCCAAATTACTATCAGTGCCTACCTTGTTAATATTTCATATAGTGTTATATAGCCTGACATTCTTTGTTCTCAAAAAATTTGTCTCAGTGATATCTTTGAAATCAGTTAGTTCATTAACCCCCCAAAATTCATTTCTTGGAACAACACAGAAGATCTAATTTAAACTAAGTGATATTCCAACACGGAAAAATTAGAAGAGTGTACTACATTCCACAAGTTTAACATACTCATTCTGCAGAGAAAAATGAATCAAATAGATCAACTCCAAACTTAACTTTCACTTAATTCATTGGTTAGTAAAGATAATCATACTGAAAATTATAATTTTTCACTTTTATATTTAAAAGCCCTCAGAGAACTTTATTATCACATGTATTTACATGCAGATAGTTTAAAGGTAAGGAAGATATGAATCTCTCTCATCTTCTTGGAGTCTGATCCTAAAAGGGACTCGTGGAGGGGAGCTGGAATTAATAAAAAATTTGGACTGGGAAAACCAGAACTAAAATAAACAGTGTTCATTTTACTGTTTATAAGAGGGCAGAAATTATTATGAACTAAAACTAGTTTTTCATTTTCAAGAAATTATTTACAACAATAACAGGAGTAAAAATTAAGGCTATTTTATCTATCAAGTGTTGTGTGTTACACTAGACACCAAGTTTTAATAAACACAAAGCGGTGATAGTCTAATCCAACTCTTTTTAAATTGGTAAATAGCTGCCCTCAACTGGATAGTACAGAGCACTGCAACTCAAGCAAACACAATATTGAAATTACGTGTCTACAAAAATACACCTTGGTAAAAACAAGACATTGTTAAGTCATTGAGCAGAGTACTAATTTCCAAACTAAGTTTCATCTTTTTTTTCTGAGGATTCAAATTAACAATAATTCTAAGGCAATGTTCTTAATCAACATGGAAACATTCAAAATACAAAATCTTCAAATACAGAAGAAAACCCTAGTAAATGAGGGAAATTATAGTCAATGTGCAGGAGAATCCCTACCGTTAATATTTTAAAATGCAGCTAGCTCCTTGTGTTTAGGAAAAAAACAAAGTCTTAGTCTCATTTATCCTTTTAAAAATACATAAGATAGTCTCAATTATTAACTCCCTTCCCAAACTGAGACTTTTCAAAAGAGACAAGCTCTTTTAAGATGGTATCAGTAAGTATTAAGGAAGTACGATACAGTAGGTTGGAATATTGATGCTGGAGTCAAACTGCCACAGTCCAAAGCTGGTTCTATCACTTATTAGTGGTATGATGTTAAATTAATGCCTCTGTGCCTCGATTTCCTCTATATAGAACTTACCTCACAAGATTGTTATGAAGATCAAATTGGTCAATGTAAGTGAAACACATAGAACAATATTTCACATCTAGTAAGTGCTCAATATTGCTAGCTGCCATTATTAACACTGTAAAAAAAAAAGTCACATAGAGCTTTGTAGACTACATTTCAATTAAAAAAAAAAAAGCCCCTAAGAAAGCAAGCAAAGATTCTAAAACCCACCTGTCATAACTTTGGAGTAGAACATTATAAAACATAATCACAAGTTTTAGAAGTTTAGACTTCCACAATTCTGTCAAAATTTTATCTAAAAATTAAGCCATAGCATCTCAGTTGTTGTGTCTTGGCATTTTAAGATTCCAGACATCACTGATTATCCACCCAAGAAGAACTCAGCATTAGGGAATTTGTGGTAAAGAGAAGATCTCAATACAAGATATTGTGCCTACTTATCACTTTCTGTATCAGAAGTTTTCAAAGTCTAACATAAAAACTTTTGAAAGGGAGAGTATTAGCATATGCCATTTAAACTCAGTATCATGCATTACTTCTGTGAATTTAAGCAATAAATGACTTACAGAAACAGAAAAATTTTAGATGCTAAAAATTATACCACTACGTAAGTGACATAAATCAGAATCAATATCTTTTTGAGATGAGAATATGGTATTACAAAGCATACTCATTTATTCAGGGACACAGAGTGAGGCAGATTATTCTCTGTATCTAAATCACTGTTTTCAGTCTTTCCTTACACCTTAGATACCAGAATGTTAAAGTATCTCCCTAAAGTATCTGTAAGTGATTCGTGTACAAAGACAGAGCAACTTAAAAACAGGGAAAAACAATAATGAATCAAGAAATTAAGTTCTTTGCTTAAGTTCTTTAACAGTCAAGCTTGTATTAGAAACAAGTGCAAAAAAAAAAAAACCACTCCATAGAACATATCGTTATTTCAGCTGTAGAAACAAAAATACAAACAGATTTAATGTGAAAGAAAAATTTAAATATACGGCATTACTCAAAGTTTTATTATTCATAAAAGGCATAAGTAAAATGAGTACAAATGTTTTATAAAAGTTAAAATCACATTCAAAATGATTCCTTAAAAAGTTTTAGGAGACACTTAAACGCTCGAAGTGTTCACTAAGAAAAGATTACAAATTCCAATTACAGTGTACTTAAGATATTATATCCACATAAACATTTAGTGGGTCACAACTTATTACTGTACTGCTTGCTAATTTTCTTTATCCAGGGACCTAGGGTAGCCCCTAACTACTTAAAAGAAATTAGTGTGGGTTTTGAAACAGAACATACAGTTTACACAAGTGCTATAAAAATGTGACCTGTTAACTAGACATTTGCAAAATAAAACCATTACATATATCTATATATATGCAACATTTTCAAAGTAAAATGCTGCCAATATCAGGTTACATAAAGTATTGTACCTGCGTGATTTATATAATCAAAGTCTGATTGCTGGACATTTAGGTTATTTCCAAACTCTGCTGGAAAATTCCAGTTATTTTAAAATAACTAGCTGAAAATAAAGTTAAAAGTTAAAAAGTAAACTATATAAAAGCCAACCAAAAAAGCCTTTAAAAATGATAATGAAACAGTACACTAGAAACACTATGACTCAAAACCCCCAACTATTTATTAACTTATTTACAACTAAATTTATTTACAATTAAATTATTCTTGACTAAACCGTTAGCTCAATCAACTTTCAGCCAGATTACCTGGAGTACTCCAGGTAAGCTTACTGGTATACAAAAAATACTAGGTGAATTTTAAGTTCTAGTTTCAGCTCTACTACTAACCAGTGACCTTAGGTAAGTCTCTTAAGTTGTCTCAGATTTTGGATTTCTAGAATGAGGAATGAGGATGTTGGATCAAATGAAAAAGAATGAAGTTCCTTGCAGCTTTAAGAATACAGCATAGTTCTAATAGCACCAAGTCTACCGCCAGAATTCTTGTAATGTGATGGGTTGTCAATCTGGTGAGCCTTTCTTTATTATAGTTTAGTAAGTAGCTACAGTTTTACAAAACGTATCTATAAATAAAATTCACTGATTCTATTCTCTTATGTGTATATCTTCTAAAAACAGGCATCTAACCTTGTGTTGTGAACACGTATTTGTGTTATATAATAAGAAAAGATTTTCAATGACACAAGTTACAGGCATAATTTTTTAAAATATGATTTTAAATATGAAATTCAAGAAAAAAATCTCAGAATTTTTCTGATTCCATATTATTCTATAATATTTTTAATATATTTCTCCTTTCCTACTTACTATAAGTGGCGTAAACAGTGACATAGAGAGTATATTTGATTTTGTTTTTAATGAGTAAACTTTGGGTTTTATTTCCATATTTGTGTCTCAGGATTTTAATTGTTAATATTAAAAATGATACTTTTCCTCATTCTTTCATTAAGCATTTAAAGAAATATCTGTGATAAAACAAAAATCCAACTATTGCATTGAGTTATTTAAGTATTTCAAAAATGCCCAGTATGAAGTCCTCAATAACTATAACATAACTTGTCTCAAGATTAAGTTTAACTCTTACAGTCTGTGATGGGTTATCCCAGCTGTTAAATTGGTCTTTCACAGCTGCTCCTCAAGAATTTAGCAGATGATTATTATAGTTACACCTTTAAGTCAACTATGACAAAAATGACATAGTAATTACAGGTATTTCAGTCATGCAAAAGCCTCATGTGATGACAGAGTGATTTAAAAGCAACTTAATTTCCCACAATTCTCCAAATAAAATTTAAGTGTAAGAAAGAAGACAAAAATTTCTTTAAATATCAGTTGTTTAAGGTCCATGATTTAAATTACTTTTATGAAGAAACTTAAGCATAAAAGTGTCATTAACCTTTCAGTTAAACTAAATATAATTTATCATTTATTTTTCCTATAAAAATTCTTAAGAGTGTTGTAGGCCAGGGAGTAATAAATAAGGACATAATATTAACAATTATTTTAAAGCACAGTAAGTAATGTTGGTGGCTTTTTCTAAGCTTAAAAAAACTAAGCTATAATGCAGGAAGTTCACCAAATTGATGGCTTAACACTTTGTAGGAATTTATCCTATGAAAAATAAGATGGAAATGTAAGATATTTGACAGTGTTAACAATTAAAGAAACAAATAGTAAGGAGTGGGGAGATAATCATGTTTCCCCATTGTTGAGAGTTTTTGATGCAATTTTAAGTAAAAATTAATTATTTTGAGTGAGATGAATATAATTCCACAACTTCAATTATATAATTTTCAGTAACATTCTATTAAAACATATGAGACTTAACAGTATTCACTGAATAAATTATTCATTATAAATACTCACTTGTCAATACTCACCTCAGCATCAAATTTAAGAACAGAATTAACTTTATGCATAGAAAATACTGTAATATGGAATTTAGCTATAGAAAATACATATTTAGGGTCTCACTCTTGGATGAGCTGACAATTGATAGCCCTGGCCTTTTTACACTGTGAAAAGTACATAATTCAACAAAATACATCATCTGATATGTATCAATATTAATTTCATAGCTGAAGTTTAAATTAAACTGACAGTCTAAGTTATTATTCTTCTAATAAATAAAACACTATTTATCAAGAAAGATTAAAAACAAAGACAAACAAAACTCAATCCCTATAACCCTTGATTATGCCTGAAACAGAAAGATCCTGGGATGGAAGGAGAAAGCCAGGGATGCTAGGAGACTGACTATCAGAGATCAACAGGAGATACAAAGAGATATAAAGGACGTCTGCAGCTACAGAGCTCAGAAAAAATATACATTATTTCATATTGGTACAATGACGTGAGGGAAGGATTAAACACGGACAGAGTTCCTAAGTAGATCATGCTTTTTATTTCACTTAAATGTCATGACAAGGCTGTGAAGTATCACTATCCGACATTTTATAGACAAGGAAACTGAGGTTCAGAAAGGTTTAAAAATTTGCCCAAGGTAACACAGCTGCCAGGCAGTGGAGCTGAGATTTTTTTACCCTACTATATCTAATTCCTGATTTGTAATAGAACATATATTCTATTCTACAGAATGTTAGGCCTAACCTAGTTGTATTACTTTCTAAATCTAGTTGTTTGGAGATTCACTTTTTATTACATATGTTTCAGATATGTAAGTTTGCTAGGATAACAGAAATAAAGTACTACATAAGATACATGTGTATATGTGTGTGTGTGTGTGTGTGTGTATAAACGGGATCTGTTTTAATGAGCTTGATTTTCCTGTACGAATGAAAACAAAAACAGTTCTAAGAGCAAAGATGTCATGACCTCCTATAGTGAGCTGTATTTCTCAAAGATGGTCACAGCAATATCTCCCATCTTCTCATGCTCTTCTTACAATGTACTACGACACTCCTTTCAACCAAGACAGAAGGTGACTTCCTAGGCTAAGTCATAAAAAGGAGATTCCGTTTCCACCTTGCCTGCTGGAATACTTACAAGGTAGCTCTGTTGTAAGCAGTCTGATTGCCCTGAGGCCATTGTGCTGTGAAGAAGCCCAAACTAGCCCAGGTTAAAAAAAGACCTTATCTGGATGAGTCCTGAGACTCTATTAAGAGTAAGATTCTTGGCTAGCCCTCAGCTGTTCTAGACCCCTGCTGTTCCACTTCCAATCACCATCTGACTGCAACCCTGTATCAAAAATGCCCAAAGTGATCCCTTCCTAAACTCATAACCTACAAGAACAATGAGAAATAATAAATAATTGTTGTTTGTTATAATCATAAAGCTTTGGGGTGATGGTTAGGTGACAGCAGATAACTGAAACATCTTACAAAACCAGGAGCACCAAAAACATGGGTTTACTGTTGCAATATGATACTACATCCTACTAGAATTTTAACTTCAAAATTTAATAAGAACGGCAAAGATAACAGGAAAAGAATGGAAAAGATAATTTCTAGAATGAAAATTTAAATGAATAGGTATCTGGAGGGGCAAAAGCTTTGGTGTCAAATTCTCACCTTGATAATACCCATTAGAAATGAGGTGTTTAGCAAATCTCTAGCTATTTTAATAGTAAACTTGACAAACTGCTACGTATTTCTCTGACTTGGATTTACATCCAAACTAGTTTGATATGTGACAAATAAAGGAAAAATCAACTTACTTTTGCATTTCCTACAATTATGCTTTTGTCTTTATTCTAAGCAAACTCAAAATAACTAGAGGAGCAGGCAGGTTAAACAAAAAACAGAGAGAGAGAGAGAGATATCAGGTTTAAGGCCTGGAAAGCCCATTTAAAAGGTGCAATTGATTGTTGTCATATAAGCACATGGACACAAGTAAGGCCACATAGTCCATCCACAATTGCAAAAGAAAGTGAAAAATCAGTATTTCATATGAACTCTCCAGATTTTTAAACCTTGGCAACAAATTTAAATGTGTTTTAAAAAATACTATATAAGACACTAGTCTGCAATCTCTGCTCTGTTATTTTCTGGAGTAAAGAGGCATAAAAATGTAATAAAGATTAAATATAAGATTACTGATATCTAAATGATATAGAATAATAATTCTATCTTAAAGTGTTAAACTTCTTTTTCTATACCAGTTAACAGAGTGAAATAATAAATAAGAAATAAACCAGAAAACCGAAACTGTAAGTGGTAAACATTACAGATGTACCTCAGCATATCTAATTTTGTCACTTATTAGACCCTGAGACAGATGGCAGCACACTGGTAAACTACAAACAATTCACTCTTGACAATTACATTTATAATGCAGACATATAAAACCAACATCTATAAAGCAAATGAGTAACTCTTGACACTTAGTTCCCAAATTTACCAGTATTTTCTTCGTACTGCCATTTTTTCACTTGCACCTGATTTCAATAACTGTAAATTGCCATTTCAGAACAGAAACACAGGGAAAAAAAGCATTTTCCACTTTGAAAGTAAAGCATCTTCTAAAAGCAATTGTTATTCTAAAGTACAGAATCTACCTTTAATAATAGCATCAGAAAAGACCAAATGAACAGAAGGACATGGTACATTTCAATGAAATAAATCTTTTGGGGACCTCCCCCCACCAAATCTTATACATTATTTTTAGCCCTGGTGATCTATGAAAATTGTCAGCATTCTTCTACTTACATTTCAGGTAATTAGAGGTTAAAGTTTGCATGCAAGGTACCACCCTGACAACAATCCTTACCATCAGGAGGAATCAAGTTAATATTTTACATTAGATATATCTAGTAGCTTATACTAACATTTTACAAAATGTATTCACTAAAATACATCCCAAATAGAGATTATTTTAACCTGACTGAAACTATTCTTCTATTTGTAATGACTGCTTTTGTTTATTTATAATAATCTCTAAACTGAAAAATGTAGGAATTTTCTATAGTATCAAGCAGTAATTCTAGAATTTCTACAAAAGTACCAAAGAGAATCTGGTTCCAGCTATTCAAGAACACCCAAGTATCATTAGAGAATAAACTAGCATAATAGAACAGAACTAGTCCTTCTGTGAGGACTCAAAGCCCCAAGACTACCAAATATACTTTCACGTTTTCTTTCAAATTCCTTCTAGGCTCAATATTAACAACCAAAGGAAGAAAACAAAATAAAAACACTTGTCAGACAGCAAAAGCGCTTCACTGTTAGTACTAACAAAATTTATAATATCAAAGAGCTGGACTGCACGTTAAAAGTCACAGTAATTTTAACAAAAATCAGTGGATTAGTTTCAACTCACCTAAGAGAGATTGTATCTCTGAAACTAAAAGTATTTTGCATAGCATTATGTAGCCTGGACTAGTTTGTTAAGCTAGCTTTAGCACAGTCTTGTGGCATTACAGTAAGTCTTACGAAATACAATAGCTAATACTTATTAAAAACTTATTACTTACTTACTTCTAAGTACTTAACAAACATTATCTTATTGAATCCTCTCAATAACACTATATTATTACGATACTACTACCATCTTTAAAATAACTCTACAAGAGGGGTTAACAGTTTACCCAAGATCAAAGTGCCATGAAGTAACAGAGCTAGTATTTGAAAACTCCAGTCTGACTTCAGAGATCACAATCTGCGTGTGTGTGTCTGTCTGTCTGTCTGTCTGTCTGTCTGACACGTTTTCTCTTGAGAGGACTCAGCACTTTCTCCTCTAGGAAGCACAGAGACAAACTAATAGGCTACTGTTGTGCAAACTTTAGCCTCCATTAGAATCACATGGGAGCGTGTTAAAAATATCCTGCCCTTAGAGATTTGGTTAAGTACTTCTGGAGTGTAACCCAGCAGCTTGCATTTTTAGTATGCATTCCAGATGGTTCTCATGGGTCACACTTTGAAGAATACTGGTGCATGCCCTTATGAGTCGCTAACCGGTAACCTATTAACAGCTTACTCCAACTCATAATTCATTCCTTACCTCTTCTCACGGTCTTGTCTTCATAGTCTACTCCAGTATTTTTCCTGGTTCTGATTTCCATGTACATTTGATCGCTTTACTATACGTATTTCTCCCATATACAGCCCACCTCAAATTCCTTGTGAAAATTAGGATACAAATTTCTTTTAAATGAGGCTAATTCATCTGGCAGTTCAATACCTAAAACCAGTATATAAATTCATAAAGAAAAAGAGTCCTTAGGTCCCTGCTAAGACACTTGATACGCTATGTATGTTGCACTTCCACTCCAACAGCCTCAACGCCCTTAATGGATGTGCACCGGGTGCAAACTATTTTAATTCTGCAATGAGTGATGAACAGCTCACTCTTCTTCCATATATAGTGTCCACTGAAAATGGGTGGTCCATAGGTCAAACCAACCCACAGAAATGCTTTTGAAAAATATATACGCCAACATGTAAAAAATTGAGAAATTATCACAGAAAAATATGGAACTCCAGTGAATTCTGAAAAATTGGAAAATACGGCAATGTCAGGATCACAGTTTTTCACAGTCATCCCCTTTAGAGATGCTTTGGCTCCCTGGGTCTTATATTTAGGCTGTTTCATTCATTTAAATTACCTTTCTGGCCCCTATGCCTCTTGATTTTGTGTCTCCTATAAACTATGATGGGGGAATAAGTGAGGTTAAGAAGATTTTCTGGTTGAAAATCAGTTCAGCATAGTCAAGGAATCTCTGGGAAATTAGTTATAATACAACTACAGGTAAATGGTATTGGAGAAACACTTCTAGTATTCATACTAACCTGATTTTCCCAAACCTTCTGATCTTTTAGGCAATCAAAGTGATCTTTTACCTTTGTAAATTACCACACACCATCAGTTCTCACTTGCACTTCCCCCATTAACCTCTCTGAAATGCAATGCCCTTATAGTGGATGTATGCATGCATTTAACACAGCAGTGTGCCTCAACACCTTACTTTCCTCACTCCCATAAAAGCTAGTATGAAACTGACACATCTTAGAAGAAAAATGGCAATTCTTTCAGAGCTTAATAATATTGCTAAATCAAACCAAATTTTAACTAGTAAAGCTAATGTTTTCTCCAGATACATGTTAAAAATGCAATACTTTAATGTCTTCAGTCCATCGACTGCATCTAGTATTTCTTCTCAAGTAAGAAGAGGTTAGGTGTTTCTCACCATATCCAGATACCAATCTGTTTTTTTTCCCCTTGTTTACATTACTGACTAATTAACATTCACCAAATAAATTATGCTATTAATAGCTAATTTTATTACCTGAGCAAAAAGAACAGAATTTAAGCTCTGTATTTAATAACTTAAGCTAATGTTAATCTTTTAAAATACAGCAATAAGTATGGTTTTCAGAAAATGGTAGTGATCCAAAGGTTATATTTAAGCTGCTGAACTTCTTTTTAGAAGCCATCAAAGATAAATAGTAGCCCATAGGTCAAGTGTGGCTCAAAGTCAGTTTTTTTGGAGGCTGCACAGTATTTTTCTTTTTCCTTTTTACTGAATGTTAGCACCTTTTAGGGAAGGCATGTGCCTTGTAGTTCATAAGAGCCTGAGCAATCTTACTGGCTCAATCATGACTTTGTTCACTCATTCACAGCACCTGTTTGGGACCTGTAGATTGTATTTCTCATTTTGTCATCCCAAGCAAGCAAAAGAAATTAAGGAAGAAGAGGCATCTGCTCAAATATCCTTTAGTTCAGGATGTTCAGGCTATGCCCTGAAATATTACCTTCAATGTTAACAAAAGAGAAAATGTGAACAAGGGAGAGAGCCTCTTAGAGGGATCATTCTTTTCTCATATCTATGCTGAGGATGCCCAGAGCAACGAACAATGACAAGAGTTTTGTTTTTAATGCACTGATGTGCAGATACTTGAGAAATTTTCAAAAAGCTTACACATATTCCCAAAATACAGTAAGTTTGGGCGCATATGTACTTTTACCCCAAGGCTCACTCTTTCTTCACCTTTTGTTGTTACTGCCGTTTAAAAATAGCAAAACAAATATATGCTAGTTGAGGGTTAAAAAAGACAATCCTAGGTATCTCACGTATTACATGACACTGCACATAACTACTCCAAATATTAATTTCTAATTCTAAACAAGAAATAGTGTACTAGAACACAAAGTAGAAGAGAGAACAGTACTTACTAAACATATTTAAATACATTAAAAGCAGCTCTTTCATCAACAGCAATAAGGTGCTATATGGCCCTCTAGTGTTCAATAAAGAAACAGATGAATTCTTAATGGTGTTTCATATTAAAAAAAAAAAAACTTTCTCTGATTTACTAAGTATGCTAAACATATTCATGTATGACTTCCACAAAGACCCAAATGTGTTGTATCATCTCTGGCTTTACTTCTCTGTGCTTTCTTTTGAACTGCTATCCATGTTTAGAGTATCCACTGAAAGAATTATGAAATGTCCTTAAAGACTTGCCATTAAAAAGAAAATCTCAATCCTAAATGGAAAAGAAATAGCATTTCTCAATTAAAACTAAACGGTATTGAATTTTCAAAGAACAAAAATAATAGTGCCATGATACAAATTAGGTAGGCATTTAAAATGCAACTGATCTAAATTCTCAAATCATATTTCTTTTATCTGTGTTCTATTTCTATAATTCATCCAACTTGGTTTTTCCCTTTATCATAATTTATAGATAATAGACGTTCATTACAGCAACCAAAGCAATGAAATACATGAAAATTGTATTCCCTAGAAGAAAGGTCAAAGATGAGACTGAGATTTTTGGGACAAGAGTCAAAGTAAAAAAGTAGACTCACAAGCAAATTAAGATTGTAATCACTGGTGAAAAGGTTTAAAAATTGATCATTACTTTTTATTCCATAAAAGTTGATTATCACTGTCTAAATAAAGTTGATGAAACACTAATTTCAAAATGGACCTAAGTTTATTAAAGGTTTTTAAAACATGTATTTGTATTTATTGTTTATATATTGGAGCTTTAGAGAGGGAAGGCAAGGACTGGTATATAAGCAAGATCTAAAGTATATCCCCCAGCTCTGTCATTCACTTCCTATAACCTTAAGCATATAATATTTCTGAGTTAAAACTTCAGAAACCACAGGGAAGATCTGAAGCTTTTGTACTTGGCATCAAGATCAGTCCCCCAAATGACAAGGTAGTAAGTTGACTCCAGCATGGAACCTCTACAAATGAACCCTCAAAGTACCATTTAGCCGTCAGTAAATTATTAGAAACAGGAAGGATAAAAAGAAAATTTAAACAAATTTGCCCAATATAAACCCATACAGATATCTGGAATAAATTCAGATAGTCACCTAGAAAGGCTCTATACATAGTTCTAAAAATTCTGCCACTATTCAAAAAAGTTATGACTCCTCATTTTCATTTCTTTACAGCCTCCCAAAATCTTATCTATCCTTTAGGTCCCAGCCTAGTTTTCACTTCCTCACTGAAGATACCACTGATTTAATTATTTGAATGTGGAAATAAATGCCTTGAGAACTACAAACTGGGAATGACTGTGAAACTGCTGGAAGATAGAATTTTGATACAAAACAATCTTAGTAAAGAAGAACCTGGTAAAGAAGGAGCCAAAAGGTAAACTTAGCGAGGATGGGGGCACAATGGCAAGTAACAACAGAAAATCTAATAGGGACAAATTTAAAATCTTGTACTTAGGTTCAAAAATCTATAAGCATTTACATTAAGTGGAACAGGAATTAAGCCAGGCCATGTTTGTAAAAAATACATAAGATTTTGTTTTCTGGAAATTGAATTCAATTTTTTAAGCATTTTCTGTATGCAAAGTACAAGGTCCTGTAAGACACAGCAGAATCTTAGAGACTCTACAATCTAATGAGTCAATAATCTAGAGAATCAGCAATCTAAATATACATGAATTAAAAAAAAAACCCAAAGATGTCTATAACTATCACAAAATACATCAAAAACAAAGACCTAGTGGAGATACAGAATTTTGCTCAGAGTTCTATGAAATATCCTTAAAGCAGGTGAGATTTGAAAAAGGTCTTAGAAAGAAACATAGAAATTTGAAGGAGGCTATAGGATGAGGAAGACATTTAAAAGATAAGGAAAAAGTTATCAAAGATAAGGTACAAAGGTATCAAAGTAGCCTGAATTCCTCTATGCTCAGAAACGTCAAACAAATTGCTGCTGCTGAGGTACAGAGTAGGACAGAAACAAGCTGAAGGAAATAAGATCAGGAACAAGGCAAGGATGTCTTGTCTCACTAATTTCAATACTGTAGTGGGAATCCTAGCTAACGCAGTAAGGCAAGAAAAGAAAATAAAGAACATGTAGATTAGGAAGAAATAATTTAGTCACATATGACACGATCATCTATGAAGAAAATCAGAAAGAATCAACAACAAAAACAACAAAAAAAAATTCTCGAACTACTAAGCGACTATAGCAAGGATACAGGATACAAGGTTAATACACAAAGGTCAATCACTTTCCTATATACCAGCAATGAACGAGTGAATTTGAAATTAAAAACATGTTATCCTTTACAATAGCACCCCCTCAAATGAAACACCTAGGCATAAATCTAACAAAATAAGCACAAGATCTGTATGAGGAAAACTGCAAGATTCTGATGAAAGATAAAGAACCAACTAAATGGAGAGATAGAGTGTCCATGTTCTTAGATAGGAAGACTTATTATTGTCAAGATGTCAGTTTTTCACCATCTGATGTAATTCAATGCAATCCCAACTAAAATCCAAGAAAGTAATTTTGTGGATACTGATAAGCTGATTCTAAAGTTTATATGGAGAGACAAAAGACCCAGAATACTCAATTTAATATTGAAAGAAAACACCAAAGTCAGAGGACTGACACCATTCAACTTCAAGGATTAATATAAAGCTACCATAATCAAGACAGTGTGGTACTGGTAAACAAACAGACAAATGGATCAAAAGAACAAAATGTCCTCATTTTCCTTTCCAAACTTGTTTTATTGATAATGTGCAAGCATTTCTCAACAATAAGTAGGTCTTGTAGCTTGTAATAATGAGTTTATCACCATTTAGGTTTACCTCATCACGTTGGAAGGAATCTCTCACTGATCACAAGAACAAAGATGCAAGTCTTGACATGGGAAAAAGAAACCCAGTAAAGTAAATGAGTAAGAAAAAATATGCAAGAGCAACACTGGATAAATCCCTGCCTTGCTGATGACCATGTCATCTAACATGGAGATAATGAGGTCAATAATAATGATCACATCATATGTTTGCACAGCCTTTTCAAACTTGCAAAGCATTTCACATTCATTACCTCATTTAAACTCTACACAACCATTTGCAATAAGAACAGGTACCATATTCCTAGTTTAATGATGAAGAAATGAGCTCAAGGAGATGGTGAGAGAGAGCAGATAGGACTTCTTACCTCCTATTCTTTTCAGCACACAACTCTGCCTAATGTTACGTATCCAACCTATACACCAGGATTGTAATCAACAGAGAAAAGTTATCCAACAATGACTTTCATAGGTCACCCTATAAAAGTAGAGAAAAATGTTGTGGATACAAAAAAAAAAAAATTTACAAAATAAAGGGCCCAGAAACAGACCTACATAAATATCTTTGACAAAGGAGCAAAAGGCAATACAATGAAACAGTCTGTCTATTCAACAAATGGAGCTGAACAACCAGACATGCACATGCCAAAATTAACTCAAAATGTATCACAGACCTAAATGTAAAACACAAAACTATAAAACTCCTAGAAGATAACACAGAAGAAAATGTTGATGACCTTGGACATGCTGAAGACTTTCTAAACACAACACTTAAGATACAATCTATGGAAGAAATAACTGATAACCTGGACTTCATTAAAATTAAAAACTGTTCTGTGAAAAACAGTGTCATGAGAATGAGAAGATAAGCCACTGACTAAGAGAAAATGCTTGGAAGAGACGATACGACAGTTGTTTGTTATCCAAAATATATGAAGAACTCTTAAAACTGAATAATAAGAAAACAAACAATCTATTAAAAAACAGGTAAAAGGTCTGAACAGATACCTCATCAAAGAAGATGTACAGATGACAAGTAAACATATGAAAAGATGCTGAATGTCGTATGTCATTAGGGAATTTCAAATTAAAACAACAATGAAATGCCACTACACGTTTATTAGAATTGCCAAAATCCAAAACATTAACAGTATCAAATGGTGGCAACAGAACTCTCTCATTCATTGCTGGTGGGAATGCAAATGGTACAGTCACTCTGGAAGACAGCTTGGCAATTTCTTACAAAATTAAAATACTCTTACCATGTGACCCAGCAATCATGCTCATCGGCATTTAATCAAAGGAGCTGAAAATGCCTACAACAAAACCTGCACATGGATGTTACAAGAAGCAGGAATGCAAAACAGTCTACACACTGACCCTAGCTATGCAAACTATGTCTCCATGTGGTCAAGGGCTGGCAAGTCATATGTAAAAATTTATTCAGTAATTATTTACTGACAAATTATTAGGTATTGGGATGTCTTATACATGATAAGCACTATCAGGCAAGATAAATAAGAAATCAAAGGGTGTGAATAGGAGGGAGACAGAAAAACAATTTTAATACAATATGAGTCATAATAAACATACTATGGGAGTAGAGATTAATTAAGACGGGGCAACTTTTGGAGAGGGGCCACAAAAACAGGTGTTAGGTGGCTTTACGGATAATTCTATTGCCCACTTCCTCCCCAAATTACTGTTTCATTGAATTTTCAAATTTTAACAAATTTTAACTTGGACCCAGGATAAGTTCTAGGTTCACATTCCTAACCCCACTACTTACCGGATGACTGATCACTCATGAATTACTTAACTTCTCTCCACTTGTTTCTCATCTCTGACATGGAGATAAAAATTAGAACCTACATAACAGGACTGTTAAGATTAAATGAGGTTATATATGTAAATTATTTAGCACAGTGTTCTAGCACATAGTAAATAGTGCTCAATAAATGGTTTAGTAGTAGTAGTAGCATTATTATCAATGCTGTTCTCCACCGCACTGATGAGATTCAGAGTAAGAACAGGTAATAGTCTGGCTCTACTGCACCAAGCAGCACCACCGTTGACTACAGGACACAACTTCAAGATCAATTTGTCCAGAGAAGGGCAACCAGGATGGTGATCCTGGAAAACACACTGAAGGCATGAAGTCTGGAGAAAAGATTATGGATGAACATGACAGCAGTCTTCTCCTGTAAGGAAAGGCTATCACTGCTCTACATGGAAGAGCAAGGACCAAAGAAGAATAATAGATGTCAACATAAAGAACTGTCTAAAAATATAATGCTGCTTCACACTGTAGTATGCCCTAGTGACGACTTCATTATCAAGCCTGAGTCTCCTGATAAAGCTACTGGGCGCAGGTTTGGACTTGGTGATCTCAAAGGTCCCCTGCAGAGTCTATCTCAGGAGACTTTAAATTAGGATGGAAAACCTAAGCAGTTTAAATATATTAATTAGTTTGAAGAAATGAGAGGCTGGGAATAGGGAAGGGAAGTGAGAGCACTGGTGACTTCCTGGTAAAGCACTTTAGAATTATACTCTAAAAGATAGACTCTGAAATTGCTCACAGAAGGATTTTTAAATGAAAGACACTCATGTTTTAGGGAGAGCCAAAAGTGCTGTCAAGGCTACTCTTAAGTAACTCTCTAAAGAAACCACATATTAAATAAATGTCTTAAAAACAAAGACACCACATGCTAACTACTGCTCTTCTAATAATGTGGTTAAGTTGACCTTAGAGAATTGCTAGGATGGCACCTGAGTCATGGAGATGTGAGGAATTGGCTACACAATGAACTGTTAAAGGCTGCATTGCTTTCTTCCACTATGCTCAGCTGCATGTTCATGAAGAGATCATTATATAATGCCCTTCCTTGTGAAAGGTGTCTTTTTATCCAGTCTTCCATTGAGTATTATACATTGTGAAAGTTATCAAAAGACTAAGTAGAGTCAGAATGAGTTTCTAGTAGATACAGTTTTTTTTTTCTAATAAGTAACAGTAATATATGCCTGTTGTAACAAGCTTGGGAAATTGTGGAAAGCATATAAGAAAAAAATAAAAATAATTCAACCACATTCAGAGGGAACTCCTAACATTTGGTTTAATTCTTTCTGATCTTTTCTCATGCATATATATGGGGGAGGGAATTATTGTAAGTTTATTTCATAGTCAGGATCACATTTATATTTTTAGTAAATATTGTATTTGTAAGCTTTACCTATTATTAAATTTCCTTTAAAATACGATTTTTAATGATTGGATGAGTTGCCTTCAATTGATTTCTGTATCTTAGCAACATGGTTCTTAAATTGTGGTTTTTAACTTCTCCTCTGGGGAATTTTACTCTCAAACTGCTATGTTATTATAATATTCCTCAATGTAATCATCTTTATATTGAAAATCTGAGTTTTAAACTGAACTTAAATGGCATGCCTATTTATAATTTATAGTCTAGCTTGGGTACATCTTAAAAGGTGAAATGAGAATCGCTCACATTACAATTTGTGAAATTTCAACTTTCAACCTGAATCAGCACTAGAGACAAATATATCAAATTTCTACTGTTCAGAAAAGATAAAAGAATTAAATGTCAACTCAAGACAAAACTTACCCCCAAAGTCACAAGATAATACCAAATGAACTGCACAACATAGAGAACCAACAATGGGTTCAAGGAATTGAATCTTCTAATTCTAGGAAGCTGTAAAGATAAGAGATGGAATCTGGCCTGGATTTTGAAGGATCTGCCTGGGGGGGGGGGATTTATTAAAAGGAACTGGAGGAATGGAGATAGAATCAGCTAAAATGAAACTGGTAAGACTGCAACAGACTTCAAATGTCCACCTATGGAATCTGGCTTCATCAGTGGGAAATGGGGCACTCGATATTTATATTGAGGTTACTGAACTAAAAATTCAGTTTAAAAAATTCATCCAATCATTCATACTGTCAACACACTGTCCAGGACATGGCATTATAGCCTATTGAAACAGAAACCTAAGCAAAGATGCCCTTTAATTTTTAAACACTGACTCTCCAATTTTTATCTCACAAGTGCCTGAGGGTAAGAAAACGGAAGATCAAGAGTTCTAATCTGTTAAACTCTTTCAGCAGACCCATAGGCTTGGATAAAAAAAAGGTCAAACCATTTTTCCACCAAATGACGAGAAGACTAGAATATTAAGAGACTAGAAAATCTAAAAGGAAAAATAAAAAATTGGTAGGAAGAAAGGAAAGGTAGTTTTAGTTTTCAGTGGACTGCTCAGGTGACAATGTCCAATAGATAGACAGAAATGCAGGACTGAGGTTTCGGTGAATGACAGGAGCTGGATACATAATTTTGGAGTCACCTACCAAAGTAAAAAGAGAACCCACCATGATATCTCCTTTATCTGCTCCATAGCATCTTCTCTATCACCAGCAAAAACAACATTAATAAAGAGCAGTTCATTTTAATTATCTACATATGAAGCGACTGCCTCAGGAACATTTTGAGTATAACTATTTGTGGTATTTGTGGATATTTCAGAGAAGTTTATCATCTGTGTAAAGTACAAATCAATGGAACACTATAAAACATTTTGAAATTCAACATTCTATGGGAAGATTTTTTTTGGTCTATAATTAAAATCCGTAATTAAAATAATTTTTAATTATTTGCAGTGAATAGGATATAGATTTAAACATGACCAACATTTAGAGCTATTATGGTTTAAAATAATGTTAGTAAGTATTTTTTAAACTGCACTAATAGGAATTAATTAGAAATTGACCATAAACTAAAGTTCATTTTGACATCCAATTACAAAATTCACAAAGCATTTAAGTATACAGATGTTTTTGAAGAAGAAAATTTAGAGAAACTGATAAAATCTAATGGAAGGAAATGGTACATACATATCAAGTAGGAAGATCTGTGCATAGCAGTCCCTTGGAGATGTGTTATATTTTAATTTTTATTAGAAATGGGCCCAGCTTATTACCATATGTCCCGATCCTCCTGCACACTCTTTTAAAAGTATTTATCTATTTCTCCATTAATCTCTTTTTCCACTAGAGGGAGATATGACTGAACATTAACAGTCATATAAAGTATATACACTGATATCTTCCGTGGGGAATGCAGTGTATTGTGTGAGATGAGGGACAGGAGACAGACAGACAAAATGAGGTCACAGGCTTATACCTGTAAACTACCCACGTGTCCCAGGCACAACACTACTTGCTTTACATGCATTATTTTACTTAGTCCTTACAAAAACCCAGTGAAGTAGGTATTACAGTCTTATTTTACAGATAGAACAGATCAATTAGATTACATATGTATGGTCATAAAATGAGTGGCAAAATCAGAACTCAAGTTCAAGTTTGAAAAGCTCTTCACTCTGTCAGCGGAGAATTCATCTCCTCCAGTGTGTCCTCTTCCCTCCACTTTCATCTCCTCTCTCCACATGCTTAAAATTGAGTTAAACTGGGCTGAGTGAATTTTCTAGTTTGTCCTCCTTCACAAATGTAGGGGACACGGCTACCTGTTGGGTTATGTGTCCTAGTGGATTTAATTCAAGATGACTGATGCCTTATATAGCGCTTTCTGCTCTCTGGACATCTCTACACTGAACAGAGTTCAAACCTAAATTCCTTCTCTTACATGAACAAGACAAGGCCAGGGGCTTCCAGACATGGCCATCACTCTCTAGAACTCAACCTAAATACAACAGAATTTAGAGCCTGATTAGATTGCAGATGTTACCTGCATGGTCCTGAAGAGTTTCCCAGTAGCTCTGGCTCAGGAGAGTAGTTGGTGGATGGTGGACTAGAAACAAAACTGTAACTTTGATTCCCTGATTAGCAAGTGATTCTTGTACCTACTTCCTCTATTGTTTGGAAGCAACAGACAAGAAAAAGTTTCAGGCCTCTAGACCCTAGACATACTGCTTCTTTGACTATGTATTTGTATATATATATTTTTTTTCTAAATATATTTCTTATTTGAGGCAAAAAGGATTTTTTAAAAACTGCTTAGTTACCAAAAGATATCTAACAATCAGGATGGGAAAAAATACACTAATTTGAAGGAAGGAATGAAGTTATTTGAGAACAAATAGAAGACACTAATGACTGATACGGAAGAAACAGAGATCAGTGCTCAAACGTGGTTCTCTTCAGGAGACGATCAGGAGGATACAAGACCTGGCCTAATGGTAATCTCATCTGCTTTTCATTTTAGTAGAAAATGAGCTGATATTCTACATTAAACATGGAAAAGGAGCCTTTAGTATGGGCTGGGCATCTCTTCAGAAAACAAGATATTTTTGTCCTTAATTATGATAAGACTGTTGACATAGGGTGTAAAAACTGAAGAGATGGGCATTCCTATCGGGGGAAGCAAGTTGACTTTAGAATTTGCAAAGATTTAGCCAAATTTACAGAAATAGCTAGCACACAATTCCTAATTAAGAAACACATTTGATGGACTCCAGAGAGAGCGATATCTGTTATCCTGTCTCAAATTTCATTGTCATTTCTTCCTGTTACAACTTTAGCCTTGAGTCCTTGTAACTTCAGTATTCATTAAATACTACAAAGGAAAGCACTTAACTGAGCTCTCTGCACTTTCTAAAGGATAGCTCTGTTGATTTCAAACGTGGTATGGTATTAGAAAGTCACCACACTCCAGAGTCTTAGAACATAAACAGACTTCCATTTCTATTGAAAATCTTGTTTAGTGATGTTTGCCAAATTCTACTATAGGGGGCAGCATAGCACATGGAAAGAAGAGGGCTGCTTTGAAATTAGGCAGATCTGGCTTAAAATCTCTTCCCACTTACAGTGTGTTATTGGGGTGAATCATTTGGCCTGTCTGCAACCTCTGCTTACTTAACCATCATGGGAACTTGCAAAGAGTATGGACTTAATCAACATCAATTCTTGACCGGCATGACCCTTGACTTTTAACATTAAGAAAGTCTGGAATTTCTACTGTATATTATTGCCATAGGCTCCATTAGAATAAATCTTTGGTGACTACAGGGAAAAAGACTGTCCTAAGAGTTTTGATAGTCTCCAATATGCTTTCAAAAAAAAAAAAAAAAAAAAAGACCAATGCAAGAAAGGACCAAAAATGGTTTTTCTCCTTAATACCATAGTTTCACAAATAGCATGTTCAGTAATGACAAATAAGTAAGTCTAGCTGTCCAAAGGGTATGTTTAAGAAACTACCAAAAAAAATTTTTTTGAAAGGTGTGCTGGGTAAGATGTAGAAGGTTAACCCTATATTAATATAAAAAATGGGATTTTGAAAATAAATTATTATACCTCTACTCTTCTCAAAAGTCACAGTTTAAGAGGACTTAAAAGAAATTGTGGCTTAGGGTAATGTCTGTAGAAGTGTCTTATGTATTAAGAATTTAAAGTGTCTTATGTTTATGATAATCAATAATTTAAAGCTGCTCCAAAATAAACTTTAAAATAGTGAAAGCTTTCCCCCTATTTATTGTATTTAAAAGATTTATACACATGGGTGACTAACATTTTCTTTTAAAGTAACACAGTAATATGTGATGTTTTCAAAATGTTGTTGAAAAATAAAGTATTAGAATAATCTGGAAGAAGCGTTTCAAGAATGGACAAAAAGGAAAATGGGCCAACTTCATACTGACATTCTACTTTGCAGAAGGGCATCTCTGCCTTGGCAATCAAATAGTTTTATATTCGTCTTGCCATATTTATAAAAGCAAATGACCTCCAAATAGAGCATAGCAACAGCACGTACACGTGTACACACACACATACACACCACACACACACACACACAAATGTATCTATCCCTGCTGTTGTTAGTACTCAGCCCACTCCTGTGGCCTTGTATATGGAGAGCTATAATTTATATCCACAACTTAAGAGTGACTAGGGAAAACAGATTTAAATTCAATACACTTTGTTTTTAAGGAGGTAGCTATCCACACAGACATACCTAAAAGTACTGTTTATGATTTCATCTTGAAGGGAAGGGAAAGATAAAGCACCCATCAAATCTGTATACTGGAAGTTTTCCTCCTGAACATTATGATGGCTTCTCCTTTGGGAAAATGATGTGATTCGTCTAGCTGGCTTTCTTGTTTTTAATTTAAAATGCAGCAGAACTCACTGATAGATTTGCATTCTTCAGAAAAGCTGAGTTCTGATTAATCTTCTTTCTTAAATAAGATAATGCAATTAAATCCTAATCCCCTATTCCTCCAACTGAACCCTCAGAAAAAAGAGGACAGACATAAACTCACTCTTCCGATACAACCTTGAGGGAGAGGGATCAAGAGGTCAGAAGGCAGGAGCTGGGCACACTGCACTGTAACTGCTCTGAGCCTCATCCCCAAAGCAGGGCTGCAGCTGCCAGTGTTAGTCATTCCGACTCTGGCTGAGGGTCAAAGCACCACTTCCACACCTTGAGACAAGGGTGGTAAAAGGGATAAAAACCACTGCTTGAGGCCAATTCCTTCTTAGACCAACCAACTAAATAAAATCTGAACTTGCAGACAGGCTAGGGAAATTAGGGATGAGTATGTTTTAGAAAAAGTTTAAGTTTCACAAGCTGAAGCAAAAGTGACATAGCACTGCAAGTATTAAACCAAGTGTCTAAGATACTTCATTCTAGGTCAAGTTAGGTTACAGAGGATGATGTTAAATCTGTTTTTATGCTTTCTATGGGCTAAACAAATGATTCACTGTAAAATTTAAAAATAAGCAAATAAGAGTAAGAGTATAAACCACCACAGACATTATTTATTTGAATGTCTGTAAAATAAGTAAGATATTATTTGAGTTAAAATGTTCCTTTCCAAAGAATTGTTTAACTCATAGTCTACTCTACATGGATATTCATGATTTTTATCTAATTTTTAAATGATAAAGAACCAGAAAGCACACAAACATAAAGATCTATGAGCGTAGAAGCCTGAGGGGGAAAAAGGGTCAGAAATTGTGCTACATACCTCATTCATTCTGAGTATAATTCTTTTTGCTTTCTGTCCTCTTTAGACAGACCATTAGACAGCAATGCTGCCCAAAATATTGATTAAGATAAATTCTAACTCCAGCAAAATGCACATGATGGTCTTATTGAATTTCCTGTAACTTCAATAGCACCAAAAACAGAGAAAATAAAATTCAATGCAGAGAAGTCAGCACTTACTTAAGAGCTAGTCAACAAGACCAAGGTATGTAACGAAAAAACTCTTTGTGTATTTGTGTGTGTGTGTGTGTGTGTGTTCATATTCTTTACAACTTAATTTTTTTTATTGTGGAAAACTTTAAACATTAAAAACTACACAGATTATACCCATGAACCCCCATGTTCCTACAACCCAGCTTCAACAATTAGCAACTCATGGCCAATCTATACCCTACTTCCTTTTTTTCCGTTCAGTATTATTTTGAAGCAAAGCCCAGACACTATATTACTTCATTTGGACTATAATTTGATAGGGGAAAGGGAATACAATAGAAAGACTGGGTAGTGAGAGAAATGCTACTTCCTTCTCTCCACAATCCCTGCCCCTTATCATGACCACAATTTTAAGTAACATATCCAGGAACGCTCCAAGGAAAGAAGCCCATACGCCTCCCCAAAGAATTAGCACTGCAATTCCAAATTTACTGCAGCTTCCCAGTCACTCCGCCTTCCAGCTCAGACAGCACCTCCCTCCCTAACCAGCAAAGATAATTCAGGGAAGCAGTGATAGTATGTGATAGTAACAGTGTACCCAGTCCTTAACTCTGGCATAGCCTCCAAGGACTGCACAAAATGGAATTGTTTTTCTCAGCAACAGGCTAGTCACCACGTCTCTGAATTGATAGGCCTCCTCCAGTTCAGACAGGAGTCTAACTGTCTACCTTTTAAATCATATCTATGGCTAACTCCATGGGCTACCACTAGCTAAATGAGACAAGGAGGCAGACACAACAGAGCTGTTTCCCAGGATGGGAAAGGGAAAGGAACACTGCAGGCGAGGGAAGCAGTGGCAGAAACCCGACAGAAAGCTGGGACTCTTTGATAACGTAAAGTGCATCTTTACGTTATCTCCTACTTCTCACAGTCAAATACCAACCAAAATGGTGTGGTTACCCTACAGTAAACACTCCGATCGCCTGGAGAAGTAAATGGAGTTCCAGTAAAATGGAGTAAGAAAAGAACCCCAATTCCTCCAATACTCCTAAGTGTTTTAATTTTAATAACATAACTAGAAGAAAACAAGCAGTGAAGATAGCACCATACATTTCTGCTGTTTTATAATGTAGGAAAAGTGTTTCACAATCTTAAATATGTCACCATCTAGTGCTTTAACTTTTAAAAATACCTACTTAGATTTCTCCAACAACCAAATACTAATATTCAGGCTGTAATTTCTTCTTGTTTACATAATAAAGAGAAAACTCCTCACAAAGGATACACGTTAATCATCATCATAAGAAAACTAATTCGAGGTAACTCCCAGTAACCTGTACCTTGGAGTAATACCTGTGAATACAAAGCCCACCAGACCAGCTGCACTTTGTAAATAAGAAAAGATTCTTCACTACTTGATTCACACAAATCATGTTTCACTCCAACCCCTTCCACTGCACACAACCTACTAACTCCGCTGCAGGGACAAAATTTACAATGAAATTTGACATTAATGATTTTTCATAGCAATAGAATCAAATACCTTCTCTCCATTTGTAATAACATCCCATTATTGGTATTTCTATTTCTAATTCTTTCTAATACTCCCTATAAAACAAAAATCAGTTCATTTTATTACTACACATCTGAAGATTAATTCTGCAGTAATACAAAGATTGTGAGGAAAGTTTCACTACAATTAATATAAATATGTCAAATTTCTCAGGTGAACAGCAGACTAAATGTACTCACTTTTGTTGTCTTTGTATAGAACGGGGAGGAGAGTTGGTGAATAGGCAGGTCCACGATACTACTAGAGTTTGTGACACTGTTACTATGTGTATGTTCATCTTCCCTGCTACTGTCATCAGACTGATCAAAATCATCACTCTCCTGGTCCATTTCCTCCTCCTCTTCATCCTCCTCATCTTGTTCGCCAGCATGCTCCTCATCCTCCTCTTGTTCTTCTTGGTTTCCCGAGGAGTCCTCATCTATGGAAATAAACCGATTGTTGTTTTCTTCCAATTGTCCTTGCTGGGAATCATTTTGGTCACCAGGTCTAGGTTCTGCTCCAACGACTTCACCATTCCTTGCAGTGTGCTCCTCGTCCTGTTGTCTTAGCTGCTGCTGCTGTTCCTCCTCTACCACACGATTCATCTGTTCCTCATCTGCCTGGCTTGAGGAAGGGTTCCCTCTCAGAGAGCCTCCAGTTCGTCGTCTTTTGCTGCCCACAGAGAGCAGTTCCTGATTCATTTCCAAAAGCCAGCTTGCTACTTCTTGAACCTTGGCTAGACTATCAGAAGATGCAAAGGTTTTCACATTCTGCAGGGGGAAAAGGGGGGCAAGAAAAAGGTTTGTACAATCTCCATTATCTTTTACTTTTATGTTATATGTCTATATTCCAAATTTCATTAAAGATTATAAAAAGTATCTGATGCCCCTGAGGCATTAAGATGTTCTTTAGGAAATCAATACAGAACATTTACATTATAAAAGTTATGAGACTTTATAAAGATATACACAAAATCATAGAGTAAACAGCTTTATTTTAATCTCCTTTTTAAAATAATTTTAGAACAAAGGTTACAGTTTAATTTAGTTGCTTTGACCAATAAAACATAATCTACCCTGTAAAACAATTTTAAATTTTAGATCAGTAGTTCATAAACTATAACCTTTGTAAAACTTCCACAAAATGTTAAAAAGGGTACTTCCACAAAATGCTAAAAAGTGTATCACAAAAAAACTATTCACTGCTCAGTTAAGTTCAGGAAATGCTGAGATAAACCAAGATAAAAAGGCTTTTTTTTTTTTAATTTTAGGAATTTCCCAAACTTATCACAGAAACTTGTCTTTAGACAGTTTTTTGACAGGTATCAAATATAATCATTATAATTTTCATTTTTCACAATGAATATAAATCAACTGAACATCAAATAAATAAAAATTTTATTTCAAAAAAAAAAGAAAAGAAAAAAGTTCGTAAGTTCATACCCTCTGACCCAGTAACTCCACTTCTGGCAATCTATCCTAAGGAAGTAATCCTAAAACAGAAAAAAAATTATGCAGAGAATGCTCACTGCTGCTTTATTCACAAAAGCAAAAAATAAAAATAAACATAAATTCAAATAATCAAAACCCAAATGTTCAAGACAAAGAAACCCATGATATTAAATATATTTATGGTGCAATCCCTAAACATGATGTTCATTTAAAAAATCTGTGAATCAAAACATGGATGATTGTATTACACTACCCTAAGGGCAAAATGCAGGAAATTATATAATCATAGCATGACTTTCAAGCTGTATAAGGACTAGATAGAAGACAACAATTCAAAATATACACTGCATTTGGGCAGTTGTACATAAGTGCTTTAATTTATTTTTTACCATATTTCTCAAATTTTATATATCAAGCATGTTTACTTTAATGTTTTTTAACATTGGCTCTAAAATTTGACTTGATATAGAATCTTTTCATAACATTCATTCTTAAATTTCATCCTTTGCAGGTATCTATATGTACAGGTTTGAGGTACATTAAAAAAAAATGCCAACACACTACACAAGTTCATATAAAATTCCTTTTAAAAACATCTTTAAGGTTTATAAGATATAAGAAATATAATAAATATAATACCCTTTTTTAAATCATGCCCTAAGAGTAACTACATCATATCATAATGATCTTATCCACTTCACACCTTGCCACTAGATGATCGCCTCCCAGAGGTCTACAGTTCTCACTGCAAGCTCTAAGGTGAGGTCAGTAAGTCCTAAAGATAGTTTTAAAATAGCAGTATTTCATTTTCTTTTCTATAATCTATAATTTCTAAGAAATAAGCTGTACTGTGGGGGAAAATTCTTAAATTCTAATCACACTAGAAGTGTAAATGTAGAAAGAGAAGAGTTCTAAAGATGGACCCCTGAGGCACTCCAACATTCTAAAAGAAGAGGAGTAGCCAGCAAAGATGACTCAGAAGGAAAATCAAGAATGAGTGGTATTCGTGCAGCCAAGCTAAGAAAGCATACCAAGGAGGAGAAAGTAAATAATGACAGCTACTGCTGTAACTCAGGTAGGATGAAGGCAAAAAAACTGACCACTAGATTCAGTAACCTGGATATCACCAGTAATGGGAGCAATTCTTGTTAGTAAAGTCTGATAAAAGTAGATTTAAGAGACTGGGATAAAGGGAATAGGGATGATGAGTATGGACAAGCCTGGAGTTTGATGCAAAAAGGAACAAAAGAAAGGGAGTGGTAACTGGTAGGGGAAACGGGGTCAAGAGAAGATTTTTGATTCTTTAAGACTGGAGAACTAGCAGCAGATCTGTAACTGACAAGAATAATCCAGCACAAAAGAAGTTTATAATGTAATGAAGAAAGAGAAGAGATGGTGAAGTGATATCCTTAAGTAATTAAAAAGGGATGACGAAAAAGCATTCTAAAGTAGAAGAACTAGTTTTAGTTAGAAAAATGGATACTTCATTTATGGTAATAGGTGGAAAAGCAAAGTGATATTATATAAATACTTTAAATTTACTTCTTTTCACCATATTTCTCAATGTGGGAACAATTCTAAGTAGGTGGGTTTTTATAGTGGTGGGAGTCTTTGGAAGTCCTCGACTCATTCCTTCAATTATTTCTTCCTTTGGTTTTTGTTTTTGTTTTTGTTTTGTAAAATAGAAGAAGCAAGGTTATCAGCTGAGAATGATGTTTGAAATTTGAAGAGAAAGGAACGAAATAAGTCTTCTAGGGGAAGAGGAAGGAAACTTTCCTTGGTGCAAGAGACTCTGATGATCAAATGTAATCAACAAACTGCTATAATATATGCTTCATGTGGCTTTAAAAGTCTAGTGGTTCTTATGTACAACTCTGGCAAGCACAATATAAAATTTATCTTCAAGGCAAAAGGTAGAGTTTCTTAGAAAATGGAATATATATATCCATTGTTTTCAGAAGATAAACTACAGGAAATAAAGATCATCAAAATCTTGCTAGCTAGTACATGTCAAAGACAAACTATGAAAACATCACAGGAAATCAATTTAAAAATAACATGCAAATTGCCCTTTGTGTGCCCAACCTAACAGGCATATTTTTGTAAGAATGAAACGGGTTCAATGACATATTAAGAGCAGCTTACAAAATGAAAAGACGAGAGAACAAAGGTCATAAATCACAGAGAATGGGTGTTAAGAAGGAAGGAGACTGTTGGTAAGCAGCCAGTCTACAAACAAACAGAAAGTTTACAACCAGCATTTCTAAATAGTACTGATACTGGTTACCAATGAACACTTCTGTTAACCAATTATGAATAATAAATTCAAATCATTATCATTGTGTAATGTTAGTGTTATATTGAGGGGAACACAGAAGAAATGTCTTAAGTCAATAAAGATAACTGACTCATATTTACAACGTGGCGTGTAAATAGCTTTCAGAGTAATACAGATTCTTATAGACAGACCTGGTCAAAAGTGATTAAATACAAGTAGAAGAATCAGATTTAAAGCACAGCCAATATAAAAAATACAATGACACAGCTAAAAGTCAGATTATAGGAAATCCAGATTATTTGAAGAGGCTGAAAATACCTACTGACAGACTTACATAAAAATTTTTCCAAGTAGCATATTTTATTGAGTTGGATTTCTCTGACCGATTTCAGGAATGGAATATGATAATATATAGAAACTAAGAGAAAAAAAATTCATTTTCTGTTGGTATTAAATTTAAACAAAAATAGTATTTTTAGAAAATAAGTTTTCTAATAATAATCTAAATAAGCTAATGACCTAATTAAATTAATAAATATTTATCTAGTAATTAATAGGAAATCAGAATCAACTACTAAATACCTTTAAGGGAGGAAAAACTCTTTAAAAAAATAGCTTATAAAGTCCCAGATTAAAAAAAATCAAGCACCCATAATCTAAAACTTGAAAATGCCATACAGGAGAAGTTAATAAATGAGGTATTAATAAAAGCACAATTTTGCTTTTTATAATCCTAATTTTAAACTTTTTAAGAGAAAACTTTTTGCATCATTTAGGACACTGTCATACGAAAATCAAACATAAACAAGCAGAAGCCTATATCCTTTAAAAAACTATGTAAAATTTGAGGGTTCTCTTTTATTTCTTCTTACCAGTATATAATGTCAAACTATATCAGATACACGACTTACGTTTTTATCAATAACCAGTGAAATGGAACTTGAAATCAGTAAAACAAAATCTGATGGCTAATATATTTTGACATTAAATTCTATGATTTCCTGACAACTGGGCATGATGAGAATGAAAATGATTTAAAGTTCAGGAATAATACTGATAAAAGAAAACCAAAGAAATTTTAAATTGAAAATGTTCCTCACTTCACAGATCAAGCAATCTTGGTTCAAAGAGATTAACTATTCCTCAAGCTTGCTGGCTTCAAGCTAGCTTAGAGCAAAGCAGGGACCAGAAATTGACACTCAACTGAGATTTCTTTCATGTGCCTCAATCTACATAACTGCATATGATAAAGTCCTAAAAGAATACTATTCTCTAACATTGCTATTGCCTTCTTTTCCAAAACCAGAATCACTACAGCCCTCAAAGATTATTACTCTAAAACAAATACTCACTGGGCACTCAATATGCTTCAGGCACATATTAATTTCCTAGAGGATAATGTTTAGGAATGCTTCTTTACAAGTTAATGACTCTTAACCTGACCAGAACCCACAGTAAAATCAGATTTTACATTACAACTCTGTGTGTATATATATATATGCAAACCTAAAGCAATGGTTTCAGAGAGAGGGAATAATGAAATGTTTCAGACGCCTAAAGTCTCCCTAAATCACTCCTCTTAATTAAACACCATCCCTTTCATTGTTCTCAGTCTAAGAGTGTTCTAGAAGAGCCTCCCTCATCACCTGGAGTTCCCTTCTGGCCACACCACGTAATAATTCTCCAGCTTCACAGTATGAACTCTCCAGATGTCAAATTAATAATTTATTAATCACTATGTTCAAACTGATTAAAAGAAAGTATCTGGAATACACACTTTAGTCATATCATATCACTCTGCTATTCAAAATCCACCAGGAGCTTCCCATCTTCACTCCAAATAAAAGTCAATTTTTCCAATGGCTGTCTGTTAGGCCCTGCATAATCTACGCAAATCCCACCACTCTGAGCTCCTATTATACTGTTCTCCCTTTTTCACATTGCTCCACCCTTTCTGTCCTTGTTCTTTCTTGAAGAGGAAACTATACTGCTACCTCAGAGACTCTGCGCTGGGCACACCCTGTGCTGGATGCTCTCCCTCATGTATCTGCATGGTTCTTCCCACATTTCCTTCAGGAATATTCAAACATCCTCCAAATGACACTTTCCCTAATAATCCTACTGAAAACAATCACTCCCTTGCATCTCATTACTCCCTTCCTCCATTGGACTCCTCTACAGCACTGAGAGTGTCTGTTACATAATGAGTGCCTATCTGCCCATCCATCCGTTTCTTCATGTATTATCTGCCTCTTCCCACTAGAGTTTAAGTTCATAAGGAAAGAGATTTTCCTTTTTCACCACTATCTTTGGCACCTACAAAAATGCTCGGTTCAAGAGGTCCTCAAAACACTTATTTAGTGAGTAAATAATTATCCAGTCTTTTAAAGCTGGTCTTGTGCTGAGCATACTTTCCTCACCAAAGAAGAGCTATAAACCAGATCACAAAAACAGTATCAATTATTTTAAACCCATTTTTTTAAGTTGTGGTCTGTACTGAACAAGTCCCTTGTAAGACTCCTGAAACTGATAGGGTATAAATCTAGTATCTTAACATTTATTTATAAATTATATTCTAAGTCATAAAAATAATTTTTCCCTTTATCAAGTTTCTTGTTATTTTTAGCACATGCTATGAAAGATGTGACTAAGAAGATTAATACTTCAAAAGCATATTATCTGTTGAGTAATTCTAGTGCCACATCCCCTATACTGCAGCAAACTGGGAAATCCTATGCAGAGCTTAAGGTGAAAATCTTTCAGGGGCTGCAAAATTGGCTGAACAGATCCCTAGTAATGCAGATAAACAAAAATCCACACAAAATGAACAACATGGGGAGCATCACACAAGTGTTCACACAAGCAGCAAGTATTCATTAAGTTTTGGTTCTGAACTGAATATTTTAAATCCGCATGCCTCATCAATCCTGTATATTTTTACCAGAAAGGATGCAAAACACTGTTTCTCAGTCCACCTGACAATATGTATTTTTTATGTTATTAAATATATATTTTTGTTTTGACCAAATTTAATTCCTTGTTGCCATTCAACTCCACTGCCTTTGCCATCTCAGTTTACTTCCATTGTAACTAAATTTTAAACTGGTTGCTAAATCCCACTGGATCTTTCACTATTTTTGTAGCTTTTAACATTATTGAACAAGCATTCCTCGCTTCTTTACAACTCTCACCTCACTTGGTTTCCCCTGGTATCACCCCTTTTCTTGGTATTGTCCCTCAGGCAGCACTGTTGTTCTCCACTGCCAGCTCCTGCCTTCTCTGCAGTTTCTTTGAAACCTCAGGTTTTAATTATCACACAGACGCTAATGACAACCAATTCTAGCATCTCCAGCCAAACTCCTCCAATGAGCCTATTAGTTTTACCAAGGTAGCCTACAGTTACCCCAAATTCATTATTTTAAAACCCAACTCCTGTCTTCTCCCTCTCTCTCACACACATATATGCCCACATTGTTCACAGGTCCTCTTAACTATTTCTCTCTCAGTGAATGGAGCCATATCCTAGGCAGTTGCAGACTTAAGAAACGCAGAGGGCTCTTCCTCTTCTACCTCCTTCTACTATCCCCTCCCCTCAGCAATTCAGTCCTAAAGCCCTTAAGTGGAGCCAAGCAAGTGAGATACGTGAGTGGGAGGCAGGATGGCAGTCCAGCAGAGGGTGGTCAGTGCAGCAGAATGAGGAGGGCCTCCAGTACGTGAGGGACTGTGTGAGGAAGGAGCCTGACTATGAGAACAGTGACAAGGGATCTGCACTGTGAAGCCCAGCAGGTAAAGGCAGGGCAGAATGAGAACTTCTCTTTCGGTAGGGGTGCCAAATGGGAGCAGAGTAAGAAAGGTGTCTGCACCGCAGGATGGTGTTGGAGCCCAGTGGGATGTGGAGGGTGTGGTGGTCATAGTGAGGACTTGCTCAGATATCTGAACCTGCTATGACGAGCAGAGCTGCCAGACCACTTCCAGCAGCCTCACCCGGAAATCCACCACAGCGGTCACACCAGCCGTGCCTCCTCAGGCTCCATCCAGCAAACGACTGAGCTTGGTGGGAATGCTCTGACAGCCAGCTCTGGATGGGGGGCTCCCTGAACCTCAAAACTTGTCTTGACATCTGTTTCTCTGGGGACCTGAACTAACACTGAAGGCATCCATGGACTGGTGTCAAACACACTTGGGATGAAATAAAAATGTTCTGAAAAACACTGCAAAATGGTTAACTTCACTGAACAAAGGTCATTTCATTCTGGAATACTTAAAGAATATCTCCCACTACATAAAGAAATCCAGTGGCTCAGCAGAGGAAAAGTTCTCAACAGGGTATTTGAGCTGAAAGGGGTCCTTTTAAGACAACAGAAGAAACATTTTGTTGAATACTTTGAAGATGAAGAATGGCTGCAGAAACTAGCCAATTTAACACTCTCCAGTCTCCGTAAGGTACGAAGAAAATGCTTTTGACTTCAAGGAAGAAGATTCTTGGATTTAAAAGGAAAATACACTTTTGGAAAACATCATGTTACAAAAAAAGAAATGTTGAAATGTTTCCACTGCTGCTCGGGCATGAGTGCAGAAGACAGCAGCAAGTTTCAAGTCTTATTGGAAACCACCTGGAGAAGCTGCAGAACAAAACCAAACTGATTTTCCTTCCCTTTCAACACATGTGTATCACTGGGCAGGAACTCTTCCTCTTAATCTTCTGACTGTGGGAAGGTGACTTAAGAAAACAAGGAAGAACCTGTAGTCTTATACATTCAAGATGAGTTTCATTGACCTGCCCGGACAAGCTCTGGACTTCTGTGAAGAAAAGAATATTCTGCTATTTACAAAAAGCAATGAACATTATGCTGCAGTTTCCAACTTCTCACACATCTGAACAATCTTCTTCTATGAACATCAAGAGTAGACTAAGAAATGGTCTCATTTCAGTTGAAAAGGAAATTTGCATGTACTGGCTTATCTCGTGTTTGACCTTGAATTAATATTTCTGATGCAAAAAACAAGACAAATGTACTTTTTACATTAAAAATGTAAATTAAAGAGGTAAACTCACAGTAAAGAGGAAAATATAATTTCTATTTTTAAGATTCAAAACAAATGCTTTTATGCACATTTGAGCATATAAAAGCAGTAATTTTCTAACTGCTAGGACTAGATTTGAGCCTGATCATGTCACTGAATAAGGAACTGTTTTTTCAAAGTCTTAAATAAATTGTGTCTTAGGCAATATTTTTATATTCATATTGCTTTGGCTTATGGTTTTAGTTGCTTTACTATTCAACAATGTCAATAAATTTTCATGTTGTAAATAACATTAATTAAAATCAATTTACAACCTTCATTTAAATTAAATGTGCTGAGCCTACATTAAGAAAAATTAAGTCCCATTTTGGTTTAAGCTAGTTATATGAGATTTATTATGTTTCTTAAGAGTTGGCAAAATTTATGAAATGGTAAAAGAGATTAATTTCAAGGAAAGTAAGCTAAGCTTAATTATCAAGGGGTTACATTTTCCCCCAAGAAAAGCTGGCTAAAAAGGTATTTTTAGTTTTAAATACTGGGGGAGGGGAACTACTCTTGCACACACTGTATCTCATTCGGAGCTCAAACAGTAAAAATCTGTGGTAAGGCCTATTTAGACAAGGTAAAAAAGGTAAAGTAGTAAAGTTAAAAAAAAAAAAAGAAAAAACTGGAGTTTCCTCAATCTGCTCTATTAACTTGTATTGCAGCGGATACCCTCTGTGGGAAGGGGGGACCACAGAAAAAGAAGAGGCTGATAAATTTGCCAATATAAACATATCCACAGAAAAAGGGCATTCTGTATTCAAAAAAGCACTGAAATTATCAACGAATCATATCTACAATTTACCGATCAAGCTAATGTACTATGAGCTGCAGATACAACAATTTTTACGTGGAGGTTCCCAAGATCAGAAAACTATTTGAAGTGTTTCCCCAGTGTAAGAAGACTGAGAAAACCTGAAAGTGAGCATCAGTAATGGGACAAACTGAAATCATGTTTTCCTAATAAGAAGCAATGAGAGTGACACAGCATAACTTCTGTGATGTTCCTGTCAACAATGCATAACCTGCATCCACTAACGAGGAAACACGAAACAAACCCAAATGAAGGGTCCCTGTTCAAAACAACTGACCTGTAATCTGCAAAAGTATTATAGGAATGAAAATAAGCAAAAGATCAAGGGACTGTTCCAGATACATGATAACTAAATGCAACCCATTATTCTGAATAGAATCTTATCCTTATATGAGATACTATTTGAACAACTGGTGAAACTCAAATGGGGTCTGGGGAATAGACAATCTAATATACCAATGCTAATGTCTTGATTGTAATGGTTATATTGTGATTATGCAGAAGAATGTCCTTGTTTATAAAAAAACGGATATTCAAGTGTTTGGGGGTGACGGTGCACCATTTTGGCAACTTATCAAACGGTTCTGGGGTAAAATAAGTTCTTAGTACTGTACCTGGAACTTTTCTGAAAGTTAACAAAGTGGGGAAGGAGAAATCTGGATATCATTCTGGTTCCCATCATCCCAACCACCACCTTTGCCTGTCCCCACATTCTTCTCACCCACTCTTATCATCACTAAGTCCTCCTACATCTACCTCCTAAGTAGCTCTACAATCAACCCCATTTTTCTAGTTCTGTTTAATAAGCATGTATCATCTGTCTCTTGCCCAAGCTATCTGAATAACACCCCTAGTAATTTCCCTATCTTTTGTCTCCCACCCCACCCCATCTACCCTCTGTGCTGCTGCCAGAAAGTGAAATGTCAACAGCTCAGTGGCAGTTTCTGAACTTTTTACATGCTAAACCCTTTGCTCAAAAGAGGGCAAAATATTAAACAGGTGAAGAGAGAACTTGTGAGAGAAGGGGCGGGGGGATAGTGTGCAAAGACAGAATTAGCAACACAAGAGTGATTCTGCAAAACTTACAAATACTACTCTGGAGGATAAATCTAAACCCCTAAGCACAGTGCACAAGATGTTCCTAAATTGATCTCACCTCTATCTATCTTCAATACATCTTGGTTTGTCTTTATACTGTTTTCTCATAGACTGTAAACTAAAAACCTTGGTGATTACAGATTTTTAAAATATAAAAATGGAAGTGTCCATCTTAAGCTGTCACCAGGTATTTCTATTTCTTTGTAGTAGTCCAAGAATGAAGTTCCACTGAAAAAAAATTCTATTGAGCTAACAGATCCTTCCTACAAGTCTTTTAGGTGGAGCGGTGCTGTCATCATGGCTCAGAGCAGGGGGGGTGTCGGCTCTGGATATGAAAGCTGAAATCTGGATGAGAAAGGTAAATGATAACAGAATTCAGTCATGGAGTAATTCGGTCATTTACCATTCAAATACTGAGTGGAAAAAACAGGTGAATGACAAATAGTTGAGTAAAGAAGATATAAAAGGGTTGATAAACATATGAAAAGGTGCTCAATAACATTAGCCATCAAGGAAATGTAAATTAAAACCACAATTTCCCATCACAAGAATTACAACCACCACCAAATGGTGAAAATTGGAAACAACTGAAAACTCTCATACATGGCTACTGGCCACTGCAGTAAACCATTTGGCAGTTTCTCATAAAAACACACACTCTATGAGCTAGCCACATACACTCTCAGGTACTTACCCAAGAGAAATGTCTACAAATAGGTTTGTACAAGAATGCTTATAAAAGCAGCTTTATTCAGAATAGCCAAAACTGAAAACAACCCAAATATTCATCAAGAGAAGAATGGATACATTGAGATGTATTCATACAATGGAATAGTACACAGAAATAAAAAAGAATGCACTTCTGATGTATGCAACAACAAAGATGTCATAAACAGAACGTTAAATAAAGGAGGCCAGACACAAAAAAGCAACATTATATGATTCTACTTACATGATGTTTACAAATACACAAAACTAATCTACAGTGATAGTAATCAGAAAAGTAGTAGTTGCCTAAGTGTGGACTGAATGGGATGGAGTGTGAGAGAAATGTGGGGAGTGATAGAAATTCTGTATCTTGACTGAGGTGTGTTGGTTATGGTTATATAAACATACGTTTGTCATAATTCATCTGTGCATTTCACTTTATATAAAAGCACCTCAATTAAAAATGTGTAATTAATTGAAGACAATGCAAACACTTCTCTTCCTTCCTTGACTCTCCCACTGTTAGATGCTGAAGAAGGTTTAGGTCTTCTTTGCTCTGGGCCTAGAACTGGGACTTCCCTACACCCATACCAGATACTATCACATCAGAGCGCCAAGACAAAGGCCAGAATACTGATTTTCCCACTCCAACAGGCAAGGAGGCAGCTTCCCCAGGGCCCACAACTCCTGGCACTGAAGAGTCAGCAGCACACTGTTCACTGTGAACTGTGCTGTAGGGAGACTTTGGAATGAAGAATATAATAGGGTCACATGAGCAACTGGACTTGAAGGAACAACATCTGAAGCCACTACACAAAGAGCTGGTGATCACAGGACCAAAGAAAACCAGAATCTGCTAAATTTCAGAAATAACTCAGCATCTTTAAGGAAAGCCTCAACACCATCACAATGAGCAAGTAGTGACTCAAATTCTTTAGCTCTGGCCTCTCTGCTGCCTCACTATTATTTTACAAATCTAGTGACTCTGTTTTTTAAATAGTGTTCACAAACTAGTGAGCATAACTTTAGGTTGGCAACTATTGTAGAGCACAAGGGGAGAAAATGTTCTCTTGTTATTTACTTTTTAAATTTAGGAATCCTAATGAAAAGATGCTCAACATCACTGATTGTTAGAGAAATGCAAACTAAAACTACAATGAGGTATCGCCTTACGCCAGGCAGAATAGCCATTATTAAAAAGTCACAAATGATAAATGCTGGAGAGGGTGTGGAGAAAAGGGAACCCTCCTACACTGTTGGGAATGTAAAGTGGTGCAGTCACTATGGAGGACAGTATGGAGATTCCTCAAAAAACTAAAAACAGACTTATCATATGACCCAGCAATCCCACTCCTGGGCATATACCCAGAGAAAAACATAATTCAAAAAGACACATGCACCCCAATGTTCATATTAGCACTATTTATAATAGCCAAGACATGGAAACAACCCAAATGTCCATCAACAGATGACTGGATAAAGAACATGTGGTGTACACACACACACACACACACACACACACACACACACACACAGTGGAATACTACTCAGCCATAAAAAAGAAAATAATGCCATCTGCAGCAACATGGATGAACCTGGAGATCATCATTCTAAGTGAAGTAAGTGAGAAAGAGAAAGAAAAACACCATATGATATCAATCATATGTGGAATCTTGAAAAAAAAAAAAAGCCAGAAAGAACTTATCTACAAAACAGAAACAAACTCACAGACATAGAGAACAAACTTATGGTTACCAGTAAGTAAAGAAGGTGGGAAGGGATAAACTGAGAATTCGAAAATTGCACCCCTTGGGGAGTGATGGAAATGTTAGCTATCTTGATTGTGCTGGTGATTTCATTGGTGTATACATCTATCAAAATTCATCAAATTGTACATCTGAAACATGTGTGGTTTGCTGTACAGGAATCATATCACAATATAGGTGTTAAAATAAATTTAGGAATCCCAGTCTCATTTGCTATTGCTTGATCCCCCCATGCCTGGGTCCCTGGGATGTTTTAGTCAATATGTGTGCAATTAGGACTCAGGTAACTCTTGCCTGGTTTTCCTTTCTTGCTCTCTGAGGCCAAACGAGCACCTCATTTAGATGAATATGCCAGAGAATCACTATTCACAGGTTGACTCTCTGAAACAAGCATTCCATCTTCCTCTTCAAATTCTTGGCAGGAAGGCTGAGTGGACATATTGGGGGAAGATACTGCCTGACTGCACTGCACCCAGTGCACCTTCCGAAAATGTGCATCTGAATTGAAAAAGAAACAATATTTAAATTCTAACATGTGCCAGGCACTGGGGATACAATGCTGACCAAAGATATAAGCCCTGTAACCCAAAAAGCAGAGTACAGTGGCTATAAAGATACTGTTTTTTTTAAAAAAATATGAGACAACCATCTACCCTAATCAGACCTTTGTAAGATATATAGACGAGAAAAACTTCTAGAAGTTATATAATCTTAGTAGGAACCGGGTAAAACAAACTTCACTGTAGTCCATTTCCATCACTACACACAAATGTCTACAGTGAGAAAAAGCATCCAAAAAATAAATAAATAAATAAAAGCAAATCCATCACCATCACTAACAAAATAATCAAACATGTAAAATACTCATTTTAATACCAAGAAACAATTACAATACACTTAAAACTATTCTTTCTTTCTTTTTTAGTGAAGACTAAGAGCTACTATTTTTTAAATAGTAATAACTACCATGATTTCCTTACAAAGATCTTTTCTATTTATAATGAAATAAAGCAACACTGTCGTGATGATTCAATCAGTAAACTAGATCCCTTATGTAATGATCTGTAATTTTTCAGACAAGAAATTTTTAAAATTTTTCAGGTTATAGAACAGTATTTCTGGACAAACCTAACAAGGCAGTGGTTGTAAAACACTCTCAAACTTCCAAACACCCTCAATTTCAGTACAAACAATGCTGTGTTGTACACTCAATCTAAAACTAAGAGGAAGCATTGTGGGTCGGTCACAACTCGAATTCCTTATCACAATGACGACGGCCTAAGGATTTTACCACTAAACTCAGCCATTCAAATAACCGGGAAGACAATAATGGTGGTCACTGCTCTCCAAAACTGCTGATTTTCAGATCTGTTTGAAGGAATATCTCTTAGAATTTCCAAGTTTCTGGAAAGGATTCCTTCATTCTGAAGTTATTCCTCTCACCTAGACAAAAGTAGGTTAACTCAAAAGAATAATAATAATTAATTGAAAGTCATAAAAAACATGCCTTAATTTTTCTACTACAGCAGTTCGATTACTGCAGACACAGAAACTAAAATATTAATACGGAATCTCACAGGCGAAGAAGTCTGTTTTATATTCAAACTAGTAAAGATATTCCCACCACATTTATGTAATCAACAAACATTACAGAGTGCCCACTAGGGACCAACTCTATGCTAGGTACAGCACATTCATTTAATCTACAACCCTGACATCGTCACTTCCATTTTACAAAACAGGAAATAGCCTCGGACTAAGGTCACTTAGATTACAAAGATTTACAGTTAGTAAGATTTAGTAACATGTTTGAAATTCAGACATGTCTGAGCCAAGGTTTATGTTCATTCCACTAGACCGACCTGTCTTCCAACGTGGCATAATAAAAATCTTGAAGCACCATGAGAAAGGGCACAGGTGACAGTAACATGACACTGCTGCAACTATCTCTTTCATATAAAAGCTCCTCCTGAGATAGGGACCATTCTCCTTTCTCAGAGCCCTAAACATCACCTTTCTTCCAATCAGGTCCTTAATACTTCTTAAGAGTGAAAGAGGTTCTCAGACCAAAAATCTGAACACTGCTGGTCTGGGTGGGCAGGTATGTTATAAGCCATACAAAGACGAATAAATTCTTGAGCTGGAAAGCTTAAGACTATTCTTATTTAACCCCCTGATTTTACAGCTGTAGAAATTGAATCTAGAGATTTAAAGGCCCTGCCCAAGATCGCAACAGCTGAGGAAGGGAAGAGCTGAATTAGAAGGCCTCAGGTCTGCTTACAGGTCATAAGCATGGTATGTGAAAAATGGACCTCAAAGGGTATGGTATATAAGAACTAACACAGATCAAGCGCTTATATCAGCAGGTGTTCAACAAATGCCAGTGTTCTGATGAAAGAGGACCGAATCTCTGCTTAAATCCTTTCCGTGATCGGCAGCCTCCACGACCTGAGCAACACATTGTACTTTTTGATCAACTTTATACTTACTTCTTCCTTTACTAAAGCTGAAATCTCTGTCCTTGAATTTCTACCTGGCATGGCCTCCCTGGTTGCCACATAAATCAAATTTAATCCTATATGCTATCTAGCTTATTCTTCAAACATAACCACTCTAATTTCACTACATAACTCTTGACGTGGCAAGATTTTAACTCCCCCACCACCCTATTTGTCTTTCTCAAAGAGCTCCAACTGACTGCTTCCCTCCAAGAGAAGAGATATCTGCACTCCCAGGTTCACTGTAGCATGATTCACTGCGGCTATGATATAGAATCAACCTAAGTGTCCGTTAATGGATGAATGGATAAAAAAGATGTGGTGCATATACACATACATACATATACATAGAAACAGAGAAGAAAAGTGACTGCTGGGGGCTGGGGAAAATACGGCAAGGTTGGTAAGAGGGTACAAGCTTTCAGCTATAAGATTAACAATGTCTGAGGATTTAGTGTAAAGCAGGGTGACTATAGTTGATAACACTGTATTATAAAATTGAAATTGCTAAGGGAGTAGAATTTAAATGTTCTCACCAAAAGAGAGAGAAATATATGAAGTGAGGTAATGAATGTGTTAATTAACTAGATGGGAAAATTCTTTCACAATGTATACGTATATAAAATCACCACAATGTACACTTTACATATCTTAAAATTTTACGTCAATTATACCTCAATAAAGCTAAAATTAATTTTAATTTTAAAAAAGAACATTCTGATAACCCAGAACCCCCCTAGTGTCTTAACAGAAACTAGCCTGTTTCACCCACAAGGATAGCCACTATCATGACTTTTAACACCAAAATTAATTTTTCCTGTTTTTGAAATCCATATAAATAAAATAATACATTTATACTCTTGTATAACTTGTGTCTTTTTTAAGGTTTATTTCTGTTTGTTTTTTGCTCAGCATTATGCACTCTCATTGCTATATATAGTTTCTATAGTGTAAAAATACCAATGGTAAAAATACCATTTAAAATTTCTACCTCTGATGGGCATTTGTATAAGATAATCAAGTTTGATAATTGCTGTTATTTGGAAAAATCTGTACTCTTCATATGTTTGACAAATTTTTATTTCTCCAATTAAATTTTTTTAATTACAGTTGGTTAATCATCATCGACAATTTATATAATTTTGGCTTTCAAATATGATCCGAATAGATAAACTAGCATACTCTGGTATAATACACCATTACTACCTTTCCTAAGTGAACTATGATATAGCACTAAGGAATCAAATAGCAAATAAGGGAAAGCATCTCTTTATAAAATCATTTATGTTAGTAAATGAAAAAGAAATGAGAGAATTCAAAGACTAACACTCTGCAATCTCCAATAAATTAATGGATGGAGGCATTGAATATTAACAGCTGCTAACATCATAGAAGGAAGGACACCAGACTCTAGGTGACTGACTTTTAATGAAGTAACACCACACCCTGACAGAAGAATCAAACCAAGCCCAATCAAGCCTCTGGATCCAGCTGCCAGTTTGAGGAAGCAAAAAGGATGGATGAATGTGCTAAACTGTACTATGTGTATGCAATCAGTCAAATCCAGACTGAAAAACAGATCAAACAGGTAAATTTCAAGAAAGGTATGAAAAATGAATCTGTAGACTAAAATAGACTTAAGAGAAACAGCTAGCCTTTTTTAAATGGTCAAGATTAAACATTAATACCTAGGGAGACATACTTCAGTAAGAGAATCATCAACAAAAGGAAGTGATTTCTGTAAGAGTAACTTCAAGGAAGGGAAGGGGCTATGATTGAGTCAGGGCACATGGAGGATCTTCTGGGATAGTTGGCAAACTTCTATGTATTGACCTTTGTGGTAGCTATAAGAATGTATTATCTAGCAATATATTAAAAAAAAAAGCTGACTAATAAATGGACAGAATATCTGAGTAAACATTTTTCCGAAGAAGACATACAGATGGCTAACAGGCTTCTAAAAAAGATGCTCAACATTGCTAATCATCAGAAAATACAACTCAAACCACAATGAGATATCACCTCACACCTGTCAAAATGGCCATCATCAAAAAGTCAACAAATAATGTAAACTGGCAAGGATGTAGAGAAAAGGGAACCCTAGTACACTGTTGATGGGAATGTAAATTGGTGTAGCTACTGTGGAAAACAGCATGGAAGTTCTTCAAAAAAAAACTAAAAATAGAACTACCGTATGACTCAGCAATTCCACTCCTACATATATATCTGAAAAAAAAAAAACAAAAATCAAAAAAAAACCCCACTAATTCAAAAAGATACATGCACCCCAACGTTCACAGCAATATTATTTACAATTGCCAAGATACGGCAGCAACCTAAGTGTCCATCAATAGATGAACGCATAAAAAAAGATGTGGGGGGAGGAATATTATTCAGCCATAAAAAAGAATGAATTTCTGAAAAGAATATGAAAACAGATATATGTATATGCATGACTGGGACACTGTGCTGCTGTACATCAGAAATTGACACACTGTAATTGACTCACTTCAATTGAAAAAAAAAAGGAAAAAGGAAGAACGAAATTCTGCCATTTCCAACAACATGGATGGACCTAGAGGGTATTATGCTTAGTGAAATAAGACAGAGCAAGACAAATACTATCTGTTACTTATATGTGGAATCTAAAAAATAAAATGAATGAATATAACAAAACAGAAACAGACTCACAGATACAGAAAACATAGTAGTAGCTACTAAGGGGGAGAGAGAAGGGAGTAGAGGCAAGATGGGGTAGGGGATTAAGAGATACAAACTAGTATGTATAAAGTAAGTTAACAGTGATATATTATATAGTACAGGGAAATATAGCTGTTATTTTACAGTAACTTTAAATGAAACATAATCTATAAAAATTCTGAATCACTATGTTGTAGACCAGGAACTACTGTAAATCCACTACAGTATGATTAGAATCTTTATGATTCTAATAGAAACTATTTAGGACAATATTCACTCACTGCTCCTACAGCAGCATAACAGCTGCCAAATTTGCCAAAAATTTAACAAACTTGGGAATGCAACATACAGCTTGAAGCCAGTTAATTTACTTCTAGACACCTCTTCATTCCATGATTCCACAAGCAATGTTCAGAACAGTAATTCACTTTTGCAGCTGGGTAATAAGCCACAGCTGCCAGACCACTGGGCTTTTCTGGATTTCTTCTAATGTCAAAGAAATCCAGAAAAGTCACTTAATTTTGATGAAATCTTTAGTATCTCAGTTTAGAGTTACAAAGTTTGATTCTATTTTTCTAAAATTTAAAACTCCTGATTATATTAAAGCATAATCATAGACACTCTTTTCAGGTGTATGCTCTACTCCTTTTCCTTACCATTCTAAACAAAGTTTAATTAATCAAGAAATTATAACAAATTACCAAGTATGTGCCAGGAAATGAAGCAGATCTATAACATATAAAAAACAACAATCTTGCCCTTAAGATAGCTCGAAATCTAGTTGGAGATATAAGTAAGTACTATTTGTGCTATCAAACAATTACTTGGTTTTGTGTTATGCTCTGGATAAATAAAAGAAGTTCTAAGAAGGAAGAAATCCTGTGTGACCAGAAACATGACCCAGCTCTACACATGAAAGACACTCAATAAATACTAAAAGAAGGAACAATGAATGAAAAAACTGGTACAGTTGTGCATACACATAGAATTGAGTAGGGTCCTCAACAACCAGCAAGACAAAATCTGCTCTTCGCCAAAGAAGAGCCCTAAAATCTATATACACACCTGCAATATTTCATTGATTCTAAAAGACACATATTTGTTGTCATATCTCACTTCTCAGAAATTGATGGCATGCCGTAATTTAAACAGCAGCATTTTTTCTTTTCTAATAGTTAAAATAAATGTGTACCTCAAGTTTCTTATATTTGATCAAACACATCAATTGATTCTAAACAAATGTTAGCATATGTAATATGATTTCAAAATCAATCACTTCTACATGCAAATTTGGATCCGTAATTACAGCTTTTATTATAACAGCTCAAAAACTTAATGAAAGCCAATGAAACATTGCAATGTCAAATCCTATGAGTTCTGAATCTTAAAGTCAAAACATAAAAGAACATAATTACAACCACTACAAACTCATGTAGCACATCTTCCATAAAATCTAGAGCATGCATATTCTCCAACGTTACTGCAAATGGTACTGTGAGGTAAATAACCGCACATAATGTAAAAAAATCTCAGTTACAGAAATACTGAAGACAGTCTTTCTTTTTTACACTAAAAGGTAGCAGTCTGGGGAAAAGAAAATAATCTTTGTTGCTATATTTTTATCTATAAATAGAAAAATAAAATGATCACCATCTTAACAGGTAGAAATTTTACTGAAAAAACAAATAGAAAAGTGTTAACTTCATATTAACCAAATTAATTTCATATTCATTTATAATTACTCTAAAGGAAAACGCTTATAATAAACATAATGCAGTTAACATAAAACAAGCAACCTGGCAATATTTTATTTTGACTGAGGGAGATGCCATGTTTTTTCAAAAAATAAACAATGAATTTGCCAATGCCTGACTATTATCACGTAGCTAGGGAAACATTTTATAGTCTTGGAAAAGTGCAAACAGGCATGAATTAAACTGCTGACACAGCACCCTTCCCTTGAAAGCAGCACTAGTCTAATTAGAATAGGAACTTACATCAAGGAAAGAGCTTCCCTACCAATCTTTTGTCATTATCAGCCTCAATATCTTTATAGAACAGAATATGAACTAGTGAAACATTAATCAATTAAGGAAAGAATAAACCTTAAATCAGTAGGAGAACCTGCATGTATTTATGCACCTACAGGTATGTATGTGCGTGTGTAGGAATTATGATAGTCAGGACAGGAATTAAGATAAGAATTACATAGTCAGTGAATCTGACTTTTGCTACATACAGGGATAGTCATTTAATCTTTGCAGTCTCAAGATTCATCACTAGAAAAGGAAGTAAGTTTGTTGAGTATCTGCTATATACCAACCACTGTGCTAGATGTTTTATGTAAATTATCTCAATCTCCAAAAGAATCCTACCAGATAGTTAGTATTATCCTCACATAACCAAAGCTCAGTCACCTAAATTTGATTCACTTGGCCAGGCCAAACTCCAAAGCCCTTTTCCTTTACTACACAGTACTATATAAATATAAGCATGAACGTGCACAAATACAGTCCAATACATGACTGATGACACAGCAACGGGACAGCTAGAGACAACTGTCTATTTTTCTACATAACATGTTTCTGTACTGAGAATTAGTCCATTCTTTCATCATTAAGGGATGAGATCAGTATAATGTGAAAGTCACATTGGTCCAGAAAAGAATTTTCTCCAGCATAGTAATGTTTTAAAGCCATCAGGGATGAGCTTTCTCACAGAAAGAGCCTTAGCAATATATGATGACCTTCAGGAAAAAAAACCCCTGAAAATCCTGTGGAAGAGAGCAAGCAGAGGCCGGTTAACAGCTTCAAGAACTGCTAGGATTTCTACAATGTCAGACTATCTGGCCAAGCTGTGAGTATAAATAAGCCATGAAAATATTTCTGCATGTTTACCGTAAAAAAGGGGGGGGGCGAGGTGGTGAAGAGGACAGATAAAGAAGGCTACATCCTGGATAAGAATTTTTAATTTTGACGATTTACCTTAAACAGAATTGAATGCCCTTGTGGACGTACATTTCAAAGGAGAAGACTAACTGACGTTGGGTGCAAATGGTTAGTTATATCAAAATTTTATGAGAATTGTTACCAGTTTTGTTAGTACAGAGATTACAAAGCTGCATAGGCCTGAGTGGCTTGTCCCTATTTTTAGGGTATGATTTTGCAGAATTTCAGGTTTTTTCCAGAGACATATATATTGCTTTACTAGAGAACTCCCAGTATTATGGTATTTAAGAAAATCCGGTGTCACCACCTGCTTTATTCAGACCCAGTCTAAGTTCTTCAGTATTTGCTGTTATGGGGGAAAAACCAACATATACTGAGAGTTTAAGTAAACTTTATTGCTGTTAAACACTTAAGAATTACTTCGTCAAACCAAATCATTGCCCATTTTTATCTTTGCTTTGAGAAATAATAGTTAAGAGTGAAATACTTGGAATAAACAAAAACCAGAAAATAACATTTAAAAATACAGATTATATTAACAGAATTAAAATATATGATCTCAAAATTCTCAAAATTATGCTAAATTATAAATTCTACTATATACTATGTACTAAAAAAACAAATATTTTGAGTCAGTTTTTAAATTTTTTTTTTAAATGCCACAAGGAGGATGACATTCATTACAATATTCATCCAGGTTTTCCCCTTAGGAGTGATCTTTTTATTAGTCCACAGACAGCATACTTGAGATTACTTCCCTTTTGAAAATGTCAAATTATTAAGGAGAAAACAGTATTTACCAATATTGGTCACAGAGAATACACTTTACTAAGCTGACTTCCTCATTTAAATCTCTCTCTGCAACATGTGTCTAAGATAACATTAATTCTTTAAGAATGTCAAATCCTAATCAAATTTTAACTCTGGTAATACAAGTTACTAAAAGTTATCAAAAACGGAAAGTTATTAAATTTCCACTGTGATAAAACAGAAAACAGGAACCAAAACTAAACAGTCCTACGTAAAATAAATTATTTAACAACTCGAACTTACACTGCTAAGTATTTTACTCTCCTCATTGAGATGACTGAAGATTTCAGACCTAGGCTCCTGTCAATCTTCTACCTCTCAATCTCAAAAGGTTTTGTTTCTTGACTCCTCCTTCCTTCTCTCCTCTCTGTGAAGAAAAAAGTGATCCCTATCATTTCCAAGAGTAATATCAGTCCTTTTGATTTTGTCTGCACCATACTTCCTCCAGAAAAGTGCTCTATTAATCATTTCCCTCCTGCTTAAAGGTTCAACTGCTTTAATCTCACTGGTCTCTCTTTTGTGAACATTCTCAAGTACGTGACATTGATTCTTGAATGGAAAACAATGTAAATGAATGAAGCCTTACAAATAAGAAGCTGCCCTAATCCAACTCTATGGATTCAAGAAATAATAGAATTCAGTTTTCTTTTCAATTCACTCTTTAATAAAGCTCTAGTCACAGAATAAAGATAAAGGAGAAAGCAAAAGTCAGTATCAAAATGTGTAATAAGCAAAGGCCATATAGCAATGATTTCGATCTTTACTTTTCAGTAACCAAGGACTTCTTGGCTACTCCAAGTTGTATCTAAAAATTATCCCAGATATGATTTTAAGAAATGAATTTTAAAAGATACTTTAGAGAATGGACTGCCTATGACTTTCAACAACCAGTCAACACTCCGAAATTTAGGAATTAACTGCCTATACAGTAGAGACAGTATGTTATAAACCTTTGCCCTTATGCTTACTTATTTTTTCTTTTAAAAAATTAAACCAATCTATTTCTGAAACATTATCTTTAAAAGGGTAACACTGTGATTTTTATTTACTATTTATCACAACTTTCAGTGTAAAGAGTAAGATTCCAACCCTACCCCCACCCCCCACCCCCAAGTACTGTAATGAAACCTCAATCAGAATTCTGAGACTTTTCCTTCAAAGTTTGTAATTTTACACGTTTACAACTTACATGGATTGGGGGAAAAAAATTAGAAAATTAGGAAAACTTGTAAGTGTGGAAGCAAAAGAGAAACAAAAAGGATACACTCGAAATTTCTCTATCACTATCACACCCTTTTCCAGCCTCAAATAACTTCTTCCTCAGTTACTTTCTTGATTATTCCCAACTTATACAAAATCTAAATCATATCCAATCCTATTCCTAGACACTAAAGGAGATCACTTATCATATATTAATTATAACCGTCACACAAATCTAATCTAACAGCATCCTGATCCAACAACAAGACAAAGCTGTAACATAGTAAACTACTTTCTATAAACCTCTATAGGGCTAAACCACAATTACTCATGTCATTTTGTGCCTGATACACATAGTTCTGATTTAAAGGGATAGGACACAATGTACTGTAAAGCCTAGAGTAATGATTTTGCTTGGCAAAGAACACAGGGATAACGTCTAGTAAATCCAAGACTAAAATCTATGGCCTTTAGACCCAACTCACTATGACAACCTGCTTCTCCTTAGATGCATTCTCTTTCCAGCTCCTATAGGATCTCCCGTTACCTAATTCATGTAAGCAATTCAGTAACTATGAAATGCTCCTCCTTCTTACAGGCCTTTCCTTCTCTTCCCTAAAATACAGTTGCTTTTAGGTTTCTGACTTTTCCTTTCTCATTCTACACACCTCTTCAGACTATTATATCCACCCTCATAGCTTCAACTACCACGTACGGTGAGAGTTCTCAATGTCATTGGAGTTAAAGATCACTGGAAGGGGCAGGAGTGCTTGTTAAAATGCAGATTCCTAGGACCTATGACAAGAATAAAATCTAAAACTCCTTCTAAATTTAACTCTTTTAAAACAGCTTCCCAAGGACTTCTCGCCAATACTCCCCAAAAGAATTAACTAACAACTTTAGGTTCCAACAGCTTCTATTCCATACCTATGTTCTGAAATACCTTAACTTTCTTGTTGTCTATCTTTCCCAATTAGGACGGTAAACTCCCAGAAGGCCATTTTTTACTTCTCCATTTTATGATTTCCAGTGGTTTGCATAAGAAGTTAGCTATTAGCAGACTCTCAATAAATACCAGAATCACACATGTACTGTCCAGATTAGAAGATAACAAATGACTAATCAAAAACCATAAATAATTACTTATTATCTGCTTTGCTCCACTCTTTGATAGTCTGAATTAGGAAGGCTTATACTAGACTTTCTTGTTTCCCAAATTATGAATGCATATCCAAATTTCAGATGGTCCCAGATAAGATCAAGGATAAGAACATGGGCTTTGAAGTTAGACACCTGTGAAGTAAAAACCTAGATCCACCACTTACCATGATCTCAGGGAAGCTTGTAATGGCTGCAACTCTAAAACGAATTTTATAGTTAATAAACAGGTTTTAGGTGAGGATTAAAAGAGATAACATATATAAAGCACCCAATATCTGGCATTTGGTGATAATTAGAACATGGTAGATGTTATTCTTACTAAGCCATAATTTTTAAAGGAAACAAGGCATATGAAGGTGGGAAGATAAAACTTCCTTTCAGATATATTTTGGTAACTTTTTTAACTAAGATAATACACAGATTCTATTTTTTAAAAATCTACTTAGCATTATAAATTAATTAAACTGCATTATTTATAATTAATTTAACTATAAAAATTTAATGATTTTTAATCAACTTAAAATTTTAAGCAACAACCTAAACCAGAGCTTTTTAGCTTAAAGAGTCTACCCAACCAACTCTCACATACAGTAGTCGCTGGTCTTTAGGAGCCCAGTGATAAAGAAAAACTTATAAAATTGATGTTTTTCTTTCTTTTCTTAAAGCGTATTTTCCATTGTAGATTTCAATCCAATCAAAATTTGGTAGGTGGGTACAGGTACAAATGCACATTTGCATAAATATACTCAATAGCAAATAAAAGAGGTAAGAACTGGTATAGACAGGTCCTTTTAAGATTTACAAAAATATTACTTGCTGCTTGCCACAGAAGCTTAATAGTTATTCCAATAACTGGGTTTGTTAGCATCTTTTGACCTTACTATAAAGGTCAAATCTAAGACCTAGTAGAAAATTTGAAAAATCTAGATGTGTAAAAAAGACATACTTTAAATTATCTATAAATCCCATCATTCAAAGATAATCACTTTATACATTTGTTGTATTTGCTTCCAGTCTCCCCCTCTACAATGTGTAACAAACACATATTTTCAAAACTGATGTCATAGTAGGTTAAACTCCATGAAAATGCTGGTATTCAACCACTGGAACTACAAAAATGGCAATTTCATATGGTTCAATCTAATACCATATCCACCACATGTGTATGGATGTGTAAGTATAATCTTATATTCTTCTTCTGAGAATTTATACTAAATCATGAGCATTTTTCTACATCTTCAAGATTCTTCCCAAATATGACATTTTAAGGCTGCACAGCAGCCCAAATAAATGAATATAATTAACTCATTTGACCATTTCTCTGATGTTTGAAACTGAATTATTTCGGATTTTTCACAATTACAAATGACGCTGGTATGAACATCCTTGTGCCTGAATCTTATTCTATAAGTCTCTGACTTATTTCTGGTAGGACAAATTCCTACAAGTAGGCTTACTGAGTCAAGTTCATGAACAATTTAAATATTACTTAAAGATATTCTTAAAATGCCTACCATTAAAAATTTTACATTCCCAATTTATATTTCACCATTAGTGTATGAGATTGCTCATTCCATATCAAAACTGTTTTTAAGAGTCTGAGAGATGATTTTACAAATCACCTATGGTTTTGTAAACCAATTCTCTGAGAAAGGAAAGCTGACAGAAAAGGTAAAACAGGAGCACATTCTCAACGCCAGCAGTTCTTAAAATTTGGTGTGCTTGTGAATCACTTAAGTGGAGTGTTCAAAAGTGAAAATCCCGAGATCCCATTCTAGTGATTCTGTCTGAGGGTTGTGATGTCTATCTGTGCTTTTAACTACCGTCCTGAAACTCAGAGAAGCACGTGATCTCTGAACCACACTTGAGAAACATCACTGTGAACAGAATACAAATGCTTTAAGTGAACAATTACTGCAGCAATGAAAAGTATATTCCAAATAGCTGAGGAACAAGTGAGTACATCACCTTTTAATTGAAGATACAAAAATTAGATAGTCATATAATGCCTTTGTTTCTGTAGTCACTATTTAGTTGAAAGCGCAAATACTTTCAAAGTATACTAAAGTACAGTACTTTATCACAATTTAAAAACAAATATATATGCATGTATGTATATTTGTATATACATATGTATTTAAGGAGAAGTTTTAACATTGGTTCTGCTGTTTCCTAGCTGTGTGATTTAGGCTATATAACCTCTCGGACCCTCAATTTCCTCATCTTTAAAAATGACAATAAAAATACCTATCTCACAAATGATATAATTAAGACAGAAGTGCTTAGTACAGCATCTGGTCCAAATTAAGGGTTCAACAAATGTTTGTTATAATTATTATGACATGATCATTACTTTGAACACATCTAATTAAATCGACCCACAAACCACTTTGTCCAGCAACAAACAGGACCATGTTCAACTTAGCTGATAAGCCACACATGGAAAGAGCAATAGCAAGATAAAGGCTGCCTTAAAAAAAAAAAATCACTAAAAAATATGCTAGGTACTGAAACAAACTCTTTAACAAATTTTTTTTGGTTGGAGAGCATAGCAAAAAGTGGGAGTTCTAGAATTCAATCCCAAATTTTTTTTAACATTTTTTATTGATTTATAATCATTTTACAATGTTGTGTCAAATTCCAGTGTTCAGCACAATTTTTCAGTCATACATGGACATCCAAATTTGCTCTTTTAAAAACTAGAATAATTATCTAGAATAACCATCCTATTTAGACAATACTGGATACCAAAAAGATAAGCATTCTTAGCAAAAACATGCACCCCTTCCCACGCCTCAAAAAAAAAAAAGACATGAAAAATGAGAGAAGACATTTCAATATTACCTAGAACCTGATTCTTGAGGAAACTTCATCCTTCCTCCTACTTTCAACTTGCTTCCAAGTTAAGTATTGTAACACCTCACACTGGTATGAGTAAGTTGATTTCTTTTTAACGGACACTTTAGATGCAAGTTTAAGGAAACTTAAAAATGTTCAGACATAAATTGACAAAGGTCATCAAGCAGAGTAGAGGTAGAGTCTGATTAAATCCAGGCTGCTTAATGCTTGACCTAGGGCTCTTAAGAAAAGGCAGTTCCACTAGAACTTCACAAAGTATACTGACTATTTTACATGAAATACTGTCAAATTACAGATCATAGTATCTTCTATCTTTTATAACTAATCTTTTTTAAAAAGTAGTAACATTTCTGGTATTCACTTCCCTCCCTCCTATTTGCTCACCCCCCCCTTCAAAAAAGCTTTAATGTACACCATCCAGTGAAACTTATATCAGTGATTAATTTGTTGGCAATCCACTATTTAATATTTCAATATATATGAAATTTAAACACACCCTTGACCAAATCTCATATGATACTAAAATCCTTATGTTCATGTTATCAGTGTTCATAGAGGTTTTTTTTTGAGGGGGTGGGGGTTAATAAACTTATTACCTATTGAATAATAAAGGATTACAAACACTAGAGTTTAAATTATATTACAGTCTTCCATACTTAGTGTTTTAAGTATCAGAATTTAGGGTAGATATGAATGTAGCACAGAATGATACTGGTGACATTCGCATCTTTCAAGAAACAACAAAGGATTCAAACACTAAGGGCAAGCATTCCAATTCATCACAAAGAAAAGCTGTCTCCACAGGTTTGACCATCATACACAATGGCAATTTTACGCTCAATTTCTTCTATAGCAAATTATTAACATAATTAATGTACATGTTTTTAGATGTGGTTGAAAGAACTAGCATCTCTATCCTATTAAGAACATAAACATGGTTAAAAAACATAAATTAGGAAAGGACAGAGAACTCAGTATTTTTATACATCAGGTTCTGCACAAAACATTTTACATACTAGATAGAGAGGCAGAGGAGTTGATGAGGAACATAGAAAGGGGAGATAATTTTCTTTCCTAATGAAAAAGCCCTAAGCAGAACTTTACAGCAGGCAAAATCTTGGGCACCCAAGTCTGATGGTTCTCTATACAATACTAGTTCTATTTTATTTTAAGCTTTAGTCTTAAATTTTTATACTTATAATCGATTATTTGTTTAAAAAGAAAGGCAAAAATAAATATTGAAATAGAATCACTGAAAATTCATAATCTTGGCCATTAAGTTTTTAAATTGCAATGTCCTTAAATATTGCTTTAAAATAGCTAGTATGTTTTCAGTAGTATTTCTTAGAATTGGTCCAACTCAAGACTTCCTAAATGTTGTTATTACCTATGAAACCAGTAATAAAGCAAAAAATCAAAAAGGCTACAAAACAACTCTAATACAACTCATTAGGACAAGAATTTACCATAATTCCATGATCATAATTACAGTTAGGGTTTAAAAACTGATAAAGTTTACAAATGCTAAGAATATTCTGTGTCACTGAGATGACACAGGATAATTAACATAAGCTGTTATGTTCTAGAGAGATGCTCTCATGATCAGTACAAAAGTATGTTGATACATATGTTGATGCTAAGCTAGGAGGAGGGAACAGAGATTATACTTCATTACATTGAAGGCTACTGGTACCAATGAATTTTTAATGAAATAATACATAATCTCTAAAATTTTCATGGGGCACACAAATTAACTATAAAATTATTGAGGTTACCCAAAACTTAAAGCAAAGAAAACAAAAAAGAAAAATGTACTATTCTAATTTTAAAAATACATGCTGCTGCTTTAAGTGGCCAGCAGTCTCACAGCAACTCCGGGCGGCAATCATAACATCCATTAGAGAGCTCCACAGCTCAGAGCAAGCAAGCAAGTGGTTGTCAGTGCAGCTAGTAAATCACCTGATCCTATTACAAAATCAATTACTGCAGTGCATTTCCATTGCCACACAATCTGATGATGACAAAATGATATTGGATAGCTACTGCAAGGTCAAGAAAACTGCTAAGAACATCTTTAATCGGTCTTTTATTTTTAATCATTTGGTCCTAGTTATAATAAACCCATTTTAATTGTATATTTTTATCTGAAATAAATCTATGTAGTTACCTTTAGTTGCCTGGGACATTCGATGGACAATCTCTGTAACTGGTCTGATGTATTGCTACAAGAGAACAGATCGGAGCAGCAGGTCGAACGGCTCAACCTCTTCATTAAAGAAGAAATAACGCTGCAGCTACAGCCACACATTGATTTGCTCATTAGACAAGAATTTAACTTAAAAAATCAGAACTGGTAGCATCCCTTATATACTCAAAACTGGCTAACTGCTTCATTCTGCAGCTCTCCGGCTGAAAGAAACACTGTTAAAAAAAAGAATAAAACAACAGCTTCCCTACAGAAGATACCAGCCACAAACTCATTGCTAAGGAAAAACTCGATATTGAAAGCAGAAGTCTCCTGGCTACTCTTTAGAAAGAAGGTAAGGTGCTTTAATATTTCGAACTGTTTATATTAAAGCCCAAGTACTTAATAAAGGAGCAGACTCAAGATAATATACCCCCAAATTATACTAACCACTCTTTCTGTCCTCCATCAGTTTAGATCTGTTTGCCTACTCCTTCAGCTCAGCCTATCCAACCTGTTCCCTCTGTAAATGCACACAATTCCAACAACCAACAGGAATGAGCCCCACCCCTCCCTGTCCCCATACACACTGTTCAAGAACCGCTCAATATCTGGAAAAGAACTGCTGCTGCATTGCTTTGAGAAACAACAGGGAGCAAATTACTGGACGGATTCTTTAACTTACCAATCAGAACTGCTGACCTTTTATGACTCTACGATTCAAGAAGCCCTGCCAAACGCTCACAGTAAGAATAATCAACTGATTTTACTTTTATATTATAGATTAATTTATAGGATCGTTTTCAATCTTATTATTCAATCTAAAATACAAAAACATAGGCATAATTATTTTGTAATCAAAATTTACAGTAGCTAATAAAAATCTGAGTATTGCTGGGAGAGGGCAGGGCAGTGGTTGATATACCAAGTAACAAATTCCCTCTGAATATTGTACTTAAACTTCAGAAATTTGGAGCAATAAAATTCTATGGCAAAAACAGTGGTGCATATAATGACGGAGTAAGTAAAAAAGATAATCCAAGGAGGCACCTGCTATTACAAATGTTAGAAGAGCTAAAATGAGAAGAGGTATGTGACCATATAAATAGTATTGACGATAGGTGAAAAGCCACCAAAAACCTGCCTTTTTGATACTAAATCTTCTCCTACCTGATTATCTGCATCTCATTAAAAAGATTCAAAAAACACAAGCCACCTTGAAAATATAAACAACAGTATTAAGTCTGTTAGACATATTCTAGTATCTTTTTTTACTTAAGCATCCACTTTTGCCAATAATGTATAAAGATATTTATGTACACCATATAATTACAATCCACATTATAATTTCCAGGACAAGAGAGGATCACATTAATGCAAATACTTTATAGTCTTCCTAAATAATCAGACTTCAAATAATTGTAACTTAATGAACATTCATAGACCAACAATTAGCAGTTTTTCTTAACGGCACCTTTTTTGAGGAAGATAGTCTAAAAACTAAAAAGAAATGCCTCGAATTAACATGTGTATTTTAAAACTTCCTGTTTTCTGTGGCACTGAAAGGTTATTTGTGTATGCCTCATGCTCAATTTCTTCTTTGGTTTAAATTTAAAAAGAGCCAGTATTGCCTCTTCCTTCACCTTGCACTGCCCTTTTGATAGTCATGTTATACTTAAATCAATTTCCAGAATATCTATAAACAGGCATGCACTTCACATTGAATTTTTTAAAAACCTTTTGTAGATAAAGCCTATGGAAACAAACAAGCAAAATAATGCAGTAACCTTTTACTCGCCTGCTGGAGGTACTGTCTGCTGCACAGAATTTTAAATCCTCATCTGCAGATGCAATTGAGCTGGTATTGCCAAGAACTCTGCTCTTCCTGTGCTGCTGCTACACAGCTATTCATCGAAAGAGCACCTTATGTGGAAAATGTGAAGTACTCTCGATTTAAGTTTCTTATATGATTTAACAAAAGAACTTCTAAAATCTAGCTGTAGCTCTGTTGTGTCAGATTTTCAGAGGCATGTCAGACACGTTGGGGGAAAAGGTCTTATTGCTACTGATGCACTCCTCCTAGCAAATATGCAAGACTGGGAAGCTTAGAGAGGTAATGGAAAATTAATACATTATCCTAATGTAAGAACAATGTACTGAGCATTAAAAACCTCATGAAGTTTATATTGTCAACAAATGTATAGCATGCCCATAATAATCTGAAGTTCTTATTAGCTTTGTAATTAACAAAGCCTTTAAATAAATCATTGTGTCTAATATTACAGAAATCCATCAATAAAAATCCCCACCAAATGCATACTGCTGTTAATGAAAGTCAGTTATTTTACTAGCTACTCAGCATCAATGTCAATTCTAAATAAAACCATGAAATAAAGAATCCAAAAGTGTAGATTACTACTCGTGAAATAACTTCATTTCCCTAATCCCTTACCAATACCCTCTGGATCTTCTATTAGTTATAACTGAAATAGAATCTAAGTAATAAATGCTATTCTTGCTATTTATTATTTTTCCTTCCATGTCAGCTAATTCAATGTACTATCGATTCTTAGGTTGTATACAGATGGAGGCAGGAGGCAAATCAACAAAGATAAAGCTTTAAGAACTAACAGACAAAGAAACATAATACTATTTAGGGGGAAAAAAGTTAATAGTTACATTCGTCTAGCTAAAGAAATGTTTATAAAGAGGTAAATACTATATTGCTCACAAATGACATTAAACATCATGATTTTTTTAATAAATTAACTCCTTTTCAGAGTTGTGCTTTCCCTCTTAATTGCATGTAACTCTATCAAAAACTTGTTTTAAAAAATTTAACAGTCTATTACTACTAATTAATTTCTACGTCTCTAAGAAATAAGGTGACCATTCTGTTACACGGTATTCTAAAAGATGTGAAATCTACAAACACAACCCTGCAGGTCAGGGCATCCTTCTTCAGTGCCCAAATTTATACACATAAGTAAACACATGCTAACTTCAATAATTCCCTTAAAGTAAAATCTATCAAGTAGGAGCTTATCTAATTGACACTATCATATTTTTTTAAACTTTTCTTTTATTTAAAACACTACATTGCCACTTACAGTATCCTGTGAGAAATTATTCCAGCAGTTCTCAAAATTTGGACCTTGGGGGTCCCTGAGACCTCTATAAGCCATCTATGAGATCAAAATTATTTTCATAATACTAAGACGTTATTTGTGTTTTCACTCTCAATCTCTCATAAGTATACAATAAAGTTTTCTTGGCTTCTAATACTACATGGCTTATAACATCCTAACAGATCAAATGCAGAAGCAGATATGAGAATCCAATTGTCTTTCATTAAGCCAGACTTTAAACAGATTTGCAGAAATGTAAAGTAATGTCATCTTTCTCATTTGTTTTGGGAAAATATGGCTATTTCTCCATTGCATGAATATGTAATTACCTGTTATTTTTAAGTAAACTTAATAAATGAATACTTTTTAAATTTCTCAGTTTTACTTTCTAAGGGTAAACACTGAGAAATATAGCCCAAATAAATCAAAGATCTTTGGAGTACTAAATAATTTCTAAGAGTGTAATGGGGTCCTAAAACCCAAAAATGTTGAGACTCACTAGAAATTTTTGTTTACCTTTCTCCTTCAGTCAAAGCTTACAGTTTTGGTTATAAAAATGACTTCAGTAATTTTAAAAGCAGTGATTCTAAAACCTTTCATTTTAGAATATCAAATATAAAATGTTTCTGAATTTTCACTGACGTCATTTTTAATACTCAACTTGCAGCCACGTTAATTACTGAATACGATTATCAGCTATGTCTCACAGTACTGTTTAAAACTAACATCTATTGTCTAAAAGTAGTAGATAACTGATAATTATGATGTTCATGCAGCAAGATATTAAAATTTATCTTGTGAACACATATATGTTGAAAAAAAGAAAATCAGCTATTAGGAAAAATGTGAGATTATGTATTTTTTAACATAAAAACAAATCATTAAGAACAGTTTCTAAAATTCACCTTGCCTGTATAAAATTACTAGTTTTAAATAATTTTTTCCTGAGAAGAAATACATAACCTTTAAGTAAATAGAGTGTGCACTCCATACAGACAGATGTGGAATCCACGGAGACAGAGGGTCAACTGTGCTACATCATTTACGTGAGGGACTTGAGCATCCACAAATTCTGGTATCTGTGGGGTCTTGTAAACAACCCCCCATGCCCATCCCCCTAGACACCAAGGGACAGCTGTACATCTCAAGAAGGGACTGCTTTTTAGTAATAAATAGATAACTGGAGGGAGGGAAAACCTTCAAGACTACATGAAAGACAGTTAGAGAAATTACAGTGAAACAACAATTATTTAATAGCAATTCCTACTGCTGAAAATATGTTGACTATTTGCTATATTAAGGCTTTACAGTCAAAGGCGGGAAAGACGGCTTCTTAGTCCTCTGAATTTTAATCTACTAGCCCACATTTTCCCGTTAAGTTCCACAGGGTTAATTTTCAAAGTGGTTTTCCTTGGCTCTGTCTTTGGCCAAACCCCATGCCCTCAATGTTCAAGAGCTTTAGTTCCCATTCAGCCATTCAGTCATTAAACTATTTACCAGGCAACTACCATGTGCTAAGCAGGTAGAGGTAATGAAGTAGCAATGAACAAAACAGAAAGAAACCCCTCCTACCTTTATTCAACTTACATTCCAGGAGGAGAAGACACATAACAAACAAAACAAATATTTACTATAGCAGATGGTGATAACTCAGAAGGAGACCAAAAAAAAAAAAAAGAAGGAAGAATGAAGTGGCCACAAAAAGCCTCATTTTTCTTATCAGAAACATAAATAATACTTTTAAAGATTTAAGTTTTTTTTTAATGTTGGGAGAAGCAGTAGCAGCAAAAACATGCATTCGGTAGACAAAAAATTATATTTTTAAAATAAAATTTTCCATTATATATAAAAGTATAGAGAAGACTATAATGAATCTCTATGACCTATCTGTCACCCCTAGTCAACAATTATTCAAGATATTGTCAATATTGCTCTATTTGTCTTTTATTCTTTTTGTTTTTATAAGCTATTTTAAAGTAAATCCCAGACATGATGTCATTCCCTTCCACCCACACACATCACGTGTATCTTTAATTCTGTCATTGCCCTATATAATCACAAAATGACTATATCACACTTGTCAAATTAAGTTTCCATGGTATTAACTAATACCAGCCAATATTCAAAATTTCCAAGACTACCTCAAAAATGTCTATTCTAGGTAATATGATCAAAACAGAACCTAAAAAGAACTACTCTTTGTATGTCCTGCTTATGTTTCTGACATCTCTTTCATTTAAGAGCAACTCCCCAGGCCCCTTTTTCATGCCACTGACTCGCAGAAACCACGCTAGCTGTCTCGTATCCTGAAATTATATGCTTCTTCATTATGTCACTTACTTTGTACTCCCATCTTTCCTATTTTCTACAAATAATTTTGGCTGATATCTATTTCAAATTCCAAACTCAACAGAAATACTAGAGATTTAGGTGGCAGACACAGGAGTCCTTCTAACTCCAGAAAATCAAACAGCAATTTAAGTCTATTGGTAATTTTTGACCACTTGTTGAAATTAATTTGAAACATTTAACATGGTGCAATAGCTCTGAGAAGACAGAAGAGGGAACTATAATATTCAGAAATTCCACGTTTAAATAGCTCTAACTTTTGTTTTAAATTTAAAGACTGATTTTCAGCTTGGCAATGGTTAAAAATATAGAAATGATTACTGCCTTATATATCCTCCTCCCAAAAACAAAACAAAATAAACAAAAAACCCTAGAATCCAGAAGGAAAAGATCTGGAAGAACAGGGTGAATGCACAGTCTTCATTTATTTATAAGTTGTATCACACTAATAAATGATAAACATTAACAAAAGTTACCATTTAAAAGTATTCTATGAAACAATGCACTTCCACTTTCTAAATAATTTTCTTCAATAATAAATAAGCATATATATATAACCAATATATGTGCTTTACAATAACCATTTTAGCCCAAAATATAAGTTCAAAATCAGTTTTTAAAAATAGTTTCCTTGAAGCCATTAGGAAAATCCAGAAATTAAAGGTTTTAAAGCAAGTTATTTTTATGTGTCTATGTATTCAAAGGGAAACTGCAAAAAGACTTTAGTGATAATAACATGTCGAGAATAAGTGCATATATATATTTTTTCTAAGATGTTTGCTCTGAAGAATACTGATACTTTATTAATATGCAAATTTTATTTATATAAAAATACAAATCTGTCACTTTAATTAAAACCAAAGTACTTTATGCAAGCACACAAAAGAAGAGTAAAGTGTACACATAAATGACTGTTACCATACCAAGGCAAGAGAGAATAGAGGCAGCTACGTAATTACAGGGCAGAATTCCGGTCAGCTTTCTGTTACCAGCTGACAAAGAGCCCCTTTACTCCAGTGTCCAATAACGTGTTCCTTTCCTTTTGTGCCATCAAAGTTCGTATTTCCACCAAAATTCTGTTTATAATGATTTAGGCATTTCTTTAAGAAGCTACAGGCTTTCTTTACCATGTTCCTTACTTTCTTCTGAGTCCTCATCTTCAACATCTTTAATGTCCATATTTATACCAACAGTACCTTCAAGACAATCTAGGCTTTTTCTATCATGCTCCTCAAAATTCTACCAGTTACCCAAGTTTCACAGCTACTTCCATACTTTTAGGTACTTGTTCCAGATGCACTCCCATCCCTGTATTAGCTTCCTATGGCTGCTATAACACATGACTGCAAACTTGGCAGCGCGTAACAACATTAATTTATTATCATACAGTTCTTGAGGTCAGAAGTCCACAATTGGTTTCAGTGGGCTAAAAATCAAGGTGTTAGCAGGCCAGTGTTCTTTCTAAAGGCTCTAGTAGAAAACCTGTTTCCTGGCCTTTTCTAACTTCAGAAAGCTGTGTGAATTTCCTTAGCTCCTGGTCCTTTCCTCAGTCTTCAAAGTCCACCATTCTGATCTCTACTTCAGTCTCCCATTTCTTTCTTCTGCCCTGATCTTCTCATCTCCGTCTTTAAGGAGTCTGATTAAACTAGGCCCACCTGGATAATTCCAGATAAACACCCCATCTCAAGACCCTTAACTTAATCACATATGAAAAGTTTCTTCAGCCACATAAACGAATACATTCACAGGTTTTAGAAATTAGGACATGACATCTTTGAGGAATGGGAATACTATTCAACCCCCCACAATATATCACAAAAAGCATGAAATACAAAAGAAAAAATATAAACTCACCTTCATCAAAATAAAAAACTTTTGAACTTCAATAGATACAGCTAAAATATGAAAAGGCAAAGCCACAAACTGGGAAAAATCTCCAAACAGTTATCCAAAGGACTCGTATCTCGTTTCTTATAAAGATAATCATATACCCACTATATGACTCCGCTACATCACTCAGAGGGAAAATGAAGGCCCATGTTCACATAAAAAACTTCACACAAATATCTGTAGCCAATCTGTAATAGCCAAAAACTGCTAACAACCCAATGTGGCAACAGGTAAATGGAAAACAAATTGTGATATATCCAAAAAATGGAATAGCATTCCCTAATAAAAAGGAACAAAGTATTGATAGTTCATACAACAATATGGATAAATCTTAAATTTATTAAGATGGGGGAAAGAAGCCAAACAAAAGAGGAGACACATATCATTTTACTTATACATAACGTTCCAGAAAACACAAACTAACCTGTATTGATAGAAAGTAAAATCTTTTTTAAAATGACTGCCTGGAAGGTTGGGGAGGAGAGAGAGGAATTGGAGAGTTATAAATAGGTTTTTGTATATACTCATTATCTTGAATGTGGTGATGGTTTCATGAGTTTATGCATGTGTCAAAATTCATCAAATTACACATTAACTATATCAAAACAAAATTAAAGTTTTTAAAGTTTAAAAATTAGAACATGGAAAAGAAGCAGAGAAATTAAAATCTGAAACCTATTTTTCTGGCAGAATCTTAATAAACAGTCTGGAGACAAAATAAAGAATCTCAAAGACAATTCTGGGATGTTACACTGACACAATAAAAGATGTTACACCGACACTATAGTATAATTTAAAATACATATAATATATACACTAACTATGGGGAGTCAGTGTTCAAATTGAATTAAACTGAATTATAGGACACCAACTGATGTCAGAGAATTAGTGTTGGAACACAGATATTAACTGTGGAATTTAGGAAAGATTTCCAGCTAGAAAGTAAAAGAAAAGGGTAGTGGTACTGTCTCCTGGATTTCTCCACCACTCCTATCCGCCCCAACAACATAAAAAGGAGAAAGTTCAGGAAACTTTTGTAATTTGATGTTTAAAATAAACTTTCTAAGCAGACTGACGGAGTGGTCAAAAACAAGCTTTACTAAGCAGGGAGGGTACAGCTCAAGTGGTAGAGCACATGCTTAGCATGCACATAAATAAGTAAACCTAATTACCTCCCCCCTAAAAATATAAATAAATAAATATGTTTTACTAGTGATGAGGCACATTTATTTTCACCTTCCAAGAGAGTGTCTAATAAATATTTGACTTGTCTTTTAACATGTTTAGCTCTCAAAAGGCAAAAAATATGTACCCACCAAGTCAACTAAAAAGAATGATCCAGATGTGCATGATCCAGCAAAACAGAGACACCAGCAGGGAATCAACACGTCTGGGCTCCAAGTCAGACAAATCTCAGTAGGCAATATTCATTTAGGCAAATCACCATCTCATAAACATCCATTTGCTCATTTAAAAATGATAGACAATAATAATCTCACAATAGATTGTTACCATAGTCCCATCTCTGTGTAAACCAGCCCCATTGGAAATGTAAGCTATCTTGATTGTGGTGGTGGTTTCATTGGTGTATACATCTATCAAAACTCATCAAAGTGTACGTCTGAAATATGTGTAGTTCACTGTACAGGAATCATATCATAATAGAGGTGTTAAAAAACACACAAAGAGAGTCAACTGACTTCTAAAGGAAACGAACTGCTTACTGTGTGGATATGAACGGAAACCAGGCTGAAAATCAAACAGACAAAGAAGGGAGGGAGAGAGGGCAAGCAGGAGGAAAAAGAAGGAGAAAGGGAGAGAGAGAGAGACACAGAAAGAGATGGGGGGGCGGCAGGCGGGAGCTAGTAATTGGGAAAGCTATGTTCAGTTTGCTATGTCTCTTCCATGGGTCACAGTAAAGTTTCAGCATGTGATGAGAGACATAAGAGCAATTCAATCTTTTCCACTTTGTAGCATAGCTGAAAGCAAAACCAATACAGCCCTAACATAACTAAACAACTACAATTAAAATGTTCCCCAAATGGTGTGATCAACTTACGGAAACTAGGACGTAGGTACTTTTCTGCATATCCATACCAAGGTGCAGTGAAATAGCCCCAGGTGAGAGGTGAGAAGCCCTCTCCAGGAAGCGGAATTCTCCACTAAGTTAATAGCCAAAATAGTATACCTAGTTCAGACTACAACATAACTTTACTACCTAAAATAGCATTCAACCTATCACTAATGCTGTAAGAAAAATAGTCAAGCCAGAAAGATAACTTCCGTATTATCATAGTTTCAAAACCATCAGCACATCGACTTTTTCCGGTCAAGCTTTGGGGCAAATCTCTTTGAGGCAAATAAGCTACCGCAGTACCACAGCCAAATTAACTTCAAGAGCAGCCAAAACATGCTAAGAGCAAACTCAAAAGTCATTCCTAAAATTCTCTTTCTAGACGGAAGTTAATTCAGTTAACCCTGGTGATCAATGAGGAGTCACACCACAGACAGACTGCCCTTATATTTCTACAGCAGTGATTCTAAACCAAGGGGAGGGGCAGGGCAGGAAGCACAGTCTGAAAAAGTACAGCCAATACTATTATAAAACACCAAATTTCTTTGTGCTACAAAGTACAGGAAGTAATGCTTTATAAATCCCTAATAAGACCTTCTAACTGCCTGTGAATAACAGGTGCAGCAGGTATGGGGAGGGCAGAGCCTCCTTCCATATCTGTAAAATGGAGCAGACTAATGGTTTTAACAGGCATTAAGGGAGGGGGAAAGGAAAGAATATGGAAAGAGAAATGGCCTAGGGCACTGACATGTCTATTTCTAAAAGACAGGAATGAGTTAAACTGTAAATTCTCATCAATGGCATCCCTGTTTACTAACTGAGATTCAAATGGAGAACCCTAAGTTATCTAAAAGTAAACTATGGTTATGGCATGCTACTTTTCAAAGAGCAAAGTATATTGATATATTATCAAAATAGTCACATCAAAAATATTTTATTTATTTATTTTTTTACTATCTGGAACGTATTCTGTGGAATTTATAATTTATCGTAAGGTTTTTAATCATACTAGAGCTAAAACTGCTAATTTGTAGAACAAATGGATTTGGAGAAGTCAGAAATCCTCAAAAGCAAGATCTGGGGATATAATATATATAAATATACATTATTATATAAATAAATATGTACTACACCCATTCTGAGTTAAAGAAGTAACAATACTAAACAAACAGAAAGTGGTTTCTTTATGTTATTCATAGTGTGAGTGATATTCAATCATTTTCCCCTAACAGAAACTTCTGCAAATGAAATCTTACATAAAGTCCAATATTTAAAAGATATGAACAATATTAATGTGAAATTATTTTGTGAGTTATATTTACTTACATAAAGAGAATGAATAAAACAATGTGGCTGTCCAACAAATATAAAAATATGTAGTCATGAGTTTTTACCAGTTTCAGCAATTTATTTCGGTATTGTTTCAATTAGACTATATCAAGAAGATCCTGATACATAAAGACAGGTACCTGAATAAGAAATTTCTGTAAGATATTTTGAAACATTTCAATTCAAAGCTAAATCAATAAGTTTCCAACAACTGTTAGCTCCTTAAAAATGTGTAAAACTAAAAATACCCCTAAATTTTAAATAAGGCTAATATTACCTGTAGAACAATATGCTTGAGATATTTACTGATCTGTTAACTTACACAGTGACTATTTACACTACTGACAAAGCACAAAAAGAACACAAGAGCTGTATATGTATCTGAGTCTTACCCACATTTAGCTGAGCCCACTCCCTCCCCTTGCCTATGCAGTAGAGTCATCATTCTTACGACTCTACCTACAGAATATATCCAGTGGGAAAACATCTTTTAAAAAAAACTTTGCGAGTTAAAACTGTCTTTCAAATGACACTGAGAAAGGGAAAAACAGCTTCTGATATACAGGAACTTGCCTGGTACTAGCAGCCAGGCCTTGGTATTCTTCTGTTGAACATAAACTATTTCACAGAACATCAGCATTAGACATGGCCATTCTGACCAGGAAAACAAGACTGCTTGGTAATCACATCTAAACACTGTCCAAGCCACAAAAATACCAAACGTCCTCCTCTCGCAGAAAGTATGAGCGAATGCTGCTGCTTTAACAATTATAACTTTAATCTCACTATATTCTGTCCTCCCCATAGATAAGACTTACTGAGACACCGAAGCATAAAATTGTTCCTGCTTTCTGATAGCACCCAATCCAGAGTGGACCTCTGCTACCTTGGACCAGTCCCTCAATCACCCAACCAAAGCCCAAACCCTTTAAGTCCTTTCCAACACCCTCTTACTGGGACATCACATGGTTTCCCACAGCGTGTTCTCCCTTGCTGCAGTAAGTAATAAATCCAGCTTGTCCAACCACAGGTGTGTTCCTGGTGCTCTTTGCTGGAGGGCATTGACAACACATTTATTTATAAGGAACAGCAGGAAATGCTTATTTAAAAGCTACTTTCACAGCACAAGTTAACATACTAGTAGTGTCTAACATTTTAAATTTGATCTTCCACAACTGTTTTTTAAATTTGTGTTTTTAAATACCATAAGCATTAAAATTCAGAGCAATAAGCTGATTCAAGCAAGAATCATCAATAGTTGATAAAACCATTGGATGAAAACTTGGCAGGAAATATATTCACATGGCCTCAAAGTACCAGCCTCAGGTTACTTATAAATAAGGGAGAAGTAGCTTTACAATAAAAAAATCTGGCCAACACCTTCTTGAGAAAATGACCAAACTCATCATGAACAATAATGAACCAAACCAGTATGTGTGGTACACTGAAAAGCATATACTATCACCTATGCTGTAGTAGTGCCAAAAATGTTTTAACCCTAATCCAATCATAAGGAAAGAGTCAGAAAATTCTGAGAATGTGAAATTTTCTACAAGGCAACTAGTTGGACTCTCTAAAAAGTCAGTGTCATAAAATACAAAATGAAGGCAAGAGAGTGCTTCAGATTAAGAGAAAAAAACCATGATAACCAAATACAATGAGTCATCTTGGATTAGATCCTGGATAGGGCAGGCAGCAGTCTGGGATGGTGATTATAAAAAATTTAAGGCAGTAATTAGGAAAATTCAAAAATGGGCAGTATTATTATATTTTATCAAATCAAGGCTAGTTTTCATGGGTGTAATAATGGTATAGTGGTTATACATTTTTAAAAATCATATTTTTACATCACACATGCTTAGTATTTGGCAGTTAAGTGCTAAAATGTAAAAAACTTTTTTCTTCCACTTTTATTGGGATATAATTTACATCCAGCACTGTATAAATTTAAGGTGTACAGCATGATGATTTAACTTATGTACACAATGAAACGTTTACCACAATAAGTTTAGTGAACTTCCATCATCTCCTTAATTATAAATTAAAGAAATAGAAAAAAAATTTTCTTCCTTCTGATGAGAACTCCTAGGATTTACTTTCTTAACAATTTTCAGATATAATATACAGAAGTATCAAGTATATTTATCATGTTGTATATTACATCCCTAGTACTTACTTAAAACTAAAAGTTTGTACCTTTTGACTACCTTCATCCAGTTACCCTCCCCACACACCCTACCTCTGGTAACCACAAATCTGATCTCTTTTTCCATGTTAGTTTGTTTGTTTGTTTGCTTTTGAAATATAACCGACCTACAACACTGTTCCTATTAACTTCCTATTAACATAGTAAATCAATATTTCCATACATTTCAAAATGATCACCATGATAAGTCTAGTTGTCAACTGTCACCATACAAAGATATTACACAGTTACTGACTATATTCCCCACACTGTACCCTTCATACCTATGACTCATTTACTTGGCAATTGGGAGTTTGTACCTCTTAATCTCCCTCACCTAGTTCTTTCCTCCACCCACCTCCTCCCCTCTGGTAACCTGTTTGTTCAAAACTTACTTTCTAAATGTATATCAAAAGCAGATTATGTGTGTATATGGAAATGAAGATATGGATATGAATAGAAACAGAGATACACAGAGTGAAAACACTGTGGCAAAATAGTAACAAAGTATTAACAACTGATTGAGTCTAAGTGAAGAGTATACAGGTATTCATTGTACTATTTTCTCAACTATAGATCTGAAAAGTTTTACACAAAAAGGAGAAAATAAACTTTTTTTAAATCAAAAAGCTTTTAATCTATAGAATCTATGTATTATTTGCTTCCACAGAGTAGTTTGGAACCAGTATTACAATTTATCGAAATTTTCCATTCCTATATTGAAACAATATAGAAAACACTGTATACAAAATAAAACACCATTTAAAAAAATGTTTAACTGGCAACAAATTTGGAAAATGTTTTTCAAACAGATGCAACATCCAAAGGATTAAAATAATAACCAGATTATATTTTTGAAAAAATAATTTTAATAGAAAAAATGGGAATATATAGATAATTCACAGTAGAAACAACTATCAAAAGCTTACACAAAGATGTTTAGCCTCACTGATAATTAAGAAAATGCAAATCAAAACAATGAGAAAATATTTTTGAGTTAAGATTATCAAAAACAACATCAAGTATTACTGGAGAGGTAGACACACTCGTCCACTGATGAGATAACACTTGAAGGATAATTTCACAGTATCTATTATATTTGTTTACTGCTTATTATACAGCAATTATACTCTTTTTGTTAGCTACCCTAATGTTCAAGGAGACATAAGAAGGTTGCTTGTTACAGGCTTGCCTATGATATCAAGAATCTCAAAATTATGTTAATCTAGAGACTGGTTAAACATTAAACTATAGTATAACCTTAACATGGAATACTAAGTAAAAGTTAGATTAGATCAGATCATAGGTCCTAATATCTAAGTATTAATGTAGCAATGACACCAAATTTTCTAATCAAAATTCATTCTTACCTTTCACAATAACAGCAGTGTAACAGGGCACATGGCTCCCTTACAATTACACCTCAGTTCTCATCAAAGGAAAATGATTTTTAGAAACAACGACTACCCTCCTGCATTGGGTATTTTAAGAGAGCAAGTATGCAGGTTATTTCTCCTTCCCAATATAGTTGGAACATGATAACTAAGCTCAACAGGATAATAGACCTAAAAGATGAAAGGAGACTGTGTCCTTAAATCAGCACTTGAAAAAAGTTTCACTGCCAGTCTGAAAATGTGAAAAATTCGCCAATGGTAACCCTATTATAACTAGAATCAAAATCTAAATTGCTTAAATTTTTATCCAGGCCATATTTAATTGCTTTAAGTATATAATTGCTCTCCTTTTCAACCTCATCTCCAGCCCCTGGGCTCCAACCTCGTTGCCTCCTTTTAATAAGCATAGCAGACTTATTTCCAACAAGGCATTTAAACCCACAGTACTCCTACTTGAATTGCTCTTTCCGACAAATCCTCAGAAGTTCTCTCCATGACTTTAATCATATCTTTGTTCAAGTGCCACCTCTTCAGAAAGACAGTCTCTCTAAACCATCCTCCACCAATCAAGTCAGACACCACTTGCATCTGTGCTCCGTCCCCTTAACAGGGGCACATTTAAGTTTTGAGGGGCCTGAAGTTTCTAAAAACTGAAGGATTTAAAAGAAAGAATACAAAATTACAAATACAAAATTAGAAATGAAAGTTGATACATATTTGAATTAAAGAAAAGATAAAATACTAATTTTAAAAGATTGACAAATGCCATATATAAATCCATTTTATGGATAACATTTATCAAATAAAATTTGTGTTAATTAAATATCTGACACAATTCTGTTATTCCATAGCTCCTATATATTTTTGTTGGGTGCATTCTTTGTTCAACTTTCAAGTGACAAGCTTTTATAATGTTTCTTATACAGAAATTAGGTGGATAATTTAGTCTTTCCTCTAGCATAGCTGATTAAAATTTATTTCTTATTATTCAAAGTTTAGAAACTTTTCATTTCACAATCTGTTATGGTAATGTCATGTAAATTTTTGAGAGTGTTGACAAATATGAGGATTCTCTGTCAAGCCTTTTTCATGTATAAACTTAAGATTTCAATTCAAATTTTTTCTCGCACAATAACTAATCTTATACACCCTAAATTTATGACATTCGTTAACCAATCATCAATGTCATTCTTTGTGTGTTGTAAGTTTTATGCTGTGTTCACTGATAAGAGAATTTGGTTTCAAATAAGTAAGTCATTTAAATATTTTTCCACTATTTTCATGATTCAATCTTTTTCATAAATGGGATTATCAAAAAACCAAGAGCTTATTCATTACTTCTGTTTATAATTTATTTTTTCTTCCTAAATGAATTACTGCTTTTGTATGATCAGAACATTTTTATGTCACAATTCACTTTGCAATGTCAGAATAATTTCTAATTACTCAAAGCACATCTGTAAATCATTTTTGTTTCATACGCCATTAATTTTAATCTGATTTTTTCTTAATTTTTAAATGTAACTATGACAAAAGAAAACACCTTTAACATACTTCCAAATCCTAAGTCTATCATTTCATATTTCTTTCACTAAAGTGTACTGATAAGCAGATGAAATCACCTATTTTAATTTTTTATAAAATATACTATTTCCACTAAAATAGAAAAAAAACATTTGGTGCATGTACGATTATATACATTGTATTATCAATTTTTTTTATATAGGAGTACCAATATTTTGAATGAGTAGGATGAAAACCCAATCTTACAGTATTAGATACGTATCTGAAAATGTTTCCACAGACTTGATTCTGATTCTGTACATTTCAAAGTAGTTTATCCTTTGCTACCAATAGCAGTGCACTCACACTTCTAGAAATGGCCATCAGAGGATACATTCATACTGTATATGGCCTCTAGCCTTATACATTCCTGTCATGATGTCTAGAGCCACTGGACATTACTGGAACACATTCCTACAATGGGACAGCTAGCAATAATTTAACTATACATGGTCATGAATGATCTTCATATAAGTATACACCACTACATCCAAATTAAATGAAATATATCCCCAACTCAGATTATTTTAGCCAAAACCAAACAAATTACCTGCTAATTATACCTACAAAAACCTTCAAATTTATGTTAAAACATCTTTTCAGATATCTGCAGGGCAATAATTACATAACTGAGTACGAGAAAGAAGTGGTAAAATTAAAAGAATTACCCACTATTAACAGAGTTTTGTCCTAGGAATTCAAATCTTATGTAACATTAGGGGAAGAAAGAAAAATTACAAATTTCAAGAAGCTTAACAGAACATAAGGAACGGATCCGTAAGAAAGTACAGAGAATATAATCAAAGTGTTACTAAATCCACGGTGAGAAAGATAAGTGAGAGAAGCAGGATTAGAACCTGCCTGACTTTAAAATTAAAGTTCCAGTCACACTAGTAGGCTCAAAACCTGATTGGTGACTTAGGAAAGAAATTTGTTCTTGTTATATACAAGGTTGTGCTGGGGTAGCAGTAAATGTATGGGGGGGGGGGGGATGACATCCACCAGATCTTAAATCAAACAAAATCAAGTTTTCCCTGGCAAGAATATAAAACAGGACTACCCACACACAAACAAACAGCTATTATAAGAACTCCAAAGTACAGAACTACAGTGAATTACAATCCTCTTTAGTACCCAAAAAATATTAAAATAAAGAAGAAAAAAGTTCAAAACCTACATGACATATGGATGAACAGAAGACAATCTATATATATATATATACATTTTTAATCACTATATACACAAATGGAACTCTCTTCATCAGCATAACTAACTCAAAGAAACCAAATGAATAAAACTACTATTTGAAAAAAGAGAAGAAACCCAGTCTAATAATCAGATTACATAAGAGAAAAATGGATTAACCATGTAAGCATCAGTTACTAAAATAACTGACCTACCCATAAAAAATAAACCCAGGAAGAATAAAAAAATCCTAAGTCCAAAACCTTCCTTCAAAAAAACCTCTTGACCCAGATGATTTCACTGGTGAATTCTATCACATAGTTAAGGAAAACATATGCCAGACCTATACAAATTATGTGTCTGGTATACAAACATTATGTCGGTATTACACAAAATAGAGGAAAAGAAGACTGTTTCTAGTTTTGACAAAATTTTTTAGCGAATCAAATCCAGTGATATATAAAAATAATAATACATCCTAACAAAGTTTATCTAGGAATGCAGGGTTGAGTTAACATGAAAAATAATTAATGTAATTCAACCACATTAATAGTTTTAACAGAAAACCTACGCGATCATAGCAACAGATGCAAAAGTCAGTGACAAAATCAAATACCATTAATGATTAAAAATAGACAAACAAAATCATTCAGCGAAGAACTTTTTTCAACCAGATAAAGAGTATCTGTGAATGTCCTATGGCTAAAAACATATTTAATAATGAAATACCAAATATATTCTCCTTACGTTTGGGAATATGGCAAGAATGTCTGCTCTCATTACTTATATTCAATATTATACTATAGAAATCCAACATAAAAAGGTAAAAGAAAGCGAACAGATCAAAACGGAAGTATAACTGTCTCTGTTCACATGACTGTTTATAAGAAAATCGTAAGAAATCTGCCCCCAAAAGTTACTACAGACAGGAAATAAAAAATACTGATGTTCAATCTCCAGTGCCTCTGTTAAGGGGTTAAAAAAGGGTGGGTGGTGGTAGGGGAAACAAACAAGTATTGATGAAGATGGGGAGAAACTATAACCTTGGCCCTTGTAAATTGCTGTAATGTAAAATGGTGAAGCCACTATGAAAAACAGTTTGGCAGCTTCTCAAAAAGCTAAACAGAATTACCATGTCACCAAGCAATTACACTCCTAGGTATACACCCGAGAACTGAAAAGAAGACTCAGACATTTGTACGCCCATATTCACTGCAGCATTATTCACAATAACCAAAAGGTGGAAACAACCCAAGTGTCCACCAACAGACAAACAGATAAACAAACTGTGGAATATTGCCACGGAATATTATTCAGCCATAAAAAGGAATGAAATCCTGATGCATGCTCCAACTTAGATGTACTTTGAAAACATTATACCCAGTGAAATAAGCCAGACACAAAATGGCAAGTACTACATGATTCCACTTATATAAAATATCTAGAAAAGGCAAATTCATACAGACAGAAAGTAGATCAGATATTACAAGAGCCAGGGAGAGAGGGAAATGAGAAATTATTGCTTAATGAGTACAGAGTTCAGTTTTTTAATTACCTTAAAAAAAAACTCTCACACATTACTCAGAGAAATTTAAAAAACAACCTAAAGATATACCATGTTCATAAATTAGAAGACTAAATATTGTTTAGTATGTCAATTTATCTTATTACGACATGTTATATTAAGCACAGAGTAATATGTTAATTCTTAAAATCTTGATGAAATACTTCACTGAAGAAGATATCCAAGTGGTCAAAAACGCATGAAAAGATGCTCAACATTGACATCAGAGAAATACAAATTATGCCCGGGATATCACCAACTTTGTGCTGTTGTTTTCATATATACATTATAAACCTAACAACACAGTATTTTAATTTTTGCTTTAATCATCAGTAATTCTTTAATTAATAAAAATATACAGTGGGCACTTGAACAACATGGATTTGAACAGCATGGATTCACTTACGGATTTTTCTCTCTAAATATGTACTACACAATCCACGGTTGGTTGAATCCTCACATGAGGAACCTGAGCCTCTTCAATGGTCCACTTGCTTCTAGGTTTTCCCTCAATAAATGTACAGCTGCGTGGCTCGCCTAACTTTTGTCCGGTGCCACTGGTACTACAGGAGGCAGGAATGCACCCAAAGGCAAGAGAGCCACAAACATACAATTCTTACACATTGTAGTTGCAAGCTTTAAAGGATAACTTCTCATCTGGCTTCTGCCTCCTTATGGTCATTTTCTGCTGCTTTTAAATAGAGTTTTCCTTTCAATATTTTATCCAGGTTTTATTACTGTTAGCTGAGGGATGGTTTACTCAACTGCTTTAGTGGCATCACTGCATCATTACTGGATGTCAAAATTCTATGAATGGTCAGTGACAAACTTCTCACATCCTTGATTTTCATTCCTTCCACCAAATTAAGGACTTCGTCTCATTATGCAAGATTTTTAAGTACTCCCACCTTTCAGTTTTCTCTCCCTTAACTCACATAGTACACTGAGAATAACTCCTTATCCATCATAGTGCTTTTATCATTAGAAAGAATGTTTTCTGTGAAAACCAGAAAACATGTGGTAAGAAACCTAATTTTAATTTTCAACTCCACCACTACCTGTGAAGCCATAAACAAATCACAATCTCTGTGATCCTTATTTTTACCATCTGCAAATGGGAATATCACCTGCCTCACTACTTAAGTGTAGGATCAAAATATGGTAATTGATATTAACAAGTGTAGACAAGAGTTGGTCAAAGATGCTATAGGGCTGTGATATGAGAATAGATGAAGGGTTAAAATCATTACCTGAAAAAGAACAAAAGAAACAGACTGGGAGATGCAGGTGAGTTCATTCACTGATTCAGCAAGTATTTACTGAGTTCCATGCATCTATCAAGCATTGTACAAGACAAATTTTTCAGCCTGAGAGATAATTTTGGTGTGCTTAAGACATAATGACTGAGGTAAAATAGGTAATGAAGCAAAATGTGGCATTTGTGAATCATCACAAATTTGTGGTAATTTACATAATGAAAGCAGAGACCACCTCCTAGAAATGATACATAATGAGGAGGAGCAAAGCTTCAACCCCATTAATACATAAGGGGTATATAAAGGAAAAAAAGCAAGAACAAAGAGAACATTTAGTTGGAGAAGTAGTAGACAAACCATTGAAGTAGACTACCACAGAAAACATGGGAGAAGTGAATGTTAAAGAGAAGCAAAACACCAAATGCTGAAAAAGGTAGGACAGGAGGAGAAAAGAAAAGACACAGATTAGCAACTGGAACTCAGTCTTATCTTAGAGATGATACAGAGCATTCATTCTATCATCAGCCTAACCAATGCCTTATCTACCTGGGTAGATGAGAAAAAGTGGTTTACTTTCATTTGAGGAAGCAGAACACCAGTATTAACTGCAGAAGGTAGCTGAGTAAGAGTTGAGAAACTGGACACCTAGAGTCGACTATAAAGCAAACAAGCTCGCTGTTTAATAGGAGGACAGGGAAAGAGCAGAAGGTATTTTTCCAGATGAAGTGTGATAAGACAGAGAACCCAGCATGGAGCATAAAAGGGAGAATAAGTGAAAACAACAAGGTTCCAGAGAAGGAAAGGGGGACTGAGATTAAGGATACAGATGTTAGCTTTCAAAAGAAATAAAAATACTATATTCTTTGAGTAAAGTTAGACTGAAGAAAGAAAGTTTAAATATGAAATGAAAAAAGAATAAGAGAAATAGGGACAGGACTGGTCATGGAGGAGAGTGGAAAGGTTCCAAATAATTAGTAATGTGGAATGAAATAGAAGATCAAAACGAGATAAAGACCAAGAAACACTGAAGCTAAACTAGGAGGGAAAATGTGAATTCATACTAGGAACCTCTTGAGACAGAAAATTGATAAAACTCTAGCAACGCTAGGCAGTCCACAAGCAGGGAATAAAACAGAAGAAATACACAGTTGTAGTTCTTTAGATGAATAGACTGGGAAATCTCTGAAGAACGATCAGGAGAATGGAAATCTTGGATAATAAGAATAAAATGGAGATGGCTACCAGAATGAATGTGAGTTAATCTGGATTAAGTTTTTCACTTAAAAAGGGAAGGAAAAGCCTTTAGGAAAACTTCTCTGCATGAGGTGGTTACTGCAGTAACTGTACTGGGAGAAACAAGAATCAATACTACTGTGCAATAGCTTTCAGACACTTGTGCAAAAAATAGGGTGACATTCCGAATAATTCAAGTCCAGCTGAGCTTTCCCAAGTAAGATTAGAAAGTAATGTGAAAGACTCTTCAATGAAGAACAGTTTCACTGTTCTATCCCTACCACCCCGACCAATATCTCCAAGGTGCAAGACAGATCAGCGGAGTGGCAAACTCTAGTCCACGTGCTGAGAAGCTGCCACCTAGAGAATAAGCCGACCGCTACTGTCTTTAAGGACAAACTGCTTTAACTAAAGGGTAATCCTTCTTTACCCTTGTAAGAAAAAGAGGTCTCTCCTAATCTTAAACTCCCATTTCAAATACAAATACTCAAAGAGAACTAATATATATTCAATGATTGTGTTAGGAGGCACACAGAACAAGAGAAGGGAAAGGAGACAGAAGAGTGCACAAAAGCCATTTTGCCTTAATTCAGCCATAAACAGGTCATCAAAATCCTCTTAATTACCACATTTGACATACAACCATAGGAGGAGGTAACTCAGCTAAATCTTTTCCTTAATTTTTTTTTATCACAATTGAAAATTTAACACCACCATGAATGAGATGTCAGTTTTTATCTTCTTTTCCATTGCAAAATGTCCACGGATAATATAAGACAAACTATAAAAACGTCAATGTGAAGAACAATTTCACTCATCCAATGGGCACTTAAGTGACTGTTAACCAATGGACACTGGATTTAAAATCAGTGAGAAAAATATCAATGATCTTGACTCTATAAAATTTCATTAAAATAGATTTTTGGTTACTTGAAATTTATACAGAATACTGTTAGATAACATGAAAGATACAAAAGTAAACTTCTCCAATAAAAATGTATTTATTACACTGTATTACAACCCCTTACCCCTTACACAGAAAGCCGATGCTACTAAAAGTAGTAACATCCCATTGCTACATGCCATTTCTCTAAAAAACTAAATTAGGCATTATAGGCCAATACATTCTGTAACATGCCTTCAATTGATAAAAAGCCACATAATGTAAAAAATAAGAAACTAAAATGGTCCCATAAAAACTAAAAAGACACATACCTAATAAAGTAAAAGAAAAATAGACATATTTCATATGCAGGTTTACAAAAACATCAACAGGTCACTGACTACAAATAACCTGTACAAGATTAAAATCAGTAAGATTAATCAAATCTATTTTCTCTTCATAAGAAAAATAAAAAAGAACTCTGATAATATTCTTGGCCTAAAATGCAATGGCTTATTAAGGTATGAAATCAAATATGCAATGAATGCCATGATAACTAAAGTATTAAGTTCTTCTCCAGTCCAAAAAATTAAGCATGAATTTGTAAGACTAATGTCAATAAACATATCACACACAGCTGATGTTTTCATGGCAACACATGGGATCAAAACATAATGTTTTGCTTAAAACAATTAGCTGAGGAACTGAAGCACAAATACAAGGATAATTGCTTCCTTTGGGGTTTGGCTGTCAAACACAGGAAATGTCAATGCTTTATAGTCCTGTGATCATTAAAACCTTGTCACAAACCTAGACTATCAATGAATATGTATTTTAAAATAAATCTGCAATGACACCAAAAGTACAAGCAACAAAAAAGAGATAAATTAGACTTCATCAAAATTTAAAACTTTTGTGCCTCAAAGGACACCAGAAAGTGAAAAGACAATGCACAGAATGGGAGAAAGTATTTGCAAATCGTATTATCTCATAAAGGGCTAGTTTCCAGAACACATAAAGAATGCTTACAATTTAACAATAAAAAGACAACCTAATTTAAAAATGGGCAAAAGATCCGAACAGACATTTCTCCAAAAAACATATGTAAATGGTAAATAAGCATATGAAATAATGCTCATCATTAGTCATTATGGAAATGAAAACCAAAGCCACAATGAAATACCACTTCACATCTATCAGGATGGCTAAAATACAAAAAAAAACCACCAATAATAACAATCAATGTCTGTGAGAGAGGGGAGAATTGGAACCCTCATATACTATGGTGAGATTATAACATAGTGCACACATTTTGATAGTTTCTTGAGCTAAACACAGTTACTATACTAACCGCCCCTTATAAATTTACCCCCTATAAATATACACTCAAAGGAAATGAACATATAAGTACACATAAAACCATCTGCAAGAATGTTCATTGCAGAAACATTCCTAATAGCCAAAACATAGATACAATCCATCAACTGATGAATGAATAAACAAAATGTGGTATACAATGGAAGATTTTTTGGCCATAATATTGAATGATACATCATGCTACTATGTGAGTAAATCTCGAAAATATTATGCTAAGTGAAGGAAGCCGGATGCAAAAAAAAAAAACCCAAATATTGTATGATTACATTTGTAAGAAATGTCCAGAAGAGGCAATTCTTAGGAAAAGTATATTAGTGGTTACCTAGGATGCTGGTGGGGTTGAGGGTGGGGAGAAGTGTTGGGGGAAGGAGTGCCTGAAACCAGATAGTAGTGATGATTGTACAACTCTGAATATAATAAAAACCACTTAAATGTACACTTAGGGATGAATCTTCTGGTATGTGAGCTATATATCTCAAAGGAGTCATTAAAAATGAGTATATTTGCAAAAATAAAATATATGTCACAAACATATGTAATGCAAAGATGACTGCTTCCCTCATACTAACTCAAGTATCTGTATCAATGAGGGAAAAATATGGCAGTAAGTTACTCTTTCTACTTAATGTATCTCCAGGAATCAGTCACTGCATTTTAAAGTAGTAAAAACTTGTTTAAGAGATTTCTGTAACATCATTTGCTCCTAAAAACGTTACATTTTATTATAAGTATATAGTAAACAGTGTAATATAATTGTTGAATACCTACATCATCTATGATTATTACAGAATTTTAGAATTATCATTTGGTTGAATATTTATTGCTTCAAACACATTAAAAAGCATAATAAAAGACATCAAGACTTATTAACATTTATTGTATCTAGGAGATTTCCTTTAGGTAATCAAATAAATGTATTCATCCTTAAAGATATTTTATTGACTATATTAATCAAAAAACTACATTAATGCAACTTGGTTAACAGTCAATGCATCAGTACTTTCCCCTCATTGTTGAGGTATATTTAATAATTTTTAAATTTATTATTATTAACTGAAACCTTGTTATACCTATGAATCACCCCAGTACACAAGTCTAAAACATTATATAGTGAAGAAAAACACATTCTGAGATTAACTCTCCTACTTTCACTCAAAAATAAAACAGTAAAAGTACTACCTAAGTGAAATCAAAAGTTTATGAAATTCTTAACTACAGGCATGTATCAAATTTTCATATTATAATGTTATTACAAAGAAAGCGGAGTAGCTCAGAAACAGCACAGAGTCTGATCAGTCTTTACATGGGCTTATTGTGACAAACGGGACCTCACATAAGGATTAAAGCAAAAAAAGTATGTGTATTAGTATCGACAGCTAATCCAAACTGTTCAAAAACAAAACTCTCCTGTAGGGAAAATCCTGTTTCATCCACAAAGTATTAGCATTTCTGTCCCCCAAGACTATTTCTTTCTCTGAACACTTTTAATACTTTGGCTGCACACTAGAAGAATTTTCTTGACATAATATGTAGAAAGAACCAGAAGAAGATCAGAATAAGTATGAAGAGAAGAAAATTCCAGACTAGGTAAAACTTAAAAGAAATATAAATAATTGTAATTTACACTGGCTATTATTGTAAATATCATTAATATAACATACACATAAACTTAAGTAACATGCAAGGGGTTTAGCACGGAGAATATGTACTTACCAAATACTTAGATATCCTTCTAAAAATCCCACTGATGGTTGAGACTCCCTAAATAATAAAAAAATAAATACATAAGGAATAATTTTTCAACTTCAGAAGTTACCCCTGATATGTAAAATCTATCCAAGAATCTCAGTAAATGACAATTTGTTTTTTTCACACTACTTTAAAATCCAAAGTATGTTCTGAACTTTGGCAAATGATTAACAAAATCTTTCCTAATCCTACAAATTATTGAAATTTTATATGCCACATATGGAAAAGCTAATGAATTATCAAGATATTGGCAGTTTACTAGACTACAAAAAGAGTGAACTCTGTAACAAAATCAGATCTCAAAATTACAGACCAAGACAATAGCATGCTTACAGGGTCTTAGAAAAGCATTCATATGTTAAATTATTCCTAACCATCAACATACATTGTCATACTCTACATTCTGGTATCTGGTTACCATCTTTTAAGTAGCAGTTAGACAACGTAACTGTAGCATCTACAGAGTTAAAGTAGAGACAATGAAATAGAAAGATAGTTTACAAAATAGTTACTCTATTTTATTAAAAATTAACATAAGGAAACACTTTAAAATCCACCCTGTTGATACTAGAATTAAAAATTAATTAAAATTAAAATATTTTACCTATAATAAAAAGAAATGCATAAACAAATTAATTTTACTACTTAGAAAATTTACTGTAAATAATTTTGTAATAAACGGAGTACACATCCTTTTAGTCAAGTTTCAAGTCAAAATAACCTTCAAAACAAAGTTCAAAAATTCAAGAATAAAGCATTAAATACTACAGAGCTCTTATGGTTTGCCAGGCACATTGCTCAAGATTTGAAAAAACTTACATACACTTTTAAAAATCACCTTATTTACTCTCCATTCTGTAAATTACAAAACCAAGCCTTATAGAGATTCATTTATCTGCTTATATATAGCTGCCATTGACTGCACAACCCAATGTCTTTAAGACATCATACTATGACTCCCCAAAAACAAAACAAGACAGAATATGACATAGTATATATAGTAAAACTGATTGCCACTTTTTATAGAGTCAGAAAAAAAAGTTTTTAAATTCCTTTAAAAGAATCAACAGAATAAAAAAAAATCATCTATTTTAACTAGCAGAAGACGTTGCCATGCAGAAGTTACAATACCATATATAAAAATAAAATAAAAACATTTTTTATGGGTAAGTCATACCGATAGATTTTCTATCTCTACTACTATTAAAATCAAAATCAAATGAATCACAGCCATCCACAGGCCATGGAAAAGGAGGGAAGAAAAAAAGTATGTTAAGAGACCCAAACAATAAAGTTTAAAACAATAAAGCTGTGAGATGACAGGAAAATACCATCATGACTTAGAGGTAGGCAACAGTTTCTCAAACAAGACAAAGATAAACATAGCAAACTGGACTTCATTAAAAATTGTGTTCTTGAAATGAAAATGCCAGCTACAAAGTAGGAGAAGATATTCACAATGCACATGTCCAAAAGACTCATATATAAAATATTTTTTAAAAAAACAACATTAAATCACCAAGAAAAAGACAACTCAATTTTTAAGATATGCTAAAGACCAAATAAAACTTCACAAAAGATAATTTCAAAAACGAATAGACATGTTGGAAAGGTGTTCAACATCACTAATCCTCAGGAAAATACAGATGAACAAAACAGTAAGATTCTATTACCCATCAAAATGATTAGTTTTTCATCAAAAAAAGAGAATACCAAGTGTAATAGAACATATGCAGCAAATGGCATTCTCGTAACTGCAGGTAGAAATGTAAATTGATACAACCAGTATGGAAAACTGAAAGTATCTATTTAGTATAAGGTGAAAATACACTTACCCAACGACTAAATAATACCACTCCTGGGTACACAATCGATAGAAAGAAATGTGTACGCATGTGGAGGGAACGTTATGTATAAGATTTACCATAGCAGCGTTATTTAAAGAGCCCCAAAGTGCACATAACCCAAATGTCCATGAGCAGTAGAACAGAGAAACTGCAGTATATTCTTATGATAGTATCCTAAACCTCAATGAAAATGAGAAAACTAATGCCACACACAAAATAGGATACATCTCACAAACAGAATGCTGTATGAAAGCACTAGGGGTATGGGGGGGAGCATGTATATAAATTCTGTTTCTATTAAATTAAAAAACAAGCCAAACTAATCTCTGACCACAAAGTCAGAACAGTAGTTAACGCTGGGGTGAACGGGTTATTTGACTGGGACAGGACACAGGGAGGCTTCAGAGGAGCTGATATCTTGATCTAGGTTACGGTCGCAAAGTTGTGTTCACTTTGTAAAAGTTCATCAACCTAGAAAAGTTTATCTACACTTTCCTGTATATAAATTACACCTCAATTATTTTAGAAGTTAATTTAAAAAAAATAAAATAGATGAAAAATCACTTCTCTTAAGTTATTCTTAAATAACTCCAGGACACTGTACTAATAATCTGTAACACAGTAATCTGAAAATCTGAATCTCCTAACAATGTATTTCAATTTATTTCTATAGACTGCATAAAGGTTAATTAAATATGTCTGGCTATTTTGCATTAGTAAGTTTAAGAATAGTTTCAATGTAAATATAAATTTTACCAAGAAGGGATTCCTTATGATTTTCTCTTTTCTCTTATTTAAAAAGCAGTTTTATTGAGATACAATTCATATATGATACAATTCACCTCTGTTTCTTAATTTAAGTATAGTCAGTTTACAATGTTGTATTAGTTTCTTGTGTATAGCACAGTGGTTATATACAAGTATGTATATTCCTTTTCATATTCTTTTTCATTATAAGCTATTACAAGGTATTGAATATAGTTCCCTATGCTATATATACAGTAGGACTTGTTGCTTATCTATTTATATATATATATTAGTTAGTATCTGCATATATGATTTTCTCTTAATAGCAGAAAAGGTTTTGCAGAAAGTCTTGCGAATGCCTGTTCTACATAGGCTCAAGTTAGGTTTACAAATGTGTTATCACGCAGATACTAAAAGTGTTAATAGCTAACACAGAAATTGATTTTAAAAGCAATCAGATAGACAAGCCAGGCATTCATAAAAACTTTAAGGCACAATACTTCACCCTGCTGCTTAGAAAATCTTAAGACTTTAAAATATCAATAACCCTTTGAAGAAAAGGCTCCCAAATAAACATTCTTACATATCTAAAAAATTTTAGGTTAATACTTAACAATACTGCCTTCTTTATTCAAAATAGAAACAGTTCTATCTGAATATCCTTTTATCTGTTTTTCCATTATATTTATCTAATAACTACTTTAAATCTAACTTCCTCTCTCTAAATTAAATAATATCATTATTTGATCAGATTTGAACACTTTTATCCTTGATGGAAACCAGTCTTATTACTCACGACAGCCTATTTGTCTTGAGCTGTGGGATGTTTCTGTCATTTAAGCCTCTGAGACCATGTTCAGAGGAACAGAATGGCACAGGCCCCAACAGGTCAATTCCCTGAACAATTCTCAGAGGCTGAGCATCCTTTCAACAAACTTTACACAACTCATGAAAATCTCACCATAACTTTCCTCAGTCTTGGGTTGTTTTACTTATGAGTCTGACCTGGTAGAGATTTCTCCAAACTTCCAATCAGCCAGACATTTGTCAAGCTTCTACTTGAAAGTAGCCAATCATTTGGTTGCAGTTCTGAGACATAAGGTACTGAAGCCACATTTTCATAAAACTGATTTTTTTCATCAGTCAACCCACTCTCAAGCAGCTGCTTATTCTAATTCAGGTAATTATCTTTCTAAATTGCATATTTTCACTAAGAACAACTTAAGACTTTCAGTTTCCACTTTGGACAACTTTTGAAATGAACAAAATTGTTAACTTGAAGGGCACTTTAGAACATATGGTGGGGAGGGGACTCTCCCTTCAGAGAAGTTTGTCTTACCTTACCTAAAATAAAAAGATCAACTGACTGAATGTGAGGGAGACCACCCCAAAAGTCACACATCTCACCAAAACAAGGCATATACTTAAGAGAAGGACCAGGATCACAATTTAGGGTCTATTTTGAAGAAGAGTCAACAGAGTCAACAGATCCCATCCCAAATCTAAAGAACTAGACACAGGTTTGCTAGGCAACTTATCTAACTTTATGGTTTCTAGTAATACACTAAAGATTTAAAAAGACCGATTAGGATGCAAGCAGGTAAGGAAGTAACCTAAAACAAAAGATGCACATGAATTTTAGGGACTACACACTGTTTACTCAGCAATAAATCTGATAATGATTGTTCATGAATGGTAACCATGTGAATACTGATATTGGAAAAACTAGCATCTTTAAATAGAGCTAGTGATTTATTTCCTCAATATTGTTATTTTTTATTGTTTTCTATTTTAATTCTGAAGGTGGAAAAGTTACAGCCAGACTGGCAAAGAATATTTAAAAAGCAGAGTCTCAGCTAGTCAAGAGATGTGAGTTGTGATAAACAACAAGGTCCTACATATAGCACAGGGAACTATATTCAACACCTTGTAATGACCTATAATGAAAAAGAATAGAAAAAGGAAGACATAGTATGTATACATGAATCACTAAGCTATATACCAGAAATTAACACAATACTATAAATCAAGTATACTTCAATTAAAAAAAAAAGAGTTGTAAGCTGTTACACCAATATCAGATCTTGAATTATCTGGAACAAAGCATTGGAAATCACTTCTCAAACTGCCCATCACCCATTCAATTTAGCCTAATTACAATATTCCACAAATCAACCCACTCCAAATGAACAGTTTACCCCTACCTTATAGGGAACTGAATCCTATTTTATACTTCACATGTCTTCGAAAAACTTCACACTAACAGAATTTTTTATAAAAGATGTAAATTTTTACTTTAAAAATCTCATGCTGCATTTCTATTTCTTTAACAAAGAAGGCACAGCACTCAGTATTCACCCTCTCAAGCTTCTTGTCTCATTCCTACAAAACTGCAAATGAATGCTTACACAATACCTCAAACATTTTGAAAGGAATCCCTCAATGTTCTGATGACAGTCTCATAAACACTACCAACAAATTAAAAAAGTAAACTCATGGTACTTTCAAAATATCTTATTTGCCCTAGTTACCAAAACACTACAGAACATAAGTTTCAGTACAACTTATCTGCATTCTTATAATCCTTTTCACTACACAATTACACCTTTATAAAGTATGCTCTCATCATTTTTCTTCAATATTTCCACAAACCTTACAAATATTTCCAAATTCCTCAAAATTCTTGTCAATTACCAATTTTTACAACATACTTCTCAGTAAGCCTGTGTCATATATTTCACTACCGCCTTCATACTCCTTAAATCAACACAAGCCCCAGCTGATCATCTTACTGTAGTGACATACAACCACTGTGAGAATTCTAAATCCCTTAAAACAAAACACTTTACCTAGAAAAACATAAACTACTGCCCACCTTGGTATCTGCAACTGGCAAATTCTGCAATAAATTAAAACCTTATGGAGTCCTAACATCTCACATAATCCCTAAGACTATACTGTTCAAACTGAGTTTAAAAAAAAAAATAAGTAAAAGAATGTTACAATAACTGAGGGGAAAAAAAGAAAGGTTCTACAAAATCAAATCTATCAACACTATTTAACAAATGGGGAAAACAAAAGCCCCAAAGTATTTATTTGAAATAATATACGTAGTTAGTAAAAGGCAGGGATCTAGAACCAAGTATTCTGAATCCCAGTATCCTTTCCTATTACCCCATTGGCTATAAAGTATTTAGGATTTAAGGGCCAATCTTATAAAAAAGTTAAAATATTTTCTTTCACTTCTTTTTTCCAACTCTTTAAGTAAAACTGACGCTCTGATAAACAGTGTTTATCCTATTAGTACGTGACTCTCCCTTTAACAGACTAGACCATACTAGACCACACCACTAAATGCAACAAAAAGCAAGACCTTAGAAAATCACGACAATATAAACAAAATAGACTTTACTATGTCCCCTAATGGACAAATACTTTACTTCAACAGCCAAATATTTAAAGTTCCTATTTAAATTAAATCAGGACCTCACAAATTTCTTTAAAAATTCAAGAAACTAACAGTTAAAGTGGGAAGTAAAATCAATTAATACTAGTTCATAAGGTGTATTTTTCCTTCAATGTTAAGTTCATAATGACAGAAAATATAAGTTCATAATGACTGAATATAAACATATATAGAGGGGTGTGTGTGTGTGTTTGTGTGTGTGTGTATTTCTAATACTTTTAACAAAAGTTGTCAAAATAATAGCTTTTCAATTAGGAAATAATTAAAAGTAGTGTCTGGTCTTCCTTTAAATATGACCACAATGGACATTTCTGATAATTACTAAACAATTATGTAGTTTTCATTCATAACTGATTGAACTGTAGCAATGATCTTTTTAACCCATCATTTAAGCTGTCTTTAATGGCCACTTTACAAAAGTTCTGAATATCTAACAGGATCAGAGATGGCAATCCCAGGAAGGCAACACTTCTGGGAGATAGTGAGATAATCTGGATGGGGTATCCCTTAGAGGCTTGCTGGTGAAGGGAAAAAATGGAAGCAAAGGGTGGACACTAAGTGTTCTGCAAAAACAAAAAAGAATTTCAAAAATTGTACAATATACATCCCCTTCCCTCTAACCCCTCTCAGAACAAAACACCAAAAACAAGAAAACAAAACAACTTGTAGGTTAAAGAAAGTGTACTTCACCATGCCAACAAAAAAGAAAGTTCTTGAACAGGAAACATTATAAACCAAGCAAATCTCTCACCCCTGCCTACACACAACTTATAATGCTGAGCCAGGAAATGAACAGAGATAGCAGATAACACTAATTTTTTTTTAAAGCTACTATAAGAACACAGACACTCCAAGTCCAAATACTTCAGTTAACAAAAATTCTCATCGAAGGAAAAACTTCCACAAAACAGAAAAAACTGTAAAATCACACTCTAAAATAAACTAAATATCTGTAACAGGAGATATATATATATATCTAGAACCAAATCTAGAACCAAAAATCCAAAGTAGAAATGGACAAAACACAACAAGATATGAAACAAGAATTGACTGCACTCAGGCAGGGGGAAAAATGGAGAAAAAGATAAACCACTTTTAAAATAAGTAATAAAAAGGAAGGCTGGATTCACATGAAAATACAAGGGAAAGTAAGGAACAAGGGGAGGACAGCCAAGAGAATAAAAATATACAAGAAAAAATGATCACAGAAAAAAATTATTAACATAGATCTGTATAGAAGCTATAACATATGTATAACTGAAAGCTCTGAAGAACAAAAAACAAAATAAAGGAACTAATATTTAAAACTATAACTTAAAGTATTTCCCAAACAAAAACAAATGTTTATTTGTATGTGGTGGCCAGGAAGAAGCACAAGATATGTGAATTTTAGCAACAACCTACTGTATACTAGGAAAAATCCAGAATAAAAAACTCCAAAACGTAAGCCTAGTAAAACTTCAAAAGGAAGTAGAAAAAAAACTTATAGGGCCTCCAGGCAAAAATACCAAGCCTCTTACAAAGGACAGAAAGAAAGCCTGGCAACAGATTTCTAAACAGCAACATTCAAACTGAGGCAACAGTGCAGCATCTTTTTCAAGAAACCCAAGGAATGAAAGCATAAACCAAGGATTTTATATCCAGTCAGGTATCCTTATTAACTACCAAGACTTACAGAAATACAGATTTAATCATGCAAGAACTCAGGGAACATATTATTCATAGCCCAATTCCGAGCAACCTACAAAAGAATGAGCTTCAGTCCATCCAAAAAAGACAGAAAACTTTGGCAAAAACTTTACTGAACAGTGGGATATATTTATATATTTAATTTTAGATATATTACTAAAACGAAGGTATGAACAAGGACAGAAGAATAGTATTTAAATATTATATTCTCTCACAAATTGTAACAGAATTTATTTTTAATGTGACAAAACAGAGATTAAAAAAAAACAGAAGAATCAGCTCATTGGTGTTGAGTATGTAATAAGCGAATGTCAAAAGATATTTATTTAATGCAGACAAAGCAATTATTGGCAGTCTATTATAAAAAGTATTAGTATAAAGTTAGTCATTAAAACAAAAATGTCAACCTTCCTAAATAAGAAAGTAATTTTCAAAAAGAGTAAGGAAATAAACAGCCCAGAAAGGAAAACGTACACATAGCATAAAACAACAGTAAATACAATGTATCAATTAGAAGAAATACTATCATATCAAGATATTATAACTAGGCTTAACTATCCTACTAAAAGGAAAATGTTTCAAATTGCTTATTTAACTGAAGAGGAAACAGTATTTACAAAAACAACAAAAAAGATAAAAATATTTAGGAATAGACATAAAAGTGTAAAACTTCTATAAGGAAAACTTTAAAACACTTCTGAAAGATACAAAAGTAAACAAATGAAAAAACATCCCCTATTCTTTTGGAAAGGATGGCTTACCATCATGAAGATATTTGCTTCCCCCAAGTTAATGAATTGCAACACTAAATACCAACATAAAAATATCAACAAATGTTTTCCTACAGCTCAATAAGCTGATGTTCAACTTCACTCAGAGAATATGTACATATACTATACTGTTTGTAGAAAATAAGAGTATTAATCATATACACAACAGAAATGCATGAACACATAACATGCTTATTTTTATAAAAGGAAATACAAGGATAAACCAGAAACTAATGAAACCGGTTACCTACACAGTGAATGAAAAGAGAAAAAAGGGATAGAGAAGAGAATAAGATTTTTAAAGAATGCCTTTTTATATAGCTTTGCCTTTTAGCCATTTTACTATTTTACTAGTCTAAAAAAAATAAATAAAATTGAATCAATAATGGGAAGGGGCTAAAACTGAATATAAACAAAAACAAATGAACTTGAGTATTTAACAAATTGGTGACATAAAAAACATAATTAACTAAAATAACTTACGAGCATAGTACTCTGATACAAACCTTCACTAGGATATATCATATGAACAAAAAAGTGCATTGACATCTTACTTTCTTTACAAACTGGGTTTATTGCTGACAGTGGTATTGGTATGGCAATTTCAATATTATATCATGTATATTATAGGACAGAGCAAATGAATAAATGTATATTGATATTATTGTTAACGAAGATCCTCACTGTGGGAGTAGAGATCCAAATATGACCAGGAGGAGAAGAACCCTGGGGTATTGGATTGGAATCACAAATATTAGCAGTTTTTTTAAGTATAATTCCTTGCTCCCTGTCCAGTGAAAGAGCCTCTAGAACCAACCGATGCCCAGTAGTAAAGAACACAGCCAGTAATCACAAGGTTGCTTGTAAATACCCAACAAGAGAAACAGGGATCCCTGAAGAAACAGGTGTTTCCAGGTCTGGAGTATGGAAAGCATAAGGTAAGAACAGAACATTTTATTGTGCCAGGTAGTAAATAAGAGCTCTAAAATGATAGGACATTCCAAAAAGACACAAAAACCAGATTGAATGAGTTCCTATTGGCTAAATTTTTAACAATTTGAGCCTTCAAAAGAAATATAACAATAATGGATTGTAGCCCAATGAATAAAAAGAAGAATCCATGAGCCCACATGTGACAGTGAAAAAAAGGCAGAAGCTCTGCTAGCTAATAAATGTGGGAAGAAGCATAAACTAGAAAATTACCATTTTTCAAGCATCAATGTAATCAATGATTCAGGCAAAAATCAACAAAAGATGTTAAAATCATTGGGTGAAAGGTTATTGAGAAATAATATTAACTCAGCCTCAAAGGATGGATTAATTATCAAAGGGAAAAGGATATCTTTCTGATAAAGAAATCTGGCAGCACCAGCTAAACCAAATAATCTGGCTTAACATCACAAATAATGGAAAAAACTAAAATAAGCAAACTTTAAATACATACATATATCAACATGGAAAAATCTTGAAATGAACACTAAGTGAAAAAAAGCAAGCTATAAACATTTGCAAACAATATGATACTATTTATTTACAGTTTCAAACCAAATCAATCCTATTTATCCTTCTATATAAATGTGTGCATAAAAGTATAAAAAACTTAAAAGATACCTTCAGATTACTAATTACCTCTTGGCAGCAAAAGAATGAGATTAGTAATTTTCAGTTATATTTTTAATTTATTTTAAAAGTTCTGAAACAGTTACAGCAAAATGTTAGTATTTGTTAATCTGGTTAGTATGAATGTATGAGTATTTTATATTCATCCTTGTATTCTTTATATTTTTAAATAGTCCATCATTTAGAAATTTATAATTTTAAATTGCTGCTATACAAAATCTGAATTCTGTTATATTCAATACTCAGTTCCATAATTCCTGCTTATACACCTATGCAATACTTAAGTTTCATAATTCCAGGTGACTCCTCCTACTTTAATCTCTGATGTAAATTAACAGAAGCAAATGGACACTTTCAAAATGATTCTAAAAAGCAAAATGCAATTCATTTACCTAAACAAAAAATAACTTGGAAGGTTTGCCACCGTCTCTAAAGCCTAATACTACCTATATCTCATATTGCACTTAATATGCACCACCATTTGGAGAACTGAAAGTTTATCCATTCTAATAATTCACAGATTTTTTTCAATCATTTTGACCTAATTCTACATAACCATCCTATTGTTAAAGTTATTATTTTAAGTACTAATTAATAAGTCTATAAAAATCTACTGTTGTAAAATTGGTACATAAAAAGATTTTGAAAACTCAAATTTTAAGTGATTTGATAAGTTACTGCTTCATTACATTCCTTATAATGCTTTAATCTATTTGTAAAAACTTTCTATTTTCTGCTTAAGAGAAGGTCAACGGCTTTCACTTCACTACTCTAACATAATCATGAATTGAAATAAGAACTCTTAGCTCTTTGGACCGACAAAGCTACCAGTATGCCTAAGCCAATAAAGCAATTCGTTCATTAATGCTGCTAATAAAGCAACCTTTTGTTAGTCTATGAAACATCAGAAACCTCAGAGACTCTAACTTTGCAATTTTTCTCTGTTTTTGCCATATGAACTTAAAGTTCTCTTACATGCCATTTACTTTAACAACTAAAACAAAATCATTCTAGAAATTTGACCTTTCACTCGAGGTAATTTAATAACATACTAGTTCCAACTTCAGAAAACTGTTCCTGCATGAAACTACTTATATTTTATTTAATTACTCTCTTCTGTTTTCTCATAGAGCCAATTTGTGTTGAAATCTGTGACATCTTATAATAAACAACTAAAGGAACAACCCCTCTAATATTCTCAAAATGAAGAACAAAAATGTTCATTTACTCAATCAGCATTAATTGATCAACTACAATAAAGTAAGGCATGGAAGATACTGCAAAGATTAAAACACAACCTCTGCCCTTGAGTAACTCAATTTAAGGAATGTAACAGGTATCTAAAAAAATTACTGTAAGGCAGCTTATAACAGTGTCAACTACTAAATATAATAGTTAGTATGAAGGATGTAATTAACTGAGCTTAAACAAAATAAAAAGCCTTCAATGAGGAGACTCTAAATAAAGGAAAGTGATCTTAGGCTTAGTGAATAACTCATATACAAAAACAGATACAGAAAACACTACAGTAAATTCAGAAATTTATAACTAATTTAGTAAGGCTAGAATGGATCATGTATGTAGGGAATTAATAAGAAATGCCTGTCAGTTCTTGAAGGGCCATGTTTGTGTTGTTCTAGACTTTGGTCTTTATATGATGAGTAATCATTAAAAGATTATAAGAAAAGGTATATGGTGCTCAGGTCTGATTTTTTAGAAAGGTTACTCCTGAGATGCCTGAATGCCCAAAGCTTCTACTTTCAATAACTTCAGACCACATAATGCTTTTGGGTATTTGGGTTATATATCCCAGGAGTACATGAATGCCAGATCTTCAAGTATGATTCATGTTCAGCATAATTATGTATCTACTGTGTTCTGCTAATTTAACTTGAGCACTCTCTAAAACTAATTGCCAATCAAAGAGAAGTATCAATAAATAAAATATTGGTTCCAATAATAATCAGGCATTTTCAACTCCTTCAAAGTATTAGAAAGACATCAGTTTTCATGTACTGTAAAGTCATATTGCTGGTCAATTTTAACAGTTTCACTTAATGTCAACAGATTGTGTTTAGAATTTGTAAAATAAGTCCTAAAATTCAGCCAACTGTAATCCTTAGTGTCAACATCCATGGTACTGTCTGCCTGGCACCCTTGCCTTCTTCCAAACACTCTCTCTTATTCTAACTATCCTCCTTTCACAGACATCCCAACAGCTACCTTGGGAGCTCAACATTCTTACATGACCCTGGACTACAGTGAATTAGTTCAACTTGACCAAGCCATACCAGTGAGTCTATTAATGCTTTAATCTGGGGCTCAAAAATTAGTCACAACCTCTCCAGAGGCCAACAGTCTAAGAAAAAATTCTAAGATAAGGATTCCCAACACGTGGAAAAGCCAGTCTACACTGAAAAACATGAAGGAAGAAAGTTTATTATACAATTCTATTTATATTGTGTGTATTTGAAATTTTCCACATACAAAGGTTTTAGTCTGAAAGCTACGAAGACACGTAAGCAGTACATATGTTCTCACCATCAGCTTAGTAAATAAAACTCTACCAACATAATTCTCTTCCCTGTGAACCACACCCTGATTCTACATCCTACCCCCACAAAACACTATCTTGAATCCCTCTTCACTGTTAAACATTCTCCAAATATCAATCTAAATGCTGCTTCCTTGGGGAAAGGTCTTTCCCAGCTCAAAACACTCATTAGGTTAAGTACCCATGTTATGTGATTTCATGGCTTTTATCACAGTTGTGATTTATTTGAGTACTTCATAACAACCTATCTAGTAGACCTACTGCTTCCATGAATTCAAGAAATTCTATTCAGTTCTTAGCTGACTACTAAACTAACTCAGCAGAGATTTCAGTGGCTTGACAACAAAGAACTCAGGTTTTACAAAATTAGTTGAGAAAGATCACTTTAAAATAAACAATAACAAAAACAAATCTTGAGAGGGGGAAGAAACTGATTTCCAGAGCTGCCACAATTTCAAATGGCCAGTTTCCAACAAAAAATTACAAGACATGCAAAGAAATTTGAAAGTATGGCTCTTTGACACAGAGAAAAAAGCAGTCAATAGAAACTTCCTATGGAAGTCCAGACGCTGGATTTACTAAACAACGACATTCAACCAGCTATTTTAAATATGTCCAAAGAACTAAAGGAAAACATGACAAAAGAACTAAAGTTCAGAGAACAGTATCTGAGCAAATAGAGAACATCAATAAAGAGAAATAAATTTTTAAAAAGAACCAAACAGAAATTCTGGAATTAAAAAGTACAACAGCTGAAATGAAAAACTCATTAGAAGAATTCAACAGCAGAACTAAGCAGGCAGAAGAAATAATCAGCAGATCTGAAGACAAGGCAATTGAGATTAACCCATCTAAGGATAGAAAGAAGAATGAAGAAACATAAACAGAGTCTCAGAGAGTCTCTGGGACACCATCAAGCTTATCCACATACACAAAACGAAAATTCCAGAAGATTACAAGACATTATAACCAAAAACTTCCAAATTTTGATTAAAAACACTAATCTACACAAAAGCTCAATGAATTTCAACTAGAATAAACTCAGAGAACTACATCTCACTACATGATAATCAAACTGTCAAAAGCCAGAGAATCTTGAAAGCAGCAAGAAGTAACACATCATGTGTAAGAGATTTTGAATAGAGTCAACAGAAAATTTCTCATCAGAAACCAAGGAGGCCAGCATGTCAGAAAAAAAAAGACTGTTAACCAAGAATATTCAGCAAAACAAAAAAAGATATTAAGAAATTCCTAGATAAACAAAAACTGCGGGAATTCATCTCTAGCAGACTTGCTCTGTAAGAAATACCAAAGGGAGTCCTTCAGGTTGAAATAAAAAGTAATGGTTCTCCTCATTTCTTCATGTGAATTCAAGTTACTGTCTAAGTGTCTTTTCTTGTCGACCTTAAGTTATCTAACAGTTATCTACAGAACACTCCATCCAACAGCAGCAGAATATACATTCTTCTCAAGGGTACATTCTACAGGAAGACCGTATGTTAGACCAAAAAACAAGTCTCAAAAAATTCAAAGAGAATGAAATCATACAAAGTATCTTCTCCAATTACAAGAGAATAAAAATAAAAATTAACAGCTACAATATATGCTGGGATATGGGTGAACCTTGAAACCATTATGCCAAATGAAATATACAGTATCAGTATAAAAAACAAGAAAACAACAAACCCTTAAAGATCATTATCCCTGATAAATGCCAAAACTAATAAGCAAAGAAGGACACACATTAGAGAAGAGAAAAAGGAAAGATATTTAGAAATAATCTTTGTAAACCGCAAAGGGGTCTTCCACTCACATGGCTTTCAAGTAAGGAAAAAGTAACGTAATAAAGCTCAGGAACGTTTGGGAACCGAATGGCAGACCTCTCGGACATGGTTTCAGATTTAAGGACACATTATTATTACTTCTTTTTTATCAGATGCCAATAAAATCAGAATTACTACCTATCAATCATTCTCTCACATTTGTAACTTTTTAAAACATACTGACCTGACAATCAAAGTATGTAATAGTTAACAGCCCCCCAATTTTTAAGAGATCTTCATTACAAAAAGAAAAAGTACGCCAACACAATTATTTAATTTACTATGCTAGGCACTAACACAGCAAACACAGATACACACTGCCCTCTGAAAATTTCACCTACTGGAGAGATTAATATGAAGTACTCAAACAAAAGACAATTGTGATAAAAGCCATGAAAGCATGTAACAGGGGCACTTAACCTAGTGAGTGCTCTGAATCAGGAAAGACCTTTCCCCAAGGAAGCGATGTTTAGACTGATAAATTTGGAGAATGTTTAAAAGTGAAGAGGGATTCAAGATAGTCATTGGTGGGGGATGGGGCATGGAATCGGGGTGACTCACAGGGAAGAGAATTACAGTGGTAAGGTTTTTATATATTAAGCTGGTGGTGAGAACATGTGCTATTTGTGTCCTCATAACTTCCAGATTAAAAAAAAAAACTTTTATATGGAAAATTTCAAACATACACAAAATAAACAGAATAGCGTAATAAATTCCTATGTCCTCATTACCCAACTCCAGCAGCCATCAACATTCTGCCATTCTTGTTTCATCTATACCCTTCATACCCTGCCACCAGCTCGATTGCTATTTTTATATTTTTAGGTAAAATTTACATACATTGACATATACACTTCTTAACTATGCAACTCTTGACAAGCAGATACACTTGTGTAACTCACATCTCTATTAGACACAACATTTTCATCACTTCAGAAAGACAACCGCATATCCCTTCCCAGTTAAGCACCAGCATTCCACACAATCAAAAGAACTGAACCACTGTTCAATATTATTTTATTTTTTACCAAAGATTAGCTTTGCCTGTTCTAGAACCTAATATAAACAGAATACCCTACTGTGGCCAGCATCTTTCTCTGAGTGTGTTTGTGAAGTTCATCCATGTCATTTGCATGCATGGTCCTTTCTTTTTATTACTGGTAGTATTCCAATGCATGAATATACCAAAACTTTTTATCCCATTGACTGACATTTGGGTTGTTTCCAATTGTTAACTATAATGAATAAATCTACTATAAACATTCTTGAAAAGGCTTTTTGTGGACATATGTTTTCGTTTCTCTTGGGAAAGCACCCAGGAGCATAACTGCAAGATTCAAAAGTCGCTGCATGCTTAAATTGATAAGAAATGCCAAATGGTTTTCCAAAGTGGTTCTCCCATTTTATATTCACACTAGCAACTTTTGGGAGTTCTGGGAGCGTTACTAGAAAATCTGTTGTTGCAGTCATTTTAATTTTAGCCCTTCTAGTTGGTTTTAGTGGCCATCTCGTGGTTTCTATTTGCATTTCCTTAATGACTAATATTCATAACTTTGACATATATTAAAAGTGGGTAATTTCTTCAATGAAAAGTGAGGAGTATATTAACACAGAAAATAACAAGAGCAAAGAAAAGATATCACATTTGGATCAAGAGGCTGGCAATGGCTACAGCAAGCAAGGAGTAGTAGACTAGGTTAAACCACATGGATGGAGATTATCATGAGTTCAGATTTAGACTCTTGTCTGAGGTGCCTGTGGGATAGCTAAGCAGAGTTATAACGGAAGTCTGGAACCTAGATAAGGAAGGCCTAGAGCAACAGACATGTAATTCTCTTCATTAGTGAAAAGCAAAGTGGTGAGACTACCTAGGGAGAAGGAACAAGGAAGCAATAAAAAGAAGCGTAGGACCAACACACAAGAAATTACAATTTTTGTGAACCAAGCAGAAGAGAAGCTTACTAAACAAAAAAAAAAAAAAAAAAAAAGCTAAAGAGTAACAGACCCAAAAGATTTGAAGGAGTAAGTCTAAAAATATCCACTTAATTTATTTAACAGAGGTTACTAGTATCATTAGCAAATACTATTTGGTGCTGTGAATAAACTGAAGAGGTGAGTCAAAGGTGAGAAATGGAAACAAACATAAGTAATGATTTCAAGCACCTGGCTAGGAAAGAGAAAAAAAATCAGTAATGTGGTACCCAGGAAGATACATAGTTTTGTTTAGTTTTGCTTTGTTTTTAAAGGGAGGTACTGGGGAGTGAACCTAGGACCTCATGCATGCTAAGCATGCGCTCTATCACTGAGCTATCCCACTGTTTTGTTTTTTTAAATAGTAAAAATTGGTTGTGTTTAAACACTGATGAGAAGAATCCAGTGTAAAAAAAAATGAAGCTGAATATACAAAAGGAGGAGATAATAGTGCTAAGTACTCCACAGGGAGGGTAGGAAACAGAGAAAGCCTTACACAAAAAGCAGTACTGCCTCTATATTACATTAAGGACGAAGAAAAAGTAGTAAAGATAGTGGGCAACTAAGGGCTGCCATGTGGTACTCCTATTTCACTGTAAAGTAACAGGAAATGCCTTCTGTAGAAAGAGAAGGGCCATGTTGGAGGAGGTGTGAGGAGACTGGAAGACAAACAGTTATGGTGATTACGAAACCAGTTGACAAGAGTAACATTAACAAGAGAAGGGTCTAGCTCAGTGGTAGAGTGCATGTACATGAGGTCCTGGGTTCAATCCCCAGTATCTCCATCAAAAATAAAAAATAAAAAAGGAAACCTAATTACCTCCCTCTGCAAAACAAAAACAAGCAAACCAGTAATGCAACAGCAGTAGGGTACACCTGTGGTTGATGATCATAGAATGTTTTTTGATTTTTTTAACTGCAGTATAGTTAACGTACAATAAGTTATAGGTACACAACAGTGATTCACAAGTCTTAAAGGTTATACTCCATTTATAGTTATTATAAATTATTGGCCATATTCCCTGTGTTGTACAACAAATCCTCATAGCCAATTTATTTTATACATAGTAGTTTATACTTCTTAATTCCTTACTCCTATGTTGCCCCTTCCTCATTCCCTCTCCCCACTGGTAAACACTAGTCCATCCACGTTGCTGCAGATGGCAAGACTTCATTCCTTTTTATGGGTAAGTAATGTAACACTGTACACACACACACACACACACACACACACACACACACACACTCTACATCTTCTTCATCCAGTCATCTGTTGTTGATGGACATTTGGGTTGCTTCCATATTTTGGCAATTGTAAATACTGCTGCTATGAACACTGGGTACACATATCTTTTCAAATTCGCTTTCTTTTTTTTTCAGATTCCAAGAGTGGAACTGCTGAGTCATATGGTAATTCTATTTTTAGTTTTTTGAGAAACCTCGGTACTGTTTTCCACAGTGGCTGTACCAGTTTACATTCCCACCAACAGTCTATGAAGGTTTTCTTTCTCCACATCCTCACCAACAATTGTTAGTTGTGGTCTTTTTGATGACAGACATTCTGACAGGTGTGAGGTGACATCTCACTGTGGTTTTAATGATGGTCATGAATTGATAATGAAAGAAATATGTCCTTTCAGGTGATTTTTGACTACAACACTCATGGTTTACAAATGGAGGAAGCAGATAATTCTGAATTGAGATTTTGCCAAACAGTTGGGACAAATATATGCAAGTAAAACGAATTTAGGATATGGACAAGAAGTAGACAAGACTCTCAGTTAACAAGAAATGTGAAAAATGGAGACATACAATGACTGGAAAAATGAGAAGCCAAAAGACTAGAAGTAGAAAAGAGTTGGCAGAATAGGTATAATGGCTAATCAACAGTTACACAGCTAATCAAGCAACCCTAAGAGATATAAAGTGCTTATTAGTGATTTACTAAATGGGACTCCCATGAGAGTGAGGAATAGGGTAGACTGGAGGAGAAAGTCACGGGTTTGGTGAGGTCAGGGAAATGAGACTCAGGATGTTGGTACATCATCCATGTGGATGCTGAAATTACCCAGAATCACTGTATGACCTGGAAGGTACAAGGAGATAAGGAGCAATGTGCCACTGTCTTACAGGAATAAGAACCTACCAGGAAGGCAGCAGATGGCAGCTAAAAGGCAGCTAAGAACAGTAACTGACACTGTTCTAAATGCTTCTTATGTATTAACTTCTTTTAATTCTTATAATAATCTATAAGGTAAGAAAAGATGCTACTACTATTACTACTTCTATTACTACTACTACTACTACTATTACTACTTCTGTTACTACTACTACTACTACTACTACTACTACTACAGATAAAGAAACAAACTCAAAGCAGTTTCAAGAGATTTAACAAAGGTTGCTCTCCTAAACCACAATGCTACAGGATACTGCAAGACATTAAAAACCAAAGTGAGAGGGGTACAGGGCACAAAGAATCTCCAGATAGAGTGAAATTTCAATTAAGGAAATTTATAAAATATAGGCTATATTTTTAAGTCCCCAAAATGTATCAGATTAAATAACCTGAAAAGCCTTCCCACAGAAACTTTATCCAGAAAGGATAAATCAAAATCATTCATTTAAATAAATCTTTCAGCTACCATGAAAGAAAAATCTTTTAAGTGCCAGTAACACAAGAAAAACTAATAATAAGTTGACAATGCATCTGCCCTAGGATGGGTTGCTTGTCTTAATCTATATATTTGGCCTTTAACTCTTATGCAGGGATCGTAGGTGAGAATTTTGGCCCTTGGTGAGAGACTTTGGAATTCAAATCCCTCTTCCTCTTCCATACACTAACACATAAATAGAGCCAAGACTCAGAGAAGACTGTAATTTTAGTAAATGGGTCCTGGACAGCTCAATAAGACAAGAAAAACAAAGAGGCTTAAGCTTGGAGAGCAAGAAAAACATCATTATTCCTTGATTATCTGGTTAACTACATAGGGCACCCAAGAGAATCTATCATGAGAATTAGAGCTCAGCAAGGCTGCTGAACACAAAGTCAGTGTACCAACAGCAATTTGTTTCCCATACTAACTGGTTATTGGTGGGTGCTAGTTTGTAACCACCATTTACAAAATGTATTTTTGTAAAAATTTATAGTTCACAATAATAACAAAAACCGTAAGAACCTAAGAATAAATCTAATAGAAAATTTCTGTGAAAACACAACTGTACTGAAAAATATTGAAGAACATCTAAATAGAGATACATACCACAGTCATCCAATAAGACGACAGTTATCCTCATTGTACACCTGTAGATTCAATGAAATTCTAATCACAGTACCAAACAGGGTTTGGAATTTGTTTTCTGTTGGATTTTCTTTGAGGTGAGGTGAAATCTGACAAACTGGCCTAAATTTCACTGAGAGAGATTTACCTTACCAGACATCAAGACATATCAAAACTGTTGTAATTAATACAGTGTGATGATGACATGAAAGTAGACAAAACAAATAAAACTACAATACAGAATAGACTCTAGAAAATAAACCCATGTAGTAAATGTACAACTTTTAAACAAAGTTAAAAACAACCTATAACTAGGAAGATATTTGCAATGCATGTTACCAAAAACATTAATAATCCAGATTTTAAAAAGAATTTCCACAAATCAATATAAAAGCCAATTCCTAAAAGAAATTTAAAAAACTGCAAAGGACACTGAGAAAAGATTCACAAATAGGAGACCATCATGCAAAGATGTTCAACTTTACCAGAAATCAAAGTAACAGAAATGAAAACTACGAAATTCCACTTCTTATCTTTCAGAAAGGCAAAAATCAGGAGCTAAATTAAATAAAATTGTCAATAAGATGTGGGAAAACATGCTGGCAGGTACAAAGCAGTACCTCAACTTTGGACTGGATTTGGCAATACTTGGTAAGATAAAGTAGTACCTACACCTTGTGATCCAGCAGTTCTACTCCTGGGTATCTATCCTAGATAAAGTTACACAGTGACCAGGTATCCATGTACAAGTCTATTCATTACAATATCATTTGCCAAAAAGTAGGACTTGGTTATCTCTCAGTATGAAACTGAGTTTTACTCAACAATAGTTAAAAAGAATGAATTAGACCTACATGTGTCAATACGAATGCACCTAGAAATCAATGTTATATAAAAATTGTTCAGATCATCTTTTATATAAATGTTTCATATGTACTACAGAACAGAGGAATGGTGCAGCAGACTTCAGGATAATGGGCCCCTCTGCAGGAGGAAGGAAAGGATGAGGAGGGGAGAATTTTAAAAGAAAAAACGCTAACAATGGAAAAAGTTAACATGCTTGACCTTGAGGCTGAGTGCACAGGTGTTTGCTGTATTACTTTCTGTAAGTTTTTCTATGTTTGAATTATTTCATAATTTAAACAAAATGTTAAGAGACTGAAAATAATAAGCGTGTTGATTATGAACAGCAATCCCAGAGAGTACAATAGAAGTAACTAGGAAACAGGAGAGAAATACACAAAAGGCTTCTGTCAAGGCAAAAAAATTATAAAACATTTTGAAGATGGTAATTAAGAAGATACGGCCACCTACTGATGAAAACAGGGATGATAGGTAAGTCTCAGACCTCTTGAGGAAGACAGAAATTGGGCCTCATGGCCAAACTACTTTGCCTCACTAGGACCAAGATAAAATAAGTCTAACTAGTTTATTATCTCAGCTCACTCGGCCTGGCATCATTGTGATTCTCAGCCACTCTAATCACTACACAGCATGAAAGTGACGGTGTTAAACCCTGAATCTAATAGGTACAAGGCATTCTGCTAGATAATGCAAGAGACAGAAAGAGGTGTTTTACCAGTTCTGAAGAAGCTTTTCATTTCGTGTAAGAGCTAAGATGCACATAGAATGAAAAAGAAGAAAAAAAAAAAAAAACTAGCACTTAACACCTAAACAAGTGTTACTGGAATTCAGAGGAAGAAAAAGATCCATCAGGCCGCTAGGATGTACAAGAAAGGTTTTACCACAGCCCTGGAGCTCAAGCTGAGTAGTGAAAGACAGAACAATTCAAAAGGTACAAAAATTGGCATTCTAGATAGAAAAAGATGGTAGATCTCTAGGGAGGGAAAAATAAGAGTGTAAGTGCATGGTAATTTTTGGATCTTAATTAAAAAAATAAAATACTTTGACAATAAAGTGTTTACAATCAGTAGATCAGGGTTTTTACCTGCAAACAACAGAACTTATTTCCAGCAGTTTCATCAGAAAAGGAATTTATTACAACATTACTACGTAATTCAAAGTATTCCCTGCAAAGAGCCAAAGAATCAGCTTGGAGGTACACAGCCAGAAGAAATACCTAAGTCTCTCCACCAAATGACTCCCACTCTTTGAGCCATTGGTGCATGACAGGGGGGCCTAGACCGCAGGGCTCACTGGAACATCTGCCATGCTACCTGTGATCGCACAACGTCTCAACACCCAACAGCTGCATTAAGAAGCAATGCAAGCAAGAGCCGTTACCTTGCAATTCTCTCTTCTGAATTCCTTACAGAGGCATCTGATCAACAGAATCTAGGTCACATGTCCCTGTCCTAGATGCAAGGGACATTAGGAAATTGAGCTTTGCCTCCCACAGAACTCCTAACATCAATTTCTCCAAAAATTTGAAATTAAGACCAACTCTTGGCTATCGAACAACATGCACGTTTACTCCAAACTTCGAGCTCCAAAGAAGATTTTCAAGCCTGACAGATTATAACTAAGCCTTGCAATGAATAAAACTCTCTCTGTTCCTCAAAGGGAAAAAAGAATCAGTGTCATCAGTTACTGCATACAGCTCCAATATCAGAATTTCTGGGTGGTGTCCCCCTCCCTTCTGGTTTCCTCCATAACCTATGGACTGAACTGCAAAGGGGGTGGAAATGGAAAAACAAGTGAAAATATTTTTTAAATGCATAAACACACAAAGAAGGAAAATTCAACAGGTTCTACAGACCTGACCTGGGTCTAGGAACTGTGTGAAGAACTACAACTCACTCTGAGACCTTCACTTGTGAAACCGAAAATTTTTGTTATACAGATCAAGTCGGATCTTAATGGTCTGCCCATGATCTCATGATCATTCAGCCACGGCCAAAAAGAAGCATTCAGGTCATTCACTGCAACTCTGATCATCATGCAGGTCATGCGACCTTATGGAAATAATGCCCACCTTGCCTATGAAAGTTAGAAGCATCTCAGACTCCATCTGAAATCAGAAAGATAATTTCAATAGAATTAAATGTAAGTAGGTCTCCTACCTACAGACAACAACAATTATACTACTTTACATAGATGTGGGCACTGTTCTCAAAGTATTTCTCATTACCTGGCTGAATAAAGTGTCTTCTGGACCTCTTAGTGGATAACAGTGGAGAGAGAATAAAGGAGGTGAGTGAATGGTCACAATGAAAAATCCACTCCATCAGTCCTATGTCTCTTAATCTTTTGACTTCTTCCTCTATATTATACATGAGTTTGTAGGTATTCAACTTGATTGAGCGTAGGCCAGTGCTGAGACAAATCACAGCAGCAATTACCTCTCTTAGTTTCCTTGAGCTTGAATACTGAATTCAGAATCTCTGGTAATTGCACCAGGCCAATACACTGACCAAATGTAAGAGCATGTTACCCTCTCATCATCAGAATCCACGAGTACAAGGACTCCTGAAGTTTTTTGGCTGACATGTTAGCAAAAAAATTTTTAAGTTGATATATAATCCTTTTCTTCCCATTTTAACTACCCAAAAGCATAGCAAGCTACAATCTGACTCTAGTTTCAGATCTGGAAACAATGAGGATTATAGGGGTATGAGGAAACTGGCTTCCCCTTGCATGGTAACTGTCATAAGCAAGATTGTTATAGGTCTTCAAAGAAGACAGAGAAAGACAACTTCTGCCATCAAGAGAGACTTCATGGTGTCTGGAGACCTGACTTGCACCTTTAATTCCATGTATAAAGAAAATGTATTCAAAAGATTATTAGCGGCCATAAATACAGCATATGTCCAAAAAAAGAGGAGGCCACTTATTACACTGCTATTATATTCCCCCAAATTTTCTTAAAGTTAGACAATATGATTTTTCTATCTTTATTTTATGTATTTATTAGTATTTATCGTTGCAGCTTTTACACACTAAAATGATCGTCATTATCGTATTCAAATTAAAGAGCAATAAAGTTTATGCCTCTAGAGGGCAGCATTTCTCATAAAACAGGTTTGACAAATAAAAAAGGAATCCTATTGTCCAAGAAGTTTAAGAAACACAAGATAAACAAGCTTTCGCTAGTTTCTTTCTTGTAAGATGCCTCAGAGTCTTTAATACACCATTGTGCATTATGAATTGTCCACAGGCCACTTTTATGGTATACAGTGTTTCTTCAGACTTAATCACAGAAACCTTTCTTCAAGGACTGTCTCCAGTGACTACTTCTACAGAATGCATTTTGGAAAACAATCTAGTGGATGAATTCTCTGAAGACAAGTTTCACTTCCTTTTTTATTCACAGGCTTCCTCCTCTTATTTTTAAAACAGGTCCTTAGACATCCCCCTGTATTCACAGATCATGACCAAGAATGAATAAACATTGACATTTATTTATTTTGGGGAAATGAGAAACATGGAGAACTTACCGCTTGGCTTGCTCAAAGGGCAACAGTGAAAGAAAGAAAAGAAAAGAAAAGAAAAGAAAAGAAAAGAAAAGAAAAGAAAAGAAAAGAAAAGAAAAGAAAAGAAAAGAAAAGAAAAGAAAAGAAAAGAAAAGAAAAGAAAAGAAAAGAAAAGAAAAGAAAAGAAAAGAAAAGAAAAGAAAAGAAAAGAAAAGAAAAGAAAAGAAAAAAAAGGAAGGAAGGAGAAAGAAAAGAAGAGAAAAAAGAAAAGAAACTTGGTGTTATAACTAGTTGAGATATGGCCCCTCCTAGCTTTAAAAACTACAAAGGAGTTGAGGTGTACGTAATAAAACATTTTCATATTTACCCAAACTCAGAATATTAAATACTTGAGCTCTATTATCATCTTTCCACAGTCCATGTCAACAGAAATTAAACTGCCTAATTTAAAGAACTGTTGTAAATCTGATGAGACCTCTACAGATCTCAAAAAAAAAAGTCCTTAAATTTTTGTGAGACAGCACTTAAACAAATTCCCCCTTTTTTGTTGTCATTTGGTCTTTCACTGAAATGATGAAATCAGTTTTAGAATACAGACATGTCCCCACTCCCCAAGTACTCCTGCAGAATACTTGGAAGAATAATGGGGGGCAAGCCATGACTTCAAATATAATACATGTGTCCAAATGTTTGATTACTACAAATCCTTTTATCCATAAACAATGTTTGAAATGTTTTTCTTTTTAATTCTGCATGACTATGAAGAATGCCACAAAGAAAATTCAAGTGCAGGCATACCTCGGAAATATTGCAGGCTCAATTCCAGCTACTGCAATAAAGCAAATATCACAATAAAGCAAGTCACATGAATTTTTTGGTTTCCTAGTACATATAAAGTTATAGTTACACTATAGTATACTCTATTAAGTGTGCAATAGCATTATGTCTAAAAAAATATACATACCTTAATCAAAAAATACTTTATCACTAAAAAACGCTAATCATCCACTGAGCTGACAGTGAGCTGTAATCTTTTTGCTGGTGGAGAGTCTTGTCTCCATGCTGATGGCTGCTGACAGACCAGGGTGGTATTTGCTGAAGGCTGGGATGGCTGTGGCAATTTCTTAAAATAAAACAGTGAAGTTTGCTGTATCAACTGACTCTTCCTTTTACAAATGATTTCTCTGCAACATGTAATGCTGTTTGATAGCACTTTATCCAAAGCAAAATTTCTCTCAAAACTGAAGTCAGTCCTCTCAAACCCTACTGCTACTTTATCAACTAAGTTTATGTAATATTCTAAATCCTTTGTTGTCATTTCAACAATCTTCATAGCATCTTCACCAGGAGTAGATTCCATCTCAAGAAATCCCTTTCTTTGTTCATCCATCAGGAGCAACTCTTCATCCATTCAAGTTTTATCATGAGATTGCAGCTAATTCAGTCACATATTCAGGCTCCACTTCTAACTCTAGTTCTCTTACTATTTCCACTACATCTGCGGTTCCTTCCTCCACTGAAGGTTTGAACCCCTCAAAGTCATCCATGAGGGTTAGAATCAACTTCCTTCAAACTCCTGTTAATGTTGATACTTTGACCTCTTCCCATGAATCACAAATGTTCTTAATGGCATCTAGAATAGGGAATCCTTTCCAGGAGGTTTTCACTTTACTTGGCCCAGATCCATCAGAGGAATCACTATTTATGGCAGTTGTAGCCTTGTAAAATGTATCTGAAATAATAAGACTTGGAAGCTGTAATCACTCTGTCCATGGGCTGCAGAACGGATGTTGTGTTAGCAGACACATAACATTTATCTCCATCAGAGCTCCTGGGCGTCCAGATGCATTGTCAATGAGCAAAAATATTTTGAAAGGAATCTTTTTTTTCTGAGCAGTAGGTCTCAACAGTGAGCTTAAAATAGTCAACGAACCATGTTGTAAATAGTTGTACTCTCATCTAGGCTTTGATGTTCCATTAATGGAGCACAGGAGAGCAGATTGAACATAATTCTTAAGGGCCTGATGATTTTCAGAATGGTAAGTACTGGCTTCAACTTAAGTGTCACAAGCTTTATTAGATCCTAATGAAAGTCCTAGATGGCATCTTCCAATATAAGGCTGTTTCATCAACACTGAAAATTTGTTATTTAATGTAGACACCTTCATTCATTCTCTTAGCTAGATACTGAGGCTAACTTGCTGCACTTTCTACATCACCACTTATTGATTCTCCTCGTACTTTTGTGTTATGGAGACGGTGCCTTTCCTTAAACCTCATCAGCCAATCTCTGCTGGCTTCGAATTTTTCTTCTGCAGCTTCCCCACCTCTCTCAGCCTTCAGGGAATTAAAGAGAACTAGGGCCTTTCTCTAGATTAGGCTTTAGCTTAAATGAAAATTGTGGCTTATTAGATCTTCTATCTAGACCACTAAAACTTCCTCCATATCAGCAATAAGCCTGTTTCATTTTCTTACTTTTCGTGTATTCACTAGAGTAGCACTTTTAATTTCCTTCAAGAACTTTTCCTTTGCTCACAATTTGGCTAACTTGCACAAGAGGCCTAGTTTTCAGCCTATCTCAGCTTTAGCATGTCTTCCTCACTACACTTTACTGTTTCTAACTTTTGATTTAAAGTAAGAGACATGTAACTCTTCCACTCACTTGAACACTGGGACCACTGCAGGGTTATTAATTGCCCTGATTATAACGTTGTTGTGCCTCAAGGAATAGGGAAGTCTGAGGAGAGGGAGAGAGATGGGGGGAATAACCAGTTGGTGGAGCAGTCAGAACACAGAGCATTTACCAATTAAGTTTGCCATCTTACATGGGTATGGTTTGCGGTGTCCCAAAACAATTGCAAAAGTAACATCAAAGATTACTGATCACAGATTATCATAACAAGTATAATAATAATGAAAAAGTTTGAAATATTCCAAGAATTACTAAAATGTGACACAACGACATGAAGTGAGCTAATGCTGCTGGAAAAAGGCACCAACAGACTTAATTCAGGGTTGCCACAAACCTTCTATTTGTTAAAAAATAAAATAACAAAAACAAAAACCACAATATCTGTAAAGCACAATAAAGAAAGATGCAAAACAAAAATATAGTATTCTTATAGTTCTAAGCAGCTCTGTCCAGGGTTCATGATTCATACATAAGTCCTCTTAGAGCAGCTCCTGTGACACTAGCATTATCAAAAAAAAAAGGCTATAATCTTTGGTCTCAAGTCACCAAAATATTTTAAGCAAGTATATTACCAACTCTCAAAGTTTTAATTTCCAGACATGGAAGTACATAGTATATAACCAACTATCAAAGTTTAATTTCCAATACATTAGCTATTGGCTGCATGTGACTAGTGAACACTTGAAATGTGACTACCATTACTGAGGAATTGAATTTTTATTTAATTACAATTAATTTTATCTAAATTTAAAAGCTGAAGCAATGTAAAATAGCTTTATACAAAAGAAAAATGTATTGTTTTGGTCTATTCAGCATCAACTATTCAACTAGAATGACTTTTTTCTATACACCAATATAATAATAGTGTAAAGCATTTACTGAACCTTTTTTTGCAAAGAACACAAATTGCAGTGATATCTATGTAAATCATAATTGATAACCAAATGGAGATACTCTTTCATTTTAATTTTTACTTTAATTTTTAAATTGTAATACATTTTGAATTAAGTTGTTTTAACTTTTTGGGCAGGACAAAAGGGGAGAGTGTTTAAACAAAATTTCTAAATTAAAACAAAGGCATTCTACCCATGCAGAATTAAGTGGAGTTACAGTGAAATTAGTACTACCACCAGTACAGTAAAGTAAGACTGGAAGAAGGTAATGCACAAATTTTAACATGAACAATCATCACAATTAGCTGTGGTACAGCAAAATAAAAAAGCTGTTTCTTACATTAAAAATATTTTAAATAAAAGTAGACAATATGAAGAGACATTTTCAACAAAAACATAGTAAGTTTTCATAAGTTTCCTAAGTCAAAAGGGGAGCAACAAAGTTATCCACCTGATACCAGAATTAAATGTCCAACAAACATTTTTAAAAGATTTTTAAAGGATCTGAGCGTATTACTCTGGTCAGCTATAAAATGGCCAGGATTCCTGCAAAAAGAAAGGGAGGGAGGGAGGGAGAGAGTAGGAGGAAAGGAGGGAGGGAGGGAGGGAGGGAGGAACGAACCATATTTAAATGGAGAAGTGATAAAGAAATTATTTCAATTATAGATATTCTGTTAGAAAATTATGAGGAATACTAAAAAGGATATTTTACAAAAAGTAGAAGGCCTTCAATTAAGCCACCAAACAACTGTCCATCATATAGAAGACCTTTCTAACAATATAAAAATCAATAGATTCAAAATTTGAGACATTAACTTTTCTTTTAGCTTTAGATAAGCCATGTGATACAAGAGATAGTACCAAATTACAACTTGAGACACGTTTTGTTTGAAAAAACTTCCAAATTTAAGGAGAAATGTCAATATGTACCTTTAAAAATCAAAATTGTGGCAAAGGTATTTTTCCCACCTTTTACACCTGTCAAAGAATTTCAGCTATATATTAAAAAATCAGTTTCTTTCTCAACAGACAGCTCCAACCATGATAGGTCAAAAATCCACTTAACTAAAATTTTTAAATCTGTATGATATACACTGAAAATATCTGTGCTCAGCTTTTTAAAGCTATGAAAAGTCGCATGGATTAAGTTGTTAAAATTGATAAGCATGTATATGCAAATAATATGAAACCTAGCTAGTTTACACAACTGTTAAACAAATAGAAGATAATACATTTAAGAATCTTGTGTTCTTTACTCAGTGGTTGAATAGAGGAAGAATTCCACAAAGATTTGCTGTATTACTAACTCTGATTCAAGAAAAAGTGTTGTTTTCAACATTCAATAATCAAAGACAAAAATGGCAGTACTCTGTTTTTTCACTGGTACCTCACTACACTTAAACAAGCATAACCTGAAGTATCAAAGAAAGAAAAAGTTTATTTATGACCTAGTTACACAGGTATAGAAATTTATGTTGAAATTGATAGTTTCCATAATACCAATCAATAATAAAGATTTTATACTTTTCCCTAATGTGAATCAATATACAGACTATTTTAATTATGATGGACAGTGTTATGAAAACTGGCTGCAAAAATGACTAGAAATAGCTGAACACTTTGTTGCTTTGATTGAATTTAGAGTTGCTTTTCAACTTATGCAATATCCTTAGGAATCTGATGTTAATAATACTAAGCTGACACAAGAGTTAGTAAATTTGCTTAATTTAAGTAGCACAGATTTGAAACTGTTAAGATTTTGCTTCAAATTCTACTAAAAAACATGAACAAGTTTTATCACATTAGATTAAAATACTAAAAGAAATTTATTTTTGGCACTTAATTCAGACATTAAAAAGCATAAATTTGTTTGGAAAAACTTAGGCATGTGAATCTACTTTTTCAACCATAAACTTTATGAGGTCTAAATGAAGATCAAGTATTTCTGATGAAAATTTGGTGCTCAAATCAAGTGGTTCAAAATACCTATTAGGATTCAAAAAATTAGTCTAAAAAAGAAATGTAAAATATCTCAATACTTTTATATCGTATAAATGTTAGAATGATATATTCTGAATATGTCAGATTAAGTAAAATATATTAAAATTACATCTAGCCTTATTTTTACTCTTAAAAATGAGGCTACTAGAAATGTTTAAATTACATATATGGCTCAAATTATATTTCTATCACACAGTGCCATTTTAGGCAAGATTAACTAAAGAGGAACATAATTAAGTTCTTGCAAGAGGAGCTCATTCTTTAGAACAACACTATCAACTACTAAAAACTTACCCTGGAAGTTCACATTACAATAACCCATCACACTATATGCACAACACACAGTGAACAAGTCTCAGCAACAGGATATAAATTTGCCCAAGAAAAGATTCAGTATTTGCAGATGGATGGGTAAAAAAAATACAAAAGGAGGCAAACTTCAGTATTATAACAGCTATATAGTCTTTTATAAAAACTAAAACAGGAGAGAATCATTCTCTAGGAAACTGGCTGCAGAATATAACAGAAGTGAAATATAAAAAGATAAGGAAAGTAATAAAATTAGGTGCTTAAGGTAAACACAAACTATACAGCAGCAAAAAAAAAAAAAAAGTAATACTATAATAGCTAAATGTTCCAATTTTGCTGCAACAGGGATAAGCATCTCATATCCTGTATTAAGGACATCATAAGGGTAGACCCACATGAAAAAATAGAAAGACAAAGAAAAAGTATAGTACTTTCTAAGTTAGTGAATTGAATTGCAAGTTATTAGAGAAGAGAAACAAACCTTGTGCATCCTCACATGATACTAAATTTACTTCTTTATAATTTACTAAGCGTAGTATTTTAAATGTTTAAGGTTACTCATAATTTTAGTTCTATCCAGAATAAAAAGTTAAAATAGCACTTAAAAGTACCTAAAGAGGTCTTTTTAAGTAAATTAAACAGCATGAGAAATTTACATTCAAAACAACATAATACATAAGAATGGATGTATATACCAATGGAACAAAACTGAAAGTCCAGACATTAAACCATAAATCTACAGCCAAGTGATTTTCAATAAGGGTTCCAAGTTCACTCAATGGAGAAAGAATGGTCTCTTCAACAAATTGTGCTGTAACAACTAGATTTCCACATGTGAATGAATGAAGTTGACCCCTGCCTCACACCATATACAAAAGTTAACTCCACATGGATCAACAATCTCAATATAAAGGCTAAAATCAGAAAACTGTTACATGAAAACATAGAGTTAAGTCTTCGTGATCTTGGATTGCCATGATCCTGGCAATAAACTCTTAGATATGACATCAAAGTACGAGCAACAAAAGAAAAATAGATAAATTGGACGTCATCAAACTTAAAATTTTCGTACATCAAGATATTATCAATAAAGTAAAAATATAACCTACCAAATGGGTGAAAATATTTGTAAGCCATATATCGGATAAGGGTTTAATATCCAGAATATATAAAGAATTCTTATAACACAATAACAAAAAGACAAACAATTCAATTTTGAAATGGGCAAAGGAGTTGAAGAGACATTTCTTCAAAGGAGATACACATATGGACAAAAAGCACATAAAAAAATGCTTAACATCATTAATTAAACAGATGCAAATGAAAATCACAATGAGACACCACACCTACTAGAACAGCTATAATTATTTTAAATTTTAATACATTCTTAAAAAAAAATAAGCACTGGCAAGAACATAGATAAACTGTAGCTTGTTGGTGCAATATACAACAGCACATACACTGCGGAAAATAGTCTGGCAGTTTCTAAGAAAGACAAATATAGAATTACAATGAGACCCTGAAATTCCATTCCTAGGTATACATCCAATGGCTGAAAAGAAAGGGCTCTAACAAATACTTATACACCAACATTCATTGCAAGCCTTCCTGACAACAGGCAAAAGGTGAAAATAACCCAAATATACATCAATAAATGAACGGATGAACAAAATATGATATATATATACAACTGACTATTATTCAACTATAAAAAAGAATGAAGTTCTAACATACATGCTACAGCATGGATGAAACAGGAAAACACTACGTTAAGTGAAATAAGCCAGACAAAGGGGACACATATTGTATGAGTCTCCACTTCTATGAAATATCTAGAATGAACAAATTTATAGAGACAGAAAGTAAATTTGAGGCCTACCAAGTTCAAGGAGAGGAGAAGAATGTAGAGTTAATCTTCAAAATATCTCAATACCCCTACAAGCTAGGTAAAACAGATAACATAACACAGCAGAAGGATAAACTGGCACCAGTAATTTGAAACAATTTATAGGAAATATATGGAGTAATGTTTCTCCTGCATCAGGATCACCTGGAGGGCCTGTTAACACAAACTACTTCCTCTGAGTGGCTCCTGACAAGGTTAAATTCCTAACTAGTTCCAACATGAGGGTGACACTACTAATGGTAGGGGATCCAGTTTGAGAGCCACTGGTAAAGACAGGTTACAGATAAATTCAAGATAAATTAATGAAGAGTATGAATGAAGTCTGTGGTGCCAAAACAACTCAGTCTAAGAACATGGGGCTCTAATGCCTCCCTTAGTTAAAAGTTCTAGGAACTAAAGGCTTGTAAATAATGCTTCACAATTTTTCTTTTCCAGTATTCTAGAGACTGCAAATTGGAAGTCACGGTCTGTGACAGGTATCTAATGTATATTGTGTACTAAGAACAAACACGTGTTTTAGCAGTTAAATGAGCAGAAGAGACTGAAATCTTTTGTAGACATTGTAAAGCCTAATCAAAAATGTACTCTGGATAGACGGCCAACCCACCTTCTTGGAAGTGAACCAAGAGAAAACTTAAGGCAAAGTCAAGATTTTTCTTAAGCAAAAAAAATTGAGATCACTATACTAAAAAGATGAAGGATATAAACATTTCTATACCATAAGCATTGGAAGGAAACTCCTGGAAAAGTTCTTTTAACTGTTTTTATCAAATACCCAATGAAACCAAAGAAAATTTTCAACCATGTTTCCATGAAGTAACATATTTGATACAATGCAACCTGTGCAGAAATCCTCCAATTTTAATTAGTGCAAGATCAATCTGCTGCAAACTAAACAAAGTCTGCTACAAAGAGAATTACTGAATATAAACTAACTTCTGTACAGCAGGGTTACCTGTCCACATCATCCAAAGTGGTTTAAAGTCAGGAAGTTTTTTAAAAGACAGTGAGATACAAGCATCAGGGAAAGGGCATGGAATAATTCCAATCGTCGAAAAAGGAACCAATGTTCCTTGGTGAAATGGCTGATTCCAGGGCTAGTGCAGGGAATGCACAAGATGAGCCTGGAACATTCTGTGATACTATAAAGTCAGTCAATTCTCAAAAAATGATGGTCCTGGAACCTCCATGAAGGGGTTCCCTAGGGCCAAACCTAGAATAATTGGAGCACCAAAATACGTAATGATGGCAATAGATTAAATCCATAGGATAAGAATCTGTAAATCCATTTGATATAAGTAGAATAAAAAATCCTTAAGCCTATTCCGATATAAACAAAAAACTGAACACGTATGTAAGAAGGGAAAGCTTTTCTTTAAAAGAGATCCAACCAATAAATGTTGACGGAATGATGGAAACAGAAAAGCACCGTTTGGCAAACACCACAGTAATAATACCATTTCAGGTAAGAATCATCAATGAAAGTAAAAACTAGAGAGCATAATGAAAAATAAGATAATTACCTGGTCACAAAGTATTTTCCTAGAGAACACTTATTAATTACAAAGGAAAAGCGAACTACAGCAGACAAACCCAACTGTATCACCTTAATCAGCTGAACAAAATTAACATCACTGGTCATTGTACAAATCAGTATCATGTACCTCCTATTAAGCTTAATAACATCACTTTTATAGTATTCTTAACCAAAAATGTTTAACATTCATTGAATTATGGGGAAACCACACAAATTCAAATTGTGCGACATTCTACAAAATTATTGACCAGTACTCTTTAAAGTATAATGGTCATGAAAGACAAAGAAAGATCTTGGAATTGTTTCAGATTAAAGAAAACTAAGGGGAGACATGACAACTAAAATGCAACTACATCAGACCCTGGAAAGAGAAAGCACATTAGTGAGATAACTGGTGAAACCTGAATACAGCTTTAAGATTAGATAACAGTATTATATCCATGTTTAGTTTCCTGATTTTGATAACTACACTGTCACTGTGTAAGATGTTAACATTTGGGGAACCTAGATGAAGACTATATGGGAATTCTTTGTAATATTTTTGCAGTTTTTTTCTGAGTTTGACCAAAAAAAGTAAAACCACCAATAAAACAAAGCTAATAAATCAGAATACAGTCTTGTTTTTATACCATATCAAATTAACTCTGTATCTGTGAAGAAACTATTACTTTTGACCCAGACTTTCATGGGGATAGTAAGACATGTTCTAGGGTAGATATTGAGGTTAAATAATTTAAACTACCACTGTTTCTTGCTAAAGGAATGAGAAGATAAAGAGAAGCCAACAAAATCAGAAATAATCTTATATAATTCCTGGCAAAATTTTCATAATAGTAGTTTTCAACTGGGTGCAATACTATCCCCTTAATAACTCTTGACGATGCTTTCTGAGTCAGTAATTATACACAACTGTAGCACAATGGCATCATAATGGGGGAGGGGACCAGAAAAGCATGGGACTGTCTCAAGTCTTATCCAAAAAAAAAAATACTAATGGCACCCTTACTGCCACATACTCCCTAGAGGATGGTGGAAAAGGTGATTGTGGGCAACAATGAAGAGTGCATTTGTTACCACTGTTAAATGTCAGTCTGAGAGGCCCAGATCTACAGAACCTCCTGCTCAGGAAGGTGCAAGTGCTTATTATAAGTCAAACAACCATGCAGGCAGTCAGCTGCGATTTTAAACTGAGGTCTCCTGTGCTCCTTGAAGTATGAGGAAGAAAAAACGCAAAGCAGAAGACTTTCCTAGATATAGCAGGTAACAAACTTTCTCAATACTCATGAATGGGAAGTATATACACCAAGATATTCACTGCAGCATTTTTCTATACTAAAAAATACTGGGAACAAGTTAAACATCCAGTAGTTAAATTATAACATACTTCACCATCTTGCTGGAAGAAAGAGTTAGAGAAAGTTTAACAGCTCTCTTGTTAATAAACACTAAGTTACAGACTACAGTTTTGCAGAATTATCAGAACAAAGAATTGTCATCTCTAAAGAATTCACCTTTCAAATAAAGTTGTATGAGTATACCCGTAGTACTAAATTCCTGGAAGTACATACAACTCCTGAGTCAAAGGCATATGCACCTTGTTTCCACAGATAATGTCAAATTGCTCTCCAAAAAGGCTGCATACATTTACACTCCCAACAACGGGGGAAGGAGCACGAAAGAGTGATACAGATCTCTCCAATCACAGGTCAAGCCCAATAAGGTGCAAAAGCAGAACTAGACCTTTTGTAACTAAAAATACTTTAGGAAAGCTATGAGCTTGACCCAAGATGATGTTAAGGAGCAATTAAAGAAAATTCAAAAAACAGTGATTGGGGAAAAAAATGACTTTCATGACTATACTCACTCAGTTCTGTCTATTTAGTAAAAAGGCTAACCTCAAAATCCTTTTATATTATCTTTTGTTTAATTTTTAAATTATTTTTATATAAAGAGTGACACAATGAACATTTGTTTTTTGGTTTTTTGGGGGTTTTTTGGTCAATTAGAAAGTTGTTGCAACATAATTATCCATCTTTCCCCTCACCAATATGAAATGCTGTCTGCGATAAATACCTATGTATATCAGGGTCTCTTTTTTAGTACTTTTTATTTCACCCTAGAGTGTTTTATCTACTATCATTTCATGATACTTCTCAATAAGCACACCTACAGGCTTCAGAATGCAAAGCTTCTCAAAGGACTGATCCAGAAAATAAAGTCTGGAATTCTATTATTTCTCTCAAAAAAGAAGTTGGCATGACTTCTCTCCCCTTCTGTTCACCAAATGCAATATGAATATAACAGAGAGTCCAAGAGCTTAGAAACACCTAGATTAGCATCCTGACCCTGCACTGGTTGCATGACCATGAGCAATTACTTAAAACTTCTGATCTTCCATTTTTTCACTTATAAACAAAGTCCAAACATCTACACATTGTTTCCTTTTTCTCATTTATATTCCCTTATCTCTTTTTCTAAGTATAGCTAATCAAATTTCAAGTGGATATACCTTTTAGAGAAATTACCTCGCAGGAAAAAAAAATGAGAACATTCTCAATATACTATTATGAAAAGATTTCTAGGGTAAACTGAAATTTTCTTAAAAAAATCTATATACTATGCTCTCTTTTCTATGTAATGGGAGAGAATACCATTGTGTGTTTGTATTTGTCTGCTTGTGTGTATGCATAAAGACATTCTGGAAATTATTTTTAAGTTGATGTAAAAATATTTCCTTTTTAACTATTTCAGACATATCAAAAGGAGAAGATTAACTTCATCTGGATTTAAAAAAAAAAAAAAAAAAAACAAAAAAAAAACCTGAGGCCTCAGGAAAAAAAAACAGTGTTAAACAGAAAATGAATGATCTGAATGAGTTCCATGTATCAAATACTGATTCAAATGAGGTTTTTTTTTTTCACATTATATGAAAATGAATGTCTCTGTTTGACATTATGGACAAATCCAGAAAAAAATTCTTTATTTTACAATAATGCTTCTCTTTACTCTGTTCTAATAGTTGCCTTTCTAAAATTCTCCAGACTATCTACTTATCTATCTCTTTGGTTAGTAAATGAAGTTTTCATTAAAAATTTAAATCATTGTAAAATGAATTCAACTGATGAATTTATTGTCTGCATAATCTATCATTTATATGTAGCACATACTTTAGACATAGTAAAACATAACAATGGAAAAGAAGGGTGGATAGGAAAGTAGCTGACTTTTAATGAAAACTAAGTATCTTCTAATATGCTGTATAAGCAATACAGAGCCATTGAAAGTTTGGACAAGAATAAGGAATGACATGAAGAAAGTAATGTTTTTGGAGAATGAATGTAATCACAATAACTGGGGGATTATTCATAATAGCCAAAAATTGAAGACAACCTAAATATCCGCCAACTGAAGAATGAATAAACAAACATGGTATCACCATACAGTGGAATATTATTCAGTCATAAAAAGAGTGAAGTGCTGATGCATGGTTCAACACAGAAGAACCTTGAACATCATGCTAAGTGAAAAAGGCCAAACACAAAGCGATATACTGTATGATTCCACTTACATGAAATGTCCAAAACAGGCAAATCCACAGAAATAGAAAGTAGATTTGTGGTTGCCAGGGAACTGGGGAGAGGGGAAATGGGAAGGGATTGTTAATGGGCATGGGCTTCTTTTTGAGGTGATGAGAATGCTATAGCATTCGATAGTAGTGATGGGTGCAAAACTTCATGGATATACTAAAACCCACTAAACTGTATATTCCAAAAGGGTACATTTTCTGGTATGTGAATTATATCCCAATAACACAAAAAAGCTGGGTGTGTGTTGTGTAAAACACTGCCGGCAGAAATAGAAAGTAAGTATAATGGTTTAGCAATGAGTATGTAAAAGCCATCAAGGCTTCTACTGTTAACCCTGTCTGGGGAGGACCATTCAGATACCTGAACTCCACACAGAAACCCTCACAGAGAGCCTATGGTAAAATACAGCCTGGGACCCTGAATGAATAAATTTAAGCAAAGAGGCAAAAAGACTGTCAATAACTCTTAACAAATATATGAATATGAGGAGGAAGGAATTAAGACAAAAAGGAATCTACTTTCTCTTTGATTTAAAATGAAATTCATGAAGAGGAAATTCAACATTTATCATCTTTGGATTGAGGAATAAAGGCAATTTGTAGTCTCTTATCCAGACTTTTCCAAATTTTCAACAATAAGATTACCTGTATGAGGAAAATGTATAAAAATGTATTTGCTTTTTTGAACAAAATACTTTATATCACAATCATAGAAACCATTCTGAAACACTCAAGACCTAACCTATTAGAGTCAAGCATTGTTAAAGCCAGTGTCTTGTGGAGTCCATACACTATTGTCTTAATGGGAAAAAAAAGTTCATAATCTACATCTTCACTGTCCAACATGCCAGCCAAAAGCTAGTGAGCACTTGAAATGTGGCTAAGTCTACACTGAGATGTGGTCTAAGTACAAAATAAACCCAGATCTCAAAGAGTTAGCACTAAAAAAAGAATCTAAAATATCTCATTAATAAGTTTTCATAGTTTCATATTGATTGTATGTTGAAATGACAATATTCTTGATATATTAAATAAAATGTATTATTAAAATTAATGTCACCTGTTTCTCTTTAGTTTTTTAATATAGCTACTAGACATACGGCTTGCATTTTATTTCTATTGGACAACGTTGTATTAAATGGCAGCTAAATGAGCTTTCTGAGAGCTTCATGAGTCCTCCCTTGGTTCCCTTTTTCCTATGCTCCAGGAAGTAAGACTTTTCCCAGAGTGTTTCCTGCACTAGAAAACATTGCACACTTCAAGCAACATGAAACAAGCAATAATCCTAAGAAGTGACTAGCAGGGAAGACTCTTATGCTTCCTAAAATTCAAATTGTACTATGAATCTTAAGAAAAAACTGAGATGAGTACATTCTGGGATTCTCTTGGGCGTTAAGACTATCTTAAGTAACAGGTGAAAAGCTTCAGACCATAACAATGTGAAATTGTTTAGGAGCCTGGAACTTCTAGCTGAAAACTGCTTCTGTTGATGGGCCTTACAAAGACAGTAAATAGAGTAGTGGACTTGGAAGCCGTACACGCACACATATGGGGTAGGAGAGCCAACTCTGAGTAAGCGGCAAAAAAATACCTAGGCAAAGCAGAAGTCAAGAACATCCCAGAACAGTCTTCAGAAAGCTTCAAGGACAATCATTCTACTCCCACACTGAAAGAAAAAGCCTAAGACCTAATAAGGAAACAATTTCTCTTAAGAATAAGGGGGTCTAAAGAAAACACAAAAATTAAGAATACTGTCTCCATATCCTTTTTTTCTCACTTAAATACCAGGAAATACTAACTAATCTACAATAACAAAAAACCGAATCAGTGATTGCCCAGGGATAAGGGACTGACTCTTTTGAGGCTGATGGAAATGTCTTCACTGTGGTAGTGGTTTCATGTATATACTTGTCAAAACTCATCAAATGAAAACACTACATGAATGCAGTTTACTATATATATTATATCTCAATAAAGCCGATTGAAAAGAAGTAGGAAATGGAAAAAAGCAATCACCATTTGCCCTGTGGCAGTCACAACGTCGCTGTCATTCCCTGGGCATGTGTGAATTTGGTTATTGGCAGTTTATATAACCATAACTTTTACTGAACTCTGTGTACTTTTGGTACACGTGTCATGTTTACATCCCAATTTTAAATATCCTCTAAAAGACTACACTATGGTTCAGCGTTAAAACAAAAAATGATGCTTTCAAAAAAGCACAGAAAGGCAGCAGTGGGGACTAAGTTTGATATATGTGAAACAAATATTTGTGGTTAGAAGAATGACCACAATTTCAATTTTTTTTGACAAGGCAATATCCAAGTACTAATAATGCACTATATCATAGTTTATGCCAGCATTTTTCTTCCTTAGTGATAAAAAAAAATAAGAATTTGTCTTATAATTGATCATGTGATGGACAAAATTCTAAGACAACCCCCAAGATTTTATAACACCTTGGTGTACACATCTTCTCAGAGTTATTCAACAAAATAGTAATCTAAATGCTGTTGTGAAGGGATTTTACCAATGTAATTAAAAAGCTGACTTTAAATTAGTGAGATTATTATAGGTAGGTCTGACCAAAAGAGATCAGTTCCTATGAGAAGGCTGTCCTTAAAGTAGCAAACAACCATGCTGTGAACTTCGCATAAAGAAGACCATGGACAAGAACCTAAGAGTGGCCTCCAGGAGCCTCTAGTGGAGTGGTCCGTGACTCCCAGCCAGTGAACCACAAACGGAGCCGGGGAGAGGACAGTGAGCCTCAGCTGAGATCACAGCTCTGGTTGACACCCTGATTTCAGTCTGGTAAGACTTGGAGGACAGGACCCAGCTAAACCATGCCCAGACTCCTGACCAACAGAAACTGTGAGATAAGCTGCTAAAGCAGCAATGGAACACTAATACAGACAACTTCTCAGATTTGAGGAAATATGGTTTATATTATTTCTCTAAAGGGTGCTAATCTGCTCTATCATCAAAACAATTTCTCATACTTCACATTATTATGAGTGATATGATTCAATTTCACAAGTCAGCAGGATGAGGTAATACTACTTTCAAAACATTACAGGTGAAAAAAACTTTATAACATCTAAGAATTTATTTCCTCCATCAACTGGACACACAAGTTAGTATATTTGCCTTTGTCTCTAAACCAATAACATACCAAAAATAAATAAGTAAAAATCTCAGTCCTTATCCATTTCAAAAGGAATGAAAGTAAAGTTGAATCTGTGGTGAGAAAAGCTAATTTTGAGATCTAGCAAGGCCATATAATTTGGGGCAATCATCTAGCTTCTAAGAACCTCAGGGAACTCAGCTATTAAAAAAAAAAGGACTAATAAAAATGTGAATCAAGCCTGGAACCTAAGTAATAGAAGAAAAATATACATACATACAGCCATACACACATAAATGGATAATAACATATGCTCTGCCAACCTTGTGGAGTATACAATTAAATGCCACTGAAAATAGCCTGCACTTCTATAGATCTTGTGTGCCAGGCACTGTTTTGTAAATAATATATGAAATAAATATATAGAAAACAACTGTAGTATAGAATAGTGATTAGGATCTCAGGCTATAGAACCAGACTGCCTGGATACAGTCCCAGGTCCATTACTAAGAAAAGGTGAGATCTCGAGCATGTTTAACTCCTCTATGCCAAATTTTCAACTATAAAGCAGGGGCATTAACAATATTTACCTCAGAGGGCTACAGTGAGGACTGAAAAAGTTAAGACATTCAAAAGACACAGAAGAGTGCCTGGCTTATATTAAGCACTCACATGTTGATATCAATATTGTTTCTATAATAGTATCATATTAACATTCACTTCTAAGAAAGGCAACCTGTGTATTTGCAGAGGATACTGCTGGACTGTCCCCCTGGGGTGGCTTTTACTTTTATTTAATTGTATGAATTTGCCAGGGTGTGGTTAAAATTTTTTACCTTAGTGAAATATTTATGGATTCAAGTACTGTATCTGCTTCTCTGTTAGAAAAAAAAAATTGAAACTTCTATTGAAACATTAAAAACTGACATTCTAGGGCTTTGCTATACAAAATACAGTTTTAAGGATCACCAATTCCACATCCCCCAGATGCTTGTTAAAAATGCACAATCCCAAAAGACACAGTGCATTTGGCCAATATAGTTGAGGTTTCTTTTCCATGGGATGGATAATATTTCTAGCTTTTTTTCTTCCTTTTTCTTCCTTTTCTGTGCCTATAAGGCTCCTGGATGCTATTCAGTCTTTTTACAGCAGGTGCAACACTATTTTTCAAGATCTTTCAAGGAGAAAATAGCATTATTTAGACCACAGAAGTCTTTCAGAAATATATTTTTAAGCAAATCAGATACTAGGAGGCAACATTCAAATCCAAATAAATGTTGCTTTAAAGCTAATGTTGCTTTATAACCCCAAAATGGTACAAGTCAAGAAGTTAACAACAAATTAACTGATGTCTAAGACTGGGTATTGCTAATTAAGGTTACAAGTTAAGGCCTTAATGCAAGTACTTGAACTTCTGAAATAAACGGTTTGGTATCATCTCATTAGTACAGCAATCTGGTTCTCAAAGTTTGGTCCCTCAGTCAACAGTATCACTTGTGAATGTGTAAGAATTACACTCCTGGGTCTCACCCCAGATGTACTGAATCAAATACTAGGTTTGGGGGCCAGCATCTATGGTTCAACAAGCCCTCCAGGTGATCCTGATGCTTGCTAAAGTGTGGGAACTACCAGAATAATGGTTCTGGCATAGTACATTTACACTGAGTTTTTCATCACTAGTTTGAATGTAATTCTGCCTGGTCAAGAATGAAAATATATGAATATTGGAAATAGGACACTAAAATAATGAAACCTAACCTTCATGCCTAGAAATAAGTGCACCTATGACCAATTATAAATAATTACATGATTTACAGCTGATGTAATTCAAGGTACTGCACACTTAATTGATTATCTACTATGTACATTTGCAGGATTATTTATAAACTTTGTATAACCTTAGACTTCTTACAAAACTGCATTTTTTATAAGTATGCAAGCTTACAAGGTAGAAATAAAACCTGTTTGCCTGGAGAGAGAAAAAAAGAAAAGAAAGGCAACCTGTAGTAGATAATGTGAAAGAACAGTAAGGAGCCTAAGACTTAGACTCCTAAAGTCTTGACATAATTATTCGACTCCCTGTACCCCAACCCTGAATTCTTATTTACCAGAATTCATTTCATTTAGGCATTTTTAAAATTTACTAGAACATCATTCAGCACAGTGCTCTCAGTGTTTGCATGTAGCTTTAGCACTGAATTATAATTCTGGAAGGAGCAAAGTTCAAATGTATAAAACTAGGGTTACAAATACAGTATTTAAAACACAACCAAGAGGAAAAAGAAAATCTTCTAGGAACATTTTCAAAGACCAATATCCAGGTTAGGCTCTTCTGAAGGTAACAAAATAAAATTTAAAACTATTTAAATCTCTTAAGGAACAAATAAAAATAACAGTGCACAGATGTCTAAACTATGTTCTCACTATATTTATTATTAAATGTAAAACACCTATAAATAAACTAATTGAGTAAGAAACAGTCCTGTAAAAAGTATGGGAAGGAAGGAGAACGGAATTTTTTTTTCAAATGACAAACACCATCTCAGCAAACAAAAATAGTTTAAAAAATCATGTAAGAAAAACACTCTGCAGATACCCACTGACTTAACTTATATCTTAGAGACTAACAAGTGTTTCTTCCAAAATTTTCTTCTATACCTTCCCAGCATGTCAAATCATACCTTTTCAAATCTAAACAATGTAATTCTGAGGCTCATACCCTAAACAAGAATCTCTTTCAAAAGATTTAACTCTTAACTACAAAACACATTTTACACATAGAAAAAATTTATTTATAAAAAATCACCTTGCTCCATGATGTCTTAGATTTTACCTAGATAGATTTCTTTTACTGCTAAAGATGTATCTGGGACACCTGTCCTGATGGTAGTACCAAGGGCAAGACTAAATTTAATAAAAATGCAGGTTAGTGCAAGTTAGTTAAATTACAGGTTTAAATTTCATAATTATTTTGTATAAGGACATAAACCTGGGAACTGCTTCTCCATGAACCTGTTAATCTTCTTCCTTCTAACATCTGTATAGAATGAAATCCTATTATTTTCCCCTACTATTTCAGCACTACAATTTTCAATACATAACTCCTCCACGGAAGGGGGAGGGTATAGCACAGTGATAGTGTGGGCTTAACATGCACAAGGTCTTGGATTCAATCCCCAGTACCTCCATTAAGTAACAAATAAACAAACAAACAAACTTAATTTCCCCCACCCAAAAATAAATAAATAAAAACACAAATTTAAAAAAAAACCAAAAACTCCTTCACTGAAACTTAAGAGGCAGCAGCATGGTGATTAAAAGCATAACCAAAGTCAGGTGAATCTGGATTTGAATCCCAGTTCTGTGAGTTCAAATTCCTAGCTACGCAATCTTAGAAAATGCTCTGAATCTGTTTCTTCTGCCATAAAACAGGCTTATTAGTACCTCTTTCATAGGAACTGCTGTGAAGAATAAATAACGTATGTAAATATCCTTAGCACAGTACCTGATGTATAGCAAACATTCAATAAGTGGTAACAATGATAATCAAAACAAATGATTGTCAACTTACTAATTTATCAAACTATCAAATCTGTATTTTTATCCTCTAGATTCACAGCCCTCTCCTAGCTAATTCTTTATAAATAATCTGAGGATAAAAAAAAATCAATCATCAACGAAAGAAAAAGAGACCTAATAGGCAACTTCGCCACCCTCCTCTCCTGCTTCAACAGCCTCAGTCATTATTCATATTTGAGAGTAAATATATACTCACTCTGCTTGGGCCCAAATGCAGAGGAGATCAGAGGCCTTATTAACACTTGTACTTAATGATAGCTCATCCATGATGTAGACTGATACCACACATTCATCTTTCCAACAAGCTCAACATGAGAATGGACACTTACGTGAAAAAGAAATCAACCAAAAGCATCTTTCAGGAATTACCTGTTGGATCAAGTCTCATTCCTGAGTCAAGAAAAAGAAGGTCAATTTAATGCATCACATGTGCCAAATGAATAGGCTGTTTTATGCTTTCCAGAAATGAAGAAAAAAGTTCACATGAAATCTCTATCAACTTTTGCGACTGGCTTCTAATTCATTCAATAAATATTTCTTGAACACCCATGGACAGGCACTACACTAAGCACTTGGACACAAAAGTGACAAGATCATAATTCTCCTCTTATAGAGCCTATTAGAATATCTTCCCAATTTTTTCTTTTCTTCCTCTTCCGTTCATTTGTTAACTTAACTATAAGCCACTATGTGGCAGCAAATGTTAGGCATTTGGGGGAAGAGATATTTACTGAAAAGATAAATAAGGTAGAAACCTTGTCCTCAAAGAACTGACAGACCAGTAGCAGAGAAAAATACAAATACCTATGTTAAGTGCTATAAAAGCCACATAGATACCGTGGGTAGCCAGAAGAAAAAACAACTCACATTAACCAGGACAGGCTTCCTAAAGGAGATGACATTTAACTACAGTCTAAGAGATAAATGTTTCACAGATGAAAGGAAAAAGAGTACTCCAGGCAGAGGAAACAGCAAGGTACAGACACATACAGGTACCTGAAAGTATACACACAAACACACACAAAATGCATCAAATATATACATGTTACATCAAATGGATATATAGTCAGTCTTTAGATACAAGCAAAGATAGTCATCTGAACTACAACACAGAAAATGATGTTAACTGACTACTTTTTCAATTCTCCCAAAGAACTGGAAACTAACACTATACATAAGAGAAAAGTTGGTTCATTCCAATTCCAGCCTTAGAGCCTTGGCACTTACACCTTTCCCCAAAATAAAGGGATAGTGCAAGGAGGTTTGAATGCTAGATTGAACCTGGACTAGGAAAGGCTCTCCCTTAAGCAAAGTATCAATTCAGGCAAGAATACAAAGGACAGTAGCAAAGAAATCAATTTAGAAACTCCTGAAATGGACAGGGTTCAATTTTAAACAGTAGGGGAAAAAAAAAGTTATTACTTAGTGGGTAATAAAACATGAAGGAAGAGAGGGAAATCAGACATGATGCAAGGTTTCTCCCAATTATCATTCCATTAACATTAATACTTACTTTTTCCCTTAGTGTATATTTGACTTTATGAATATTTACATATTATGGCACTCACATTTCATAAGCCCCCTAACTCTTGATATACTTTCACATGAACAGTTTGCCATTTTAAAAAATTAAGTCAGGTGGGTGGGGTAAATAAAAAATAAAAAATTAAAAAATTTGAAAAAATTAAAAATTAAAGATCAGTGAAATCTATCTAGAAACCCTTCCTAGCTACTGAATAAGTATAAATACTTTTACTTTTTGAGTACTTGCCCTATCATCTAAAACAAATCATGAAATCTGTTAATTTTCCTTTGTGTCTGTCTTTTAAATTGAATGTTAAAGGAGGCTTATCCATGTCTATGACTTACTTTATCAATAATCAGTATTTATACAGAATCTAACTGGCAAAGTACCTTATACTACAAAGGAAGTAATCAAATGAGAAAGAGAGCCTAATGGTGGAGCAAGGTTTCTCAACCAGATGACACTTCATAGTGGGGCGCTGTCCTGTGCGAGGTTTACACCTGGTCTCTACCCACTAGATACCAGCAGAACCCTCACACATACCTCTCCCCTGGCTGTGACCATCAAAAACATCTCTGGATGTTTCCAAATGTTCCCTGGAGCCAGTGCTGTGTGCCAGGCAATGTTCTGTGCTTCTCATTTATTATCTCATTTAATCTAACAATACAGTATCCATGAGATAGTTATTATTTTCCCCATCTTAACAAATAAAGAAACTGAGGCCAAACGAGTTAAACAACTTGCCAAAAGTCACATAACCAACAAGTGTGGCAGCCTGTACTGAACCCACACAATGGGGGTTCAGTCCCTGCTCTAATCACTGTTCTGTTGTCTCTTATTAATGCCTCAGCCTTTTTCATCTGATACTTGAAAAGTAATATTTTGAATCTTATCTGGAAGTAAAAACTAAAATTATCCACATAAGAGGAAGTTAAATTAAAAGACTCCCAACCTCAATTCAGGATAAATTAACAAGTATTTTTAAACACTGACTGTATGTATGCCCAGTACCAACTTTAGGAACTAGAGTGGTTCAAAGAAAAAACTACATTTATTAAGGATTTGACTCAGGACTTTTTCCACACATTATCTTTCTGAAATCTCAGAACATCCTTGTGAGGTAGGTATTACCTTTTTTTTCAAGTGAGGAAGCTAAAGCTCAGAATAGAAGGTAATCCCTGACCTAAGAAGGCTTACAATTTAATTGAAGAGACAAGAAAAATATATATTTTTTAAAGACAGAGAATAAGTAAGTTAAATGTCTCAGTTAACAACACACAGAGGGTGAGAAATACAACACAGCAGAAAGAAAGAATACAGTTAGATTAGAGAGGGAATACTTCTTAAAAGAAGTTGCTACTATTGCCTCTTAGGAAAGGAAACAAATGAGTAAAAGTGATAAGCTGGGGAGGAGCAACACATCTGAAAACAACATGAAACAGAAGCATGGGGACTGAAAGGAAAGTTTTGTGATAGCCAACGTAAGCAGTAAGTCCAGGAAATAATGAGGAGTAATACATGCCTTAAAATTAAGATGGAGCAGTGGCTGGAGACCATGAGACTAGCTCTGTGTCTTTAAGGCACTCCTGCCACAAACACTGTCAAGCATAACTACAGGAACCAACACAAAAGATCTAAAGGTGAAAGCTGACAAGGCTGGTTAATGGAGGCTTAGACATATGGAGTCAAATACCAAATTTCATAAGATAAGCAGTGGGTCATCTACTTGGCTTTAGGTATTTTGTCTCCCCCAGCCAGAATGTTAAGTTTTAAGAGGGCAGGGATTTTTATGTTCTGTTCACTTAGATCAATGCCTGGCACAGTAGGTGTTCAGTTGTTGCTGAGTAAAGGTAGTTTTCAAAACAGTTAACATATTCAGAAACAAAGGTACAAATGTGTTCAACATTTAAAAAATAAAAAAACCAGCAACCACACAGAAATAACAATAGTATTGTACTATTTATTATTATTGCAACAACTAACATTTATTGAGCACTAACTCTGAGCCAGACACTGTGATCCATTATCTCAATCCTCTTAACTACCCTATAAGAGAGGTAGGTACTATTATTATCATCCCAGTTTTACAGGTTCACACACAGAATAAATAACTTGCCCAAGGTCGCAAAGCAGCACAGCTGGAAACTGGGTCTATCAACTCCAAGCCTTGCCTCTCAACTACTATGTCACATACACAGAACTACAAGTATCCTTCTTAGGCAAAGTTAGGGGAAAGTGGCCAACGAGGAAAGAACACAACAAAACGAAATCAAAAGGAAACTCCAATGTAGTCAAAAACCATTGATCTGACCCCTCTCCTAGCAGGTACTGTGGAAATCTTCCCAGCCCAGGATACACTGACTATCCCATAGCGAGTACAACTTCAATAGTTTAAAGAATCCAGATGTTGAAAACTAGGAACTAGAGCCAATCATCTAATCAACATTTCAAAGGGTGGTAGACAACAACTGGTAACACCCCAGGTGCACAACCCAAAGAAATAACAGGGTGTGACCTCTGACTAAGGCTGACCTCAAAACTTCCTGAGCCCTTCTCCCCGTATCTGCCTCTTCCCTCCCTCCAGTGCCCTGTGTGTCTCTCCCCGCCTCTGTACAACCCTTCTCTCCTCTCCTACTAAATGATCTTTCAAAAATTCTGAAATTTTGTGTTTCCTGCTCTAAATTCTTCATCTAGTAAGTTAGAATTTTAATATTTCTCTAACAAAAAAAGTCTACCTCTGTAATAGGTACAAAAAAGTTCCCCATTCATTACAGCAGCATCCCAAAGGTGACATTATCAAATTCACACAGCAGTCAATAAAGAGACCACCAATCATGCAAAAGAAAACGATGTCCCACATATTTATCTATATAGCCTTCTGGTATTACATACATAATAAAAAAGCTGGAAGAAATTTAAACTGACTAGAGAACCTATGCTCTTCTTCCATCAGGCTAGTAACCCATTCATGACTGTAAAGTTCTTTTTGAAAATTTCTAAAATGAAAAGAAGCATAACCCCAGAAGCATGACTCCAATCGCTACCAACAAAGAAAAATATTTAAAATACTGAATTTGCTTAAAAACTAGGATATTCATTAAATTAACTACTTAGAGATCCACTAATAAGCTAATCTAATTTCCACATTTACATCAAAATCTAAAGCAAACGTGTCTTAAAAGAAATTAGAGAATGAGGACAAGAGTTGGCAAGATAAACAGTACTAAGAAACAATCTCAATCTTTTCTTTCTGCCTTTGGATTTTTTTCATACACTTATCTTAAATATACAATTCTGTTAAATAAACAGACTATGAAAGCAAAGCCAAATTGTTCTCAAAATAGAAATACTTTCCAAATACAAAAAACAATCAAGAAGCATTTATTTCTTGAATTGGCCAACAGAACACTGATGATGTCAAGCTTGAAGGAAAGGTTATTTCTGAAAATTGATCCTGTATTTAATAAATATTAAGCATGAAAAGGGAACATCCACCACCCTCCCCTTCTCCCTCTCTCCCTCCCATCATTTTAGGAAAACGAGAAAACCAATATTCAGTTACAACAAAATCACCTCAATAAAATTCCTTCAATCTTAATTTGAGATGTAATGACATGAATTAAACTTACTAAACTTCTTCATGATTTTTTTAAAGCTTTTTATTCCCAAGCATTAAAGCAATTGACGTTAAAAGACTTGATAACCCAACTACATCCTGTTATTTCCATATGAACAATTTAAACCACAGTCACTTTCAGAGATAATCAATGAATTAGTCAAAAAAGTGTCCTTTCTGATCTAAGCACAGTTGAGATCTTTGGAGATGAATTCAAATTTCAGCTCTGTTTAAACGAGTCCTTCTTTTCTGTAAATAATGGCAGTTATGCCATTTCTCTACTTTTTAAGATTTTTTTAAATAAAATGTTAATGAATCATATACTGGTTCAGACCCTTTTGAAAACATTGCAGAATTATTTCAATTTTATTTGTCAAACTCAAGGGCTGAATTTAAGTGTTGGGCAATATGAAGCCTGACTTTAGCCTTCTATGTCACACTTTAAAAGATCTTTAACTCAAGTTAACAGTGATGGGTCACATTACCACATGCCAGGCACTGGACAAGCTTTGCATATACTTTATATTATCTCATTTAATCCTAACAACAGCCCTGTTAAGGACATAGTTTTCCACAGACAGCTGATGAGGCTGATAGTAAAAGGAAAAGTAGCTTGTCCCAGGCCACACAGCTAAAAAAAGTACTGCCTAACTAATGAATCTTCTGCCTCCATAGAATGAATGTATTTTATGAAGGAAATGAGAAATGAACTAGCAACATGTTGCTGGCTCCAGGTATGCATAACACTTTCAACCATGAGATAGTTACAAATTATCCACTATTATTAGTGAGGCAAGTCCTTCTCAGACCTAGAGGATGTCATGCAAAGGTCTATTATTAGACCCTTAACTGATCTGAAAAGTATGCCATCCTAAAAGTCTCATAAGATATATACATTCTTCCAAAAACAAACCAGCGATTTGTCTTGACACTTCACATTCGTCCCAACATACTGATGGGTTCAGTGTCTTATCCTAAGGTGATTCGCTCAGAGGAAAGGCTAAGTGACACGAAAATATTTTACACCATATCTTTTAATATTTCCTAAATTTCACAGCAGTCATGCAGAAAGGAACATCCAGCAAGATACATGTACCCACAGACACAAGCACAGCACATGCTGCCTCCTGCCTAAAGTCACCCAGATCTCCAGTAGCAAACCTTCAGCTGGGAACAAAAAAAAAGAAAAAAAGGGCAGAGGCAACACCACAAAGCAACAGAAGCTTCACAGTATCTGACTGATCTACCAGCTATCCCTCAGGTGATGGGGAAAAAGCAAAAGATAAGATACTCAAGCAATAAGGTCTCTTGCGCATTTTTATTATTTTTCAAATACCTGCACTGCAGGGTAATACGACACAAACATAGGCTCTTGTATTTTCTTGTATTAGCTTACAGTTTTAGACAAATCAATTGTTACTCAAAACTTTTTAAGGGAACATTTTAGAAAAACTGTCATACATTGGTTTGTTACTCAACATTCAGATCAAGTACAGATGTTCCCTCAAATATTTCACAATTCTGAAGGTAGAATAGGAGGAAATTTTAAATATATTTCTGTGTAAAAGTGTAATTATTAGAAAATATATATCCCATAGTGTTCAGGAAAGGTCACATTGATTTAGAAAATACACTTTAAACACACTGTGAAAGGGATCATGAGAAAGTACCAATGAGGTATCATGAGAAAGCGAAAATCTACAACTACATTAAGACATAAGACAGACTGGTTTTATACTTAGTGGGAAAAAGTCTCAAAGTAGAAAGGTTTAACAGCAAGAGTTCATTATTTGGAAACAACTTTACTCATTTGTTTGTAATGACAATTCAGTTACACTAAAAAGAAAAAAAATACACCACTCTTTTCCCTGATCCACTGAAAGTGTCACCAATATAGAATAATTTTATTTGGAATATTTGCAGATATGAGAGGAATACCTTGTGTCTTTTAAATTGCCACCCATCCTTAAGCCTGAGAATGACAAATTACCTGAAAAGGCAAAAAATAAAAGATTTTTTAAAAGAGCATGGAAAAGAATCCTCTCCTAATGAATAAAAAAGTAACTTTACAGTGACCTTCTTTCTAAAAGGTATACTAAAATTGTCAGATACCTTTTTTAAAGGAAGAGGAATTGAAGTATCAATTATATGTATAGAAATACTATGTAAAGTAAAAGCAGGTTTGAAACTAAAAAGTGTCACTATTGGAAGAGTAACCCTTTCCCCTGGCAGAAATAGGGGAACCCTGAGGTAAATAAGATTTATGAAACCAGGTTAAAATGCACCATCATCCAACGTAGCTATTTGTTGACACATGAAACAAATGTTTTGGTATTAGCTATGATGTAAAATTGCACATAAAACTGAATTATCCTTTCTAAACAACACATTTGAGACAGATCCACTTAAGAAATACATTAACCCATGTTACATTTATCTCTAAGAACACAGCAAAGCTTTTTAATGTACACATTCAAATAACTTAAGTGATCTGTTCAGAAATAATACTTGAAATTAACAAAACCAAAATGGTGGAGCAATAATTCCACACACTGAATTAGTCACTACAAAAGATCAAGATTTGAAGAAACTGAAGTATAAAACCTTAGTGTTCTTACAGTTTGACAAATATTTTTACCTGATTGAAACAAACTATAAATACTTCTAATTTACATCTAAAGCAAATGTTTTACAACTTATTTGCAGAACTTTTCAAAATTATACCCAGAAGTTTCTTCAAAGATACTCCAAAGATACTTTTGGCCATGATGCACGGCTATTATATCACTATACAGTATCTTACATGGTATGGTATCTTTGAATAAGAAATCCAAGCAGTCCCTGCTTTTTGGCTGCATCCCTTCATAGATGGCATTGCCCCTGCTCTTCAGTCCATAGTTTTCATCACTATGGAGGCAAAAGTAACTTGTTTAACAGTAGACTCTATGCTTTATGCAAAATCATTTTAAGACATCTCAGGAACACATCCCAAGGAACACATCTCGTTTAGAAAATAGAGACCACCTAAAATAGGCAGTCTCAGCTTTGTAGTAGTGAAGCTCAGACTGCATGTAGCTGGACTTGGCAGTTGTGTACAACAGGGGTCCATAAACTACAAGCCAAACCCAACCTGCCTCCAGTTTTTATGTATAAGGTTTTATTAGAACACAGTCATTCATTCATTTACATATTGTCTGTAGCTGCATTCGCACTACTAGAGCAGAACTGAATCACTGTGACAGAAACCATATGGTCTACAAAATCTAAAATATTTACTAACTGGCCCTTCACCAAAAAGAAGCTTGCCAACCCCTCCTCTACACAATGAGATGTCAGAGGCAGCACAAACTTCTCCAAGAACCATCTCTAACGTAAGTGAATTGGGCCGCTGCTAGCCTAGGTGTGGGCTATGGGGTTATCTGGTGTCAACACACACAAACACAAATGCACACCTTAAAGCTCTTTAATCATCCCACATCAATCCCAAAGTTGTCAAGGAAAAGCACATGAGGTTACCACTCCCAACTACCAGAGTCCCACCTTCCCCACTGTCTTTTCTAGTAAATTACATTAACCCAAAAAGGCTGCCCTTCAAGGTTCACTGGAACATGACTTCACTTGCATGAAAAATGTTGTGGAAAATAGAGGGTGAGGAGAGAAGGCACTCATATGGCATCTGTTCCAGAACCACCTTAGATCTAGCTCCCTGTCTAAATAGCTCTTCCCCAGAAGGTCCTGTCATTTGAATTATCACTCCTAAGAAGAGGTCAAAGAAGCTACTAGGGAGATAATGAATTCGAACACAAAACAGTGTGGATATATAGATTCCTTACCTCACAATCCTTAATTCTTGTTTGAATCAACACTAAATTCTAGGCTTCACCACAGAAATTTAAAAATTGTTTTAAATTTTTTAAAATCAGTCTTCCAGTGTCTCATGCTTCAAAGATGTCAGGATTTTTTCTCATGCCAAGTTGGTTTTTGTTTGTTTGTTTTTTAATAAAAAGATTTTTTAAAAGGCATTTTCAGCACTGCTGTGCCAACACAGGGATATCCCCTCCATTGTATGGGACACAAAGACACACACCAACTGCGGAGCAGGGGAAGCAGCCTTCTTTGCCAGCTATTTTTAGCCCTACTTCGTCATGTAAAAGACCAAACTTAGTATGATAATGAAGGGCAAAGTTTAAAAACATGAATTTGGTGAAACAGATCTGTCCTTTTATCTATAAACTCCTTAACAGTGAAATCCTATATATTCTTCTGAACTTAACCTCAAGGGACCTATATACCCTACAAAAAGCTTGTTGGTGGTTTCAAAAATAATCATATGCCCTGAGACCGGCTGTTTCTCCCTTTTCAACTTCAACTCTTACTCACTTTTAAAACATCTATTTTAGGGAGAGTCCATCCATACTCTGTTCTTACAAGATTTTTGCTAACTTTAATAGATTCCCCTCCCCCCAAGTAAAAATACCCATTTTTCAGCTGTTTACTCTCCATCAGTACTCTCAAGAAACCTTAATACTTTGTAGCTCACGATGAAAAAGAATGCAACAATAAATATATGTATGTTCATATATGGCTGAAAAATTGCGCCCTACACTGGAAATTGACACAACATTGTAAACTGACTATAACTCACTAAAATAAAATTTAAAAAAAAGAAACCTTAATACTTTGATAATGACTCCCTACTCTACATTTTCAGGGTATTATTCATTATTTTACTGTCTTGAGATTAAACTGGTATCCAACGTTAATCCTAGAATTTAATGTCCAAAGCAAAGTCCACTGCCTCATTTCTGAATTAGTTTTTATAAGAAGCCACTAGCACCATACTAATATATTGGAAGCACCTTCTTTTTCACCCTTCCATCTGTATCACTCTTCAATGACCATGGTATAAAAATGTAAGTTCACTAGAAAAACAAAATCCTAATCCAGGTATAATGTCTCTTGGCTTAAAATACAATTTCTCCTCAGTGGTCTAAAACTACCCTCTCAGGAACATTGTTTTCAATTGATTCTTTGAGCTGAAACATGCACCCACACAAACACAAACTGACCCTAAAGCCTACTCAACTTCCTTTTGAATTCCCACCAAGCTAACTTCCTAATTACATCTGCTCCTCACATCCTCCAGTTCCAAAAGTCTTAAACACTTTATCTCTACCTGCTATTTTCTTCCTAAAAGACACCTTCCGCTGGCTCAAACACTCCAATATGTTCTATATAGTCGAATATCAACATTTTCCCAATGAAAAATGTACAAACACATTCACATCTATAAGGTACCAAACAATATCTCCAATATAGTGGTCATAGAAAACCGGTCCATTCCCCTTTTCCCACAGTTTTGTGCAATTTGGGTATCATTGCCTCTGCCATTCATAAGGAAAAGTACCTCAAAGGTAGGGACCCCCAAACACTTTATTTCTTTGCTACCCAAATATACAATAAAACATTGTCATGATTTTTGACCAATCTATAGCCAAAGCAATAAGTCTTAAAGTTAGTAAGCAACTCCGATGGAATATAATTTACACTCAAACTAGTTTGGTAGTCTGTCCACCCTTCCTCCCCCAAAAAACAGCCTATGCAAGACTAGATTTATCTTTCTATCTTTGTGAAACATGGGATACGTGACTTCCTCAAGATTACAAAATATCAGATCCATCCAGCAGCATTTGTCTTTGATTCCACATCCAACATTACATCCACTACTCAAAAGTTTAATGTCAGTACCTACGTAAAATAGACAGAATTTAAGATTCCTAACAAAAGCATAACAAGAACAAGGCATATAAAGAAAAAACAAAACAGCTGGAGAAGTTCCACAGGAGGGCAAAGTGATCAAAGGGATGGAAGAAATTATTCTCAAACAGACAAAAGAGTCAGGAAAGATGATGGTAAAGAGGAACAATGAAAATCTACAAAACCAAGAAAAGACGAACTCCAGCCTGTTCTAGCATTTCTCAAAACACAAGCTCAGGATGTTTCCTGGAATTTTAAAGAGACAGGTTTGGGACAAATAAATGAATTGTTAATAAACAAATGGGAAAAAATTGTAGAATTCATTACTTCAAAAGAAAACAGTACAGGATAAAAAGTGTTCGGGAAAGTTTTAAATGAGTTTAATCAAGATCCTGAATGGAAAAGTTAGCACAGATAACCCCAGGCTTACATTCATTCCACAGAGCCTCTCTCAGCATTGGGTTCAGAGCGTAAGCCCACACAGTTGTCTCGAGGGACCGTAATTCTCAGTATAGTGCTGTCTGTGTTGTTATATAAAATTCCACCCTATGCTTAACCCTTAAGGTCTGTATAAATATATGAAATGTTGATTATTTTCCTGCACCTTAATTTAGCACTCTGAGAGGATACCTAAAACACAAATCAAAGATTCTATAGACTTCTCCTTTAAAATAACAGAAAGGGAAAAAGTCATCCTTATTTGATAGAAAAGACAATCCAAATAAGCAAAGTCACAAGTTATTCCACCAATAAAAAAGTGCTATCGATTAGGACATATGCTATTTAAAAAAAAAATTTGGGTAAGGAAAAATGTAATACCATTTTAATAAACTGGTTAAAGTACTGAATGCTCTCCCCCAAATCAGGTGTGATTCCTAAGAATTCCGAATTTCCTTAGTAATTGATACTTGTTACCGTGTCCTTCTGATACACAGGAACTGCACCCAGGAAATGAGAAGGTAAAAAAAAAAAAAAACCAAAAAACACTCCTGTACTAAAATGAAAACTCTCAAGGAAGACTGCAGGAAAACAAAGGAATTTTAATTTCAGAGGCTCCCATTTGGGAACCCAAATAGGAGTTGCTCAGAAACAAAAACTACAGCGCTGTTTCCCACCCGGTGTACCAGGAAAAGCTACATACACTGAGACGTCCTCTGTGCGCACATATGCTCTGGTTTCCTCAATTTCCTTTTGCCAATTACTGGCCAGAAATGTACAACTCTGGGGAAAGACAGAATTCCTCGAAAAGAAACCTGCAGGCTTGCGTATCACACGAAGAGAGGTAAAAGGTTACAAAACACAGGACTGCCTGATGCCTTCCCGCAGTGAGGACTCAGGTATCCCGCACATCTATACACTCCCAGCACTCCGGAGAAACATCGGCAAAACTCTGGAGAACGCACAGGCATCCTCCCCCTCTCTACCCCTCAATTCCCTTTCCCGGGGCCACTCACACTTTAGAGAAGAGCTGGAGCGCTGAAAGTGGGTTGGTTCCCTTCCTCCTCGGGACGGAGGCGGTAGCTGCGGCAGGCTCCGGAGCGTTACTGAGGAAGAAGCGGGGCTGGTATCGCTAAGCCGGGCGGCCACCCGGGTCTCTTCCGCGCCGCCGGAGCACAGGAGGCGGAGGTCCCGCTTACCTCCTCTTTTCCTCTTCCTGGGTCTCTTCAGGCTGAGTGTTCGGCCCGTCCCGGGCCACTTGTCCCCGGATAGTCACGTTTGGGAGGCTCCGGATTTTGTTTTTATAAAGTTTCCTCTGGGCGGAGGCTGCGGCCGGCCCCCCGGGTCCCCCCCGGCCCCGCCGCCCTCGGGGCTGGGGCGGGGGAGGGGGCTCTAAGAACTCCTCCCGGAGTCCTGCCGAGGAGCCGGGGGGCCGGCGACCGCCCAAGGGAGAAGACCCCCCCGAGGGGGTAGAGGGGAGGGGGGAGGGAAGGAAAAGACGGCGGCGCCGGTCCTGCTGTCCCCGCCGCCCCGGCCGCCGCTTCACATCGGGGTCCCCGCCCCCCCGACTGGGGGGTGGTGGCCGAGCCTGGGGTCTCGGCTCATACACTCCGGGGCGAGATGCTACGGCCCCGGGCGGGTGGCCGAGGCGGCGGCGAGGTGGGGGACCCGGCCGGCTCCGCTCGGCGCCGCCCCCGCTCCCGGCTCCCGCATGTGTCGCTGCGGCTGGGACCCCCTCCCTCCACCTTGGGGGTCCCTCGCCCCTCGCCCCGGGAGGAGACAGAAGCTCCGGCCCCTCCTCAGCGTCCTCTCACCGCGGAGCCGCCTCCCTGCCCCCAAGCCGCCGGCTCCGGCTCGGGCTCGGGCTCCGGCGTGTGCAGCCGCCGCTGCCGGCCGGGAAGGTGAGGGGGGGAGAAAAGGGGTGGCCGCGGCTCCCGGTGGCCCGGGTTAGGGCGGAGGTCTCGGCGGCGTCCAGTGTACGGGGGCTGGGTCTCTCGGATGCTCCCTCGCGCTCACGCTCTCGGCGGCGGCGGTAGCAGCGCCCGGAGCTCAGCTCGCTGACTCGCTCGCTCAGTGCGGGGCTCTCGCCTCACTCCAGAGAGAGGGGCGGGAGGAAAGCGGCGCGGACCGATGACGTAAGTCACCTAGCAACCGCTCTCTTCCCCCCTCCCTTTTCTTTCCGCTCGGAGGCTTCCTCCGCTGGCCTTTTTTCCTCTTTCCAACCACCCCGCCCTGGGCGCCTCTGGCGCGCACTGATGACGCTCGGAGGGAAGAGGAAGTTGGGCTCGGCGAGCGGGTGGGTGCGCCTCGGGCCGCGGGACTCGCCGCGGCTGCTGCCGCCGCCTCTACGGCCGCGTCAGAACTGAAGAGAGGAAGGGGAGGAGCCGAGTGGAGCCTAAGCTGCCGCCTGATCTTACCCCTGACCCGAGGGCGGCGGAGAGAGCTTGCTCCGTAGCGGTTTCCTTCAGAGCAGGTGGTGACTGCTCCTTGGCGAGCAAGGAGGAGGCCCAGGCCGGGCAGCCCGCTCGGGCGCGCACCACCCGAAGGTGAGGCATTTGGCCCCAAACAGGCCTTTCAAAAGCCCGACTGAGCGAGAAGTTATCTTTCAGCTTGATCCCCGGCACCTGCTCCGGGGAGCGAGAGCCCCACCCTTTCCCTGGTGTGAGGCGAGACCCAGCGGCCAATAACTTGTGGTCGGGCGGAGCAAATGTTTGATGAATGAATGAATGCCTCCTTCACTCCCGGAGCTCAGAGGAGTTTGATGGAAGTGCAAGCGCTTTGTAAACTGCGTAGCATTGTACAGATGAGAGTTGTAATACATCCCTCTTCCCCCTGTTCTCTACTCCAAAGAAAACAGGGGATGAGGCTTCCGTGAGCAGTCACAACCTGAGTCTTTAGTGAAAGAGGCAGATTGCTGGGACGAGGAAAGGGAGTCATCCTCCCGGAGAGTGGAAGGATTTTTGACTTTTTCAGGAAGAGAATTTAGTAGTGCCTCCCTTTGAGAAGGCATTCTTGCTTGTGGTTTGGAGCTTTGGAGAATTAATACAGATTGTTAATCAGTGTACATTACCGTCAAGAAAAAAATTTTGGCCTATGTTTCAGATAAATGTTATTACTCTTTATGCAGCTTTTCCTACAGATGTTATCCTGGAAAGTAAATTCAAGTAAAAACTCGTGAAGTTGAAAGCGTGGTTTTCTAGGAAAAGAAATTTTAAGATAAAAGGACCAGATTCCTCAGAAATCTGTCTCGAACCTGTCCTGGTGAATAATGTGAGACTGAGATCAAAGCAACGTGATGAAAGGAAGCAGATTCCACAATTCTGTCTCTGGACCCCGGCACGCCATACGTCCTCTGGAAGCGGCAGTAGCGGATATTGCAAGTCTTTCCAACTCGGAATAAGCAGCAAGTTTTTGCAGACAGATCTGGGGAATTCAAGGTTTCTGCCACTACTGCCACCACATATGCAAATAGTAGACCAAGGAAACCTCTAACTGGATAATTCCAAGGGCTCATTTTTACTGAAATGCTGCAGAAAAAGTGATGGGAGGGGGGAGACGGATGTTGCAGAAGCAAGAAGAGACTCACAAAGTATAACCTGCCCAGCTGCCCTTCATCCAGAGTTCTAAGAGCCAAGTTAGCTGTCCTACTTAAGCTACCCTTAATTTGATTTGACTTTTCATGACCAATCCCTGCCATGTCCTTCCAAATAAGACTAACAGGGAATCAGACCAGCAAGCAATGGCCTCACATGGCTACAAAATAAATCGTTTTTGATTTTTCCCCTCTTCCTAATTTTTTTATGGAAATTGAAGGAGTAAAATACACAGATTTAGGGGATTCTGTAAAGCTGAGCACCTCAGCTTTTAAGTTCTGTGGGCTTTGGTGGAAAAGAGTGCAAACATCAGAGCTCTGCAGCCCAGCAGAGGATGCCTCCAGAAAAGTGTGACCACTTGGGGCTCTTCTGCATACTGGTCTGTTTCACTGTCAGTGGCTCCACCCTAGAACCTGGGTGCTGAGAGCCCCTCAGCCACCTACTTACAAAGCTACAGCTGCGCTAGTTTACTAGGCAAGATCCACCCACTTCACCACCCAGTATGATAACTGGAGGAAACAGCTGGAACTGATGACTGCAGAGAAGGAAGTCCATACATTTCCAACTTGATCAGCATCTCTTTAGTTCTTTTACTTATTAATCCAGAGAAGAAAACAGCTAGTTCATTCAAAATTCAAAAAAATCTGAGGTTTTAGGTAACAGTTCTCTCCCTGGATCATCAGTTTATGATAAAGATCCACATACTACATTAGAACATAACAAAAGGATGTTTGTGTAGGATTTTCTCCTACACCAAAAAGTGAGCTCTTATGAGAAACTATTTAATCCGTTTTTTTATCCCACATCAGTTTTTACTGTCAAAGATTTCATAAGCTGAATTTTCTAGCAAAATTTCTTTCCAGATATTCCATCTACAATATTCAACTACTTTTTATTTTTAATTGTGCATTTTTATTGTGAAATAAACATCAAAATGCATAAGGCAGTTATTCCATATAATGACTAATTATAAAAGAAACCTCCGTGTGACCAACCAGATCAAGAAATGGAACACTGCCAGCACCCCAGAAGTCCCCCGGTGACCTTCCTGAACACAACTCTTTCCCTCCCTTTTAGAGGTAACCATTATTCTAACTTTCGTGATAACCATTTCCTTGTTTTTTTCTCTATTGTTTTATCACAAGCATGCATCCCTAAATCATATATTGTTTGGTTTTGCCCTTTCTTTTGGAACAACATAATATGTAACCTGTTGTGCTTACTACTTTTGCTCAACATCATTTTTAATCCATATGTTGTTTGGGTTGTTTATATAAATGTAATTTGTTCATTTTAATTGCTGCATATTACAGTGTTTCATTGTAGCAATATGCCATAATTTATTTAGCCATTCTATTGTTGATGGATATCTGGGTTGTTTCCAGTCTGGGACTTTTACGAACGGTGTTTTAAATATACTTTATATATTCCATCACATCTATGTGAGTTTCTGTATGGTATATACCTGGGAGTGGTTATGTGTACTATAAATTTGAATGAATAATGCCAAGCTGCTTTCTAAAGTGTTATACTCACACCAGCTGTGTATGAGCCTCATTGCTTCACACCCTCAGCCACATTTGGTATAGTCAGTCCTTTCAGCTTTGCCAATCTGGTGGGTGTGTAGTAGTAAATCACTGTGGTTTTAACTTGCCATTTCCTTGATTACTGATGCTGTTGAGGACTTTCTCATATATCAGCTAGCCATTTGGGCTGCTGCTTTTGTGAAGTGGGTTATCGTTTTCATGCCTAACCTCTAAGATGCCCGATTCTCCAATATCCTTTTTGATATTTGAATAATATATTTCAGGTAAGGTAATGCTACCAGATGAGTTATATTTAAGACACGGTCTTTCCAAAATAAGAACAATTATTCTGCCTAATTATCTCTTTATCAATTTGATAATAAGCTTCTTAAAAATAGAACTATGAGACTATATTTTTTACATTCCAAAATAATGTTATGCTTTCAACTATTAAATTGTTGCTGGAATCCCTCATGGTGGTTTGGGGTTTGTGACTTGGTTTCCCTCAAAAATGTAAAGTTGGTATTTCTTCTCTTGGAATCTGTGTAACTGAACTCTGTTATTGCTTTGTATTTTATAGACAACTATGTAACAAATTATTTCACCAGCACAAATTTTTTTTCATTTTCGAGTTTCATTCATTTTGTAAAAATCATGGTGGCTTTTTCTTTCCCCCTAAAGTTCCTGCTAAAATACATGGTTGGTTGGTTTTTTAATTTCACTCATTAATATTAAATACATACCATTCCTGTTACTACCTGGCACATTTCTCAACATATTCTATTTGATTGTTTTTATCATTTTATCATTCTTATCTCTCAGTTCTTTGTTTAAAGTCAGTGATATTTTAAGACTGGAGGAAGATGGGACCCAGAGAAATTAAATGACTTACCCAGAGTCAGAAGAGCAAGTAAAAAGGAAACTTGGAGTGGGCCCCAAGTCTTCAAATAGAGTACACTTAGCATTATATCACACTGACCTCAGTCTCTGAAGCAGTAAGGTAAATTCATTCCCCTGGTCTATTGAATATTGTTCACTTCAACATGGCAAACCTCTTATTACACCATTGGATATGGTTACTTTATTTTAAGCCTAACAGCTTTAGGAGCAGATTAGGACTGATATATATAAAAATAAAAGAATAAAATTTTTGAAGACTAATACAAATAATTGTGCTTAAAAGAGGTTACATGGAACCTGGCTTTTAAAAAAGAAGGTTCCCCCTGCCCCCCTTCAGCTCTTATAGCCAGTCTGTCACTAGGCCCCATGGCCTCTTCAGAGAATTATCATACTTCTTCAATATCTGAAAAAAAGAGTTACACAAAAGAAAGCAGTGATTGGTAGTGTCAAATGATGCAGAAAAGGCCTTTGGGTTTGATCAGCTCCCTAATAATTCCATAATGCTGTTAAAAATGCTAGAGAATATCAGAACTTAATGACATTTTCATATACAGGAACAAATCAGTCTAGAAACTTATCAACCGTGTCATGAGATTGTCCCTTTGTGGCCTTTATCATCATCTAGGTTTGCAAAAAGAGTGATTCTAAAACTGAATGATAGATGACTACTACTTTTAATAGAAAATAAATTAGTAAGGTAACTTTGAATCTCTTGTAATATTTGATAATTTAACTGTATAAAATTTCAGAAGAAGCCTTCATTTGGTTTTATCATTAATAGTCACTAAATATTTTTATCTAATAAAATCTAGCGGTTATTTTTAAAATAAAATACTGAGTGAAAACCATCTTAAAGAAAAGAACTTCATAAAAACATTAAGGTAGGCTTAGATATAACTTAGCTCTGAAAAGCAAAGTTTTCTAAATGTTTTGGCTTGAAATTCAAAGTTGAGTTATTGAATTAACAGTCAGTAGTTGCCAGAGGTACTAGATATATAAATATTATTTGTATTTTTTTGTCTTCCAAAAAGCAGTGATATATAGAAAACACAAAAGAGTTAGAGTGTCAATCATGAACATGGAACTTTCACAGTTACTTCACCATTCAGTGAAAAGAAATTTACTTATCACCCACTATTTCTTAGCACTGAACTAAGTGCTGGACATATAATGGTGAAAAGAATGATGTCCCTGGCTTCATGGAGTTTACAATCTAGTCCAGTATGTCCCAGGCTTAATACTTGACCCCAGCTACTACCATCTACTATTTGATCTATATTCTGCATAATCATCTGGTGAATAAATGGGTGGCTGCTTTGTTCTCTTGATAAGCAAATAAATGATCACATGCTGGAAACCATCGATCCGATTGTCATTTTTCAGATTTTCATTATGACAATTTTTAAAAATACAGAAAAATTGAAAGAATAATTTGTGTTCATACACTTTTCATCTAGATTTGGTCATTGTTAACATTTTGCTGTTTGCTTTATGTATTTTTCTGAATCATTTGAAACTAAGTTGCAGGCATCATGATGCTTCATCTTTTTTCTTAGGTGATACTTTAGCAGGGATCACTTAAGAAGAAGGATATACCTAACTCCAACCTTTAGTAGACCTGAAAAAATTAACAAAAATCTATATCTGAATTTAATTCACATTTAAATTCCCCTATACAAAATAAACAACAGGGTCCTACTGTATACACAGGGTACTATATTCAGTAGCTTATAATAACCTGTAATGAAAAAGAATATATATGTATAATTGAATCACTGTGCTATACCCTAGAAACTAAAACAACATTGTAAATCAACTATACTTCAATTTAAAAAATAAAAATAAATTTCCCTAATTGTCTCAACATTTTTTACAGCTTTAGAGGGATATAATTGACAAATAACATTGTGTAAGTTTAAGGTGTACCACATGATGATTTGATATGCCTATGTATTGTGAAATGATTACCACAATAAGGTTAGTTGACAAACCCATCACCTCACATAGTTACCTTTGTGTGTGTGTTTTCGGCGTGGTAAGAGAGCAGGCGAAACATCATTTAAGATCTACTCTCTTAGCAAATTTCATGCGTAAAATCCCAACAATATTTTTGATAGCTTGTGTCCTCCGCCCAACCTGGATCCAATCAAGGCTCACACATTGCATTCTTCAATCATATTAGGAGAGGGGAGGGTACAGCTTAGTGGTAGAGCATATGCTTAGCATGCACAAGGTCCTAGATTCAATCCTCAGTACCTCCATTTTAAAAAAAATTAGTAAATAAACCTAATTACCTCTCCCCTAAAAAAATTTTAATATAAATATTTTTAGGGAAACTAAAAACTGGACTCTCCAATACTGTTTGGAAATAATTTCTTTAAATTATATCATTTCTTTTTTTTTCTTATAAGTCTAAGAGCATTATGTATTTTTAGTAAAGGATGATCCCCTTTTCTCCAGTAGCTTTTTCTCAGCCTTTGACTCAGTGCAGCTTTAATAGTTGGGGGATCACTCACTGAGGTACTGAGCACTCCCTTATTTTCCAAAAGGAACCTATAAATTTTCTTCACCTTTGCCCCACCATGCTTCCCCTGGAAGGCTCTGATCTTTCTCCCAGCCAAACTCTTATTACCTCTTTGTCCTTTCTAGGAACCCTTTCAAGAGCATCTAACTCACAATTCTTATTTTCTTTTATTCTCCACCCATGTTTCAGGCTACCACCTCTGCTTAACTCTACCGGAATCTGCACCTGATTTCCTTTACTGAAACTCTGTCGCTAGGAGTCCTTCGCACCGGAACCCACCGCCACTGCAACCTGCCACCACTAATGTGTACTTAGCTGATTCCAAAGGAAGGAAAGGACATACTTCAAGAATCTAGAATATGCAATTATTTCATTTAATCTTCACAAAACCTTGCAAAGTAGGTGCAAGATGCCCGCGTTCTTTTTTCCTCTTCCTGGCCACAAAGGAAGACTTTATTTCCCAGCCTCCCTCGTACTTAGGCTAGAGCCATGTGATTAGTCTGGCCAGCAGAATGTGGGCAGAAGTACGTCATGGCCAGGCTTGATCCCTAAAGTTTCCCATGAGATAATCAGCTCCCCTATCTACAAGGCTTAGAAGCAAAGGATGTTCAGATATTGGATCACATGTAGGAGTCCAGATTCCTTAGTTGCTGCTTGGAGAAATGCTATCTGACCTAAATCAGTGAACAGAGCAAAACATACAAAGTTAACTTGCTAAGTTTAATACCAATTTTTCATTTAGAAACATAAAGGATAGCAAGTCATTCTGTTAGTATTCTAGTCTAGTGAGGTTGAGTTACATAAGCTTTTGTGATCTGTCCATGAGAATGCAACCCCTTTTTGTTATACTGTCTTTATAGAAATGAGAGTTCTGAATTCTAATCCAAACTATAAAAGAACTTTTAGGGAAAAGAAAACCCCTAGGGCTTGACCCTTCTGTGAAAGTACCACATATTAGAACATTGGCACCCTCCAGATATTTGTCCAAGGCTTCCATTTCAACAAATCGACTTCCATTTCAGGGATGAAGATATCCTCATGTTCTCCAGCCTTTCATTCCAGCATGGATGTTTCTTTTAATAACCGAATAAAATCTTATGACCTACCATCTTACATGCTATGAAAAGTTCAGAGCCAGCTCCCTCCACTGTGGGTGGCATCTTCAAATTATTTTAAAGCCTGCCCCACACTGGACACTACTATCTCATTTCATCAACATAAGGCTGTTCTACATAGCGGACTTTTAGGTTGAAGGGTAACAAATGATTATTCTAGTTTAAGAACCAGCTTAAAACGCAGGAAACAACTTCAAAATCAATATCAGATACAACTTTTCCTAGAGCTATTGGCCAATTGGGACCTTAGGGCATTTCTCACGTATTACATCTTTTCTTAGGTCTCTTCCAATCACCCTGTATTTGCTACTCTAACCCCCACAGCCTCTTCACATCTCTCCAGAGCAGTCTCCTTAAATACAAGATTATTTTTACTTTACTAACAAGCAATTCAACTGTCTTGGGTCTCCACGCCACCTCTGACAAAAGCCCATCATACTCGCCGTTAATACTGTGTACAGATGCAAATAACAGAAAACCCAACTGGCATAAACGTGTAAAGGGTTTACTGTTTCTCTTAATTAAAAAATCCACTAGCAAGGAGTCCAAAGTTGGCACAGCAGCTCAGTAAGGCCATCAAGTACCCGGGCTGTTTTTCTTCCCTTGCCACCATTGCCATCTGTGTCATGTTGACTTTTATCACAAGCCTGTTGCCTAATGAGGCAGCATTTCCTAAGGAATCACATCCAGATTGTAGACTGGGAAGAAGGGGAAAGGGTGATGCCCATGGGAGGAAAAGCTGATCCTTCTCCCCATGTTTCCAGCACACTTCTCTTTAGGTCTCGTTGATAGAGGTGTCTGAGGGCCACAGCTAGATCTAAAGAAGGCTAAAGACTGTTCTAGCTGGGCGTTGTTGCCCAAAGTGAGGCTGGAGCTCTGTAACTAAGGAAGGCAGGAAAAATAGACAAGGAGTAGAAAATTAACAGGGTCTGACATGCTTTATCTTAGTCTGTCCTGACTGCTGTAACAATTTGCGATAGAGTAGGTGGCTTACAAACAACAGAAATTTATCCCCCACAGTTCTGGAGGCTGGAAGTCTGAAATCAGGGTGGCAGCATGGCCAGGTAGAGCCTTTGTCCAGGTTGCAGACTGCTGACTTCTCACTCACTGTGTCCTCATGTGATGGAGAGCAGAGGGCAGCAACCTCTCTCCTAACTCTTATAAGGTCACTAATCCCATTCAAGGAGAGCTCCATCTTCATGACCTCATCCAATTTTGATCACCTCCCAAAGGCCTCACCTCTTAATACCATTTAGCACCTTACAAGAGGGAAAAGGCAGAGGAGGGGCAGAATAGGATTTCAACATGTGAACATTCAGTCCATAACACCCTGAAAAAAATGTTTTTCTTAAGAAACGCATCTACCGAGATGAAATGCCTGTGTTATAAACCACAGAAATTGCTACCACGGTTTTTGTTTTAAATACCAATTTCCCCAATGCTTGGCATGCAAATATCAGTAATACGTAGAACTTTCTTTTTGGCTTCTTGCAGTTTAGAAATTCTAGCAATGTAATTTCAGGATCATTTTTAATAAATTAATTTGTGATCTCCAGGTGGATGGCTTTTAATCTCTTACATCTTCTTCGCAAAACACATCTTATTAGTGACATTTTAAGCTCTTTTTTTAGACCCATATGTAAGAATGATTATTCATTTCCCTTTTAAAACCACAAATAAGTATTATTTTTATTTAGTTTAAAACAATCTGAAACTTACAGAAAATTGCAAGTACAGTATAAAGAACTTTTTTATCTTGAACCCTTATTTGGGAATGTGTTACTAACCTGATGCCCGGACACCCCCAAATACTTAACAGGGTGCTTCGGTCACTCTCCCGCATACATAATCACAACACAGCCATCAAAATCAGGAAGTAAACATGGATCATTCATATTACCCAATCCTGAGACCTTTATTAAATTTCATCAGTTGTCCCAGTAATATCCTTTATAGCAAAAAAAAAAAAAAAGGATACCCTTCAGAATGTGTATTGCATTTAATTGTCATATCTCTTTAGTGTCCTTTAGTCAGAAATGCTTCTTCAGTCTTTCTTTGATTTTCATGACCTTGATACTTTTGAAGATTGCAGCTAGTTATTTTATGGAATATCCTTCCAAAAAACGCTGTTTCAAATTGTCCCATTACTGATGTTGTACACTTTAATCTCTTGATTAAAATGGTGCCTGCCAGGCTTCTCCACAGTGAAGGAACTCCAAAATGAAGTTACTATTTTTTCCATTTGGAATTAATAGGTATTACTTTTGTAATGAAATACTTTAGATCTAAATAAATATCTTATTCCTTTTCAAGCTTTCGTTTTACTCTTATTTATATCAATATGGGCTCATGGTTTCCTATTTTGTTCAGGGGGTTATAATCTGCTATGTTATTATTTATTTTGATGCTTACATTGTCCCTTTTTTGGCCATTGGGAACCCCTTCAAATTGGCTCTTGTGTCATTCTGTCCCATCAGTTGATGAGTATTTTCTTTTTTTCTAGCACAACAGAATGTCCCAGGCTCATGATGTCCTTCCCTGCCCCAGTGTTGCAAGTGGTCATTTCTCCCAGGAATAGGGTTACCAAATAAAATAGAGGTTAATCAGTTAAATACGAATTTCAGGTAAATAATGAATAAATATTTAGTGGAGTCATGTCCCATGCAATAATTTCTTGTCTACTAAATATTTGCTGTATTTTTATATGCTAAATCTTACACCCTACCAAAAGCCCTGGTTCCTTTACATGGCACATGGTATATAGAATCCACAACTTGAGGAGGTCTGCTGGTTGCAGTTTGAGTTCACAGCTCTTGGGCTTCCTTTGACGGATGGAGCTAGGGAACACATAACACACACACACACACATACACATTTATGTCTGTATGGCAATATTGATGCCATATAGATACAGATACATTGCAATCTATGAGTTCACACTGGTAACTTCTAATTCTAATCCTGAAGATATAATCGTTTTCCCTTTCCATGTTTATGGATTCATTCTCCAACGGTGAGAATCCTGGCTCTCACTACCCTTAATATATTTACTTATTTTGGGTAGGGGTGGGTAATTAGGTTTATTTATTTGTTTGTTTATTTTTAAACCGCTTTTTTAGCAGAGGTACTGGGGATTGAACCCAGGATCTCGTTCATGCTAAGCACAAACTCTACCACTGAGCTACACCCTCCCCCCCTTATATTTACTTATCTGATCAGTCCCTTAGCATATAATCAAACCTGCACCACTGTCCCTGCCCCCGTCCCATGAGGATGCCCTGCTTGTACTCAGACCCCGGTGCCCTGACATCCACACAGGTCAACACTCTCTCACCCGCCTCAACACAGGCCACCCCACACCCTTCACCTTGTTTGGGATCTGTGTTGTTCCCCACCCCGCCCTGCACAGATCCTTGCCTCTCCCTGCACAGGCTTTGTACCACACGCGGGGCCATCCTCCGTGTGACTCCACATATGTCCTCCTCCCGTGTGTACACCCTCCTCACCTTGCTCTAAGCACAAACGTCTTCAGATGTGATACTTAAGTAAGAAATGTTTTATTACTCTTCTTATTCATAACATTCATAACATTTTACTCATAAGGTTTTCAATGTAAAAGAGGCTTTGACAGAGGCAACTAGAAAAATAGGGATATTTTTATTCATTTGCATTGAGCTGATACTAACCATTACTTATTGACTAATAATAAAAACCCAAGAGAAATCAAAATTAGAAATGTGAAAATAAAAAAGACTCAATGTCCCCACCCAAAAATGAGAATGTTAACAACCACTTACATAAATTAAAAATAAATGTTCCTTTAAAAAAAAGTGTAGACTATGGTTTAAAAACCTGTGTTTGTCTCCACTTCCTCTCAAAAGCCCCGAAAATAATAAATAGTAAAGGAATAAAAAAAAGCATAAAAAGTACAAAGAGAACAGGAGACAAAATGACAGCAAAGAGGAGATGTCAAGAAATTCTAGAAGATAGAAAGTAGATAAAGAGTAACTAAGGAAAAATGGAGCGAAACCTAAGTTCCTGCAGCAGAGTGTCCAGCAATAACCAGCTAATCCCTCATGTGAAACCCTAGAAAATGTCAAAAATGGAAGTCACTAGTCACCCCTGAAGGCGTGGGCGCAGGGTAAAGTGGAAAAAGGCTTTTCCTTATGAATGGACAGCCAAGGATCACCAGACATTTGAGGAAAGTCTAATATGAAAGCAAAAAAGGAAATGAACCTGGAGAAAACTGAGACAATATGGAAAAAAGAAAATTATCACAGATTGTGATAAAATTTTAAGAGGAAAGGTGTGGGATAGTGCTGTGTGTGTGTGTGTGTGTGTGTGTGTGTGTGTGTGCGCACATAGATAATTAAACCTCAACTTTAATAACAAACTTCATAGATGATGTCTTGGTTTGAAAAATCATGACATCTATATCAGCATGTTATTTAGATGCAAATATGAGGGGGAAAAATACCTAAAGACTTGAAAATGGTTGCCTCTCAGGAAGCCACATTAGATGAGGGAAAGGCAGGTGAATTTCTCTCTCTCTCTCTCACACGCACACACACACACACTCTCCCCCTCTCTCTCTCCTACATTTTCACTTCAAGTGTTTTAAAAATCTGAATAACATGAGTTCTTCTAGGACCCACTTCCCACCCCCATCTTAGGTCCCTAAGATTTATTCAGGTTGATGTATGTGACCAGAAGTGCATCCCTGTTGCCTCTGAGGGTCTAGTACTGCCAACCTGGCCCCTTGCATCCTGTTATTCCCATTGACTCTGGGGCAACAATCTTAATCTAGAGGACAAGCAATTCTGAGTTCTCAGAATGTACTAGCACATTCCTTATTTTAGTGAAGACAGTGCCCTCCGAACACTCCCAGGGAACATGGTGACATGGTAGTGTTTGGTGGATTCTCTGGTATTACAAAATAAATGCATTCTTAAATCTACCCTGTTTGAATATTTTTACCCCTTTCTCATCTTTCTTCTAAGAAATTTCAGCATCTCCATCTCATCATTGTTTTCAAGTTTCAAGGAGCTATTCCTGCAATGTACTAGGTATAGTTCTAGGCATTCTACCAAGATATTAAGTCTTCAGTCACTGATTTACAGTCTGCCCTCCCTGATCCAGCACCTTTCATTCCATTTCCAAGCAAATTCTCCCAGTTCCTGCTGGTGCAGTAACACTGCCAGGTCCTGCAGTGCTTTGGGTGAATAATCTCTTTCATCACACAGGACTATTTCTCTACTTGGCTCATAATAAGTCTTCTAATTATTGGTCTAGGAGCAATAAAAAGAGGCAAGGAAAGATCTTACAGACAAGCATCATCTTGCAAGGCATCTGCCCTAGGTGAGCCCTTTGCACAATCTCCAGGCAACTGGAGACCGGTTTCCTCCAGTAAGAGGTAGAGCTGCTGAGAATCTGGCTCAGATTCTTCAGAGAAAGCTAGGGAATTAAGTCCTGAGTCCCATCTGCCCAAATATCCCCACCTGAAGTGCCAGTGCCCCTCTCCTTTCCTTTCACATCCCTGACTTCAGCATAAGAAACCTCTGGGCTGTGAACTCAACCTCCTCTTCAGTTCTGCTGTACTTAAGATCAAATCTGAGGTCTTATTTTTCAGTTCAGCCCACCCTCTGTCTGCAGGAGATGAGATCCCCTTTAAAAGAGGCCATGGAAGATTTCTGGCTTCCTTTCAACCCAGGTTCTAAATTGATCATTACCTGATCTGAGTCTGTTTTTCCCTTTTCTCATGGCTCCTCCATTGGTTGACAACAACAAACCAGCTCCGGAATCCTAATCATTGCCTTCGCCCCAATTAGGGTCAAGAGCTATCCTATTGGCCAAACTTTCCTTACACCTGCGCACCGGCCCAGTTCAGCCCAGGTAAGACTCAGTAACAGTGATGCTACACCATGCCGGATATGACTGTGACCTCCCTTACCAACAGTAACAGGGTCTCAGTTGCCATCTGATCAGCAAGTGATCCAATTCTAGAATCCTGTTCTGAGGGTCTCCTTCCTGGCATCACTTCTAGGGCCTACTGGCTTAGTCTGTGTCCCTCCAAAACCTAAGGACCTGAGTGCAGTTGGTATGCTGGAAGAGTAAAATGCAGTGCAGGAAGCAGTGGTAGAGGAGTGGAGAAGTCAGAGCACAGAGGGAGGGAAACAATACAGAGCACTTTAGTGTGCAGCGTACTGCTGAAGACAGCAGGGGCTCAACCTGCAGGGACCCTCTGGGAAGCAGGGATCTCGCATCAGAGCTGTCCCGCCCAAGGGGCCAGGGAAGCGGGATGTTTGTCCTTCAACTCCTGTTGGCCATTGGCTGAGGGCTTTTCCTCAAGCATGGGCCTGTCACAAAAACAGATAGAGAGAAGCCTTCAGGCCACAGGCAGGGAGTCACAGGTGCGTCCGGTAAGGTTAGCTTGGACTGGATCGTTCCAGAGTGCTTAGGGAATGTGAGCAGGGTGTTAATGGCTGTCAGCTATACCTTCCTGGACTTCCTACCTAAAATAACACATGCCCCATCTTTACCCTTCCTTCTTCCATTGCTTTTTTCCCCCCTTTACACTAGTATTTCTACCTGGCATTCTCTTATGCTTATATTTATTTATTTATAGCCTCCCCCCAACATATACACTACAATATAAGCCAGAGACTTCATCTGATTTATTCACTACTATGTGCCCCATTCCTAGAACAGTGCCTAGAACATGGCATGGAAACAGTAAATATTTTTGAATGAGTGAGTGAATGAAAAAAAATGTAATATTTGCAACATGGCTTGAAAACACTTAGCATCTGTAGTTAGGAAGTTAGGAAGGAGAAGGAGGTTAGGATTTCAAAGAGGGGCTCACTGAACAGAACCATGAAGGATAAGCATGATTTGTCAAGGGAAATAAACATGGGAAAGTTGTTCCATTCAAAAACTTTTCAGTCTCAGTTGATTAGGAAGGAAGCCAGCTAATTCACTGAGAAATAATAATAGAATTTTAAAATTAATGCTTTAAAATAAGTTTTTTAAAATAAAATAATCAGTTCAGGCAAGAATTATCAGTGGACACAAATGTTAGGAGACGATTAGTGCAGACGAGATACTCCCTTGTTGCTAATGTACAGTCCATAGATCACTTGCTAATTGCAAAGGAAAAAATTTACCTTCCTGGAGGAGAGATCTGGCAATCTCCTCCTTAACCAAATGATCACATGTAGTATTATGCAGTGGAACAATCTATTTACCTCCTCATGTGATGCAATATGAATTACACAGCACGATCTATGAAGTATTCTTGCCAAAAATAAATCAAGCTTTTAGACTTAACTTCCAAAGCATTGAGATCTAAGTTAAACACCACCATAAGGAAATAATCAAAGAAGTCTTTTTTGTCTGGCTGCTTTCACTTGGCATGTTTTTTTAATTCAACTTTATTTTTAGAGCAGTTCTAGGTTCACAGCACAATCAAGAGAAAGATACAGAGATTCCCTCACACATCCCCTGCCCTCACACATGCATAGCCTCCCCCATTATCAACATCCCCCACCAGGGTCCAGAGATGACGTTAGGTCCACTCTTAGTGTCATATATTCTATTGGTTTGGACAAATGTATAATGACACATATGCACTATTATAATATCATACAGAATTATTTCACTGCCCTAAAATCTTCTGTTCTTCACCTATTCATTCTGCTGTCTCTGCTACATCCTGACAACCACCAATCTTTTTACTGTCTCCACAGTTTTACCTTTTCCAGAATGTCATATAGTTGGAATCAGACAGCATATAACCTTTTCAGACTGGCTGCTTTCACTTAGTAATACTCATTTAAGATTCCTCCGTGTCTTTTCATGGTGAGATAGATCATTTCTTTTTAGCCCTGAGTAATACTCCATGCTCTGGATGTTCGGCAGTTTACTTATCCACTCACTTACTGAAGGACATCTTGGTTGCTTTCAGATTTTGACAATTATGGATGAAGCTGTTATAAATATCTTTGTGCAGGTTTTTGTGTGAAGATAAATTTACAACTCCTGTGGGTAAATACCATGGAATACTATGGGTAGATCATATGGTAAAGAAACCATCAAACTGTCATCCAAAGTAGCTATGCCATTTTGCTTTCCCACAAGCAATGAATGAGAGTTCCTGTTGCTCCACGTCCTTGCCAGCACATGGTGTTGTCAGTGTTCCAGATTTTGGCCATTCTAAATACATGTGTAGTGGTATCTCATTGCTTCAATTAGCAATTCCCTGATGACATATGATGTTGAACATCTTTTCATATGCATATTTGCTATCTGTTTATCTCTTTAGGTGAGGCGTCTATTAAGGTCTTCAGATCATGTTTTTAACCTGGTTGTTTTTCTTACTGTTGAAATTTATTAGTCCTTTGTATGTTTTGGATAAGAGTCCTTTATGAGATGTGTCTTTTGCAAATATTTTGTTACAGCTGTGCCTTGTCTTCTCATTCTCTTGATGTTGTCTTTGACAGACATTTTTCATTTTGATGAATTAAAGTTTATTATTTCTTTCATTGATCATGCTTTTGGTGTTATAGCTAAAAAGTCATTGCCATACGCAAGGTTATGTAGGTTTTCTCCTGCATAATTATTTTGAGGATATTTTTTCCTTCTCCTGTATCAACAATTTGTTCTTTTTTGTTGCTGAGTTCCATTGTGTAGTATACTACAATTTGTTTATCTGTTCACCGGTTGATGGATATTGGAGTTACTCTCTGTTTTGGCTATTACAAATAAAGCTAATATGAACATTTGTGAACAAGTTTTTATTTGGGCAAGTGCTTTCATTTCTCTTGGGTCAACAGCTAAGTATTGAATGGCTGAGTCATTTGGTTGGTACATGTCTAACTTTTTAAGAGGTTGTTCAATTGTTTTCCAAAGTGGTTTTACCATTTAGCATTCCACAGCAGTACATTGAGAGTTCCAGTTGCTCCACATCCTCCCCAACACTTGTTGTCATCAGTCTCTCTAATTTTATCCATTCTATCAGGTGTGTAGTGAGTGGTATCTCGTTGTGATTTTAATTTATATTTTAATTTTTATGAAGTCCAACTTATTGATTTTTTTCTTTTATAGTTTAAGCTTTTTATGTTATATTTCAGAAATCTTTGTGAAACTCAAGGTCACTATGTTACACTTCTCTGTTTTCTTTTAGAAATTTTATAGTTTTAGCTTATACATTTAGGTCTATGGTCATTAAATTAATTTTTATATATGATGTGAAGTGAAGATCAAGATTCACTGTTGCTCTTGGTTGAGATATATGTTAATTTCAAATCAGGGGTGGGGTGATGAGATTGAGTATACAGAGGATATCAGTGAGAGATTTGGAAGTAGGGAAAAAAAAAACGTGGTGATTGATTATAGCCTAGATTTTCCAGGAGAATCTCAGTATTTAATTTTCTGTCCTTCCCCTCCTCCCCAACTTTTATTATTAAAAAAGTTCAAACATGCTGAGAAATTGAAAAGAACTTTTATAAACACCTCTGTACCCACAATGTAGATTTAGTCAACAGTTGTTAAGATATTGCCATATGGCTTTATTTAATTATCTTCCTGAATTATTAGCATGTAAATTGCAGAAACCATGACAGTTTACACTTAAATGCAATGTTAGGATATTCCTCTACAAAAAGATACAAGTTTCACACCCAAGAGAACTGATAGTTATTCCCTAGTGTCATGTAGTATCCAGTCCAATTCAGATTTTCCCTAGTTGTCTTTAGTATTTTCATACCAGCATCCAATCAGATTTCACCCATTGCATTTTGTTGTTATGGCTCTTTAGTCTCTTTTAGTCTAGAACATTCCTCCACCTTTTAAAAATGCATCTTGCAGAATGTATTATATTCAATACATATTGCATAATTTCATATACATAAAATTCTGAAAAATGCAAACTAATTTATGGTGATGGAAAGGCGATCAGTGGTTCCCTGGGAAAGAGGGCAGAGGTGAGAGGAAGGAGGGCTGGATTGCCAAGGATTCTGAGGAAACTTTTGGGGTGAAGATATGTGCATTATTTGATTGCAGTGATGGTTTTACAGTTGTGTGCATATGTCAAACTGATAAACTGTACATTTTAAATATGTGCCATTTATTGTATATCAATTACAACCTAACAAAGCTGTTAGAAAGCTGGTGGGGGAGACAGAATGTACTAATGAAAATAATAGGACAGAAAATTTTGGATTGCAACTATCATGGAAAAATCAGGCTGCACAGGAATTGTGCTCATTATCAGTCACCAAGGTTTTGTCCTACTTGCTTCTAAATTTCTCTCTGATACCCTGTTTTCACTCCTATCATTTCACACAGCATTTAGGAGAGGCATATATCTTGAACAATAGCAAAAACGCATTTTAAGTTTTAAACTACTTCTATGAAAGTGCCTGAAAATCATTTAAGGAAACACTGAAAATGCATTTTAATTTAAAAACCAAAAGAAAAAATTCTCAGTAGCTCCCCATTGCCTCCTGAATTAAACGTAGAAGCAGTTCACAGAAGGATCTAAATTTCTCTTTTCAGCTTTTTCTCTCGTTACTACCTGATACACAGCCCACTTCCAGATTGACTGGCCAGCCTGTGATTTGCAGACCTCATGCCTGCACTGCTGGTGCCCACGTCCGTCACGTTCTTTCTGCTTGAGATGCCTGCTGTCCACGTGTGCTCCCCTCTCCCTTCAACTGTCCCTGGTGGGGCAGAAATTCCACTCACCTCTTAAGGCTTCTTCTGAAAACTTTGCTGATGACTCTCAGCAAAGGTGTGTCTTCCTCCCCTTGAGACCGTCCAGCCTGTAGTTTGCACCGCCCCTGTTGTCAGTTTCCAGGCTGGGATGAGGAGGAGGCAAAGGAGGCCCTCACCTGAGGTACAAATTTTAAAAGAGCACCAAAAAACTCAGTAATCAAGTATTTTCAGATCAGTACCCAAACAAATTTCACTTTTGCATTTGGTTATCTCTTTAGTCTTTCTTAACCTAGAATATTCCAACCACCTTTTAAAATACGTGTCTTACAGCATGTACATGTCTAGTACAGATTAAATAGTTTTTCACTGTATAATATTTATATTATATAATAGTTTAGGTAAACGTTTTAAAAATCAAAATGAATGCAAAACATGGATAATGATATTTGACGATATCAGAATTTTAAATACAGACAGGATCTGTATGACTGATTTTTCCTGAGCCTTGGGCTCCAATGATGACCCCAGGTGGCACTGGCTCATTTCCCCTCTGCCTAAAGGAAAAGACTCTGCACCCCACATCCCTGCAGCACCTCTCCCAGCGCTGGGCAGGTCCTAGGCACCCTCTCATCTGACCACAGATTTCTCTCCTTCCATGTATTATTTCCCTCATTAAAGGAGGGAAAGAAAACAGCAGCCATGATTAAGACATCTAAGGATAGAAGACTAATGAGGGAAAAATATATATATAACAGGTCTGTAAGCAAAAAGAATACAGATTGTCTCCAAGACAAAGAACTTCAGCTGCATCCTGCATGTGACAATAGACCACAAGGGAAAAAACAAGCTATTATCTTAAATATGTATCATTTTAAAATGTTCTTTTTTATACTAATAATAATCAACCTGAATAATTGAAATTGTGTCCCCTTCTTATCCTCGGTATAGATTTTTTTTGGTCATAAACAGATGCACATTCTTGATATAAAATTAATATATCACATAAAGCCCCTTTCCAGGGTTTCCTATCTTTCAGTTAAAGATTTCTTTCTTGCAGTAGGGATGAAAAGAATTGTCTGTTTGTGGGCGTTCATGTTCTTTGTGATTTAATAACCACTTTGACAGTCCTCTTTTGTGGGCCTCAGAATTTAAAATAAAATCCATGAAAGTATTTAGTGACGAGTAGGGTATCTCAGTATTACCATTGTGTTCGTGCGTTAATCAGAGATTTAATTATCCAATTCATTTCTTCAGGCATCATGATATCATCATATGTAGTCTATTATCTAATCTGGTTAAAACCAGTTTGGTTCTCATGACTCGGTAAATATACCTTATAGGACAGAAAACTTCAAGGCTTAAAGAGAAAAAAAGAAACCTAACATAACCCATTGATCTGCTTGTTACACATTTTCATGTTCTTAGCAGTATTGTTTCTAATGGTATATGTAATGCTGCTTTGTTTGGTAGCATATTCTATTTTTAGCATTATCTGGTCTATCAGAAGATAAATACCTTCAATTAGGGTAAATTATGCCTGGCATTCACTGAAAACTTAAAACTGTTATGAATTATAATAGAGATCCCTCTCTTTAGTTCCATCTAAAGTGAAAAATAATAAATAAATAAATAACTTAAAGCATGAAATTTTAAAAAATTTTTGGGAGGGATAATAATTTAATTTTTATTTATTGGTTTATTTTTAATGGAGGTCCTGGGGATTGAACCCCCAGACCTTGTGCATGCTAAGCACTCACCGTACCACTGAGCTATACCTTCCCCTGTTAAAACATGAAATATTTTTAAATGAAAAAGAACTGACTTGAGCCTGGAATTAGATTCCTTATTTTGTGAATCCAATGAAATCTAGCACATGTAAGATGCATCTTGCCTATCTCAGGGGAAGAAACCAGCTGATGACTCAGAGGATCCTTGTATTTTCATTCACATCAATATTATTGGTGATTCATATATTATTTTTTGAAAGTTTAACTACAATTATAGGTTTTATTACTGACTATAGGCAAAATAAATTTATATAGATTAGCCATTTGGTAGGAAGAAAGATCCAAATGTGCTAAGTAAATAGGTGGAGATCACCTTTGGGGGCAGTTTCCTGTCAATGCTTCATCAAATTCTGTAGTCAAGAATTAGAACGGATCTACATTGTGGACCAGGACTCATGCGTGTTAAACTAAGCAGAGGGAACTGGTCAGTCGGGAACATGGTAAATCATTTGTGGGTACCATTGCTCTCCTCATAGCTGATAATGTAAACAAGCGATTTTCTCAGGGAAGAAAGAGAAGGCCTTCAGCATAACAGGGGCAGTACTTGTCGCCTTGGAAACTCTGTTGTTGCTGGGTACTGGCTATCTGACAGTTCCACAGCTTAGGTCAAGGACAGCAGTCTTGCTTGTCTTGTCTGCTGTAGTGTACTTAGCACTTAGCACTCTGCCTGGCACGTAGTAGGTGTTTAATACGGATTATTGGTTAAATTTTAAAATCTTGAAAATACATACAGGAACCTTAAATTCATATTGCTAAGTGAAAGAAGCCAGTTTGAAAAGCGTACGTATTGTGATTCCAACACTACGATCTTTCGGAAAAGGGAAAACTAGACAGACAGTAAAAGATCACTGGTTTGTCAAGGGCCTGAGGGAAGGCAGGAGGGAGGGATAAATGCGTGGAACACAGAGGATTTTTAGGGCAGAGAAACTATTCCTTCTGATATTCTAACAGTGGATATAAGTCATATATTTGCCAAAACCCACAGAACATACAGTACAAAGATTGAAGCCTAATGTAAACTATGGACTTCAGTTAATAAGAATGTAGTAATATTGGCTCATGCATTATAACAAATGCATCACACTAATGAAAGATGTTAATAATAGGGGAAACTGGGGAGAGGGAAGAGGGTATACAAGAACTCTCTGTACTTTAGGCTCATTTTACTGTAAATCTAAAGCTGCTCTAAAAGAATGAAATCTATTAATTAAAAAAAAAAGTCCGTGAAGCTTTATTGTGTCCCTTACTTGCACGCCAGCATAGTATTAAAGGAGCTCCAGCAAGTAGATGAATGAATGAATGTGATATTTGAGGTAACATTCTTTAGAATCTATTTTAGGTTGAGTAAATAAATATCCACTGAGTGCCAACTAAAGCCCTGCTGGGCAGTGTGCAGTGCAGCAAGAAAAGAAACTGCTCCTTATTCTGAGAACTACAAAGAAGACTTTTTTATTCTCTTGACCACAACATTTTTCAGGAGAGAAAATGTCTACCTGCCAAAGAAAGAAAAAGAAAAAGAAAAACTTTGGGAGTATGACAATTAAGTAGGAATCCAAATAAAGTTGATTGGGACACAAACAGAAGTTCAAAGACTAGGTATAAAGACAGAGAAAGCACCTCAATAAAAGTGAAGGTGAAACAGTCCATATTGCATATAAGTGGACGGTGGATGCAAAATTAAGATCTCTTGTAGCAGCCAGAAAGCTTGTGTATAATTTTGTGAATCATCGGAGGAGACAAGATACAGTCACCCAGACACACACACACACACACACACACGCGCGCACGCTATATTTTTTCTAAAGATCTGCAAGTTATAGTCAATTGAATACAGCCATGGGAGGGAGGGGAGAAAAAGATGTCTTACTTGATGCTTAAAACAAAACAAAGCAAAACACAGACTTATACAATTAGGACATCTTCCTCATCACCAAAAAAGCAGAGACGTAGTACTGCCCCTTCCTGCTTCCACACCCACTCCTCTGGCTGACCTTTTGTTACTTCCTTTATTCTTCAAATCTGGCCTGAGTGTATATTTTAAGCCAGTTTTATCTGTCCACCAATTGCAATTCATCAAGTGATAAAGAAAGTTGACGCCAAGGAAAGCAATACAATTTTCCCTAAATCCTACCCTACACAAGGAGAGCCCAAACTTGAATATAGCATTTGGGAGCTATAACCTACTCAAGATGGATTTTAAAAGAAACCCACACACAATTTCCCAAGATTCCAAATGTGGAAAAAATGTCTTAAAGTTTTAGACTACAACAGATGGGGGGCATTCTTTGAATATCTCTATACAAGGAAATAATGTGGAGATGGGGCGTTACAGTCAGAAGGCTCAATTCTACTACTTAACATCCTGGAAGTTCACACAGTCCGCCTGAACCTCATTTTCCACGTATCTAATGTAGGGGCTTAATAATACCTGTCTTTCACAACACACAGTTACAATGAAGATAAAATGAGATTATGAAAACAGAAGTTACTGGTACGCTATCACCATCATTTCTTTCCTCCCTAGAAAAAATACAGGTTGTCTAAGAGGCACCTAGAAAAGTTCCTAAATAATTTTAGGTTATAGTTCAACACTTGGTGTGGAAGACTGGAAATATATATACTTGCTTTCAAGTTCAGCAGATGGTTATCACCAAGGCTTTAACATACAGCCATGTGAGTTACACACTGCACAATTCTAGGGGGCACCATTCATATAATTTGAGATCTGCAGCTGAAAACTAAGGATTAGTGAGTAAAGATTTCAGATCTTACTCTCTATAATAAACTCATAAATGATTAAGCAAACCAAATGGCTAGCTGTACAAACAAGTGACACATGACCCTCATACTTCCAAATAAATTTGAGAAGTACAATAAATTTAATGAATGAAATAGATTTCCATCCTGAACCTCCAAGTCTCTCTTTTTTAAGTGCTGAAAAAAATATATAAACACTATAACTTAAAAAAGACCACAATAAGTATAGGAATTTTAGCTTAAAAACCCACTGATTATTTATGTCCTACCTTGAATTCTGAGATCAGCCACAACAGAAGTGTTTCCTAAAAAGCAGAGTTTAAATAATAACTCCACAAGAACAGGAAGTTTCTTCTTCATGCAAATGAATTTTGTTCTTAAAAAGAGAACGCTAACTGGACAGAGGAGAACAAGATACCAGAGCCCTGATCTACTTGATGGCAGGGAACTCTGACTCTAGCAATTGGATCTTTTCCATAAGTTTCCTCTCTTAAAGTTCATGCAGTTTCAATCAACAGCTCAATAGGATCTTTTTTTTTTTTTTTTTCACTTGGATGTTATCCTAGCCTTCATCTGGAAGAGCAAGCAAACGAAAACAACATGGCTATTCTAAAGAAAAATGAGTTGGAGAGCTAGCCTCATCAGATACTAAACATAAAGCAATAAGAATTAAAACTTTGTGGTGCTGGTATAAGGATTGATTTGACAAATCTCTCAAACACAATAGACTGTAAATGAATTTAATATGTATAAAATACATATTAAATGTTGTATCACAAATCAGTTGGGAAGGAAAGATCATTCCATAAATTGTAATGGACTGAACAGCTAGCAACTGGGAGAAAAATCAACTGATATCTTCATCTCTCATCACAAATAAAAATTAAATTTTTCAATATCTTGTAATAACCTTTAATGGAAAAAATATGAAAACAAATATAGGTATGTATATGCATGACTGGGACATTGTGCTATACACCAGAGATTGACACATTGTAATTGACTGTACTTCAATTAAAAAAAAAAGAGTACATTAAAAAAAAAAAGGACTGGTTGGCACATGTAGGGTACTTATAAATTATAGTTATTTTTATTGATTTTTTAATATAGTGGAGAGTAAATGAAGTCAATGGATTGACCACTCTTGTAAGACATCTATCATGTACTGTATATTTAATTACCTTTCTGTATGTAAATATTTTATCATCCCAATTAGGTTGCTAAATAGTTTATAGATAGATTCAAAGTCAATTAAAAGTGTACATGATTCAAATGAAAAAAGTAACTTTTAGAATATGTAAAGAGATAAAAAAGAAAAATCAAGCTTTAGATACACTAAAAGAAAATAGAATTAAATAATTTTCAAGTCTCTGGAAAAAGGATGAATTTCTAAGTTTGAAAACAATAGAAGAAATGAAAAATTTAACAACACAGAAACAAACATAATTTCGAAAGTTAAAATAAGAAGGCAAACAGCAAACTAGGAAACACAATCACTTATGGGAAGGGACTAAAAATTGAATATGATTTACTTGTTTAAAGAGTCCCTACCACTACAGGGGTGAGCATGAATGCAGTAGGAGTATCCTGGAAGCAGATAAGGACGAAATCCACTTGAAAGTTGCAAAAGAGGCAGAATATATGGAAGGATGTGGTATGTATTTGAAAGAAAAGAAGAACTTAGTGATGGATCAGATGTAAACGGGGAGGAACAAGAGAAAAAATTTCAATGTGCCAAGAAAAAAAACCCACAATAACTGGCAAAGGAATTCGGATTATTTTCCCCTTGAGTTGGGACTGGATGCCTCCTGCTCTGAGACACATGGAGAGGAATGAACACTAGAACAGGACCAGAACCCTGAATGCAAGGAGAGACAAAGGGAATGGGGTTAGGTACGCGACCAGCAGGATCTGCTACGAAGTGTTTAAGAAATACGAGCTCCTATTATTCTTCAAGCTGCTATGCTGCTTTGGTAGCCCTGAAAAATCGAGAATTTAACAAAATTCTCTTTAAACTCCCATTGGAATTCCTATTCTTCAGAATAACAATTTTCATTTGGTGTCAGTCCATGGAAGAGAGGAATGCTCACATTCTCTTACAGAAGAGTCCTGAGTCTGATGCTGCGTTGTCATGTGTCCTCTGTCAGATCATCTACTGTCTCATTGGTAAAATGTATGGGTTCAATAGGCTCTAATTTGCTTCTAATTATAACATATAACTAGAATAAAAAAAAACTTTTAAGAGTTCAGATAAATAAATGTAAAAATTGCTAAGACTCTAACAGATAAATTAGAAAAAGGGCATGTGCAAAACATTTACAGAAGAGCTGCTACAGCTAGTTTTAAACAAAAAATTTTCACTAGTGGTTGTGATTTTAAAAGCAGCCAATGAAATGAATTTATATCATTTCCACCTATTGGCAATATTAAAAAGTGATGATACTCATTAATGTAGAGGGGACAGAAAAATGGATATGCTTTTGCATTACTAGTGAAATTTCACATGGACACAAACTTTTAGAAAGTAATAAATTTGACAAAATGTATCAAGAGGGAAAAAATGATCTCATGCCCTAACATAGTCCCTTTTCTGGAGATGAAGAAAACAGAAACTATGGAAAAAGCCATATGTACTAGGACAAACATAGAATATTTGTTTACAATTATAAAAGATTGGAAACAACCAAATTATATAACAAGTAGGAATTGGTTCAGCAAAGTATAGAACTTGGCAAATGATACTTTGGAGGAAAAAAATTGAATGGATGAAATATACATATGGTGGAATATTATTCAACCAAAAAAAGATTCACTATGAAGGACCATGCTGGGCAGCTGCTATTTGGGGTTTTGTTCCCCTCCTCTGCTTACCAATCTCCTTCTCATAACAGCATCCCTTTCCTTTGGAGAATCATCTCAATCTTGTGTGATTCTGGTGGGATGCGTGTCAGGATGGCCCAATCTAACATCCCCCTGTGCATGATAATTGGCCAAAGAAAGGAAACATTTTTCTTGTCTGACCAATTTGAGTCCTTTTCCAGATTTTTCCAAAATGAAGGTAGATCTTCCTTTTGGATGACCTTGGGTTATTGGCAGCTGTAACCCCACTGAAGGGCAGAAGAGAGAGTGAAGACAACATACAAAGAGAAGCAGAATTAATTGAAGAGAAAAGAAAGAAAGATCTGAGGACATCCTCCAGCCCACTGGATACAGCCCTACCTAAAGCCCCTATAACTCCCACTCATATGAGCATTCTTAACACATGGTTTGGAATGGTGTTGCTGATTTGAGGTGGGATTCAGTCCTAAGCATTTGTGTCCTCATTCATGAAGAAATAATTTCTGTACAATAGCTTTGGTGACCAGAGTACTCTTTAAAATCTAGATCAGACATGTCACTTCCCTGTTGAAAATCTCATCATAGCTTCACATAGCTCCTAGAACAAGAAATAATCTTCTTACCATGTCCCATGAGGTCCCACAGGATCCCCTCCTCACTCTTGTTCTCTCTCTCACTCTCTTTCTCTCTCTCTCACACACACACACACACACACACACAGAGCATCCTTCCCTCAACTCATCTCCCTCCATGCTTCTCTGGCTCAACTACTGTATCCACACTGGCCACCTTTCTAGTCCTTAAAGTCTATTTCTGTCCCAGGTCCTTTCACTTGCTGTCTCGTGCGTGAGGATTGCTTGGCCCAGACCTTCACAAGGCTGATTCCTTCTTGTCAGTCAGGTCCCATCTCAAATGACACTTCTGTGATACTTTTCCTGACTCTACATTACTCTCTTTTGCTGACTTGACATTATCAATGTCTATCTTAAATTGTCTTATTTATTTGCCTTCTGTTTTAGAATGAAGGAAAATCAGAATAAAAACTTGCATGCACACCAATTACAACTAGAAAACAATAAACACATGAGAAAATCTATCACATTTATAACACTGAAGTGATGGGAATTGATTATGTCTGATTTCTTTCACCTTTTTTTTTTGATTTTCCAAACTTTCTGTAATGTATTTATATTGTTTGATTGATTAAGACACAGATAGAAAAAAGTCATATGATCTTTAGAACCCACTAAATTCTTGTCATGTTTGTGAATAATTTCAGTCACCCTAGCCTTGATTTTCAGAAATTATAATGACAGGTTTTGCCAACACCTAACCTTAGAAAATCTCTTGGGTGAACAAAGAAGAAAGAAAAAAGTTACAAGGAGTGTTTGTTATGATAGCACTCATAATCATAAAGGATAAACTTGCACTGGGTCATTGTCAAAGCTGCCAAAGCAAAAACGTAACTGTAATGGGTTTTCCGTACATACGCGTAAGCTTACCTCAAGATGTATCAAAAGGGGCAAGGGTAAAGCTCAGTGGTAGAGCACGCGCTTAGCATGCACGAGGTCTTGGGTTCAATCCCCAGTACCTCCACTAAAAAATAAATACACTTATTTACCTCCCCTCCAAGAAAGAAATAAAATAATTTTAAAAAGCGGTTGGAAAGGGATAAATTTGGGAGTTTGAGATTTGCAAATGTTAACCACTATATATAAAAATAGATTAAAAAACAAATATAGGAGCTATATTCAATATCTTGTAATAACCTTTAATGAAAAGGAATATGAAGAATGAATATATGTATATATACGCGTGACTGGGACATTATGCTGTATGCCAGAAATTGACACATTGTAACTGACTATTTCAATAAAAAATTTTAAAGATATATCAAAGGTCAGATGCAATAATAAAAGTTCTTAGAATTATTTGCCCCCATGCCACAGCCAAGTGCATAATGAAAAATGTCCATTATTTATTATGTATAACATGGGAGTAGTTAATTGAGAATAAAAAGGCTAAGGCCCAGGAATTCTACAATTTTTATTTTTAAATTGTTTTTAAAAATTTTAAAGGTTGAACATACCAAAAAACCTAAGGTGATCCCATCTATTTCTTAGACACAGAAAAATCGTATTTCTCTTTATCTCCAGACCTCCCCTGTCCCTTTCATGTGCATGGACCTTGGCATTTCTGCCCTCCCAGGCCTCTCAGGAACAACTTCCATGCTTTAGGTCAAGACTGATGGGAAAGATCTCCACCAGAATCATGAATGTTCTGGGGAAGCTTTGAAGTGAGATATGAAGTCACTATTTCAAAATGTCAGGGATCTAAATTTTATTTTAAAGATATTGTATAGACAATGTTTCCAGAAATTCCATACACTTAGTAAGTGTTTATGTTACTTTGTGTACTTTTCCAGTCTCTGTTGACTACTAAATCTACAGTTTAAAAGTGGTAAGCAGTGTATTCATTCTGCTTTATGGCCTGAATTTTTCCGTGTAGATAATCTGAAACCTCCTCACTTTCAAAGATGTTCAGTTTTGCTAATATGTAGTAATTCATTTAAACATTTTCTTACTTGGGGTTGAGTTGTTTCTGATTTTTTTTTTATTATGCTGTCTCAGTTAAGACTCTGGTTATGACCAACAAAAAGTGATTCAAGTTACTTTAAGTTGACAGGGTTATCCAGGGGGGCGGAGGGTGGGAAGGGATAGACTGGGATTTCAAAATTGTAGAATAGATAAACAAGATTACACTGTATAGCACAGGGAAATATACACAAAATGTTATGGTAGCTCACAGAGAAAAAAATGTGACAATGAGTGTGTATATGTCCATGTGTGACTGAAAAATTGTGCTGAACACTGGAATTTGACACAACATTGTAAAATGATTATAAATCAATAAAAAATGTTAAAAAAAAAGTTGAAAGCCTTACTAAAAAGGTAGAAGGGTGTGTCATGGAGTCAAAGGGTAAAAAAGCAGTTTGAGTGTTGGAAGAAGCCAGAAAGTTGTCAGTCCATCCTCTGTTTATTTCTGTATTTCTTGGTGAATCTGCTTCATTGTTCTTTCCCTTGCCCTGATTGTCATTCCTTATAGGGGAACAGAGTTATCCCATAGCTCGAGCTTATTTTACTCCCTGACCATCTTCTATTGAGACTTACCTGGGATTCTGCATTCTAGTTCCACAACCCAGCTTGCATTAAATCCATCCCCAGCTGAGTTGTAGATCAGGAAGTGGAATTATCCAGTACATACAAGGATGCCAGGGCCCCTGTGGGGGAGGAGGGGCAGAAATTCCTAAAGAAGATAAGTTCATAGGCTGGGCTGACCCCTAAAAGATGTCACTACAATGTGAGTAATGCTGCTATGAACAAGTCTCTGGAAGATAACTTTTTTCTTTGACCTTGGAATATGTTCTTCAGAGTGGAATTACTGGGTCTCAGAGTGGGGACAGTCCATGACTTATCCTTCGACAATGTGAGCTGGGCCATTCTGAGGCCAGGAGAGGAAATACGGGTGTTGGGAAATACTGGTCTGGCGACTCTCAAGAAACTCTCCCTTATCTCCATGATATGCCTTCTAAGCCACTGCCTGTCCCACCCTCAGTGAGCACTAGAATGAATGCACTCTTCACAGCCCTTTTTGGGGGGTGGGGTGGGGTGGGACTGGCCTACTAGTATTTATTGAACAGAAGAAATGAGAGGACAATCCAATCCAATGCATCTGTAATAGCACCACATTCTTAAAGGGTGTCAAGAGGCTGCAAATGAGTTTCTTCTCACAAATAAATACCTCCCATCTTTTCGTCTTTCCAACTGGTCCCATTTCCCAACCCTTTTTGTATTTTCTGGCCTTTCTCACCTTCTCTCTACTTTCTCATCCCAGACCGAAGATCTGATCACTTTCCCTCTAAAGTGCAGTACTAAGAAATTCTCATTGGCTTAAACTATTAGTTCCTCTGAGTAAATGACAACTTTTGAGGATATTGATTACCTAAGTACTTTACATTTTTCACATTTTTAACAAAATAAGATGTTTTTAAAGTTGGGGTCAGAATTTTAATCTCCCTTTGCATTCCTTAACTCCTGAATTTGGGAACTGGAGAGGAGTCAGTACAGGATTTTAGGAAGTTGGGGGAAGCACAGGCTGGAGAGAACCGGGACTGAGGGTGACACCATCCACGCTGGTCTAGCTTGGGAAACCATGAAAGGGGCCACACTCAGGAGGAAAGAGAGGGAGGCATCTGACTGACCTGGAGGGAATGGCAAAGCGTGGCCTCTGGGCAGGCAAACTAGCTACTGAAACTTAGGGTCTTGAGTGGGCAAGAAGGTAAAGCTTGTAGCCCAAGTGTCCAGATGCGTGTCGCAGGAGTGGATGAAAAACATGTCCAGCTCAAGGGGCCAGAAGGGTAATCAGAGAGGTTTGATTCCATACCTCAGCATCAAAGGAAATTTTTGCCATGTGTTTTCAATACACCATCATGCCCCCAATTGCCTTTTTCCTTCACTCTTTGTAATGCCCCCATGTTGCTTACTTAAAATTACACAATTCTCAAAGGCAGTGACTCTTGGTCAGAGCATGACTCTTGGTTCCAAGTCAGAGGTCTCATCCTCTGTCTTGTTTATAAATGCAAGTGACGGAGGCTGACATAGCCAGGTGTGTTCTTAGGACTGCAGGTGCCCTAGGCCGGGGCTGCAGCCCAGGCAGGGGATGGGGCCCTTTCCTTAGATCCTTCATCATTTTACACTCTCCCAGCTAATTTTAAGGGTATAAAGGGAATGGCAGCTGGCTTCTGAGTTTGCAGGGAAAAGTGCTAAAAGCAAATAAGCAGTTGGAAGTTGCCTTGAAGTTCATGGAATGAATTAAGCATCGATGTGTAATAGAGGGGCTAATAACTGTTCTGGGAACACTCTACCAGTATGTTAGAGAGATGGTTGGCCATTTGCTTTTAAAAATTCAAAGAACAGCAATAGCAAAAGCCACTCTAGCAGTTTTAGGGGATTGCTGTGGGCAAAAATCACAAAAGAGGAGGGGAAGGGGGAGTGAGTGAGGGCCATTAAGCAGCTGTCTGTTAGGGAAGATACAATTTAAAATAAGATAAACATCCATTGTCCTGTAAAACAAATATTTTTGCAACATTTCCATCCCTGCCTCCTTACTCTGCTTTTTTTCAGACTTTGCTGGAATGTAGGATGGAAAAACAATGTGAAGCTCACATAGAATATGGCTTGATCCCAGCCATCAGTATTGAGGGAAGTGTTTGCCATGTGTTTTCAATACATTGTAATTCCCTAAAATTGCCTCCTTTCTTCACTCTATTGTAATTTCCCCCCATGTCGCTTTATTTTAAATTGTACAATTCATAAAAGATTAAGACTTACTCCAATGAACATGCTCAAATTTCTCACTTGACATAGAATTGCTTGTGTTTCTGTCTTTTGTTAGTGACTAACCCTCCCGAATACTTAATTTTTAATAAATATTAAGCGGTGTATTTCCTTTTATGTTCTTGGTTAGAAATGACATAATCAGGCATACTTTCCAATTTTGCAACTTTTTGGATAATGTATTTTTTGTAATGACGAATCAAAATAGATTAAATATTCAAATGCTTCCTTGAATTCAAAACAGAGATAAGGGGATTCTAGGAAAACACTAGGGAAATGTGACTCTGCAATGGAATTGTGTCAAATGAAACCTGGAGAGTAAACTGAGGAATGTCCTTCTTACCATAAACCCCAGAAGTGGAAGGAGAACTTAAAAAAAAAACAAAACAGGAATATCTCAAAGGAGATGATATTACTGCGTGTAACAATCATTTCAATTATTTCAGGTTATGTGTGATAACCTGAATCCAGCAAAATGAACATAATGGACTCTGATTTAACTAGGTGGGAGAACAATTTTTCAAAGCAGTGAACTCCAACTAGTATTTAGTAGAGTTTTTTTTTCGCTATGCTATTGACCTACTTTCGGACGTGGACTCACGAATCCCAGGCTCCTAGGAGGGTAGGAGGAAAAGTTACTTGTTTATATTCTGCAATTTATTACATTAATTTATGGTCCTTCAAGTCTGGGCAGGGGCTGGGCTGTTCTTGTTTTATAGAAGAACCTTTTTGTCCTTTGTTGGGGACGTTTCCAGCAATTTAACAATTGACTCTAATAGGATCTTATGAATAAAACTAATGAAAACATGAAGAAATGAACTCTAGAGACCAAACATACAGTAGCTTATTGTTCACTCTCTGGAGAATAGAAATACCTTCCCTAACAAGGTACAATGGTGCAAACAGGAACTAACACTTGGGTTTGAATGAACAAGGCATTCAGGGTCAGAAGGAGGCCAATACTGCTGACCTTAACCTGGTCAGTGAGAATGAACTCCGTCAGCGAGTATAAGCAAAGAGATAAATGTGCTTCAGCTTTGGGCTGTGTTCAGATGATTCTTAAAGTTGTTTTAAGAGAGAAACAAGTTACAAAGTCTAGTTTTCTGTCTTTTGACCCATCTCAGTGCTGTTTTTTTTTTTTAAAGGATCTATAGATAATACATAGTGTTTTCTCTTTCACCAAGGCCAATCCTTATTTTGCCTATTCTGCTGGATCTTGGGGAGTATATGGGAAACATGGAAAGGGGGGGTTCATCCAATTGAAATATCCAGGTGGCTTTTTAAAATTTATTTTTTATTGAAGTACAATCAGTTATAATATGTCAATTTCTGGTGTACAGCAGTGTCCCAGTCATGCATATATATATACATATATATATTTATTTTAATATTTTTTATTAAAGATTATTATAAGATATTGAACATAGTTCCCTATGCTATACAGAAGAAACTTTTTAAAAATCTATTTTTATATATAGTGGCTAGCATTTCTAAATCTCAAACTCCCAAATTTATCCCTTCCCACCCCCTTTCCCCGGTAACCATAAGATTGTTTACTATGTCTGGGAGTCTGTTTCTGTTTTGTGGATGAGTTCACAGTATCCTTTTTTTTTTAGATTCCACATATGAGTGATATCATAGGGTATTTTTCTTTCTCTTTCTCTCTTTCTGGCTTACTTCACTTAGAATGATGATCTCTAGGTCCATCCATGTTGCTTCAAATGGCAATATTTCATTCCTTTTTATGGCTGAGTAATATTCCATTGTATAAATATACCACAGCTTTTTTATCCAGTCATCTGTCAGTGGACGTTTAGGTTACTTCCATGTCTTGGCTATTGTATATAGTGCTGCTATGAACATTGGGGTGCATGTATTTTTTCGAATTAGAGTTCCCTTCAGATATACACCCAGAAGTGGGATTGCTGGATCATGTGGTAAGTCTATTTTTAGTCTTTTGAAGAATCTTCATTCTGTTTTCCTTAGTGGCTGTACCAAACTGCATTCCCAAGTGGCTTTTAATTACCAAATTCTTCAATGTTATTAAGCCTATTATTGGAGTTGCAATCAACGAGAGACTCAAGACACACCCCTTCACACCTCTTGGGACTCAGTGTTTCCATCTATAAAATGAACGCATGGGACCAGTGTTTACCCAAGTATGCTACCCCTAGCACTGGTTGTAGGTGCGACGATTTTAGGGGTATGTGGATAACTGCTCTAAGTTATGTATTTCTTTACTAGCTTATAAAACTGTGATGTTTATGAATATTACAGCTTAGAAGTAAAGCAGGTATTAAGGTTTTTTAAAAGCCAGTCAACATCAAGAAAAATACTAAGTAAATGAAATGAGGATATGTCATAAAATAGTGACATGTTATTTTTGAATGAATAACATCTGGAAAATACTAGACTGGATTATCCCCAAAGTATGTTTTAGCTCTAAGTCTAAAATGTCTACAATTGTTAAGCCCTTGTTCCAAACCTTATTCACATTCACCATATTAGAGAAGCCAAAATTAAATAAAACAGATGAAGGTTAAAGAGCAGACGTGAAAAGGAAGAAAAGCAAAGTGCTTAGATAATACTTAGGCTTGAGAATCACTCAAGAATTAAAATTGGACACATATTCTTTGATTTTGACATAGAATTTTAGCATAACTGTCCAAGCAGCTTCATGCCACACTTTCGTAAAAGCCTTTCAAAAGACCCCATCTTGAATGAAAAGTTCTGTAAATGTGCCCCCAAATGTTTATAGTCCGATCAACACTGGTGTTCTAAAAGAGTTGCCAATTCTATTGTGGTTGTCCTTTAACTGCTCGTTGGAATGGAAAGAAAGTAACATACATAATGCCTTCATTTACTGAGTGCCCAGCAATGGCCTTGAACTTTATAAACTTGATCTTGTATAATCCTCACAACAACCCTACAAAAGAGGTATTATTTCCCCTATTTTCAGGTTAAGAAACTGCAGCTCTTTGAGTTTCCTAACTTGTTAACTATCTTACCCAAGGGCTTATAGCTAGTCTGTGGTGAGAAGTTTTTAAAAAATGCCACTCAGCTCTGTCTCATTTCTAGGCTCACACTTGTTCTACAGCATAAAAGCTTTATGCTAGAGTTTTAAAGAAACACCTCTCCTTCTCTTCGTGGGAAATAAAGAGGCCTTTGGACTTGACCCAGAAAAGCTTTGGGAAGAACTCACATTCTTGAAGAGGAGGTCAGAGACTCAGGCTGAAGTCGCAAGTACAGGGTAGGTCATTTCAAAGAAATGTGATCCTTGACCTTTGCCACCTCTGTCCAGATGGTTCATGCCACATTCTGGGTCTCTGATGGAGACTCTCCTTCTCTGAGCCTCTGCAGGGAACCACCCCTGCCCCTTACCCCTGACGCCTGACATGAAAGCTGGCATCTTTCTTCACTGCCCTGGTTTTCCTTCCCCCGCAGCTTATCTGTCCATATCCCAGCGGACCAGCCTGTTCTCCCTGCCTCTCCACCAACTGTTAACTCTCAGCAGAAAGTGACTGCACTGTTGGCCAAAGTCATACAAAGTCACCCCTTGACCTTTCCTTCCCTTTTGTCCTCAAGGAGTCCTCTTCAGAATGCTCTGGGAAGTCTAAGGAAGACCCACTACACATTCCTTTTTCTTTGAGAATTCTCTCTGCTGTCCAGAAGCAACGTGGGAGGATCTGAAGTTAGAGACCATGTCCCCTTTATCCCTCTGGGAAAAGTTCTTAAACAAATTAACTTCACTTTTTTAACTACAGTCAAAGAAGTATCTTATCAAATCGGGAAATAAAACAGAAAGCATTTACAGGATTTGGAAAGCAGTCTTAGTCATGAAGGTGCTAAGGAGAGAAGGAAGCTCGTCTAAGCCTACTTTGTTTGAAACACAAAGGCTTCAGTTACGGACAGCTGACAGGTGCCCAGCGCAGTTGCTCAAGGGCACAGAGCCCAGTACAGAAAATGTGGATGTCAGCCCTCGGTTTAATCCCACCCCCAATTGTCTGTTATCAGCGCCTTTCCCACTCACCGGTGAAGCCCTGACGGAGGCCCATGTCCTCAGGAGAACTCTCCAAGGCCTGGCCAACCCACCTCGTAGTCTCCGTCTCAGCTTTGCAGTTCAAAAAAATGGCCCAATCTCAGCAATTCCAACATACGTATTTCCTTCCCATCCCGGGAGGTGACACCTTCGCCTTGTACTTGACCTCTACCTCCTTCACTTTCAAGGGACATCCCTTCTGGATTGTTCCTTGGCAGGCCAGTCCCACATCCAGACACCATCGTTAGCACTGACTGCCCTGCATTTAGCTGGGCAGGAGCTCTGCTCTGTGGCCCCTTGTCCCCACCCAGCTTGCTTGTGAGAGGGTTTGAAATGTACAAGGACCATATCCTGAGAAAAGTAGGGGACAGGATGTTCTTCAGGGAATTCCCACCACTGAGCAAGCCCCAGAGCCCGCATAGTATATACATACACCCCAAAACATAAGCTGCCTCACCCTTACTACAGAGAAAGTGCACCAAATTTTTCTATGTTAATATTTTAATTAATTTAAAATTTTTAAAGTGCCAGTAGGTACCCACTACATTTATTTCATGACACATGAATGGGTTGTGACCTATTGTTAGAAAAATACCTTGTAGAGAAGGCCTTCTGGATAAAGTCTTTGAATACAAATGGAAAGATATAAAAATGGGTCCCCCTGGAGGCTTGCTTTCCTGGGCGCCCTGACCTGGCCCTTCTTGTCCTGCCCCACTCTGAAGCCTGAGCTCTGAGTCTGAGAAGGAATCTTCCGGTCTTTCTCTTGTTCTGACTCAGGGTTACCTGACCGAGGGGGCTCGACAGCTGCTTGGGGAACCTTGATCTTCCTTGCTTCTGCCTCCACTCCCCAGCTCCACACCAGGCATCCTGTCTAGAATTTCTTGCCCCTGAAAATGTGTGCAGAGCCGTGATATGAAATTGTAGCTTTGGAGAGTCATCCATTTGCCATTTTAATGATTCTACGTTTTAGTTCAATTTTGAAAACTCAAAATGTATTTGGTACACTTTGTCTTTTTTCCTATGTATATTTTTATTGAAGTATAGTCAGCTTACAGTGTTACATCAATTTCTGGTGTATAGCACAATACTTCAGTCATGTAGGGACATACATATATTTTCGTATTCTTTTTCATCATAAGTTACTACAAGATATTGAATATAGTTTCCTGCACTATACAGTATGAACTTGTTGTTTATTGGATTTTGTGAGTACCCTCCTGTATTTCAAAACGAAAGACACTCTGCCAGAGTTCAGTAGTTTTCTGTGTGATTCAGTGGGTTTGTAGATATAATTCTTGGTGTATTTGTGGGAGAGGGTGAGCTGTGAATCTCTGCTCTGCCAGCGTGGCACCTCCCCCAGTATAGTTGATCTTAACAGATGACACCACACACAAACGAGGGCGCCCAAGTACTAGCATCATCACCATCAGTTATTAAAATGATTGAGATGGAGAAATGGCACAATTATACTGCCCAAGTATATTTTTCAATGTCTATTCTATTCTCCAAGATCAAAAAAGTCGGAATTTTTCTTCAGTGCTTTTATTATAGATTGTGTTATTTATCAGTGGTTATTTGATTAATTGCAATCTCCTCCGTTAGTCCAAATTCAATGAGATCAGAAACTGTTTAGCTAACTCCTCAGCGCCTAGCGCAATACTTGGTATAAAGTGAGTTTCAAGAAACATTTGCTGAATGAATAAATGAATGTTTCCTTCAAGAAGACTTCAGTAAGATTTCTTTTTCCACAAAGGCTTTGAACTTTCTTTCATGTCTTATAAACTAGAATACTGAATGTGAATTTGTCCCAGAATCAAAAAATACATGTATAACCCTACAGTGTTGAGTTATCTTAGGGTCCTAATTGGGGCATAGTCCTCCTAAAACAAACTCATCGGCATCCAACCCCAAATGTAGCTTTCCAGTAATAAGAGCTGCCGTCTATTGCACACCTAACTCTAGGAGGTGGGCACTATTATTGAACCCATTTTACAGAAGAGGAAATCGAGGCTCATAAGGGCTTAGTCTAGGTCACTAGATTCTATACATTTTGCTTTTATGCCATCCTGTTATGTAACACCTTGTCATCTTTTTAAAAGTGTTTTTTCTCTCCATCCTTCTGAGAATCTTTTGTGCCAAAGGAGCAGTAAAAAATGTCATGGAAAAGGAATGAGCTTTAAAATCAGGTTGTTCCAAAAGAGAGTGTGTAATGTCATAATGGAGTGGCTTCTTAAAGATGTTTACACACATTTTGAACATGCCTTTCAAAAAATTTGTCTTTTCTCAATGTAAGTGAGTGACCAACCTTTCGAATAACATCATCACTGACTGATCTTAGATTATATTCTCTCCAGTAGAAAGGGATGTCACGGTAACTGAGAGAAGTAGTCAGTTCTAAAATAAACAGATTTTAAAGTGAGAAATAAGAAACAATAATTTGACAATAGTTGAGGGAAAAAGGCATTCCAAACAGTTTTGTAAAGTTATAAGAGGGAGATTTTATTTATCTGTAAGTCTATGAATAATTTCTACCTTGAAGCATGGAAAGGGTTCTTCAGATGTATTTTAATCTGAAAGCTCTCTGCCTCTCCTCTTGCCAGTTTCCTCTAATTGAGTGGGTAGAATGTGTAAAAGGTGCCAAACGGGGCTCACAGGAGCATTGTGGTACACGCTTTCTGAATTTTACAAAAGCAGTGGCAATTTTTATTACTTTTCTCAGGGTTATTTGCATTTTAAAAGGACACATATCCTGATACTGTTTTGTCTCTCATAATTGATCATCATAGTGGCTTGCTTTAAGAACCTGGCCGGTAACAAACACAATGACCGCCCTGAGCACGCAGCAAATGCTGAGTACGTGAAAACTGATGTTGGAATTGACCTCACCAAGCACCGCGCTGAGAGGTCGGTGAAGATTGATCCGTGTTCTTTCTGCCCTCTTCTCCTCTCTTTCTTCATCCCACCTCTGACCTCAGGAACTAAATTGGGATTCTTTCTGCTGGCTCATAGCCGGAAGGTGCCAACAATTAAGTAACAAAGTACTAGCTGGTAACGGTAAGGCAACTGCCCCCTTGGATTTCTGCCTGCAGCCAGTACAGCTGGGCTTGGACAGCTGCCAGGGAAGCCATGGTGGTCCAACCACCCAAAGAACAAACCCATGGAATCATGTTGAGGTGCAAAAATCAAAGTGAGAACTGATGCAGGTAAATAATGTTGCCTTGATAGCCAACTCTGATCTTGTCACTAAGAAGTTAGGGATAAGGTGAGAAATAGATTTCAGTGTGACGGGGTTGATTGGTTATTTGGTAAGACTGAAGGAACAGTGGGAAAAGAATTTCACCCACTAACGAGGAGTACTTGTTACTCATCCTCCCTCACTACCTCACCATGTGGCCAGGGATGTCTCACCTGGCTGGTCTGGGAGTGTTCATATGCCTGAAAATGTATACCTGTTGAACAGAAACTCCAGAAACCTGGGTTCCTTCCTTCCCATGTCAGGTGAAATATATTTTTTCCTTTCTTTTAGAAAAAGATACTACAGTAGCAATAGAAAGATTATAATTTTTTAGAAAACCATGTAAATATTGTAACTCAAACAAAACTTTATTTTTGCATGTTACTTCCCACATGACTGGTTCAAATATAGCTACACTCAGAGTGTATTTATACAGAAATATTATGCAGAAATATTTAACAGTAAATAAATCCACCCACTTGAGCAAAAACCTGTTCTTTGATCTCTTCATTGAAATTTACTAAATACATTGCCAAATCTTTTACACATTCTTCCTAAGCTCTATTTCTCTCTCCTTCCAGGAGTGAAGGATCCTGCAGGACATTAGACATTTCGTTTGACTTTTGGACATGTGCTGTCAGTGGAATTTTAGTCTGTAAACTAAACCTCATATACATCTGGTCTAAACTGTGACCTTTGGGTTGTCCCAACTTTCTATTTGGTTTCAGCTTCTACATCTTTGTTAAAAATTCTTCTCTTGAAATGAGTGATCACTCCACCTTCTCAAAACGCTCTCCTGGGGCATTCTTATGTGACTCCATATCTTCTTGGGGCCCCTCATATTTCTCCAGCCAGTCTTTCTAGCAGGCTTCTTTGCTGACTTCTCCTCAACACAGCCTTTAAATGTTGGAGTTTTCCAGGCTTGAACCTGGAGCCCTAATCTCATCTCTCAGATTACCATCTCCCTAGGGCGGGTCATCTCTTCCCATGGTTTAAACACTTCCCCAAGCCTCTCCTCGAAGCTCAGATATCCCATATGTTCACTGTACTTATCACACTGCCTCCTTGCCGTTTCCCTTATTTGAAGACTGAAGATGCTGGTGGAAATAATCGTAGAAGAATCTTACAGCAGGACCATCTTTAAGAATTCAGAACTTTTCTCACGGGCACCTCAAACACAACATCTCCAAAACAAAACTTTTGATTCAACCCAGTGCCCACCCTAGAATGTTCCCTCTCCTGGTTTTCCTCCAGCTCATTGAGTGGGACCATCCCACATCCAGTTGCTAAACCCAAAAGGCCCTTTCACACTCAATCCCTCCCTCCCTCTTTCTCTCACTTTCAATGAGTCCCACCATTTCTACTTCCTTGACTATTTCTCATCTTCCAGAGTTTCTGTGAGCCCTTCTCCACTCTTTCCTGGATCACTGGAGTAGTGGCCTCACTGACTTCTGTATTCTCTTACTCTTGCTTCTGCCAAAAGCTAGCCAGAGTCATTTCTTTCAAACATGAATTGAATCATGATACCTCAGTGTTTCACCACCTTAAAAAAATTGTGTTTCCAATGAAATCTAGACTTCGTTCATGACCTACATGATCTGGCCCCCTTTCCTATCTTGTCCCCCTTGGTCCCTTGCTCTGTACACCTCAGCCTTTCAGTGGTCCCTCACTGAAATCCTTTCTCTAACTGAATATACCAACTCCTTTTCTGCTTCAAGGCCTCGTTACTGTTCCTTCTGCTTGGGACCCCTACTCTTTGCTTGTCTACCTTCTGTTATTCCTCAAGCCTCAGCTTCACTGTGACCTCCTCCGAAAGGCCTCCCTCTGCCTAAGAGACACACCCCCCCATTAATATCGCACTGCATCTTTTCACTTATAGCATTTATCACATATTTAATTGTGCATTTTTCATCTGTTTATTGACCACCAATTGCCTCTGCCACTTATCTTTTCACTAGTTACTAGCGTATTAGTATTTGTACAATGAATGCTTTATGAAATGTGAATTATAAGATACTTGGCTTTAAAAAGGAGGGGAGGCCTACTTAAACTTTCAAAAAATGTTAAAAGTTTCCATTGGTTTGGAGTCTTCAAGCTTATAATCATTTGAGACTATAAGCCAATAAAATAATTTTAGGCAACAGTTCTCCCCACAACCTGGCCTGAAGGCAAGAGAGGTATTGATTTGTATATATTTGTGTATTGGTTGGGAATGTTCAATTGAAGATGGGGGACATTGGTGGAAATAGTCACAGAAGAGTCAGTCAAAGAGCATGAACATCCTTATGAAATCAAAACTCTCCTCTGCAGGTGTTTATGGAGAGGGATCCCATCAATAAAGGTGTTAGCCAAGGCTGCTCTTGCTCAGTTATCAGTCACCAGAAAAAAATCACTTGATCTGACAAAATGGATGGCAAGAGGCTTTTATCAGCATGGACCAGGTTCAGATAAAACAGCCAAACATCTGGGATTCTCTCCGAGGTAAAGCTCCTTCCCTGGTTTATGAAAAATGCATTTTCTCAAAACATCTGGTTTGAATTCCTTCCATTTTGATAATTTGGTAAACAGTTCAGAATATCACGTAGCGTGAATCAGCCAGTCTATTCAGCTATCCAGTGGGAAAGGCATCTTTGGTGAGCGACATGAGGGGACTAGAAAGCAAATTAACTGTAAACTCTTATTTAATAAAGATGAGTGTGCAAATTTTTGATTGTCCACCACGATCATAGAAATGGACAGTAATAGTTACTGCCTGAATTAATTATGCATCTGTGTTTATAGCAGTATATTGGCGTGTCTAGAGATGAAGGAAGGAAATCTTTCAGATACAAAATCAGGGCTAAGGAGAGCTGGGCTGAGAGGCGAGGAAGCCTTCCTGGAGACTCTCAGCTTTTCCTTTAAATGGAATAATCCCCACGTGTGCCTGCACGTGTGTGTGTGTGTGTGCAAAGCTATCACCCCGGGGAGCAAAGATGCCCATCCTAAGAACAGAAGGGGAGCAGAGCTACACACGGGAGGTCAACAGCAAAGCCAAGGTTTTCCTATCAGCCAACGACTTCTGAGCGGGAGGGGAGATTTATTTTAAGGCGATACTAGGTGCTGCCACCGCCTTCAGTCCCTGTGCCTTTTGCAGAGTTTCCAACAGCACTGTGCTGGGACAGATCATCCAGAGGTTCACAAACTCTGTGGTCCGAAGGAACCACTATGAGGAGGGGCCAGGGAAGAATTTACCATTTTCAGTGGAAAACAAGTGGCAGTTACTAGCTAAGATGACTGTACTTTGGATCTGGATTTGCTGCACCTTTCTTCATAGTAAGACATCAGCTGCTTAAAAAATAAACCAGGAAACATTTGAAGAGGAACATTTTAAGAGGTGCAATCCCTTTGAGAAAAAGGATGAAACTCTCGAACTCAGTGTACTAGGTATGTTTGTCAATAAAGTTAAGGCATAAATCCTTAATGCCTCTTCTCTGAAATATGCAACATAATTGAGCATGTGCTTACTTTTTGTTTGGGTAATCTTCCATTATTAGTTTCTTGATTAAATATGTACATGATTTAGCTTTAAAAAAAAGGTGATACCACAAGAAGTTATAAACATCCTCTCTACTTCTCTGACAGCTTACAGGGACATCTCTGCATAGACCAAAGAACAACTGAGAGCAAGAGGGCGGAGGGAGAATTTCCTGGATAACAGGTGGCCGCTGCTGGCCCTGGCGGTGGTGCACTGCGGGAGGAAATGCTGGCCTTCTGCTCCCCACGGGTACTTACTGGCCCACGACAGCAACACAATGGATGAAGATGCTCTTCTTAAAAGGAGCACCTCAGGCAACTACAGAGGGAGAAAGAAAATTAATGAAATGCCTCCGTGCAAGGAAATGACCATTTTGATGATGACAAGCATGGATGAGGAGTAGCAGGAAGCCTAGTGGGGGATTACTTAATGAAAACGTCCAGAGAGGATCCTGACAGACCAACACAGACACAGTGGAATCCTCAGCGAGGAGGGCTTAAAAGTCAACACCAGAACAGTTCTATATATTTCCATGTGTTTAGCACATACACATTTCGATGAGGTCAACCTGTTGGGTTAACTATTTTGGTTACCTCTGTATTGTTAGTGGATAGATGGATTCAGTGAATCTTAATTTATTTGGAGGATATTTATAAAGACCTGAATTAAAAAAAAATCTAAAGGCTTTGTTAAAGACAGAAAGCTGTCCTCCACAGAGCCAGTTTTAATTGCAGTCAAGGTTCTAGAGTGGGCAGACCCGGTCAGCGTCATCCCCTAGAGAACAGGGGAGGGAAGGGACTTGCTCACGTCGAGGCGGGTTTTACTGCACACTTGCAGGAGTGGATGTCAGTGGTACATGAGTGCTTCTGATCCCAAAGGGAGAGGTTGAAGAAATAAAGAAAAGGACCAGTAGTAGGCTCTTATTTTGCCATCTCCTTGACTTCTGTCTCTCATCCTTCCAAAGACTGTGTTTGTCCACTAGGTTGCAATTTCCTGGGACCACTGGTGGCACCGAATGTACTATGACATTCATTCTGGAGTGGTAATGACTGAGCTGAGAGTCAGGGAAACTGAATTTGAGTTCGTGATCTGTCCTAGACACCAGCTGAGTGACCCTACTCAAGTCTCCTGATCCTTCTCTTCATGGTCCAGTTCTGCTGACAACATTCTCCTCCTCAGATCCAGAACCTTCTCTGGCTTGAATCTACCTGCCCTCACTTTCTGTGGCTCACTGATTCCTAAACTCAACCTGGAGAAGTCCTCAGTGGTTTGGACCCATACACACACCTGGACTGGTGGGGCCTCTTTCAAAGAAAATCCCTCTCACCTGCAAAGGATCTGAGACATTTCTCTGTTCCAGGGATGGTCCCCTTCTCGCTGCCCTCCCCCCATGCCTACCTATCAAAGTCCAAGGCCAAGTCAAATCCTGAGCTCACCAAGAAATATCCTTGGAGCCTCTCAGAACATTTCCTCTGTGCTCAGACTTATTTATGCCTATGTCTCTCTCCTGCTCCCCCTTGACTGTGGGTTCCCCCCAGGGGAGATCACTTTTCTTTGCCACAGCCCATGATGTTTGGCTCTGTTGAGTCTGTTGAGTTGCTTTGAACAAAATGATTCTATGTTTTCATTGAATAAATATTACTATGATAAGTGTAAAAGAACTTCTGTTTAGATTACTTAGTATATGCACAATGCTGCCGGTTAAGTGTTTTTCAAAATTCCTTTGTTGAGATATAACTCACATACTGTACAATCCACCCACTGAAAGTGTACGATTCAATGTTTCTGGTATATTGACAGGGTTGTGAAATCGTCACCACAATCTAATTTTAGAACAGTTTTGTCCCTTCTGAAAGAAACTCTGTCCCCATAAACTGTCTCTCCCGTGCCACCTCCCCTCGGCCCTCAGCTTGGTACTCATTTACTTTCTGTCTCTATAGATTTTCCTATGCTGGACATTTTATGTAAATGGACTCATACAACATATGGTGTTTTGTGATCTAAGCTCTATGCTATTGAAACATACAGAGATTTTTCTTTTTAAAAGTTTGGCTCCTTTAAAGAAACCTCTGGCAAAGTCCACCTGAGAAGGGAGAAATCATTCATCAGGCAGGAAAAACACTGAGTGACCTTTTTAAGGGTACTTGTATTTTCACAGCAAATAGAAATGCCATCACACAAACAAATGACCTTACTTAAGGGGAAGACACTCTGGGCGAATGTAAAACATGTCATGCGAGCAGTTGTTTTCTCCCAAGACTGTCTCTCACCTCTGGAATCTTCTGATCCTCTAGCAGACCCTGATTGGAGAAAGTGTCAAGTGCTTGGAAAAGGCAAAAAATTCTCCATATACCTTCTCACTAATAAGATGAAGTGCAGTGTTTCAACAACCCATGAAAAGTCTCCTGAGGATTAAACCCATCATCTTAAAGAAACAAGCGTAATCCTTCCTTACCAATCTCATAACGTCTGAGCTGCACCTTTTTGCACATTTAAATGTTCTTTCAATTGGGATGTACCTTCCAGTTGCTGCTGGCCTGGTGGCAGTCCTGAAGGTGTTGTCATTGCAGACACAAGCACACACCTGTCACAGCTGTTCATAGGGCATTTCAGCTGAGATGTGTGCATGGTTGACACCACCTGTGCTGAGTCCCCAGGCCACATACGCTGTCTTCAGAAACATACACTATGGTTTGACAGGGACATTCTGTATACCCGTTGCTCTGGACAGCACAGAGGATGACATTATGTGAAGAAACACAGACATTGTTGATTGTGGATTAAGAAGTGATTTGGAAGATTCAAACTCTGTCCACTAAAAAAGTTTTAGGAATACCCTAAGCTGTTATTTCTCTTTTTATGTATGTACCAGAATGATAGGTGATTTTTAAACACTCTGCGTCTAAGTCAGTCTGAAAGTGTTTCCAAAATGATTTTTTTAAAGCTTGTGTCAAAGTTGAATTAGCAGGTATTTGTTTCTTTCTTAGTGGTACCTAAAATGATGATATATTTTACAATCTTAAATTCTGCCTCTGAAACTCGCTCTATCCCTGGTGTGTTATCTCATTCCATGCCCTCTGTGAATTTAGAGAAGAGTCTGAGAAATGAAGCTGAACTCTCAGCATCTCGAGCCAGCGGGGCTAGAGAAAAATGAGTCTTACATAAGGAACTCCTGAGGTTGCTTCTCATGCCCCGGTGCTTGTGCGGAGAACAACAGCAACAGTCCTGCTAGAGACAAGCAAGCTGTGATGCACAGGATTCAAGTGGGATTTCGTTTTCAGAGGGCTGGCCAGACGCTCTATGTGCTCCTGGAACCCTCCGAAGGATTGCAGAACTCCATAAACTATATGCTGACATCATCCCTGTCTGGGCAAAGACAGGACCAGCAGCCACCCAAGAATGGCCTTTCAGAATCCCTAATGAATTAATCACCGTAAACTAAGAGCGGGAGAGGCACTGGCTCATGCCATCACTCTGCCTCTGCCCAGGAGTTCCACGTCCCAGTCACAATTAACTTTACAGTCGCATCTGCCTCTCCTGCCAAACTCTCCCATAAAGGAATTTACCACCTTCTGTTCTGCTTTTCTTCCTAAATGTGAATCAGAAACCAACAGTACCATTTAAAAAGGCACTATCAGCAAATCCAATTATGCTCCCAAGCACCTTTACACAGAATGAGTGAGTACTTCTGCACTTCCTTTTGTGGCTTTATTAACGACGCTGGCGGCAGAAGCTCGCCGCTCACTGGGGCCAATAATAATAAAAGATGCTTGTTTATGTGCTGGGCACTGTTCTCAGGGCTTCATATATATTACATCATCTAATTCTCATGAGAATCCTATGAGGCAAGTGCTGTTATTACACACGTAACAGATGAGGAAACTGAGGCATAAGGAAGTTAAGAAACTCACTCAAGGTCACCCAGCTCTAGGTAGAAGAGATGGGGGTTGAACCCAGGCAAGCTGGCTCCAGAGATCATGCTTCTAACCACAATAATGCTTGGCCATGAAGAAAGATGATCAGATTCCACACCTGGCCTTTTCCTAAGTAAAGTATGTGATGTTTAGCTGGTCCTACGGTTCTCACACCTTTAAAAATCAGTCTTACTTCGAACTCAATGTATATAAAGAATCTAATCCAAGATGCTCTGCTTAAAATGGGTGCAAAGTCCTGTAGGCATCGTCCTTGTCTGGGTTTCCTCCGGACCCCAGAGGTGGCCTTGGGCATTTCCTGGGACTTCAGGGGTTTCTGGGAAACCTCTACCTAAATGCCTCTACTTACTGTCAAGTTACCCAAGATCTCAAAGAAGCAGCTAATTTCCCCAGGCTGCCAAGCCTGTCTCAGGCATCCGGAGGGCAGAGCCCGGCTCTTCTGATCAACTCCTGGCTCGCTGGCCCTGCCCCAGCCCGCTGCCTCTGCATGTCGGTTAGCTCTGGCTACCCTGCACTTAATGAGGACAAACAAATGTGCTCATCGCGTGGAGTTCAAGTGTGAATGATGCGATCATTCTGCTCGTACTTAGCAATCCTTTCTCTGGAAAGATCTAGGCCAGATGCTGCAGCGTTTTTAACACAAACTCCCAGATAACAGCGGCATGCTCACCGGGCAGTCCTCAAACTCAAGACTGCAGGCTGGTTCTGCTCTTGCGTTCAACTCATTTAGTCTCATCTTCAAGGGACCTCCTTGTCCAGCTATTGCTAATATTTTGCCCCAGATAGGGTGTGGAAGTCTGTCCTTCTCACCTATCCCTAATAAGATAGTGGACAGAAATCCTATACCACCTGAGAAATTGTGAAGGGCTCATTCAAGTTGCTAATATCTGTTTCTGGGAGTATAAATCCCAAACTTCCTCTGTATGGATCACTTTGTATTTGCAGAGAGCTCACAAAGCGTCATTGTTTTTGCAAGCATTGCCACTTGAAATGAATCTGCGTCCTTTCCTTGAAAATGAATCTGGGTCTTTCCTTCGCAGCAGGCACTAGCAAGACCTTTCCTGAGGGCTCACCCAGACAGATGGAATCATTGGCCGGGAAGTAACAGTAACATACAATCACCACTCTGTATTTTTAAGTTAATAGAGAAATGATTCTTTGATTGCAGCACTTTCCTTTGTGTTAACTGAACGTTTGCCACCTGACCTGACAGTATAACAGTTTTCTCAGAACCCTGGTCACATGGAGAAAAAACCTGGGCAGTCTTGCCTCCCTTCCCTGGCTTCTCTGATGCTGTTTCGGTAACTTCAATAGTGTGATACGTTGATGTAGGATAGAAGGGGAAAAAAAGGAATTAAACTTTTTGCTCAATACAGGTTTCAAAAATTCCATTTTCCTCTATGTGAATAGATACATTATGTTTAGTCAAAGGCAACCACAGTTTTATGTTCTGCATCTTCAGAAAGGTCTGTCTCCATCTTTGGTATGCTTGGCCAAGTTATTTATGCTCACACTTAATTTCTCTCTGGAAATAATGCCTTATGAATCATTAAGAAATACAACTTCCCTCTCGCTCTGGCTTGAGATCAGGGAGCTTTCAGCCATAACTTGGAAAATTGTGGAGAAAGTAAGCCGCTCAGTTATGAAAGACATTATTAATGTAGGAAGATAATCCGTCTGCCTTATGTTGAGGTGGCTATCTTCTTGGATCTCCCTCAAGTCTTAAGTCAGTGGTGTGGGGTGAGACTAAGCAGTGGGTAAACTTTTTTTTTGTCTGGATGCAACCAAGTATAAAAGAAAAAAAAATACCATCCTTCAGAAGATATTCTACTAACAATAAACACTATTAGAATTGCCTCATTTCTTCCAGTAATTTTTTTTCCTAATGCAATTGCTTTTAAGTGGAGCATTTTCAATATACAGATGTGCAGTCTCCACCCAAGAGCTGCTAGGTCAGACTCTTTGGGGATGTGACCCAAGAAGTGTGTCCAAAAAGGTTCATACATTTTTTTTGCTGTGCTTACACCAATTGGCTAAGAATGACTTCTCTCAGTGGTTTACTTTGGTATTGTAATTTTTAAAAATTTATAATGTACAACATGACGACTTTAACTAACACAGCTGTATGATATATAGGAAAGCTGTTAAGAGGGTAAACCCCATGAGTTCTCAACACAAGTAGAAATTTTTTTCCTTTTTTCTGTCCTTTTTTTTTTTATGGTATCTCTCTATGAAGATGGATGTTACCTGAACCTGTTGTGATAATATTTTCACAGTAGATGTAAATCAAACCATCATATGCCATGCCTTATACTTATCCAGGGATGCATGTCAATTACGTCTCAAGAAAACTGGAAAAAAATGTAAAGCCCTCACGTGACTTTTTGCAACGTTTTCTTGATTTCATTAATGGCAAAAATTAATTTCACTGGTTAAAATTTCATGACTCCAGAAGATGATTTAAAGGGTAAAGTTGAAAACAAATGCTACTTGAGGGAGGGCAGATGGGATGAAAAGTTTGAGGACTTCACCAAGTTTCACGCTGAAGAAAGCATCATTTGTGGGGGTTAAAAACTCTTACCGTCTGCTGACTGTATGCGATGACTTGGTGCCAAGCCAGCAGCAGACAGGTGCCTCTGGGTCCCAAATACAGCTTGGCCACTGTCACTAACAGGCAATCTTAAGTGTAGGGGCTGCGCACTGAGCAGATCCAGCAGGGCCTCTAACCTGTGTAGGTGTCCTCTTTCCTGGGGAGGATCCCTGAAGACTTGGGGACCACTGAACATCCATGGAGTGGGCCCTCCGAAGCTGCTGTCCCCAGTGTGAGTGCGGCAAGGGTGAAATGGTTAAACCAAGTATAAAAAGTAGGCTAGACTGCACCAAGTTTAGGTTAATAGATTAGATTGTAGTTTCATGCCTATAAACTCATTTTACACAAAGAGCATTTTCTCCTGGGTAAAACGACTCCCTTTCAAAATGGCAAAACCTGAACAAGAAGGAATCACAATCGGCTAAGTCTATGCTGAGCGGCGGTTTTCTGTGTACAGATGCCCACCGTGAGTCGCTTGTGAAATCAACCACTGTGGCCGTTCCCGCACAGGCTCTGCTGATTTTACAAATACATGGTAATGCAGCCGCCTCTCCAAGGGCAGGCTCCAGCCCGAGGTTTGCACAGCCAGCAGAAATCATTTCTTGCAAGAGATAGAACTTCGTTGTTTAGCAAGATTCCATCAAAGGAAGCTGCACCCTCAGCCACACACGCTTGCCTATTTCAGAGGAGGTGGCTGCCCTCCTGGGCTGCTTCCTTTCAAATTAATGGGCAGCCAGCAGGTAATCAATGCCTTTAATACGGGAGGGCAGAGGAGATTCTGGAGGTCTCTATGTTGGGAATATTTATCATGTGAGGCAAATATGAGGTTTAAAGAAAATAACATGCGTTGCTTTTTCTTGATTATAAGAGTAAATTGTGTTCAATACAGAAATGTTGAAAGAAAGCTTGAAAAAAAAAACACACTTAATTCAATCATTCAAAGATAAGCATTCTGGGTGCGTGATGTGGGTATAGCTCAGTGGCAGAGTGCATGCTTAGCATAAACAAGGTCCTGGGTTCAATCCCCAGTACCTCCAGTAAAAAATAATAATAATAATAATAAAAAAGATAACCATTCTAATATTTTAGTGTCCTTTGCAGCCTCTTAGGCAATTGGCATGATACCCTATATTCAGTGAGCAGCCTGCTTTCTCATTTAATATATTGTACAGTCTGGACATTTAGTTGCTTCTTTTCAGTGATTATGAAAATTTTTTTAGTGAATCACCTTGCATGTAATTTTTAGTTTGCATTTCTGATGATTTCCTTAAGGTAGATTCAGAGAAGTGGGATTTCCAGATCAAAAGATAGAAATGAACATCATGGCATTTAAACAGATTTTCTAGGTTAATTGGAAAACACACTGCTGTGCTTACTGGTCGTGTCTGGCTGTTTCTGGATCAGGAAAAAACACCTGCCATCAGCTTTTGTCATTCCAACACTTTTTGATGTTGTTCTGGTAGGCGGTCTGCTGCTTCCTCTGGAGAACAGTTGATTGAATGACAGGACCCAGCTTTCCAGCTTCCATGGATCTCGCCACACCTTCTTCTCGTAACTACATCAATGGGCCCTCCTGCTCTGTGTGTTCCAGGAGGAGTCAACAAATGAGAGACTCTGGCCACAGCTGGAAGGTGATAGGACAAAGAATTTGTATAGACAAATTTTTTAAATATCTTATTTATTTATTTATTTATTTATTTATTTATTTATTTATTTAATGGCAGTACTAAAGATTGAACCCAGGACCTTGTGCATGCTAAGCATATGTTCTACCACTGAGTTATTACCCTCTGCCTGACAGAATAAAGAATTTGGATCTTGTGGGGGACGGTGTAGCTCAAGCGGTAGAGCACGTGCTTAGCATGCACGAGGTTCTGTGTTCAATCCCTGGCATCTCCTCCAAAAATAAATAAGTAAACTTAATTACCTCCTCCTGCCAAAAAAAAAAAAAGAATTTGGATCTTGCCCCCTGAAGAATCACTGTGGGTTCGCTGCATCTTTTTTTTTCTTTTTTAAAACCTGTATTTTTTTTATTGTGGTAAAAGAAAAAAATAACATTTACAATTTTAACCATTTTTAGTTGTACAATTCAGTGGTGTTAAGTACATTCTCAATATTGTGCAACCATCACTACTATCCATTTCAAGAACTTTTTCATCATCCCAAGCAGAAATTTCATCTCCATTAAACAATAACTCTTCATCACCCCTCCCCAGTCATTTCTATTCTACTTTTTGTTTCTATGAATTTGCTTAGTCTAGGTACCTCTTGTAAGTGGAATCATATGATATTCGTCCTTTTGTGTCTGGCTTATTTCACATAGCAAAATGTTTTCAAAATTCAGGCATGCCACAGCATGTATCAGAATTTCAACCCTTTTTAAGGCTGAATAATATTTCTTTGTCTGGATATATGGCATTTTGTTGATCCACTCATCTGTTGATGGGCATGTGGGTTGTTTCCACCTTTTGGCTATTGTGAATAAAGCTGCTATGAACATTGTGTACAAAGTCTGCATCCTCTCTCAAGGCTGTAAATCCTGTCCTGTTTATACAACTACCCTCTGTTGGTTCCAATAGCACTCCCTTTCCTTGGCCCTTAGGCTTAGGGTGGTGGTGGCTCATCCTGGGGGTTCTGCACCCTGTGGGCTTCCTACACCCTACACATGCTTTTATAATTCTTCTCTTTATTAATCTTTCTTCAAATTATGCAGTTTGGGGGTGTCATCTATTCCCTGCCAGATTTCTAACTTGCACTAAACTTTTGCTATAAACTGTCTCTACTTTAATCCTGAAACAATTGGATACCTCTCAAAGAATTAGGCCAGTTGGCCGCTACGCTACCCCTAGATACTGACAAGCACCTGGACATTTAAAATAATACAGATGCCCAGGCTCCATTTCACTTCAACTGATTCAAAAAATTTAGTGTGAGGACCTGGAAAAGCTTCCTTTTAAAGCAGTTTCCCAGCGATTCTAACGCTATTGGCCCAAAGTCTAACACGAACCCCTGGCAACTGAGACTCTTGTTTGCATCCCTGAACCAATGTAGTTCTAGGTCTGCTTTAAGAACTTAGGCCAACGTTTTTGAACTAAAATAGCCAAAGTATATTGAAATGAAGATATTTGAAAATTAATCACTTTTCATTCACATGTACTTTCTAAATTAACTCTGTTTAATATTGGGTATCTTCCAAAGGATCAGCTTTTAGAAAGGAAGAGCAGAGAAGGATTTTCATACCCAGAAATTGTCTTCTAAGCTGCCAACATCTTGCCCATTTTTCTCTAGGCACTGTCTCATTTGTGCCCTAATGTTTTTATGTTCAAGATTCTGTAGCAGCAGTAAAAGGCTAAGATTGAGAAGCTACTAGCATGCAATCTTCAGACTTCGAAAAGTCGCTTAATTCACAGGACTTCTTGTAGCATATTTTCTGAGGTACACAAACCCAGCTCTCCTTAAGTGCAATCCTGTTAAAAGCCACACCAGCCAGCTATGACTGTGTTATAGTCCCTCGTCCCTCCTGGCAAACAATGGCAGCAAAGATAAATGGTGCTCAGAGAGAAATAGGGGCTGAAAGGCAAGATAAGAAAACAGCCCTTATCTACCTCAATATTTTCCCAAAGTCAACTGTGAATTCATAATACATAAGTTATCATAATATTTTTTGATTATTACCTTGTTTTTATTCTCAACCCTTTGACGTGGTAGTTTCTGGCAATTCATTTGACTTCCCTTATTTTCAATTTCTTCATCTACAAAAAAGAGAAAATATATTTTGCTTACTAAAAAGCATCTAAAAAGAAAACTACCATATGATATCACTTATATATGGAATTGGAAAAAAAGACACAAATGAGCTTATTTACAAAACAGAAACAGACTCACAGACATAGAAAACGAACTTATGGTTACAGGATTGAAGGGAGATGATGGGAAGAGATAAATTGGAGTTCGAGATTTGCAGATATTAATGTATATAAAATAGATAAATAGCAAGTTTATGCTGTATAGCACAGGGAACTATATTCAATATCTTGTAGTAACCTATAATGAAAAAGAATATGAAAACAAATATATGTATGTATATGTATGACTGATACATTATGTTGTATACCAGAAATTGATGCAACATTATAAACTGACTATATGTCAATTAAATAAATGAATAAATTAATAAAAATAAAAAGCATCTAAGATCTCAGCAAATTAAAAATTCTTTTTAATCCATGAGTTTCATATTACAAATGAGGAAATGCGGTGCAGAGGAGTTTAAATGACAACTCTACATTCAAACCTCTCTAACAGTGGGATTAAGCTTCAAATCCAGGCCTCCTCATTCTTTTTTTTTTTTTTTAATGTCCATATTTCATTTTATTTTATTTTATTTTTCCTGGTTATTTGTGAATATCCTATTATTATGTCCTTTTATTAAATTGAAGTATAGTCAGTTATAATGTGTCAATTTCTGGTATACAGCACAATGTCTCAGTCATGCACGTATATATACATATATTCATTTTCATATTCTTTTTCATTAAAGGTCATTACAAGATATTGAACATAGTTCCCTGTGCTATACAGAATAAATTTGTTTTTTAATCTATTTTTATATACAGTGGTTCACATTTGCAAATATCAAATACTCAGATTTATCCCTTCCCACTCCCTTTCCCCCAGTAAAGATAAGATTGTTTACTGTGTCTGCGAGTCTGTTTCTGTTTTGTACATGAGTTCATAGTGTCCTCTTTTTTCTTTTTTCTTTTTTTTTTTTTTAGATTCCACATATGAGTGATATCATATGGTATTTTTCTTTCTCTTTTTGGCTTACTTCGCTTAGAATGACATTCTCCAGGTCCATTCATGTTGCTGCAAATGGCATTATTTTATTCTTTTTTATGGCTGAGTAGTATTCCATTGTATAAATATACCACAGCTTCTTAATCAGTCATCTGTCGATGGACATTTAGGTTGTTTCCATGTCTTGGCTATTGCAAATAGTGCTGCTATGAATACTGGGGTGCATTTATCTTTTTGAATTAAGGTGGTCTCTGGATATATACCCAGGAGTGGGATTGCTGGATCATATAGTAAGTCTATTTTTAGTTTTTTGAGGAATCTCCATACTGTTGTCCATAAAAGCTGCACCAAATTACATTCCCATCAACAGTGTAGGAGGGTTCCCTTTTCTCCACACCCTCTCAGCATTTATCATTTGTGGACTTTTGAATGATGGGCATTCTGACTGGTGTGAGGTGATACCTCATTGGTTTTGATTTGCATTTCTTTGATAATTAGTGATACTGAGCATTTTTTCATGTGCTTATTGGCCATTTGTATGTCTTCCTTGGAGAATTGCTTGTTTAGATCTTCTGCCTATTTTTGGATTGGGTTGGGTTTTTTTTTGTTGTTATTAAATTGTATGAGCTGTTTATATCATTTTATTTTTTATAATGAGTGGATATTACATTTACAATAAACACTTTCTATTTTGAAAAATGGCTTTGGAAATAGAGTGGTATTTGAACTTTACATGGATTGAAACAGTGTACAAGGATCTCTACACGAGGGCCTTCCCATTTTGATCACTGCCTCAGCCTTCCACTTGGTTCTACCAATATAACCACTTTTTGCTTGCTTTGTATTGCTTATTAACATGTGAAAGTAGATTTCTGCTCTACCATTTTTTTTCTGTGTCTGTCTCAAAGCCAAATGCCCTGATTTCTTTTGCCAAAGTTAATACAGGATAGAGTCTTTCTCTTTCTCTCTCTCTCTCTCTTTTCTTTTCTTTTTTCTTTTTTTTTTTTTTTTGTTTTTTGGTGGAAGAAGGTAATTGTGTTTATTTATCTATTTAATGGAGGAACTGGGGATTAAACCCAGGACTTTGGGCATGCTAGGCATGCACTCTACCACTGAGCTAGACCCTACCCCCTTAAATCTTCTTTTTGCCCAAATTAATCTCTTTTTTTTAACTTTTTTTATTGATTTGTAATCATTTTACAATGTTTTGTCAAATTCCAGTGTACAGCACAGTTTTTCAGTTATACATGAACATACATATATTCGTTGTCACATTTTTTCTATGTGAGCTACCATAAGATCTTGTATATATTTCCCTGTGCTATAGAGTATAATCTTGTTTATCTAGTCTACAATTTTGAAATCCCAGTCTATCTCTTCCTACCCCCTACCTCCTTGTCAACCACAAGTTTGTATTCTATGTCTGTTGAGTCTATTTCTGTTTTGTATTTATGCTTCATTTGTGGGGTTTTTTTTTTTTTCAGATTCCACATATGAGCAATCTCACATGGTATTTTTCTTTCTCTTTCTGGCTTACTTCACATAGAATGACGTTCTCCAGGAGCATCCATGTTGCTGCAAATGGCACTATGTTGTCATGTTTTATGGCTGAGTAGTATTCCATTGTATAAATATACCACATCTTTTTTATCCAGTCATCTGTTGTTAGACATTTAGGCTGTTTCCATGTCTTGGCTATTGTAAATAGTGCTGCTATAAACATTGGGGTGCAGGTGCAAATTAATCTCTTTTAAAGAGTATAATCCAGAGACGGGGCAGAGGAAATGCGTAAGCATGATGTGATGGGGTGAAAGCTGTCTTCTGGGTAGCTTTTGGCAAAATTAAGAGCCTTTTTAAATTCAGGAACTAGATGTTAAGCCCTCCCGGTTCTTAGCTTAGTAGATGGGATCAAGTGAAGCCAGTCAGAGGTTAAGAGGAACTTGATTAGCCATAAAACAAAACAAAAACAAAAAGAAAGAGAAAGCCAGCAAGTAAGAACGGGTGCTGAGTCGAGTCCTCGCATTGAGCGCTCTCGCTCCCCGGGGAGCCTGAGCCGGAGCGTGGTGGCCTGGTGAGCAGTCGGCCCTGAGGCTTTCAAAGGTGCAATATCTCCAACCAAATGAGCCGGATGGGAGCTAAGTGCAAGGGAAGTGGTAAAAACGACAAGGGGGCCCCTGTCTGGTTGATGGTGGCGTTCAGTTCAGGTCAGCCACCAGCAAGGACTCGCCGTTCCGCACAGCACAGGCAGCTCCGAGGCCAGATGTCAAAGTTCTGCGGGGCTGAAAAGGGTCCCTGCTGAGGGCTGATGAGTTTTTCCAAGCTTATTTGCAAACTCTTTTCCCCCTTCATCTTTAAGATAAGAAATTGAATCACTAAGTTTCCTTCCTGTTCCATAACTCAAAAAACAAAACAAAACGAAACAGAAAACCCAATAACCTTCGTTTTCTAAGCATCTTTCTAGATTCTGTCGGAGGCTGCCCTATAGATGACTCAGTCGCTTTCCTAATGCTGCAACTGTGAACTGTTGGCAAATTGAGATTTTAACGTTTATTTCAATGTGATAACATTTGGGAATATCTTAATTGTCTTTTGAAGCACTTAATCCTAAAACACTATCATAATCACTATAGCAAGTTGCTCTTTGAACCAGAAGTGGTTAAAAACCAGATAACCATTTTCAGTGTGTAACATACAACTTCTGTTTACATCAAAGTCAAAAATAGGTTTCCCCTGGGGGAAAAAAACCCCTCTCTTTCTCATCAGGCAGTGGTTTAAGAAAGTGTACTATAGATTTTCCCAAAACAAAAATCATATTTTCACTTCTGCCATGTGCACAGCCTTTGGCCAGCACTGAGACATCATTACATTTGAAATAATTTTCAAACATGCCACACCGGTGCATTGAGTTAACTGTCGGAGTCACGGGCACCGGCGGAACTCAGAAGCCAGTTTTTGGCAGTAGGGAACAGACAAAATAAAGCACACAGGCTCAGGACAGCTTTCTGGAAGCCAGGTATTAACTTTCCCTGCAGCGTCATTGTCAGGTTCACTTCCTCAGTGTTTGGGGCTAATTGGACAGTGCCATGAGTCCCCTGTGGCAACCACACCTCCACACTGCAATAAATACCCAAAACGAGAAACAAATGCTCCTTACTCTTCTCAGTAAATTCAGCTCCTTTAGTCTTTCTTCTTTAAAGGAACGTCTTTTAGACTACAGCAGTGAGTAAGTGGCGAGGAGAGATGAATGAGTCTGGCTGACAGTTTACAGGGAGAGGAAGTGACTGTTCTCATGGCCAGAGCCTGCCCGCTCCGTGGTCAAGAGGCTGTACGGGACCCGCCTCCTTTTGTCCTGGACCTGCAGGTCTCAGGGTGTGATGCCTGGTTTACTGTGCTGTATCAGGACGGGGGTCTTGTTGGGAGCACAGGGTAAGATCGCATCCTGGTGGGTGGAGAGTGGAATTTTCCTGGCAGGGAGTGCGTCGGGGAGGGGTCGGTAGGTGGGTGGGTGACGAGTCATTCCCAGGAAAGGAGGCTGGTCCTCGGGAAGGAGCTATAAGTGGGAGGGCAGGGCAGGCAGACAGGATGGGCAACCCCTTCTCCTCATGGCCTCCCCCTGTTCTTAGGCCAGGTCATAATTCTGCAACCCCATCCCTCTGGAGCGGGGAGTGAGATGGTCTCCACTGTGGAGACAGCCTGGAAGCAAGGTGGCGAGGCTCCCCCTGGAGAGCTAGTGGACATTGCAACACGCTGTTACTCTCTGCAGCTTTTGTATGGACTTGCTTTAATGATTTTAGCTCAGTCATGGCTGTGGCCGTGAAGATTTAAAGGTAGCGTTGTGGGTCTTCTCCTGAATCGAGGGGGAGCTTGTGTGTTATGAGGGGGCACTCCAGACTCAAGTGGGATGGTCCCAAAGGGATGCTGAGCATGGAAGCACAAGATGGCATCTGGCCACCAGCCCCGGTGGTACTTTTTCCTCTGCTGTCAAACTTGGAGGCAGTTTACATCGGACTCTTGAGCCAGTCTTTGAGGGTTTATGTCTCCATCTGTCACTTACTGGTTGTTTACCTTGGGCACGTTAGCCTCTGTGGGCCTGCATTTCATTGTCTGTGAAAGGGGATGTGGCAGGTTGGTTGTAAGGATTAAATGAGTTTATTGTGTAACATGTAAGTGCTACTTCAGGGTTATCTTCATTTTAAGATTAAGGATGCTGGTGGATTTCCTAATCACAGGAACCTGGGTATCACTGGTGAAATGGGTCAGCAGCTGCTGAAGGAAAGGCCAAAGAGAAGAGGATAGGAAGATGATGGGAGAAGAGGACGGTGTGGCCGCCACATGACAACAAATGGGAAATGGTTAAAAAGGACCCCCTGCGTGGTCACCTCCAGGAGAAATTGTCTCAGTGCCCCCATTTCCTCCCAGCGGGAAAAGGGCAGGAGTGAGCCTTCAGCTGGGACTTAGGATCCTTGATGGCAATGGAAGGAGCTGATTCAAATATATCACTGCCACCTCCCTCTTCCATGAGATGAAAACTTCCTAGATTTTACAGCACAGTTTTAAGCACAGACTCCGAGGATATCTGGTGCAGCCGCTCCCAGAGGAGCTGATGAAAACCGTTAGTCATAAGGAGAGTCTGTTTGGCTCTTGTAAGGTCTGCTCGTCCCCCACTGGCTTAGTTTTTTGGCTGCTGGAACAAATGATCACAAATTGAGGGGCATAAAACAACAGGAATGTATTCTCTCCCAGTTTTGGAGGGTGAAAGAGTTGGTTCTTTCTGGAGGCAACAGTTAAGATTCGGGAGGAGCTTAGGTGATCCCCTCTGAGCCTCCAAGTGCCAGTGGGAGTTTCTGCAGGGCCTGACGGTGACAGCTGGGGCGCCTCTGGCGAGGTTGGGGTCGGTGCAGAGCAGCATCGGGGCAAACCCTGGAAAGAGGGCCTTGCCTAAAAACCGTATCCACATCTATTTGCCCTGCCCTTTCCACACCAAACTGCTCAGCCTCCATCAGAGAATGGCCCGGTCTCCGGGCACAGCCGGCCCCGGAGAGGAAGGACAGAGAGAGAGAACAGGTCTCCTGTGCGTAGACACAGCCGGTGCTCCCGGAAGGCTGGCCCCGGCTCCGACCGTGAAGGATGATGGCCCATTACTAGATGCACCGAGAAGGACACTCCAAGCCACTTTATTTTCAAAGGGGCCAAAGCAAACCAACGGCCCTTGCTTTTCATCTGGCGGGGTGTTTGCTTCATGCGGTGGCTCTTAGCAACGGCCTCGTCCCTCCTGATTAGCGCTGCCATTAGCGAAATGATTCCTCCGCACCGTGAGTCACCGCGGAGCCCCACGACTGTCACCATTCCAGATGGTGAGAACATCAGCGACCGGAATGGCCCTCCCTGTCAGTGTTTGTTCTCGGAACCACAGGGGACAGACACCAGCTTGTAGCCTGGAGAGATGTACAAGGTGGAGCTGCGAGGGAATGACCCTGATTCCACCAGCCACGAGTGGAAGTCGGTCGTTTGCTTTCCTTCAGATTCGCAACAGACCACAGAGGCCAGAGCGCACCACTGACTGCGAGAAGCGAAGAACAAAAAAAGGCTCATGCGACCCTGCAAAATGCCAAGCAAGAAATAAGAAACAGGTGCTCAGATGGTCTCGGGGACGTGCTGTCGACAGGAAGGCTCTGTGTGGACTTCTGCCTACTGTCACCTCCGTAGACTTGCAGGCCTCAGAGGAAAAGAAAGGCATCCAATCCATGCATCTTTCCATGTGCAGACAAAAAAAAAAAAAAAAAAAAGCCATCTGCAGTTGCTCATGGAGACAGCAAAAAGCCCAACATCTTGGCAGTTTGAATTTTCAGGGAAAGACAGGCTAAGTTAAAGAAAAAATAAAGTCCATTTTTAGAGTTTGTGCAAATGACTTCAAGAAGCTGTTTGAGTTAGGCAGGTCCCCCCACCCCCTACCTGAATATCTGGTTTCTTTGGAGAGCCGTCAGGCCGGCCTAAGCACAGCTGAATTTATTTTAACAATTTTTCCAGCTTACATTGTACAACACAATACAGGGCGAAGCCGCATCATCATGATGTCTGAGTGAAGCGCTCCTTTCACAACTGGTTGTTTTAAGTTAATAGCAGAGCAACTGAGCAACTGCTAAAAAGATGATGCATTGGCTTAATTCCATGTTGTTCCCGAGCTCAGCATCTGAGTTGATATGCACACGGAGATGTTGGCAGACGGCTCCTTTTGATAATAATATTCATTTTTATGAATGGCTCGTTTATTTGCTATATGTTCCTCTTTAGCCCTGCCCTCGTTTCTCCCCTTGGTACGGAGTCTGGCTCCCAGGATGCGAAGGTAACTGAGGAAGGCTAGATCTGCATTTTAATGGAGACAGTGAGCAGGCAGCTGCTGACGACAGCTCCCTGCAGCAGTGAAAAATGACTGCGAGGAAAAAAAAATTACGAAAACGAATCAGTGGTAGAAATTGGTTTCAGAAGTGCTAGTCAGCTGGTTATTTCCTGAGTCTACACCCTGTGTATCTTTGTAGGTGTGTTTGTTTCAAATCCAGGCAGTGACTCATCATTACAGAGAACCTCTCCCAGCCACTCACCTCCTGCAGGAGGAAACTTTATATGCACAAGACGTTTTCTCTTTTTCATCTAGTCACCTGAAGACTAAGAGGAGCACCCTTACTTGGGCAAAAAAAAAAAAAAAAGTACAACCCTCAAAGGAAAATGCACTTGACTTTCATCTTGAAGGTGATTTGAGCCTGGTTGGGAGGGGCTTGCAGTGGCTCCAGCTTTTCTT